>NC_068912.1:18125000-18750000 GCF_023091745.1 Budorcas taxicolor
AATATGCCAGCAAATTTGGAAAACTCAGCAGTGGCCACAGGACTGGAAAAGGTCAGTTTTCATGACAATCCCAAAGAAAGGCAATGCCAAAGAATGCTCAGACTACCGCACAATTGCACTCATCTCACATTCTAATAAAGTAATGCTCAAAATTCTCCAAGCCAGGCTTCAGCAATATGTGAACCGTGAATTTCCTGGTGTTCAAGCTGGTTTTAGAAAAGGCAGAGGAACCAGAGATCAAATTGCCAACATCTGCTGGATCATGGAAAAAGCAAGAGAGTTCCAGAAAGACATGTATTTCTGCTTTATTGACTATGCCAAAGCCTTTGACTGTGTGGATCACAATAAACTGTGGAAAATTCTGAGAGAGATGGGAATACCAGATCACCTGACCTGCCTCTTGAGAAATTTGTATGCAGGTCAGGTAGCAGTTGTTAGAACTGGAGATGGAACAACAGACTGGTTCCAAATAGGAAAAGGAGTACATCAAGGCTGTATATTGTCACCCTGCTCATTTAACTTATATGCGGAGTACATCATGAGAAACGCTGGACTGGAAGAAGCACAAGCTGGAATCAAGATTGCTGGGAGAAATATCAATAACCTCAGATATGCAGATGACACCACCCTTATGGCAGAAAGTGAAGAGGAACTGAAAAGCCTCTTGATGAAAGTGAAAGAGGAGAGTGAAAAAGTTGGCTTAAAGCTCAACATTCAGAAAATGAAGATCATGGCATCCGGTCCCATCACTTCATGGGAAATAGATGGGGAAACAGTGGAAACAATGTCAGACTTTATTTTTCTGGGCTCCAAAATCACTGCAGATGGTGAGTGCAGCCATGAAATTAAAAGATGCTTACTCCTTGGAAGGAAAGCTATGATCAATCTAGACAGCATATTCAAAAGCAGAGACATTACTTTGCCAACTAAAGTCTGTCTTGTCAAGGCTATGGTTTTTCCAGTGGTCATGTATGGATGTGAGAGTTGGACTGTGAAGAAGGCTGAGCGCCGAAGAATTGATGCTTTTGAACTGTGGTGTTGGAGAAGACTCTTGAGAGTCCCTTGGACTGCAAGGAGATCCAACCAATCCATTCTGAAGGAGAGCAGCCCTGGGATTTCTTTGGAAGAATGATGCTAAAGCTGAAACTCCAGTACTTTGGCCACCTCATGCGAAGAGTTGACTCATCGGAAAAGACTCTGATGCTGGAAGGGATTGAGGGCAGGAGGAGAAGGGGACGACAGAGGATGAGATGGCTGGATGGCATCACTGTCTCGATGGACATGAGTTTGAGTGAACTCCGGGAGTTGGTGATGGACAGGGAGGGCTGGCATGCTGCGATTCATGGGGTCGCAGAGTTGGACATGACTGAGCGACTGAACTGAACTGAACTGAATGATGAAATAACTTCATAACTTGTTTAGTAGCACAGCTTGGTGCCACTGCCTTCATTCTTGCTAAAGTACCAGGAATTGTACTCTTTGCCTTCATTTATATTGAATCATTTATGCAATAAATGCTCAGTGAAAAGTCTTATTATTTTGCAATGTCTTGACTCCCAGATTAAATTTCAGGGACCTCCCCCCTTACTCCCAACAAGGGACCTGCAAGTCATACTTTGAAATTTCTGTTCTATCATCCTATCCATAATGTGACTGGATTTGCAAAAATAAGGCAACTCCTTTCTCGGCCTAGCCGCATCGGCCCTGGAGGCAAGGCAACTTACAAAGCCATGAGATGGGAAAGATTTAAAACCTCACAATTAAAATAAATAAATTAATTAAAAAAAACCCCAAAACCTCACAAATTTACCATCTCAATAAAAGTAGCCTCTCAGGGCTGTCATATGCTGAAGAAGGGTCGGATTGAAGGAGGGCTAAACAGCTTCTGAAGGATTTGAGGAACAAGATCAAACTATTAAAATGAAGAAAGCTCAGCCTACTATCCATTTGTATACCCAATTCTCACAGAAATTGGAAAATCAGTTATTTATGTGTAAAATTTTTTTATTTTTTTAAAGCAGAAATCTGTTATCTACCGAGGGGTCAACAAAAACAAAAATATCATTAAATAGGGAAGGCAGCTTCAAAAAAGTTTTGTTCTCAGAACCAAGGGCATCAGAGGTGAGGGATTCCTTACTCTTTATGAAAATTACTCACTCTTATCTTCTGACTTGCCTTTTCTGAAAAGGAGCAATCATTGCATTCTTCACCTATCATCCACTTGGAGAGAGCAGTGCCAGTTCCAGTTAAGAATGTCCTTTAAATACGTCTCCACTCTTCAGTATATGCTTTAGTTGGAAATTCCATGTGACAAAATGGGTAATATACATGTCATTTCTCCTGCCTTTCAAAGCATGATAATTATCTAGAGAAAAAGGCTTTGGGCCACTGAATTTTGATCTGAACTAGCTGTTCTTTATGAAGCATAAGCTTTATTTTTACTTGAAAGGATAACTGAGAGCCAAACTGTGGTTAGTCAGATGGGTATTCACTAGACATTTCTTCAACAATGAATTAAATGAGCCTGTCATTTTAAGGAAAACAGCTCACAGTATTTGTGGCAATCAGACCCTAAGGTACTGCTCCCAACAGTTCCCTTCCTGGTATTTATACTTCATGTAATCCCTTCCCCTTGAATGTGGACCCATGATGTTACCTGCTTCTGACCTACAGATTACAAAAAAGGATATGGTATTACCATTCCTGTGATTTTGTTATGTGTATGACTGACTAGCAGATAGAGCTAGACATTCCGCTTCCAGGCTTGATGAGGAAAGAGCCCATATGCCTGTGTTGGAGAAATTCACTTGGCATGGAATTTTGGAGCCCTAGGAATTGCAGGTGGATTCTAGGAACTGAGAGAAGAGTCCACTGGACAGCCAGCAAAAAGCTGGAACCACAGGAAATGAATGTTGCCAACAAGCTGAAGGAGCTTGGAAGTTAGCTACAGCCTGGTGGACATCTGGATCACAGTCTATGAGACCCTGAGCAGAGGACCCAGCTAAACTGTGCCTTAGTCTCCTAATCCCTGGTAGCTATGAGACAACAAACATGCGTTATTTTCAGATGCTAGGTTTGTTGCCACTTGTTAAACAACAATAGTATTTATTGCCAATGATTAAATGTGAACTTATAGCAAAATTATAATTTTGAAAGACTTATGCTGTCTTGGTTACTTGATTGCGCTATGAGCTTTACAACTTCCAACACTTCATGCTTTTTCTCATAATATAGTGGGGATATTAATGAATGTGATTTCTATAATATATAATGAAATATGCTAACATTTATAAGATCTGCATAAATCAATGAACCAATATTTTCAATATGACCAATTTTTGATGCTAGAAAATCATGTATAAATGATAGGTAAAAGTGTAAGATAGACCAATGATTTTTAAAAAAATGTTTGAAAAGCCTTTGTATTGAAGTTTTATATCAGTTCCACATTTAATACCTCCTTAATAATTTGTGATTGATTTTTATTTTTTCCATTTTTGAAGATTTCTTTAGTGATTAGATTTTCACATCAGTTTCTGCATTCACTCTGTTCTATATATATTTTTTAACTTTTAATTTTGCAGTAACTGTAGATTCACAAGAAGGTGCAAGGAAATACACATCTTTGCCCCCATCTCCCCGATGTTAACATCACACATAATTGTAGCACAATATCAAAATCAATATTGGTACAATACATTGAGCTTATTAAGATTTCACCAGTCATGGATGCATTCATGTGTGTGTGTGTGTGTGTGTGTGTGTGTGCGCGTGTGTATAGTTCTGTGCAATTTAGTCACAGGCATGGTTTTGGGGTCCATGTCTCTAGCCCTAGAGGGGACACAGGTCGGAACACATAGTATAATTACAGATGGCAGCAAAAAAGGATGCACTATGTTTACTTTTATTCAAACTTGGGAAAATTCGAGGAAACTAGTGAAGGTGTTAGTCAAGACAAGAGAATGCATGCTCATATAATGAGTTGGCAAAATTCTCTGTCTTATCTGTGAAGACATACTTTGATCACCTAAACCTATAATTATTATAAATGGCTTTTTATATATTTTTTTCCTTTCAGCAATTTTCCCTGTCTTACAAAGATTCTCCATTCTTACGTCATCATTCAAAGAAAATTCTCCTTTTGTGCAACAGCAAATGTTGGTTGAAAGCAATAAATAACCCCAGGATTCAAGTTCTAAATTGTGTTAAGACGAAATTGTCATTATTATGAACCATGAAACCAAAGTGGTTTAGAAAATGAAGCATATATTGTTCCAAAAGATCAAACCTATGTCATATGTTTTCTTGGGAAAAAAGACATGAATATCAAGAATTCTAACTCATGTGACCCTCTAATATGATTGAGATTAAAATTTTAAAAGAGTGACAATTATGATGCATAGTTATTTATAGGATCGAGTAGTCCAATCACGGGCTTCACAGGTGAATTAGTGGTAAACAACCTGCCTGCCAACGCGGGAGATGCAAGAGATGCAGTTTTGATCTCTGGGTCAGGAAGATCCCCTGGAGGAGAGCATGGCAACCCACTCCTTGCCTGGAAAACCCCATGGGCAGAAGAGCCTGGCAGGCTATAGTCCATAGGGTTGCAAACCGCTGGACATGACTGAAGCGACTTAGCAGCCACACAGTCCCAGTAACAGAGAAGTGGAGCGGCGGGAGGTTATCTCCCAACTAATACACAAGCCCCCTGAAATTCCTCGAATAACTGGGCAGCCGTGCTGCTAATATGGGCATCCTGTATCACCTGGCAATTTGAATGACAGTGGCAATTCAGTGTTAAAAGAGAGGTCCAGGATGTTCCTTTCTCCATAATGGCTGTATCAATTTACATTCTCACCAACACGGCGAGAGGGTGCCCTTTTCTCCACATCCTTTCCAGCACTTATTGTTTGTAGTTTTTTGATGATGACTATTCTGAAGAATACGAGGTGATATTTCACTGTAGTTTTATTTGCTTTTCTCTAATAATGAGAGATGTTGAGCATCTTTGCATGTGTTTATTGACCATCTGTATGTCTTTGGAGAGGTATCTGTTTAGATCTTCTGCTCATTTTCTGATTGTTTTTCTGATACATAATTGAATGAGCTTGTTGTATACTTTGGAGGTTAATCCTTTGTCAGTATGGAGATTCCTTAAAAAAAAAAAAAAAAAAAAAAGACTAGGAATAAAACTCCCATATGACCCAGCAGTCTCACTACTGGGTGTATATCCTAAGAAAACCATAATTGAAAAAGACACATTTACTCCAATGTTCATTGCAGCACTATTTACAATAGCCAGGACGTGGAAGCAACCTAGATGTCCACTGAGAGACAAATCGGTAAAGAAATTTTGGTATGTATATAAATGGAATACTACTCAGCTATAAAAGGAACAAATCTGAGTCAGTTGAACTGAGGTGGATGAACCCAGATCCTGTTGTACAGAGTGAAGTAAGTCAGAAAGAGAAAAACAAATATTGTATATTAACACATATATATGTCATCTAGGAAAATGGTACTGATCAGCCTATTTGCATGGCAGGAATAGAGATGCAGATGTAGAGAATGAACTTTTGGGCACAGCAGGGGAAGGAGAGGGTGGGAAGAGTTGAGAAAGTAGCCTTGAAACATACGTTACCATATGTAAGCTAGATAGCCAATGGGAAGCTGTTGTATAATACGGGGAGCTCAAACTGGTGCTCTGTGACATTCTAGAGGGGTAGAATGGGGAAGGGGTAAGTTTCAAGAGGGTGGGACATATGTACACTTAAGGCTGATCCATGTTGTACAGAGAAAGCAGCACAACATTGTAAAGCAATTATCCTCTAATTGAAAATAAATTAAAAACAAAAAAGAGCATTGTCAAATCCACTGCATTGTCTGGGAGGTACATCCCACTCGTCATTTCAGCAGACATCACATAGACTCCCATCATTTGGCAGGTAGTTGGCGTGGGGGTGGCCGAGATTTGGGGCAGAAATGTTGGACATACAACAGAAAAGAGACAGAAGGCAGAGATAGAAGAACAGGATGACCAGTGTTGAAGAGAATTGAGTGCCCTATGTGGGGAGATGCTGGAAGCCACTGGAAAAGTGGTTGGAGAGTGTTTCTTCCGAGTCAGAGACAGGAGGAAACAGCCTGTTGTCCTGTGGGAACTCTCTTATAGAACAGTCTTCATCCAAACCAAATCGTCTTCTTTTTCCTTCAGGACACATGAAGACTCATGGTGCTCCTAGGACAGAGTGTGAAGGTGAGGAAACCAAGACATATCTATGAAGAGAACCAAACATCCATTTCTTTATCTGCACAGATGAGAGCTGCAACCAAGCTGTGAACCTGCTGTTCACCAACCTTTGCAGAGTTTGTGTTTCAAATTTCTCACATACAAGCAGTACCCTGCCCTCTAGTGCTGGCTGGGTGACTTGACATTCTACTTCCTGGAGAGGAAAGGGGCTGAAAGAAGAGGAGTAGCTGAGATGGGGAGAACTCCACCTTGGCCTGATAACCTCATTTAATCCTTGGTGGCTGTAGGTTCAAACTCAGTGGGCAAGACTGCAGTCCTTGGTAGTGAATGGGGTGGACAGAGTGGTGGGCTTTCCCAAAAAGATTTAGTATGCATAGGGGGTTTATGTGGGATGACACACCCACACAAGATGTAACTGTACCCCCTTTCCTCTCTTTTGGGGCTGTGGTTCTGGAAACTGCTGCAGGGTTTTAGGAAGGTTCTGAAAAAATCTTGCCTCTAACTCATCAATATCTTGGACTGCTTTGCTTTTTTGAAACATGCTAAAGAAGTGTTGTAAATAAATGTAGTTTCAATTTATAGTGTAGAAAATGTTTAAAATTTTTTTCATCAATTGACTTCTTCCTTTCATTTTTTTATGGAAGTGTAGTTGACAAAGAATATATTACTTTCAGGTGTACAACATAGCGATTCAACTTTTCAGTTCAGTCGCTCAGTCGTGTCCAACTCTTTGCGACCCCATGGACTGCAGCATGCCAGGCCTCCCTGTCCATCACCAACTCCAGGAGTTCACTCAAACTCATGTCCATTGAGTAAGTGATGCAATCCAACTATATCATCCTCTGTCGTCCCCTTCTCTCCGGCCTTCAATCTTTGCCAGCATCAGGGTCTTTTCAAATGAGTCAGTTCTTCTCATCAGATGGCCAAAGATTCACCTTTTTTATATACATTAATTGATCACCACAATAAGTCTAATAATCATCTATCACCATTAAGTATTGCAATATTATTGACAGTATTTGCTGTTCATTATATCCCTGTGACATTTACTTTATAACTGGAACTTTTTACCTGTTAATTCCCTTCATTTATTTGGCTCATTACTTGAAAGTGAAAGTGAAAGTTGCTCAGGCATGTCTGACTCTTTGCGACCCCATGGACTACAGTCCATGGAATTCTCCAGGCCAGAATACTGAAGTGGGTAGCCGTTCCCTTCTCCAGGGGATCTTCCCATCCCAGGGATCGAACCCAGGTCTCCCAAGTTGCAGGTGGATTCTTTACCAGTTGAGGCACAAGATACGCCCATTACCTCGAACACTGCCCTTTGGTGACCTCCTGTTCATTCTCCTTATCTTTGAATCTGTTTCTGTTTTTTGGTATTTGTTTTTTAAAGACTCCACATATAAGTGAAATCATACAGTATTTGTCTTTCTCTATGTGACTTATCTCACTTAGCAATAATACCCTCTGTGCCCATAGATGTTGCTGCAAATGGCAAGATTCCCTTCTTTATTATGGCTTAGTAACATCCCATTGTGTATGTGTATACCACATCATCTCTACCCACCCGTCGATCAATGGACACCTAGGTTGCCTTCTGTATCTTAATTATCTGCTCTCCCTCAACTTTATCCTAATTTTGGTCTCATATGTATTAACCTCTTTTCCTTTTTAAACTTGCCTAAACTTTTCTTTTCCATTTTTATTTGCTGCATGGCTCTTATGTTCTACTCTGAGAAGTACCCTGTGTGTGTGTGTGTGGAGAGAGAGGGAGGATATGCGTGCCTTTATGTCGGTGTGTATTTGTGTGAATGTATCTTCCTGTGAGACAGCAGTGAAGATTACCCCTTTCAGGTTCCTCCTAGGGCGCACACTGTGGGTGTTACTCTCCTTTCTGCTGTTATAGTATTGGGGTCTTCATACTGGGGATCCAGTGAAAGAACAACAAAAAAGAGTAAGTTGATTAAATCATTGTGTGTGTGTGTGTTATAATTTGGGGGATCTGTGTGTGTGTCTGTGTGTGAGAGTGTGGGTAGGTATGTGTGAATGAAGATGTGTGTGTGTTTGTGTCTGTGAGTGTGTTTAAGAGCTTGGCTCCATGTGTGGGGTACATCAGGCAGGGAGAATGAGTGAAGAACAGATAATCATGATGGAACAGGAATAATAATAAAGAAATAGGAACAGAATAAAGGCAGTGTGGGTAGAGTCAGAGATGGCATGAAGCAGACACCATCTACACTTAGATATGAATTATTCACTCTTTTGAGAAGAAAGTCCTGCTCTAACTCAGGCTGCCCAAAGTAGCAGACTCTGGCGGTCTTGCCTGCTCTCCCAATGCCAGCCTAGTAATGCTTGTGAGTGTAGTCACACACACACAGACACACACACATGTTCCCGATGTCTAGATCTGTTCTGACTGGAGCTCGCACAACCAGCCCTTGCTGTGGGCAGTTTCTGCTTCATGTGAAAGAACCGTGAAGGAAGCTATCAGCCAGGGACACATACAGTCTGCTATCGAGTTAAACATATTTAATGGGGGCAGAGCAGGGAAGATGCACTTGATTCCCCCAACCCCAACATCCTTCTTCAGATGAGCCCTGAGCAGCTGGAAGACTAGCTCAGCCAGTGAGCTTTTCAACCTGATTTGGAAGCTCAGGAACCCTCCAGACTGAATGTGACGGAAGCTTTATACAGGATACAAAGAAGGAGGGGTTATGATTCAGGGTGATGGCACACTAACTGCAAACGGGGCAACAGAAGCAGATGGAGGAGATTCAGCAGCTGGTGGTCAGTTCCTCAAAGGCGCGGCTGTGGACCACATTACTTCTGCTTGGTCTTCTGCTGAGCTGGCCCTGGGACGACTGGTGAAGGACATGGCTCCGGAACCTGGGGGTGGCAGGGCTCCGGGACCTTGGGGTGGCAGGGCTCCGGAACCTTAGGGTGGCAGGGCTCCGGAACCTTGGGGTGGCAGGGCTCCGGAACCTTGGGGTGGCAGGGCTCCGGAACCTTGGGGTGGCAGGGCTCCGGAACCTTGGGGTGGCAGGGCTCCGGAACCTTGGGGTGGCAGGGCTCCGGAACCTTGGGGTGGCAGGGCTCCGGAACCTTGGGGTGGCAGGGCTCTGGCACTTTGGTGTGGCACGGCTCCTTGGTTTGGGGGATGCATGGTTCCTGGGGAGGAGGCTGGCAGGGCTGTTTCACCTGATGCTGCTGAAGCTGTGGAGGTGGGACACAGGGCTGCTTCTGCTGGTGGGAACTCATGCTTCAAAGGAGGCTGAACCTAGAGACAGAAAAGCTGACTCAATATTTGATTAAACAGAGAAGAAATCAAGTTAAATCCCAAATAGTTTCATTTCAGGCCCCTTTAAAAAGGAGAGAGTCTCTGTTCCTCCTAGCTAAATTTGATAAAAACATGCTTTGATAATTTCTGAATTTTTTCAAGAGGAGGAGCTTAAAGGCAACTCATTTCTGTGCCATATCAGGGGGATTCATTCCTTGGCTCCCTTTCTTCCTCAGACATGTCACATCCCTTATCGACAAAACTCAAAACCACATATTAAGTCATTTAGAAAGTGATGTAGAAAGAACTGCACTGTACACACCTCTAGTATCACACAGAACACCTTGTGACTTACTGGATGAGTCTATACAATCTAAGCTCCTCCGACTTTACTCTGGCCTTTGTGTACAGAGGCCTCTCTGAAATGCTTCCCTTCCCATCTCTGTGTGCCCAAATACTCCTCCATCACAGATCACATCATGCGTCATCACCAGCAGCTCATCCTGAGCTCCCCCAAACTGCCACTGCCTTTCCCTGACCCCTCTCTGATCCCGGTCACTATCTGCTTTAGATTCCAGCTACATGTGTATACATGCATTGTCTTCCCTACTAGGTTGTAAGTTTGCCGAGTAAGTTCTGTGACCGTTTGATCCCCTCCACAGTACCTAGCACTGTGCCTTAAATATAATAAATATTCAGTAGAGGTCCATCTTATGAATTAAAATTTGCATAATAAGTTATCAGAAACAGAATAATGCTGTTGCTGAGTGTGTCCTGAGTTCCAGTGGTAACCCGACCACTAATTTACCTTGAGAACTTACAAATATTGTCCTCCTTTTTGACCCCCAGTTCCATAACTGTCCACTGAAGGGGCTACCTTCATCAGCTCTAATGTCCTTTCAAACCCAAACCACATTTCATTTAAAATAAAGACACCCCAGTATTCTCTCTTCAGCTCTCTTACACGTGTTTGCCTCTGTCCATTTTCCAACAATGATAAAATAAAAATTTCAAATGGATTCTAATCAGAGACTCACCTAGTCCACAGAGAAGAACAGATTGTCTGGTTGCTCCAGTCGGTTGTGAAGTCAACGGGCCAGCTGGCCTTTTATACAATGAATGAGCCCTGCCTCAAGGAAATACCATCATCGGGGGGCCCCTCTGTTTTCCTTCCTTACCTGTCAAACGTGATTCACCTGATTCCCCTCAATTATCAGTTGGCTCAGCTTTTGTGATGAAAACCACCCACTTGATATTCTTTGGCACTGGCTGTATGACAGTGATGTCACCTGGGCCTAATTCCAATTGCCCCTCCCCCCTGGACCCAGAATAGGGCTTGTCTGGGGTAGGGGTGACCCACAGGCTTCCTGGAGTGTTTAATGAGCCACTTCTGAAGAAAGAATTGAGTCCTTCTGCGGTCGTGCCACTTTCCTGCTGCCTTTTTCCTCGGGATGGTTGTTCCTCATGTGCTGTGGGACAGAGCACATTTGAGCAGACGAATAAGTGGGAAAGGAAGGGGATCAGATGAGCTGAAGTGGGCACGCCCCGTCTGCCTTATAATGCTAGATGCTAGAGAGCATGGGATTGACTGGTTATAGAGTCCTCGTCTGAAATGTCCTACACCCTTTTGTTCATCCCCCTGTCTTTCTCCCAACTCCATTAAACTACACACATTTGGAATTAATTATCACCCCCACCACCACCACCAACCTCACCCCTCTCTGACTGGTTGCTAATCTGGGTAAACCTGCTTTGCTTTCACCAACCACACCTTCACCCCTCTCCTATTTCAGAGATTTTCAAGAGCTAATTCCTCTTCTGGGATAAACTTTTCTCTCCACTCCACCCAGCCTTCGGAACATGGCCCTACCCTCTTTCTTAACACAACTCTATCCCACCCCCACCTGAACACCCGGCAGTCTTTTCTAACCACCTTTACCCCCAGCCCATTCAGGGAGCCCTCCAGGGTGAACACTTCCCCACCTCTTGCCTACTTCCTACTCCAGACCCAGAACCTTGAGAATCTTGCTGGCTGCAATGGTTTCCTTGCTTTGTGGCTCTGTATCTTTGTATGTGTGTGGAGGTGGGGGGGTGGGGGGGCTTTCTATGCATCAGAAGTGTGTCTGCTCAAAACAACAGTTATTGTTGTTTAGTCTCTCAGCCATATCTGACTCTTTGCGACCCCATGGTCTGCACACCAGACTCCCCTGTCCTTCACCATCTCCCGGAGCTTGCTCAAACTCATGTCCGATCAGCTGCTTATGCCATTTAACCATCTCGTCCTCTGTCATCCCCTTCTCCTCCTGCCTTCAAACGTTCCCAGCATCAGGGTCTTTTCTAATGAGTCAGCTCTTTGCATCAGGTGGCCAAAGTACTGGGGCTTCAGCTTCATCATCAGTCCTTCCAATGAATATTCAGGACTGATTTCCTTTAGGATAGACTGGTTGGATCTCTTTGTAGTCCAAAGGACCCTCAAGAGTCTTCTCCAACATCACAGTTCAAAAGCATCAATTCAACAGTGTTCCCATAGTAATATCTGTATCCTCATTCGTTCAACAAACGTTGAACAAGTTCTAAATATACACCTGTTATGTCTCATTCTAGGAGCTTTCCCAGTATGAAGACCCCTTCCCCTCAGAGTAAGAACTCCCTAGGGTGAGGGACACAGCCTAGTTCAGAACCACTAGATTAATGGAACTCTGAGATCTTCACTAGATCCATGCTTCTCAAGTGGTAACAGTTTGAGGCTGTGAGAGGTTAAATAACTCACCCAAGATCAAACAAGAGACCCCATGAGAAAAGGAATTTCACACAGAAATCCTGTGTTCATCTTTGTACTACTCCATCCTTGCTCCTAATGCCTACAGAGCAAATTAAGCTCAGGCAGGAAAATGACTAAAGGTAGAAAGGGGGAACTCAGCCTTCCTGGTTTGGAGCTGGACCCACTCACAGTCCTGGGAAAGCATCATGTGAGTGGCAGTGTGAGGTCAGGAAGAGCCTTGCCTTTTGGGTGAGCCCTTAATATTTGCTAAGATAAATCCTCTTAAGTAGGAAAAATGCTACTGAATGTTTAAAGCGGCTCTGGGGATAAACAGAAGGTATTTCCAGCACTGCTAAAAATAGAAGGGGCATGAGTTAGCATAGGCCAAAGTAAGGGGCTCATCTAGTTTATCATCGCTCAGTGGACTGGGTCTGAGAGAAGGAGAGAAAGGCTGAAATGCTAAAATGACTGTTTTGAAGCAGAGTTGTTTTCATGTTGGAGGAAGTCCCAGGGGCATAGTGACAGAGCCTAGGTGCCCTTAACAGTAATAGCATTGAGCATAGCAGAAGATGCTTCTGAGCATCTGCCCAGGGGTAGCTTCCCTCCATGATGGCCAGATCCTGGAGAGTCTCCTCACCATGAGCTTCTCTTTCTGGGGACATTAGAGCAGGGATTCCCTGAGGGTCCTTACACTGGCAATTTCCTCTGATGTACGCAACATGAAACTGAGGTCACTGCTTCAGAGCTGCCCTCAAAACACAATATGTTACTAGGTGTGGCCTTTGGAGAATCCTACTCACCCTTAAACCCAGCTGTACAGATAGCTCCTCCTTCCTCTACCCCCAAACACATACCTAAATGTTTATGGAGCACATGCTGGCTGCACAGGTGGTCACCTCCTATGACCCCGAGTCCTAGATGGGCCTCCCACTGTGAGCCCATCACCCTTGGTCCACATCCATCCATGGCGCCTGGTAAGTAGTAGCTGCTGCGTGACTTGGCAATTATGGAATGACTGACTGACCGACTGACTCAGTGAATGGGTGAATGAATGAATGGCATAATCTGATTTCTGAGAAGTCTCTCTTCTTTTGAAATGAGTTGAAAGGGAGAGTAAGGTTTCAGCAAAGCTTAGGGACAGAGAGCTTCCGCTGCCTTCTCCACCCAGGGTTCACGGTCAGCCGGTTTAACGATCTGTCTCCCTCTGGGCTGCTACCAGCACCATGATGACAGCCGAGCTCCTAGCCTCTCACCTCACTTTAACACCCCTCTGGGCTTGGGCCAGGTCCCTCTCTTTACCCAAACTCCTTCTCACAGGCTCCTGACATAGGGGGCTTGGGGCAGAATCTGTTGCTACATTTGGTAAGATTCTCAGGCCTGAGGAACCTGCTTCCTGCTCTCTGTCCTGTGGTATCAGCCAGCTTGTCTCAGACTCTGGAGGATCTGAACCCAGCTCTGGGTCTTGGCTCTGGATGTCAAAGAATTTCCCTGTCACCCAGTACCCCGCCTTGGCTGGATTCTCCTGCCTGTCTTGACATGTGCTTCTTGCACTCCACCCCGCACTGCTCTGGATCCCAACTCTGTAATTTTCCCTTGACCCCTGACATCATTTTCCCCATTTGTTCATCTGAAGCTCACCAGTGGTTGGCATTAAGTCAGTTCTCCCTTTCAAAGAAGGTCTGCTTTTTACTATCAGGGTGGCGTTAGCCAGTGAACCTGGCCCCATACACTTCCCACACAAAGCAAAGGGGGACTGGGTGGTTTCTGATGGTGAATGCATCTCTCAGAAAGGGTCGGTTCCTTGACCTTTCACAGGAGGCTGCTGCTCCTCCCTCGTCAGAACCCAGCTCCCCTCTGGGCCAGCTGGGGATCTTTCCTCCACTAGCTCGCTCCGAGTGTGGAGCTAGTTCCTCACTAGTGCACAGAGTAAGGAAGGGGACCCCCACACTTGTGAACACAGTGATCACACACTTCCTTTGCTGACTGAGGTCACTCCCTCCCCCTTTACTTCCCCAGGGCCCAGAGCATGCAGGGACTGACTTGCCAGATTCGAAAGCTCATCATTTTAGCACAGTAACCCGTATTTAAAATATGGGAACATCTAGAAACACGTGAGTTTTACTGTCACCCTGACCACTGTGAGCTCAGGAGACCAGAATGTTGACCGCCCCCCGTGCATTTCAGGCTCGGATGGTTAAAGGAAAACAAAGTCTCTATAACACACAGTGCCCCCAGCTATAAAAGAAGAGGAGGAGAGGAAACACCAGACCTAGGTGTTTAGAAGCCTCCTGGATGCTTCGGCACAGGAGGCAAGAGAAGCAGTGGTTGCTGGCATGAATGGTGAGCTGGAAAGAGAGTGGAAGTCCTAGTGCTGAAGAGCCTCTAGCCAGCCCAGTCCCCAGGGAGCAAGAGAGAGGCGGAGTATGGAAGGGACACGGTCCAGGCAAGAAGCTTCTTTCTTTATTGGGATATGGCTGATTTACAATGGTGTGCTAGTTTCAGTGTGTTAGTCACTCCGTTCTGTCCCACTCATTGTGACCCCATGGGCTGTAGCCTGCCAGGAGTGTTAGTTTGAGTTATGCAGCAAAGTGAGTCAGTAATACATATATCCACTTTTTTTTTTTTTTCCAGATTCTTTTCCCATGTAGATCGTTACCGACTTCTGAGTAGAGCTCTCTGTGCTATTCAGTAGATCATTATTAGGTCTCTATTTTATATACAGTAGTGTGTATACGTCAGTCTCAGTCTCCCAGTTTACCCCTCCCCATCTCCTTTCCCCCCGGTAACAAAAGTTTGTTTTCTGCATCTGTGACTGTTTATGTTTTTATAGATAAGTTCATCTGTAACATTTTTAAAAGATTTCTCATATAAATGATATCATATGATATTTGTCTTTTTTTTTTTCTTACTTGCTTCCTTCCTGACAACCTCTAGGTCCATCCATGTAGCTGCAAATGGCATCATTTTGTTCTTTTTTATGACTGAGTGATGTTCCATTGCCTATATCTATCTATATACATTGAATATATCTATATCTATCTATCTATATAGCTGTATAGACCACATATGCTGTGTTCACTCCTCTGTTGCTGAACATCTAGGTTGCTTTCATGTCTTGGCTATTATGAATAGAGCTTCGTGGCTTCTTTAGTGGAAGAATCAGGTAGAAACCTGTCTTCCTAAGAACAGAGTTCTTTCCCCTGAAAGGATGGATAAAAAATTTAAATCTGGCCTCTTTTACTTGAGGTAGGAAGAAAGAAAGGGCCAAGGCTTAGTGTCTGGCCCAGTTGTTATGCTCCTGTTGGTCAGATGACCTTGAGCAAATTACTGAACCTTTCTGCACTTCAACACCCTATTTTTTTTGTAATAGGAACTTTAATTGTATT
Organism: Budorcas taxicolor; assembly: GCF_023091745.1. Taxonomy (NCBI): domain Eukaryota; kingdom Metazoa; phylum Chordata; class Mammalia; order Artiodactyla; family Bovidae; genus Budorcas; species Budorcas taxicolor. The sequence goes on from NC_068912.1 coordinate 18,140,672, forward strand.
TCACAAGATTACTGTAAAGATTAAATGAAATGATGCTTCAGACACTATTAGGATGAATGGATGTTGTACATAGTCATTCTTGCTAATTTGTCGGTTTCCTTTCACTTCAAATCTCATGAATATTCTTTCTCTTGTCCGCGTGTTTTTTCTTTTCTTCTCTCAGTGTGTGTGTGTGTAAAAGAGAGAGAAGGGACCCAAGGACAGGGTGCCCTTCAAGAGTGGGACCACATGCTCGGGCTTTATGGATGCTTCATCTCCTCTCATTTCTTCTACAACACTTTCAGATGTACATGTTTCTCAGATTATATACAAGGTATTGGATAGTGGCAATGACCACACAGTCCATACTTTATTCAAGTTGGAGTGCAGGGGGTGGCTAAAGTTGGTAATCACACAATGATGTGGACATGCCCTAGGTAAGGAAATAGGGGCAGAAAAATGTAAAGCAACTCTCCCAAGAGGTCATAAAAGTAGGATGTGCCAGGACACAGTCCCTTAACAACATTGCCATATTGCTTCTCAATACTTGTGGGATATTCTATACACTGGAGAGCTACTCTGAGAAGGAGGAGAGGGAGGATAGGACAAGGATTAGGACAAGGAGAAGAGGGAGCGGAGGGAGGAGGGGGAATCCTGGTTGGGTCCTGACATTCTCACACAGCTGAACAAGCATTTGCCTATCTGTTGCCTTTTCTAGACAGAGTTTCTCTATCTTGAAACAGCAGTAGGATAGGGTATAGATGGTCAAAGATATACACAGAGAGAAAGAGAGGCTACTGAGTTTTGAAATGGAATCAGGGATGGTTCAGATTTATATCATAGATAAACGCTCCCCCACTGATCACTCATTGCTCCTTGGGCTGTTGGAGGGGCAGACTGATAACCACATGACTAAGCATCTTTGGACAGAGAGTCCAAAACCCTGTTGGAGGTGACTGCTGTTTGTAGTTGTTGGTTCCGTCTTGTTTGTTCAGCTGTGCCTGCTTCATCACTGATCCACCTCTACAGAAAACACCTCCAGAGTGCAGAATGACATCTAGATGTCACAGATTTGAGGGGTCTTTCATGGTGGTCCAGTGGCTAAGACTCTCCTCTCCCAAAGCTTGGGCCCAGTTTCAATTCCTGGTCAGGGAACTAGATCCCAATGCTGCAACTAAAGATCTCATGCACCACGACTAAGACCTGGCACAACCAAATAAATAAATATTTTTTAAAAACAACAATAAATTAAAAAATACAGATCACAGACTTGAAAACATAAAGTCTTGTGTTCAAGTTCTAGCTCTGCTCCTTACTAGCTGTGTGTGTGTGTGTGTGTGTGTGTGTGTTAGAGAGAGAGAGAGAGAGAGAGATTGGAAAAGTTTCTTAATAATAATAGCTCCTATTTGATTAGGGCTTCCCTGGTGGCTCAGTGGTGAAAATCTGCTTGCCAATGCAGGAGACCCAGGAGACCCTGGGTTCAGTTCCTGAGTTGGGAAGATCCCTTGGAGAAGACATGGCATCTACACAGTGTTAGACTTTGTTCTAGGCACTTGACAGTAATCCCCACAACGTCACTGCTAGGGGTAGGTCATGAAAACCATTCTACAGATGTGGAAGCTAAAGCACAGAGAAAGTCCCTTGCCCAAGTTTACGTGGTAAATAGGTGGAAGGGCCAAGAAGCAAATTTAGCATTGTGACTTTGAGACCTTAATCAACCTCAATTTATCTTAAATCCTTGGGTTAGGAACAATGAGATTTGCTTCCAGAGCTACTATTCAGTGAGATTATATATGTAAAGTGACTATTGTAGTGAGTGTAGCACAGTAGATAGATTCTAGATATCAAGTACATTGCTTCTCCTGAGAGTCTGAAGTACATCTGTTGTTAGAAACTCATCTCCAGTGACTCAGAACATTGCATAATTGTCTTGATTTGTGGAGTAGTCAGCCATTTATTTAACACATAGTTGCTGAATGACAACCACATGTCAAGCATGGAGTCCCAGCCTATATGAAGTCTGGTAGAGAAAGGGGCAGCCTTCTGTGAGTAGCCAGAGGACGCCTGGGGATCTGTATTTCTAAAGTGCTCATAGGGTGGCTTCTGTGATCAGATAAGTTGGGAAACACTAGATTCTAAACCCAATGATTTTTCTTCCTTGATTGAAATGGACATTATCTGGTGTCTTTAAAAATATCCCTATGGACTCCACTTGAGATTTATTTAATCAGTCAATTAAAAAAAAAACAGTCCTCAGGGGCAAGCAGGTTTGAAAATCATTGCTCCAACAGAATATCTCAACTCTTAGGACTTTAATGCAGACAAGGATCCCCAGTCCATAACTCCTTCAGGTGGAAGGAGGTACAGGGTGGTGCTAATTTACTGGGGCACTTGTTGATGTTGATGTTGATGCAACTAGATGCCCATGGATGTGAGTGTTTGGCCTAAGGATATTGGGAAGCTTGGAAAGCAATTAAATCCCATTCAAAGAAGGCTAAGTACTTCCACATACCCTTGAACCCCCACCTTCCCTCCAGGGAATCATCAAAAGACAGGCTCAGGCTGGTTTGCCTGGGCTGGTTTTGGACTCAGTGGCCTGGAGCCAAGAGATGGTTCTGTGTCACCTGCCGGTATACCATCACGCTCGTGATAGTGAGAATTTTTGATGGTGTAAGGGAAGCAAGACTTTACCTCTACCCATTTTAGGTTTTTAGCTAGGACTCCTTTAAAAAAAAAAAAAATCAAAAAGAGAAAATCAGTTTATTAACGTGCACAGCGCACTTCATTCTAAACCAAAAAGTAACTCAAAGCTGTGGCCCAAGACTGTGGCTTGTAGAGCATCTTCAACAAAGACCAGCACATATATAGAGAAATGACAGGACAAAGGAAAGCAATTTTAGGCTTCCAAGGGCAGCAGACTGTGGGAAGGTAAATAAACGGGCGGGAACTAATGGGGGAAGTTTGGTTTGCAGATTCCTCTCCTGCCATCTCTGGTCTGATGAGATTCTATCTCCAGTACTAGAATTTATACTCTGCTTTTAGGCCAAAAGGGGTGGGGCAGGGGGTTGAATTTTTCTGTTTGCTGTTTCTTAATTGCCTTCCGCTTGAAATAATTTTTTTATGTCAAAGAGGTGTATCTGGAGTGACATATTCTTATTTCCTCTTCTGGAAGGGCCAAATTATGAACTTTGGAGTCCCAAAGTCCTGGAAATTATAGCTTTTCACCTCCCTCCTTCCTCCGCCAATTCAAAATAAATCTTTATTTTTCAAAACCTAAAATGCACAGTTGTAGCTTTTAAAAAATATTTTTTGGTTTACTTTCATCTGAAATTGTTCGTAAATCTGACATTCTTTCTTTTTTAAAAAAAAGTCTTTATTGAATTTGTTACAATATTGCCTCTGTTTTATGTTTTTTGGGGTTTTTTTTTTTTGGCCATGAGACATGTGGGATCTTAGCTTCCTGACCAGGGTTTGAACCTGCACCTCCTGCATTGGAAGGTGAAGTCCTAACCACTGGACTGCCAGGGAAGTCCCCTGACCTCCTTTTCATTTGTTTATTCTCATTTTCTGGGCTTTGCCCATGCCCAGAACACGTGGACTTTACATATTAGATCAGCCGATCCACTCTTAAGGGAATAGAGAGGGTGGGGTAGGGAATAGCACTTACAAAAGTACAAAGCACCCCTCACTCCAATTGTCCATGGGGTTTTCCAGGCAAGAATACGCCATTTCCTTCTCCAGGGAATCTTCCCGACTCAGGGATTGAACTTGCATCTCCTGTGTCTCCTGCATTGCAGCAGGCAGGCAGATTCTTTACTTGCTGAGCCGTTGAGGAAGCCCTACCCCAATGCATGGATCCACCTAATTGTTGGGCAGAAAGAAAACATCCAATTCAACTTCTCATTTTATGGACAAAGGACCCAGGTTAAGGGACTTACTGAAAATCATAGGTCTATTTAGTAACAGAGCCAAAACGAGGACCCCTGTCCCTTCTTTCCTGGACCCGAGTGCTCTCCACACTGGGAAAGAGACAATTTACAATTAGCATAGATTCCTGAGCCAGAAAAGAGACTTCCATATGGCCATAGAAGGGCATCCTATACTAATGTTTTGGAGCTACCTTCCCCAGTTGTAAAAGATGGTTGTTAAGACCAACCATTTATTGAACATATACAATATCCAGTCAATTTATAGATATTATCACCACAAAAATTCTGCAAATAAGTGTTATTAAACCATTACAGTTTTTCACATACGAGAAAACTAAGTCTCAGGATCTAAGTGACTGAATGCAGTCGGACAGCTAAGAAACAAGAGATCCTGAGATTCAATGCTGTTCAGTCTGACTACAGAACCCATGTCCTTTTCTCCAAAGGAATTGTCAGAACATCTCCAATGCAGATACCCATGCCTGGGCGCTTGGCCTCTAAGGGGCTCTTGGCCAGAAGAGGCAGTGGCAGAGAATAGGAGCTGACCAGGTTTGTGTTCACCTAGTTGGGCAAGTGGATCGGGTAGGGCATTGTTTTGCTCTGGGGTGGAGAGAATTTTCCCGGGAAGTGGAGGAAGAGGGATAGCAAGAGAAAATGGCAATGAGCCTTCCATCCATTTCTGTAGTATTTAGAGTTCTAAGTACACTTTCCTTTCTGCAGAAGAACAGAAATATTGTTTTAATCTTATTGATTTATTTTGAATGGGCTTTGAAGACATGATGGGAGAGGAAAGTAGTGAAGTACACACAGGAACATTGGGGGGAAAAAGGATTATTTTTCAAGTAAATTAAGGTTGGAAATATAACCTTTAGGGATGGTATGGGGAGAGAGGGGGGGTTCAGGATGGGGAACACGTGTGTACCTGTGGTGAATTCATGTTGATGTATGGCAAACCAATACAATATTGTGAAGTAATTAACTTTCAATTAAATAAATTTATATTAAAAAAATTGGAAGCAGGATATTATATTGGAAACTCTGTGTATGCTAAGTCGCTTCAGTCGTGTAAAGCATTTTGTGACTCCATGGACTGTTGCCTGCTAGGCTCCTTTGTCCATGGGATTCTCCAGGCAAGAGTACTGGAGTGGGTTCCCATTTCCTCTTCCAGGAGATCTTCCTGACCCAGGGATCAAACCTGCATCTTCTGCATTGCAGGCAGATTCTTTACCAGTGAGCCATGAGGGAAGACCCGTATAGGAAACTGCATGCAGTTCAATGAAATTTCACAAAGCGGCTGCATCCGTTTACCTAGGACCCAGATAAAGACGTAGCATTTGACCAGTTTCCCCTGCTACAGCCTTCCTCTCACCTTCTAGTCATTCTGACTCTGTAAATAGAATCATTCAATATGTGCTTTTAATGTCTGCATTCTTTCCCTCAAGGCTATATTTATGGGATTTGCCCATGCTATGTAGGATAATGTGTCTCATGTCATTGTTCTGTAGCATCTCATTGTATGATTAAATGGGTATTTAGAATATTTTTGGCTTGGGCTTATTACAAATTCTGCTGCTATGAGCATCTTCATACACGTGCTTTAGTGTCATATGCATACATTTCTGTTGTGTATACCCTAAAGAATGAACTTGCTGGGATGAGATGTGTATGCTCAATGTTAGAAAGTACTGCTCAATAGTGTTTCAAAGTGGCTGTCCCATGCAGGCTCCCATCAACAGTGTATGGGAGTTCTGATTTATTCACTTCTTATGAGAACCTAGTATTGTCTGTGTTTTTAATTTTAGCTAATATGTTGAATTGTGAAAAGAAATGCAAAAAAAAGCAAAATGGCTGTCTGGGGAGGCCTTACAAATAGCTGTGAAATGAAGAGAAGTGAAAAGCAAAGGAGAAAAGGAAAGATACAACCATCTGAATGCAGAGTTCCAAAGAAGAGCAAGAAGAGATAAGAAAGCCTTCCTCAGGGATCAATGCAAAGAAATAGAGGAAAACAACAGAATGGGAAAGACTAGAAATCTCTTCAAGAAAATTAGAGATACCAAGGGGACATTTCATGCAAAGATGGGCTTGATAAAGGACAGAAATGGTCTGGACCTAACAGAAGCAGAAGATATTAAGAAGAGGTGGCAAGAATACACAGAAGAACTGTACAAAAAACATCTTCATGACCCAGATAATCACAATGGCGTGATCACTCACACTCACCTAAAGCCAGACATCCTGGAATGTGAAGTCAAGTGGGCCTTAGAAAGCATCACTACGAACAAAGCTAGTGGAGGTGATGGAATCCCAGTTGAGCTCTTTCAAACCCTGAAAGATGATGCTCTGAAAGTGCTGCACTCAATATGCCAGCAAATTTGGAAAACTCAGCAGTGGCCACAGGACTGGAAAAAGTCAGTTTTCGTTCCAATCCTAAAGACAGGCAATGCCAAAGAATGCTCAAACGACTGCACAATTTCACTCATCTCACACACTAGTAAAGTAATGCTCAAAATTCTCCAAGCCAGGCTTCAGCAGTACATGAACCGTGAACTTCCAGATGTTCAAGCTGGTTTTAGAAAAGGCAGAGGAACCAGAGATCAAATTGCCAACATCCGCTGGATCATCGAAAAAGCAAGAGAGTACCAGAAAAACATCTATTTCTGCTTTATTGACTATGCCAAAGCCTTTGACTGTGTGGATCACAATAAACTGGAAAAATTCTTTGCGATATGGGAAACCAGACCACCTGACCTGCCTCTTGAGAAACCTATCTGCAGGTCAAGAAGCAACAGTTAGAACTGGACATGGGACAACAGACTTGTTCCAAATAGGAAAAGGAGTACGTCAAGGCTCTATATTGTCACCCTGCTTATTTACTTGTATGCAGAGTACATCATGAGAAACGCTGGAGTGGAAGAAGCACAAGCTGGAATCAAGATTGCCGGGAGAAATCTCAATAACCTTAGATATGCAGATGACACCACCCTTATGGCAGAAAGTGAAGAGGAGCTAAAAAGCCTCTTGATGAAAGTGAAAGTGGAGAGTGAAAATGTTGGCTTAAAGCTCAACATTCAGAAAACAAAGATCATGGCATCTGGTCCCATCACTTCATGGGAAATAGATGGGGAATCAGTGGAAACAGTGTCAGACTTAATTTGGGTGGCTCCAAAATCACTGCAGATGGTGACTGCAGCCATGACATTAAAAGATGCTTACTCCTTGGAAGGAAAGTTAGGGCAAACCTGATAGCATATCCAAAAGCAGAGACATTACTTTGCCGACTAAGGTCCGTCTAGTCAAGGCTATGGTTTTTCCAGTGGTCATGTATGGATGCGAGAGTTGGACTGTGAAGAAAGCTGAGCACAGAAGAATTGATGCTTTTGAGCTGTGGTGTTGGAGAAGACTCTTGAGAGTCCCTTGGACTGCAAAGAGATCCAACCAGTCCATTCTAAAGGAAATTAGCCCTGGGTGTTCTTTGGAAGGAATGATGCTAAAGCTGAAACTCCAGTATTTTGGCCACCTGATGTGAAGAGTTGACTCATTGGGAAAGACTGATGCTGGGAGGGACTGGGGGCAGGAGGAGAAGGGGACGACAGAGGATGAGATGGCTGGATGGCATCACAGACTCGATGGATGTGAGTTTGAGTGAACTCCGGGGGTTGGTGATGGACAGGGAGGCCTGGTGTGCTGCAGATCATGGGGTCGCAAAGAGTCGGACACGACTGAGTGACTGAACTGAACTGAACTGAACCATGCTTTCATTATAATTTGCATATCTCTGAAGATATCAGGGATAGTGTTCAGCATCTTTTTATACAATTATTGCTCACTCTCTTTCATGACCTGTTCAAATCTTTGCCCAATTTTCTAGTGGGTTACCTAAAAAATAGTAGGTTTTATTGATCTAGAAGTCCTTTTGGAGAAGGCAATGTCACCCCACTCCAGTACTCTTGCCTGGAAAATCCCATGGACGGAGGATCCTGGTAGGCTGCAGTCCATGAGACAGCAAAGAGTCGGATACGACTGAGCGACTTCACTTTCACTTTTCACTTTCATGCATTGGAGAAGGAAATGGCAACCCACTCCAGTGTTCTTGCCTGGAGAATCCCAGGGATGTGGGAGCCTGGTGGGCTGCTGTCTGTGGGGTCGCACAGAGTCGGACACGACTGAAGCGACTTGGCAGCAGCAGCAGCAGCAGGAGTCCTTTATATATTCTGAATACAATGTTTATCTATTTTATATCTTATATAAGTAAACATAATTATATTTATATCTATACTGCATACAAACATCCATACACATATGCATGCATACACATGAATATACATATGTGTGTATATATGTGTGTGTGTATCCAGTTTTCCAAGTCTGTGTCTTTGTGTATATTTTGCTGAAATTTGTAGTTTTAATGTAACAAAATTAAATTTTAAATAGATTACACTTTTGTGCTGTTTAGTAAATTTTTGCTTATACCAAGCTCTTCTATGTTTTCTTCCAAAATCATATATTTTTAATTTTCAAATTCAGATCTACAGTTTATCAAGGTTTACTTTTGTGAATGTGTAAGGTGGGGGTTAACATGTATCTGAATATTATGGACATATGAATATCCACTTGACATATCACCATTTATTAAAAAATACTCTTCTAATTTTTGTAATGCTATTTACTTTTTGTAATGAGTCAGATGATTGTTTGTATGAATCTGTTAGGCGGTAACAGAGTCTTCCAGCACATGACATGGCATGTATCTTCATTTTTTAGTTCTTTTGTTTCAATAATGTTTTCTGTTTTTAGTATAGAGGTCTCATATATCTTTCAATGAATTATTTATTATATAAATTATTATTTATTTTAAATTTATTTAAGGCAAATGATGCCTTTTTGTTTCTTTCCTGCTCCCCAGCTTTATTGAGATACAAATGATATATAATATTGTATAAGTTTAAGGTGTACAATATGATTTGATACACAGACATATATTATGAGGTATTCGTCTCTATTTTCATTGAAGTTAAAAACTAACAAAATGAAAAGGGCACAGATTTTCAGTATAGCTCAGTGAGTTTTGCTTATGCATATGCACCGACATAGCCATCACCCACAGGAGGGAGAACACTTCTGGAAGCCTGGAAAGCTCCACTGTGTCCCCTCCAGGCAGTAGTCTCTCCAAGGATGACCACTATTCTATTTTCTGTCATAACAGATTGGTTTGTCCTGGCCTTACAGTTTTAAACTTCCAATCTGGTGTATTCCCCAAAACCCTTCTCCTTGCCAGTTTGTACACTCCAATCACTGTCTTATAAAACTACTGAAAACTCTACTCTTCAGAAACTTTCTACTGAGGTTTTTACTATCTTGACCTGTACATTCCCCCATTCACTAAACTTTCACAATATGGAAAAATGAAGCCTGAAGCCCCTCAAAGCACCTACCACCTCTTTTGGTTTCTCTGTCTCCCCGCGAGTCTTCCATAGTAGAAAGTCCAGCTTTTCATTCTTCTACTCATGCCCAGAATTCACAAATGGTACCAGGGTTACAAAGTACAGCTCACCTCTTAAGTTCTCTTCTCTCTGGAGTTTTTGGGACCCCAGCCAACTTCAGATATTTATAAATCTCTTTTAGCTTTTATTAGACTGCTGGTTGGCCACAACCAACACCATTTCACTCAGAATCAGAAGTTCTAGCTTTATTTGGAAAAGCCAGTCATTGTGCAATCGGGAAATATTAAGAATAGTAATATCCTAGACTTCAAGGTTTCGTAATATAATAGGGGAAAGAAACACATAAAAGTGAACTATAATGCAAAAAACAATTATATGCATGATTCATAAAATAATTAAAGTAATTATATTACTTAATAATAGAAATCTAAGTGTCATAAGAGCTTGTGGGAGGTTTCAGTTCTTTCTAGATGTTGAGTGAGTTTCCATGGAAAAATCTGGACCAGACCTTTAAGACCAAAGGATCTGCTACAGGGCAAAGTGAAGAACTGGTACTCTAGGCAGAAGGAGCAGTGTAAACCAAAAAACAGAGGCATCATAGCTGAATGATGCATTTGGGAAAAAGTAATTACCTCATTCTGCAGCATTGTGGTATATTCTGAGTCTTGTAGGGGGGTTTTGGAGTAGTCCAGTAATTTTTATATTTCAGAGTATATAGGAATTATGGGAGAGCTTTTACATTTTCTCTTTGGTCCCTGATGTTGAACCAAAGGATGCATGATGTCCCTTTGTGTTCTGACATTATGTTACTTTATGTGAAGGGGATCATAGAAAAAGCAAGAGAATTTCAGAAAAACATCTACTTCTGCTGCATTGACTATGTTAAAGTCTTTGACTGTGGATCACAACAAACTATGGAAAATTCTTCAAGATATGGGAATACCAGACCACCTTACCTGCCTTCCTGAAAAATCTGTATGCCAGTCAAGGAGCAACAGTTAGAAATTGACATGGAACAAAGGACTGGTTCAAAATGGGAAAGGAGTACATCAAGGCTGTATATTATCACCCTGCTTATTTAACTTCTGTGCAGAGTACATCAAGCGAAATGCTGGGCTGGATGAAGCACAAGCTGGAATCAAGATTGCCAGGAGAAATATCAATAACCTCAGACACACCACCTTTATTGCAGAAAGCAAAAAGAAACTAAAGAGCCTCTTGATGAAAGTGAAAGAAGAGAGTGGAAAAGCTAGCTTAAAATTCAACATTCAAAAAACGAAGTTCATGGCATCTAGTCCCATCACTTCATGACAAATAGGTGGGGAAACAATGGAAACAGTGAGAGACTTTATTTTCTTGGGCTCCAAAATTACTGCAGATGGTGACTTCAGCCATGAAATTAAAAGACACTTGCTCCTTGGAAGAAAAGCTATGACCAACCTAGACAATATATTAAAAAGCAGAGGCGTTGCTTTGCTGACAAAGGCCCATCTAGTCAAAGCTATGGTTTTTCCAGTAGGCATGCATGGATGTGAGAGTTGGACGATAAAGAAAGCTGAGTATCAAAGAACTGATGCTTTTGAACTGTGGTGTTGGAGAAGACTCTTGAGAATCCCTTGGACAGCAGGAGATCAAACCTTAGGACTGACTATCCTAAAGGAGATCAGTCCTGAATATTCTTTGGAAGGACTGATGCTGAAGTTGAAGCGCCAATCATTTGGCCACCTGATGTGAAGAACTGGCTCATTGGAAAAGACCCTGATGCTGGGAAAGATTGAAGGCAGAAGGAGAAGGGATGACAGAGGTTGAGATGGTTGGATGGCATCACTGATCGATGGACATGAGTTTGAGCAAGCTCTGGGAGTTGGGGATGGACAGGGAAGCCTGGCATGCTGCAGTCCATGGGGTTGCAAAGAGTCAGACATGACTGAGTGACTGAACTGACCTGGTGTGAAGGGAAGCCAGGAATGAACAAATTATCTTTCTTCTACCACATATATGAATGAGATTTTCATTTTAAGACATTGTTACTTTGTGAATCTTTGCTTGGTGGCATTAAATAAATAACATGTTTCCTTATGGAGGAGATGAGTCTTTCATACTCACAGAGGGCTAAGATTTTGTCCTTGGCCACTGGTGTCCAAGGCATGGTGTCTCTCCCCCTTACTGAGCTAATGACTGGGGATTCAGGCAACACCAGAACTCACTGTTTCAGTCACTCCTCTTAATGGAAGTCTAAGGACGTCTGTCATCTCTGGAACCCAAAAGTCTGAGTGAAAAGACTTGCCGGAGCCTTCCAGGTAGATATCAAAAGCCCTGTCTGTGTGACTGAGAATCTGGTTGGAGCTTTGGTGGAGGGAAGGGACCTGCTAAGATATACCAGCCTTTCTACTCACCAGAAGGGTTAATAACAGATGCAAGGACCAGGGCTCAGAAGGGCTGTCAAATAATTCTTTGGCTTAGAGCATTCACCTCTGAATCTTAACTGTTTTTTAGAACGTTATGACTTTCCTGGTTAATGCCTGTAACCCACTAAGTTTTAAGTAATGACTATTTTGAAATATTAGCCATAGATGGTCATTTGAAGGGGAAATGGAAAAGATAATATTATTTCTTTTCAGGCCAGTGTGTTAAATGAAGAAGCAATTTATGACTGCTGTTGCCCAACTGGAATTCAGTAAGCAAATCCCAAAGGAAGAGTGAAACTCTAAGAAGGAAAATCTGACTATGTTTAGCATCTCCCACCCACACAAGGTCTCTCCTTCCAAGTCTCTCATCTCTTTTTATATTGGGAAGTTTTGCCACTTCTTTCTAATGTAGGCAGCCAGACTCAGACCAGAGTTAGGAATCCAGCTGTAAAATCAAGTCTTCTTTCACGGCTGCATAAAATTGGACTAACTGACAAAATCAATTGGAAAACTGCACAAACTCTGTACTTGGCTATCCCTGGGAAAGCTTTTCCCTACATGAGAAAATAGACTGAAACTCAGGATAGACTCTCAGGAGAGCTCTGGAAAAGCAGCATGGCAGAGAGGAAAATATTTTCATGCTGGAATCTGCTAGATATTCAGTGAGTGAATAAATAAGCAAGTGAATGATTGAGTGTGGGTTAATGAATAAATGAATGGACGGTAAACAAATACATGAAAAATTCATTCACACATATTCATAGAAGTGGCTGGTAATGCTCATGTTGTTTATGTATGTTCTTTCTGCTTTTTCAAAATAACTTCCAATAGGTAAAAAACGCATTCATCTAGTAGGCTGGCGGTTTCCAAACTTTTCCACTCTTTGTTCTTTCTTAGATTCAGTTGGCTTGCAAGAGTTTCCCAGACTCCTGTCAACCAGCCCTGGAATTTCTCTCCCTGTCCTTTACCAGACATGTGTCAGCATCTGACATCTCTCATCATTAGTTACTAGAGAGCAGCTATGCCCATGTCCCCTAAGGATGTATTGATAAGAACATGTGTACTCACATACTCACTTCCCCCAATATTGCCTCCACATCACAGATGGGCCAGGACACAGGCAATGATATGCAGCGCAGATTTATTAGAGGAAGAAATAGGAGGGAAGCTCAGGGATGGGTAATTGGGAAAGGGAATGAGACAGAAGCAAGGCATCAACCTCTGGTGTCCCCATGAGCTGAGATACATTTCTTGCTTTAGAACATGGATGGGACCATAGCTGTGGCCAAACTGGAAGCTGGAGAGGCTGGGAACTCACTCATGTTCATCTAGGAGGGAGTCAGAGTGGGGAACAGAATACTGGGAGCAAGGGGATGTGTGAGACAAGGGATTCTGTGGGAAGAAATCCTGACAGTTCTTCCTTGGACCCTGAGTAGGAGGAGGTGGGAGAGGAGGGCAAATCCTGGAGCCGAGGATCAGAGGAGAAACAGGTGGAAGAGAAGGCTGCATCTGGTAGCCTGGATGGCAGGCAGGTATATCTCAGTCCATCCTTACTTCTATTTACTCTTGGGGGCTTGCTGGGTTGCGGGACACTTCTGTTGGGCTGGGATGGCTGTGCCCTTGGGTGGACATTGCTTCTTGGCCTGGGGAGCACATGGATCCTTGGTTTTAGGTGCACACGTCTCTTGACATTGGACAGGGGGCGGCTGACAAGGCTGCTTCACCTGCTGCTGTTGGATCATCTGGGGCAGGCACTGCTGCTGCTGCTGCTGCTGCTGCTGGGAAGACATGGCTGCAGGAACAGGTGAGCCTGGAAGAAACCCAGGTAGGGACACTATGAGAGCAGCTCCCTCCATCTCTTCTCCCTCTGACTCCTAAAGAGTGCTTTCTCCTCTAGCAAAGGATAAGTAATTAATAGCTTCAAGTTGATTACTGAGTTGATTCACACACACTCATTGCAATCTGTCTTTCTTTCTCCCTTTGTCTCTGATACTCTGATTTCTAATCTTCCTCCATCTTCCCATGGATGCCTGACCCAGTTGAATATATGATGTATTTCTTAGTCTTAACAGGAAATAAGGTGGGGTACTGAGCTGAAGATGAAAAGATGGTCCAGATATTTTACTAGATCAAGGCATGAGATCTTGGCCGATGGGTTGGCAATGCCAACCATCTACTTTTGGAAGTGGTAATGAGTGTGGGTGAAGGTGGAAAGGCATGAGGAAGCAATCAGGAGCAGATTCTGTCTTAGAGGGAAGACAGAATGTTGTGGTGTATGAGTGATGGGGCTGGAGTACACCTGTTGTGGGAGCTCAGTTCTAATCCTGGCTCTACCCCTGACTAACCATGGGATGTAAACATAAGTCATTTAATGCACTTGGGGGATGGTGGTTCTGGTCCTCCAAGGAGAACTGGGGAATGGAAGGTCAAATTGATCACTGGAGGCCTATAGGAGGATATTTTACCAAGAGACACCCTGGTCCAAAGAACCTGCCTGCCAACGCAGGAGACATAAGAGATGCGGGTACAATCCCTGGGTTGGGAAGATCCCCTGGAAGAGGGCATGGCAACCCACTCCAGTATTCTTGCCTGGAGAATCCCATGGACAGAAGAGCCTGGCAGGCTATGGTCCATAGGGTTGCAAAGAGTCGGACATGACTAAAGTGACTTAGCATGCAAGCATGCATGCACCCTGGTCCACAGGAAAGAGCAATGGTCAAGAAGGCACAGGCATAAGTTCTAGATCCAAACTTGCCACTCGCTGGCCAGGCTCATCTCTGGGAAATCTGCCTTCTCTGGACCTGCATGCCTCCATTTGGGGTCTATTGATCTGGAAGGGCTCTGAGGCCTTCCCAACTCTGACACGTGTCTCTGGTTCTCTTTGTAGGCATGTCCCTCATCTTTTAAGCTCACGACTATATATAGGGAGTATAGTTTCCAGATGGCAATCATGATAGAGAGGCGCGGTGGCTACAGAGTATAAAATACAATATTTAATAGACCAGCTTCTGTAAACCTAAAAGGAAAGTTTGAGAGAGCTTGCTGGTAGGACTGAAAAGGCAGGAGAAAGCTTTGGAGGAGGACACGAAATGCTGTAGCTCTAAATATCTCCCCTCAATGACAAAATTCCTCTTACTAGGGAATCAAACTGAGAACTAGGAAATTACTTGGACCTAGCATTGGTGTGGGAGATTGAGTTTCTTAAGTAGTAATTAGCGTGACATTTTCTTAATTGTCACAAGGTTTATGTTACTTCTCTGGTTACCCAAGAACAGGAGAGGAGCTTGGTTTAGCAGCTTAAGACAGTTCAAGGAGTAGAAAAGGGCCCAGCAGATCCCAGGAGGACAAATCCCTCACTACTTACCAGAGGCGCGAGCCAGACCCTAGGAGATTCGGCTGAGCACAGGTTCACATCAGCTACTCCTGGGAACCTTTAAAGGCCCCCAGCCTGCCCCAGGGACCTGGTGTGGCCTACATTACCATCTTCCAAAGAATTCCTAACCCACTTCTCCCGCCTGCACTTCCTCCAGAGACTTGCTTTACTGGCCTGTTTTAATGAAAACCACCCACTAGATACTCCAGCATTCTGGCTCCTGGCTACCTGAGCTGACTTCATCCACTAAGATATCTCCTCAAACTCAAGGACTCAAAGTCTTTGAAAAACAGAACTTATGTGAAGCTCTGCGTGTAGACCGAGAGTTATAAGGAACAGGAGGGAAGCAAGTGGCAAAGCGGGAAGGAATATGGCCTGGGGGCACTTGCAACAAAAATAGGAACGTAGGGCTTTCCTGGCGGTCCAGTGGTTAGGGCTCCGGGTTTCCACTGTAAGGGGGGTGGGTTTGATTCCTGGTGGGGGAAGTTCTTCATGCCATGAGGTACAGCCAAAAAAAAAAAAAAAAAAAGGAGCATAACCTTTTCTGCTATTGCTGCCATTTTTTGAGCGTTCACTGGTGCCCAGCTCTGAGATCACCCTTCATGCCCATTGTTTTATTTTACCTTTATAATCCATTTATAAAGATGATGCCATTGTTACCATTTTGCATGTGAGAAAAGTAAGGCTGGCAAAGATCACATAGGAAGTAAAGTGCAGAGATTGAATTTGAACTCCGATCTAGTGGATTCAAGGAATCCAGACCCTTAAGCATTAGAAAAGGGACACCTGACACAGTGCCTAAGATTTGCCCAGTCCAGAAGGGACTGCTTGCATGGTGTTCTATGAGGCTTCCTTTTGATCACACATAGAACGTGTGGTGCTATCTCCCACCTACCCACCAGGAGTCAGGCTGCTTTGGGTATTAGTGGTGGTGAAAGAGAGTGGGAAAAAAAATTGGCTTCTGGGTAGTTTCCAGATAAAATATAGGTCCATTAGCTACATTTGAATTTCAGATAAGCAGAATTTTGCAATATTAATATGTCCCAAATATTGCAGGAAACATACTACAGAATGTGTTGTTTATCTGAAATTTAAATGTAATGGGGCAGACTGTATTTTTATTTGCTAAATCTGGCAACTTCACTCAAAAACTAATTCAGATGGGAGAAAGGTGTCCTGGTCCCCACCTCCACCCCACTACTTGGCCTCCTGGGATAGGAAAACCTTGCTAGGAGGGTATGGATCCAGTTTTGGATCACTGCCCCATACCTCAGGATCCTGTTGACCAGAGGCCATTGATGAAGTAATTTCTGTCAGTATTAGAGAAAAGTGTACCCCTTGCCCTATTTAAGCATCATGGCAGTTCTGTTAGTTGTGCAAATCTGATTTTATAGTTTAAAAATGTAGATCCAAAGAAGTTCACTGACTTGTTCAACAAGAAAAAGCTAGCAGACATGGAGCTGGGTGGAGGCCCTGGCCCAAGGCTCATTTCCACTACATCACAGAGGCTGGTATCCCTGCCATAGGCAAGTGACTGTCACTGGGTGGAGGCCATGACTAATTTTTCTGAGCTTCCTGTCATCTATAAACCAAACATTGGTCGTTTTGAGGGGTCAGCCTCACTTAATAGGTAATCCTTTCCATATTTCCCATGCAAGCAGGGTTTCCTCCTCCACCTCTTCTCTTGCCTAACTTTAAGAATGTAGTACCCTGAGTTCCAGATTCCAGGTCCTGCCTTCCATCTTCAGGATGAACACCTTCTCCACCTATACCCCTCTCTTCCCTGCCCCCACTCTATGACTTCAGTTTAGTTCACTTCAGTCACTCAGTAGTGTCTGACACTTTGCAACCCTATGGACTGCAACACGCCAAATTTCCCTGTCCACACCAACTCCCGGAGCTTGCTCAAATTCATGTCCATCAATCAGTGATGCCATTCAACCATCTCATCCTCTGTCATCCCCTTCTCTCTGGCCTTTCAGTCTTTCCCAGCATCAGGGTCTTTTCCAATGAGTCAATTCTTCACATCATGTAGCCAAAGTATTGAAATTTCAGCTTCAGCATTAGTCCTTCCAATGAATATTCAGGACTGATCTCCTTTAGGATTGACTGGTTTGATTTCTTTGCCTTCCAAGACTCTCAAGAGTCTTCTTCAACACCACAGTTCAAAAGCATCAATTCTTTGGTGCTCAGTTTTCTTCATAGTCCAACTCTCACATCCATGCCTGACTACTGGAAAAACCATAGCTTTGACTAGATGGGTCTTTGTCAGCAAAGTAATATCTCTGCTTTTTAATATACTGTCTAGGTTGGTCACAGCTTTTCTTCCAAGGAGCAAGTGTCTTTTAATTTCAGGGCTGCAGTCACCATCTGCAGCGATTTTGGAGCCCAAGAAAATAAAGTCTCTTACTGTTTCCATTGTTTTCCCATCTATTTGCCATGAAGTGATGGGACCAGATGCCATGATCTTCATTTTTTGAATGTTGAGTTTTAAGTCAGCTTTTCCACCCTCCTCTTTCACTTTCCTCAAGAGGCTCTTAAGTTCCTCTTCACTTTTTGCCATAAAGGTGGTGTCATCTGCATATCTGAGGTTATTGATATTTCTCCTGCAATCTTGATTCTCGCTTGTGTTTCATACAGCCCAGCATTTTGCATGATGTACTCTACATATAAGTTAAATAAGCATGGTGACAATGTACAGCCTTAATGCACTCCTTTCCCAATTTGGAACCAGTCTGTTGTTCCATGTCCAGTTTTGACTGTTTCTTCTTGACCTGCATACAGATTTCTCAGGAGGCAGGTAAGGTGGTTTGGTATTCCCATCTCTTTCAGAATCTTCCACAGTTCGTTGTGATCTACACAGTCAAAGGCTATGGCATAATCAATAAAGCAAAAGGGGATGTTTTTCTGGAATTCTCTTGCTTTTTTTGATGATCCAATGGATGTTGGCAATTTGATCTCTGGTTCCTCTGCCTTACGACTGGAATTCACAGTTCACATGCTGTTGAAGCCTGGCATGGAGAATTTTGAGAATTACTTTGCTAGTGCATGAGATGAGAGCAATTGTGCGGTAGTTTGAACCTTCTTTGGCATTGCCGTTTTGGGGATTGGAATGAAAACTGACCTTTTCCAGTCCTGTGGTCACTGCTGAATTTTTCAAATTTCCTGGCATATTGAGTGCAGCACTTTCACAGCATCCTGTTTTAGGATTTGAAATAGCTCAGCTGACATTCCATCACCTCCACTAGCTTTGTTCATAGTGATGCTTCCTAAGGCCCACTTGACTTCACATTCCATGCTGTCTGGGTCTAGGTGAGTGATCACACCATCGTAGTTATCTGGGTCATGAAGATCTTTTTTTGTACAGTTCTTCTGTGTATTCTTGCCGTGTCTTCTTAAGATCTTCTGCTTCTGTTAGGTCCATACCATTTCTATCCTTTATTGTGCTCGTCTTTGCATGAAATGGGCCCTTGGTATCTCTAGTTTTCTTGAAGAGATCTCTAGTCTTTCCCATTCTATTGTTTTCCTCTGTTTCTTTGCACTGATCACTGAGGAAGGCTTTCTTATCTCACCTTGCTGTTCTTTGGAACTCTGCATTCAGATGGGTATATCTTTCCTTTTCTCCTTTGCCTTTTGCTTGTCTTCTTTTCTCAGCTATTTGTAAGGCCTCCACAGACAACCATTTTGCCTTTTTGCATTTCTTTTTCTTGGGGACAGTCTTGATCACTGCCTCCTGTACAATGTCATGAACCTCCGTCCCTAGTTCTTCAGGCACTCTGTCTATCAGATCTAATCCCCTGAATCTATTTGTCACTTCCACTGTATAATTGTAAGGGATTTGATTTAGGTCATGTCTGAATGGTCTAGTGGTTTTCCCTTCTTCAATTTAAGTCTGAATTTGGCAATAAGGAGTTCATGATCTGAGCCACAGTCAGCTCCCTGTCTTGTTTTTGCTGATTGTATAGAGTTCTCCATCTTCAGCTGCAAAGAATATAATCAGTCTGATTTTGGTATTGACCAACTTGTGATGTTCATGTGTAGAGTCTTCTCTTGTGCTGTTGGAAGAGGGTGTTTGCTATGACCAGTGTGTTGTCTTGGCAAAACTCTGTTAGCAGTGCCGTGCTTCATTTTGTACTCCAAGGTCAAATTTGCCTTGTTCAGGTAGCTCAAGAACTTCTTGTTCTATTAGTTCAGTTCAGTTCAGTTCAGTTCAGTCACTCAGTCGTGTCCGACTCTTTGTGACCCCGTGAATTGCAGCACGCCAGGCCTCCCTGTCCATCACCAACTCCCAGGGTTCACTCAGACTCACGTCCATCGAGTCAGTGATGCCATCCAGCCATCTCATCCTCTGTTGTCCCCTTCTCCTCCTGCCCTCAAACTTTCCCAGCATCAGAGTCTTTTCCAATGAGTCAACTCTTCGCATGAGGTAGCCAAAGTACTGGAGTTTCAGCTTTAGCATCATTCCCTCCAAAGAAATCGCAAGGCTGATCTCCTTTAGAATGGACTGGTGGAACTCCTTGCAGTCCAAGGGACTCTCAAGAGTTTTCTCCAACACCACAGTTCAAAAGCATCAATTCTTCAGCGCTCTGCCTCCTTCACAGTCCAGCGCTCTGCCTTCTTCACAGTCCAACTCTCACATCCATACATGACCACAGGAAAAACCATAGCCTTGACTAGATGGACCTTAGTCGGCAAAGTAATGTCTCTGCTTTTGAATATGCTATCTAGGTTGGTCATAACTTTTTTTCTAAGGAGTAAGTGTCTTTTAATTTCATGACTGCAATCACCATCTGCAGTGATTTTGGAGCCCAAAATAAAGTCTGACACTGTTTCCACTGTTTCCCCATCTATATCCCAGGAAGTGATGAGAACTGATGCCATGATCTTCATTTTCTGAATGTTGAGCTTTAAGCCAACTTTTTCACTCTCCTCTTTCATTTTCATCAAGAGGCTTTTTAGTTCCTCTTCACTTTCTGCCAGAAGGGTGGTGTCATCTGCATATCTGAGGTTAGTGATATTTCTCCACAATCTTGATTCCAGCTTGTGCTTCTTCCAGTCCAGCGTTTCTCATGATGTACTCTGTATATAAGTTAAATAAGCAGGATGAAAATATACAGCCTTGACATACTCCTTTTCCTATTTGGAACCAGTCTGTTGTTCCATATCCAGTTCTAACTGTTGCTTCCTGACCTGCATACAGATTTCTCAAGAGGCAGGTCAGGTGGTCTAGTATTCCCATCTCTCTCAGAATTTTCCACAGTTTCTTGTGATCCACACAGTCAAAGGCTTTGGCATAGTCAATAAAGCAGAAATAAATGTCTTTCTGGAACTCTCTTGCTTTTTCCATGATCCAGCAGATGTTGGCAATTTGATCTCTGGTTCCTCTGCCTTTTCTAAAACCAGCTTGAACATCAGGAAGTTCACGGTTCATGTATTGCTGAAGCCTGGCTTGGAGAATTTTGAGCATTACTTTACTAGCATGTGAGATGAGTGCAATTGTGTGGTAGTTTGAGCATTCTTTGGCATTGCCTTTCTTTGGGATTGGAATGAAAACTGACCTTTTCCAATCCTGTGGCCACTACTGAGTTTTCCAAATTTGCTGGCATATTGAGTGCAGCACTTTCAGAGCATCATCTTTCAGGATTTAAAATAGCTCAACTGGAATTCCATCACCTCCACTAGCTTTGTTCATAGTGATGCTTTCTAAGGCCCACTTGACTTCACATTCCAGGATGTCTGGCTCTAGGTGAGTGATCACACCATCGTGATTATCTGGGTCATGAAGATCTTTTTTGTACAGTTCTTCTGCATATTCTTGCCACCTCTTCTTAATATCTTCTGCTTCTGTTAGGTCCAGACCATTTCTGTCCTTTATCGAGCCCATCTTTGCATTAATGTTCCCTTGGTATCTCTAATTTTCTTGAAGAGATCTCGAGTCTTTCCCATTCTGTTGTTTTCCTCTATTTCTTTGCATTGATCACTGGAGAAGGCTTTCTTATCTCTTCTTGCTATTCTCTGGAACTCTGCATTCAGATGGTTGTATCTTTCCTTTTCTCCTTTGCTTTTCGCCTCTCCTCTTTTCACAGCTATTTGTAAGGCTGTGATGCAAAGGCTGTGTTCATCGTAATGCAAATTCTCCAAAAGTAAGCGTGTGGCAGGATGAATTGGTGTAGACACATTTCAAGGTGTTCTCCCACATCTGGCACCTAGAAGGCATCAATCTATGTGTGCTGCTCAGGAAGGGGTGGGTTTTCCATTCTTCATGTCCCTGCCATCCACACAGCCTCTCTGGGATAAATGTTACTTCCTATTTTCCTCAGTCTGCTCATTGACCTCTTACTTTGTCTATCAACAACTCCTGCTTACTTTGGAGAACTCTGTCTAATGATAGACTCTGGCTTATAACACGATTATCATCTCAGAGGATGATACTCTGGGAATGGCCTTTATAGAGAACATGGCTGGACTTGAGATCTCTGTGTCCTCCACATCATAAATGTCCAAGAGTCATTCAAATGCATACACATCTCACATGTTAAACTTTTCAAAGCTTTGGCATTCAACTTCCATCTTGGGCACATTGTCCCTACTTCACAGAAGGAGAATTGAGACTTGTAATGAGGACATACTTGACCCAAGGTCACACAGAGTTCATGTCAAAGCCAGGGTTGGATCACAGGTCTCCTGACTTCACAGTAATTTACAGTCAGCTGAAGTGCCTGTGTTCCTGGGCTCATATTTAGTGCATGCTATGTTAATGACAGAATTAGGAAGCTGATTCTGGTAGTCTCCATCATTTGAACCAGATCCGTATCCTCTTTCCTCCCTGGTTGACAGATGCTCTCTTTCCCATCAAGCCTGTCCATCCTTCTTCCTCTAAAACAGGAATCCCCAACCATTGGGATCTAATGCCTATTGATCTGAGATGGAGCTGATGTAACAACAATAGAAACAAAGTACACAAAAAATGTGCTTGAATCATCCCTAAACCATCTCCCCTGCCCCAGTCTGTGTGAAAATTGTCTTCCACAAATCTGGTCTCTGGTACCAAAATGGCTGGAGACTACTGCTCTAAGAAGCCCTAACTGATTCCTCTCCCCTGCACTGCCAGACACAGGTGCATAGTTTTGGTCATTAAACCTTATAAAGCACCTCTATATACAGTTTTCACAAGACTCTATGAAGAAAGCTAATTGTATTTCTAATTTTATAGATGAAAAAATCATGGCTCTGATGGTGGCTACATCTGGAACCCAGAAAGGGGGCCCACCTAAGTCTCTTAGATCAGCAATGACTTATTTCCAGTCACCCCAAGTGGCTGGGAGAATGAATGTTCTTTTCAGTGGAGGAGTGGAGACTTCCTGGCACCCCCTCAAATCACCTCACGTAAACACCTCCAGATGAGGTGGGTCCTGAGAAGCTATGTGGAATGATGACCCTGTAGCGCCCGCTCCCACCCACACTGCTCTGGCATGGCCATGAGACTGTTGCCTGGTCACTCTATCATGAGTCCTACATCCTCTCTGCCATCTTCAAAGCACCATGTTGCGCTGAAATCAGGAAGCCAGGCTTTGCATCTTGCCTCTCTAGGGAGCAGACACCTGAGAGCAGGTGTGTACCCATGACTCCATTAGAAAGGGGAGGGCAGAGGTGAGACTCATTTCTGAAGGTGAGTCAAAGCTTGAGAAACCCCAGCCCCACCCTGCAGATAAACAATGCCATGACCGGGCAGCAGAGGTCTGGCACTGGGAGGGGATCTTGTCAGAGACCATGCTAATCATCTAACTCTCTGTCTAGACACATCTTCACGAGGGCACTTTTGCCTCTGGGTCTGGGGGGAAAAGAAGAGTTGTTGATGTTTCCATCTGGAGACACGTGAAACATACTTGTCATGTTATTTCCAGGAATTAAACAAAGAAAACCAAAAAGGGGAATTCTGAGTTACCAGTAGAGAGGACAGTGGAGGTTTGGAGCTGCCATCATTCCTGTATTTTAGCTGTTTATCCAGTAAAATGCAAACTTAAACCTGAGCAAATTACATCTTATTTTAAAAATCATAATCATGTGATATTTGCATTAGCTTAATGTCTGCATGATACTTAACCAGTAGTCATGGCTTAGAATATTTCAGTTTGGGGTTTACCTCCACTAATTACTTAATAATCTATCAACAAACATTTTAGAAGATGCTACTTAAAGAGACCTTGTGACCTTTTTTTTAATGTGGGAAGTCCATTTGCAAATTGAATCATTTCATCCTCTAATTTATCTGTTTGCAAATGAGATGCTCAGATTCTAATATTAGATACTTTGTATCAGAGTATTCAAAGCAGGCCCATGGAGAGAGGAGAGTAAGAGGATGAGTTTCCAAAAATGTGTGATTAGTTTATCTCTTTCTTCCATCCCTTATCCCTATATGATATTTCTAGAAGACCCTCCATGGTCCTGGGAGTTATATAAAGGGGAAATAAAGTCCTGGACATGGTGAGAGGCTAGTTCCAATGGAACACCCGTGAACTCACCTGTTGAAGTTGAAGCTGGCTGTGGAAGCAGAGGGGATGAGTGGGCAAAGTATCCATCTCTGAGAAGAGAGTCAAGGTCAACCTCTTGGAAGTCGAGTGGTGCTGAAATATCACTTGGGTGTAGCACAGTATCCTTAGAGACATGGGGAAGGAGCCAGGGCAGTTAAGAAATAATTCTACTGATACTTGCCCCTCAATGCGTTTGAGATACTGAGCACATCCCTTGTCTGGGCCCCAATATTTTTGTTCTCCAATATGGGCTGATTGGCTAAAATTTCCTCTGTGCTGTGCTGTGGTCAGTGGTATCTGACTCTGCCACCCCATAGACTATAGCCTCCCAGGTTCCTTTGCCCATGGGATTTTCCAGGCAAGAATAGTGGAGCGGGGCATCATTTCCTCCTCCAAGGGATCTTCCCAACCCATGGATCAAACTCATATCTCCTGCATTGACAGGTAGATTCTTCAACACTAGAGCCACCTGGAAAGCCTCAAAGAGTTCTTCTAAAGTCCCATTAAGGGCTAAGATTCTATAAACATACATTAGGTCTGGGAAGGCAAACCACTTTTCATCCCTTTGAAATCAATAGTGAATTGAGAGGACTGAGGTTGAGTTTCAGCTTGATCTGAAAGCATGAGCATATTGACTAGAGATGTCTGCCATGAGAGGCGGAAGTGGCCATGTGTGCAGGCAGTCATACCCCTAGCTTAGCCTAAAGCAGGGAGTGGTATACAGCACTAGGACTTATGAATGAGGATAACTGAAGCGCTTGAAGAAGGAGAGAAGATATGAGCTGTTGAAAGACCCTGCACAAGCTGACACCACCTAGAATCCCCATCTGAGCTCCCACCTTTCCTTAGCACAGCTGTTCAGAGGACTGCTGTTTCCAAAACTTGCCTTAAACCATTTGAACTGTGATGACCCTCCACTGTCAAACATCCCAGCAAAATTCAAGGTAATCTCTAAGAACCATTCAAAATGTTGCTAAAATTGAGCAGGACCTTGCTGGGCCCTCACTGGTACAAAAGCTCTTCTGTACCTTTTTGTATAGAAAAAGACTTTAGTCTGCTAGGGGCCTCTCCTGAGTCACAAATGACTGGCTCAAGAATTAATGATTGAAAGGATGTAGACATGTAGTGGAAAAAAACAGCAGTTGGGGCAGGAGAACTGGTTACAATTTACACAGTAAATCAGTCATATAGCAGTCATAGGGTGTTATTTCCTCGCTGAAGTGCATAGATAACAGTGTCTGAGACACAGTTCTGACTTGCTTTGCAGGTACAGGAACTGCTACTGGATGGAAAAACTATGTGATGACCAGACTATAGTCATGACTTCAGCTGCTCTATCTGGAGCTGTACTAAATCTGTGATTTTCACAATTCAAGGAACTGGCCTCAAGAAAAAGAATACATTGACACGGCAGTTGAAGATTAACTGTTCTTAAAACTACCAAGATGACACCGACCAGCCTGGTTTCAACATGATTATGGGAGTCAGCTGTATTGTTCTGCACGTAGCCCTCAGAGGTACATCCTTGAAGCTTTTCTTTATTTTTACTTAATTAATTACTATTTTTGTCCCAATAATTTATTGGTATATTAACTCTTGAAGAAGAAGCCAGGTTTGTCTTTCAAGTATTTCCATTATTTCTTTTATTAACATACTTTGCAAAGACTGCTTCAAGCTCTTTAGGTCATCAACCAAAATTTCAAAATCTTTTGGAAGGGTCCAGTACGATTTATTTCCTTAAAAGTATGTTCAATCTGTTGACAGCACTGTCTTCAAAATATCAAAATAAAGAAATGTAAAATACAAACATTTCACATCAGTTCAGTTCAGTTTAGTCGCTCAGTTGTGTCTGATGCTTTTCGACCCCATAGACTGCAGCACGCCAGGCCTCCCTGTCCATCACCAACTCCCAGAGTTTACTCAAACTCATGCCCATTGAGTCGGTTATGCCATCCAACCATCTCATCCTCTGTCATCCCTTTCTCTTCCAGCCTTCAATCTTTCACAGCATCATAGTCTTTTCAAATGAGTCAGCTCTTCGTATCAGATGGCCAAAGTATTGGAGTTTTAGTTTCAACATCAGTCTTTCCAATGAATATTCAGGACTGATTTCCTTTAGGATTGACTGGTTGGATCTTGCATCTAAGGGATTCTCAAGAGTCTCCTCCAGCATCACAGTTCAAAAGCATCAGTTCTTCAGCGCTCAGCTTTCTTTATAGCCCAATTCTACCCTATAGCCCACATCCATACATGACTACTAGAAAAACCATAACCTTGACTAGACAGACCTTTGTTGGCAAAGTAATGTATCTGCTTTTGAATATGCTGTCTTTCACATAGAAGTGCTATTATAAACAGTCGAGTTGTCTTCCTATGGATAACAAAAATAACTGATGGAGAATCTGAATGTCTGGACACTGCAACCTTCTATTGCTCCTAATGCTGATATTGAGCTAATTCCACTCGATGAAAGCTATTTAAATGACTGCTACCTAGATCCTGCTCACTCATTTCCTCTGTAGTCACTAGAAATTTGGCTTCTCTTCCTACCAGTCTGCCAATCCACAGAGAAAATATAGGAGCATTCCTTTGAAAGCTTTTGCCCTCTGGCCAGCAATTGCGAGATCCTTTTTAGGATGCTATTCCACCATCTTCCCAGGTTGTTGGCTTTCTGAATAAAGCATCTTTCTTTTCCACCAATCCCTGTTTCTTGAACATTGACTTTTGAGTGACAAATGGCCAACTTGAGTTTGGTTTCCACCCCAGTTGGTAACATTACTTTCTCCATGACCTCTGTACTTATTCTCTCCCTGAAGAAGTGTTTTCCTCTTTTGCTCAGCCCCCACAATTTTTTATTTATAACTATTTGGAGCACTTTTTATCTAATGTTTTTCCTTGGTATACATATAAATTATAAAATATACATTATTTATGTCAGCATCAATATAAATTCCTTGATAGGAGCAGTTTCTCCCTCATCATATATTCATGTGTTTGTCATCTACCCCTGTACTAGCCAAACACATATTATATCCACTTCAGAAATAGAAACAAATAAATGCACAAAAGAAAAGATGAATGATATTTAAATGAATGAATTGAAGTGAATGGTAAACACAAGATTAGACACTTTGGCTAAACAGTCAGAACCAATGAAGTGCCAAGGCATGTTTTGGACTAAACCAGCTTTCCAAGTTTAGAAATATTTGCCCTCTCTAAAGAGCTCTCCTTGTTTATCCTAACCACATGGTGAGCATGCTCAGTCAAGTTCGACTCTTTATGACCCCATGGATGGTAGCCCTCCAGGTTCCTCTGTCCAAGGGATTCTCCTGGCAAGAATACTGGAGTGAGTTGCCATTTCCTACTCCAGAGGATCTTCTTAACCTAAGGATGCATTTCTTACATCCCCTGCATTGGAAGGTGGTTTCTCTACCACTGCGCCACCTGGGAAGCCCATTTCAACCACACACATTGTCTTTCTATTCCCTCAAACTTGAAGATTGATGCTGAAATCACCCATTACCTGTAAGAGGCCCAGGTGCCTGGGTGTGTGTGTGTGTGTGTGTGTGTGTGTGTGTGTATGCATGTGTGCACACGCGCATGGTAAATGGGGTGCTTCTTTATACCCAAACAGTGAGCTTCCTAAGGGGAGGAGAGATGTTCAGGAAAGACCTTACACCTGGTAAAAATTGGTACTTGGATAGACTTGCTAGTTGTTGAGTGGGTGGCCCAGTTACTGAAGGATGCTGTTGAATGAGTGAGTGAGTGAGTGAGCTAAAAGATGGAGGGAGTGAGTAAGCAAATGTATAAATAAGAAATGAGCCAACAAACTAGCTGACTGACTGGCTAGTTCACTGAACAACTGACTGACTGGCTGTTGAGTGGTTGACAAACTGATTTGCTGGCTGGCTGACTGGTTGGCCACTTAGCTGATGGGTAATTTCAAAAGCAGATCTTCGTATAGTATACCAAAGGAAGTTTTCTTGGGAACATGGAACAAATGTCACAAAAGAGGATCTTTTGTATGGGAGCCCCTGAGGAGTGTATACTATGAACTGGAAAACCATTTCCTAGTTTTCTTTCTTTTTCTTAGGAGTTCTCCTTGATTTTCATTCCCTGTCAACTGAGGTCAGTGGATGTGACTTCAAGGGAACACCAGCCAGAGGCAGTCATGGTCAGATAGTAGCTCTCTTCCTGTAAGAAGGTATTTGGGACCAGAGGGCATTTGTTCACTGGGGAGCCTGATTGTTCCCTGGGTCTTGGGCTCTGGGAGTGGGGTTCTGGGGCTCAGATCATCTTTCAGGTCAGGGAAAGGGCCTCTGTGATGGTGGCCAAGATAGGGAACCAAATCAAACAGACAAGTTCATGGACGCACAAGCTGGGCCAGTTTGTCCAGTTGATACCCTGCTCTCTGACCACAGAGACCTTCCTTGGGAAAGTGATATACAGGCAGCAAGCAAGGGCTGCCAGACTCGGCTTCAGACAGTGCCTGGTGATGCATGAGGCCCCCAGGGTGGACCAGGGCTCATAGCGCTATGTGGTGGCCGACCCTACATCTACTCAGCTGACTGACAGGCAATTACAGTACCCTGCCACAGCCATCACTCCTGACCTGGGTGAGAAGGAAGGGGCAGGACAATAACCTGGATACAGGTAGCTTGTATCCATAGTAACCAAGCCACTCCATGCCCAGACCTTTCCGTGATTCCCCAAAGGCCTCAGGAAAAAGCCCCTGGTTGCTGACAGAGGTAAAAAGGCCCTTTTCTACTCTTGTCCCTTGCTGAGATGCTTCTAGTCTCCTCTCTCTCCCCAGTCATCCTCTTTCTCTATGCACAAATACTCTACTGTTTTAACCATAAGCCATGATAACTATTTTTAAAATTAAATTTTATTTTTTAATTCAATTTTTGTTTTGTACTGGAGTGTAGTTGATTGGCAATGTCATATTAGTTTTCAGGTGCACAGCTGAATAATTCAGTTATACATAGGCATACTGCTGTGGTTTAGTCACCCTGTGGTATCCAATTCTTTGCGACCCCGTGGACTGCAGCCGACAGGCTCCTCTGTCCATGGATTTTCCAGGCAAGAATATTGAAGTGAGTTGCCATCCATTCTTTTTCAGACTCTTTTCCCATAGAGGTTGTTACAGAACATAATGACTATTTACAGTTTTTTGTTTTTTGTTTTAAACAGTCTCTCTTGATGAACAGATAACGGACTTGTGGTACATATACATGTACCTACTTGCAGGGCAGCAAAGGGGACACAGACATTTTGGACAGAGTTGGGGAAGGAGAGAGTGGGATGATATGAGAGAATAGCCTTGAAATATATGAGTTGCCATATGTAAAATAGATAACCAGTGGAAATTCGACATATGATACAGGAAACCCAAAGCCAGTGGTCTGTGACAATCTGGAGGAGTGGAATGAGGAGGGAAGCAGGAATGGGGTTCAAGAAGGAGGGGACATATGTATACCAAGCGCCAACTCATGCTGATGTGTGGCAAAAATCATCACAGTATTGTAAATAATTATCCTCTAACATAAATAAAATTATATATATGATTTGTATATTTTTATAAGTATATAAGAAAATATTTATAAACATAAATTAAATATATATATATAAGAAAATATAAATATATATGAAGAAAAACAACTTGGTAGCTCAGATGGTAAAGAATCCACCTGCAATGCAGGAGATGAAGGTTTAATCCCTGGGTTGGGAAGATCCCCTGGAGAAGGAAATGGCAACCCACTCCAGCATTCTTGCCTTGAGAAAATCCCATGGACAGAGGAGCCTGGTGGGCTATGATTGCCATGGGGTTGCAAAGAATTGGGCATGACTTAATGACTAAGACTTTATATATAAAGAGTATTCTATCTTTTTCATTCTCCTTTTCCCAGCAAGCCACTCCCTCTGCCTGGAGTGCCTGTCCTTAACTTGTGCCTGACTGGTCTCAGAACTTCAGCAACTAATTTACTTCTTCCTTGAATATGCCCCCCTGCCCCCCACCCACCAATCTGCTTTACCCAAGCAGCATTTGGCATCTGTGTTTGTTCTGGAAACTCTTGTCCTGGTGCTGATTCTCTTTTGGAACAGTCTCCTCTGCTCCATCCCTTTGTAAACTGTGAGCTCCTGGAGGGCAGAAACAACACTACCTACTCCTTTGACTTGTATAGAATGCCTTGTCTATAATAGATATACAACAAATATACGTTCGTACAAACCAGATATGTAGTCCGTCTGGAACATATGTGACTCTAGCCTCTCCTGGTGTGTAGCTGTGAGAGTCTCTTACCTCCTATGCCTGACACAGGCAAGCCCAAATTCCTCCCCATCGCTGGGTCTCTCCCTGCCTGGTTTTCATGCTTCTATGTGTGGCCTATGTCAAGCATGCCTTCTTCGAGCTTTGTGTTCAGCCTGTGGCTTTTATTCCTTGCTGGATATTGAGCCTGTGAAGAGCAGGTACCTATCTTTCTCAGACTCAGTTCCTCCTCCTATCCAGGGCCTTGGCAGACTTTTGCATACAAGAGAACTTAATAAAGACTGGCTAGGTTTTCTACGACGATACTCAAGTTCAAAAGCCAGTAATGAGATCAATAATTCCAAAGGGCAGATATCCAAGAATCTCTTTGCATGGGTGAAGTAGACTGCACTGTGCTCGAAAGTGTTTTGCTGCCAATGCCTCTCTGCCCCAGGGGGTATCCTTGCCTGCCTTGTTGATGATGGCAGCCTCAGCCATGCGACTTGTGCTGCCTACAAGATTGTAAACCTTAAGAGCCATGTTCATTATGCCCTCTTTCCTCTCTGCCATGAAGACTGACCTTGTTCCTGATTGAAGCTGCACTGTAAGCCTGCATCCTTAAGTCAACTTAATGTGTAGCAGGGCTGCAGCTTACCTTTGGTAGACATGTAAGATGACCAAGCAATAAACCTTTGTTGTGTTAAGGCACTGAATGTGGGGCTCATTTGTTACTGCAGCATAAATTAGCCTATGACTGATGCACAGGGGCATAATGAACTTCTCTCAAGGAGAATGTATTCCTAGTTCAGCTCGACTCTGCCCACAGGGAAAGTGCGTTTTTGGGTCCGGTGCATGCTGAGCAGCAGTCAGGACAGTGACTCAGGTATGTGTGTATGTGCCATGTGTGGGGTGTGTGTAGATATGTGTGACAAGTGTGAATAAGTGACTGTATGCAGAGGTGGGGTGCAGGAGAAGGGAGGGGAGGGGGAATGGAGGAGCAAGCCTGGGCTTACACAGCACAGGGAAAGGACCATCTGCTTGTGGGCACCTGACATTTGCCTACAAATGACTTTCTGGTTGTGGTTGGGAAGCTAAATAAAACTGTTTCCCCACAGGATTTTGTGCCAAACCACATCTTACATCTTACACTGAGCTGAACTGAGGACAGAGAGCCACCTGCAGGAGCTGCCAAGCCAGTGCAACTACTTCCAATTTCAGCCAGGTTTTTCCTTCAGTCATGTCCAACTCTGCAACACAATGGACAGTAGCATGCCAGGCTGCCCTGTCCATCACCAATTCCTGGGGCTGGCTCAAACTCATGCCCATCAAGTCAGTGATACCATCCAAACATCTCATCCTCTCTTGTCCCCTTCCCCTGCTTTCAGTCTTTCCCAGCATCAGGGTCTTTTTCAGTAAGTCAGAACACCAAACTGATCACATGGATCACAGACTTGTCTAACTCAATGAAACTATGACCCACGCTGCATAGGGCCACCCAACATGGACAGGTCGTGGTGAAGAGTTCTGACAAAATGTGGTCCACTGGAGAAGGGAATGGCAAATGACTTTAGTATTCTTGCCTTGAGAACCCCAAGAATAGTATAAAAAGGCAAAAATATATGACACTGAAAGATGAACTCCCTAAGTCAGTAGGCGTCCAACATGCTACTGGAGAAGAGTGGAGAGATAGCTCCAGAAAGAATGAAAAGACGGAGCTAAAATGAAAACAACACCCAGTTGTGGATGTGACTGGTGATGGAAGTAAAATCCAATGCTGTAAAGAACAATATGGAATGTTAGGTCCATGATTTGGAGGTGGTCAAACAGGAGATGGCAAGAGTGAACATTGACAATTTAGGAACCAGTGAACTTAAATGCATAGGAATGGGAGAATTCAATTCAGATGACCATTATATCTACTACCGTTGGCAAGAATCCCTTAGAAGAAATGAATTAGCCCTCATAGTCAACAAGAGTCTGAAATGCAGTACTTGGGTGAAATCTCAAAAATGACAGAATGATCTTTGTTCTTTTCCAAGGCAAACCATTCAGTATCACAGTAATCCAAGTCTATGCCCCAACCACTAAAGGTGAAGAAGTTGAAGAATGGTTCTATGATAACCTACAAAACTTTCTGGAACTAACACTAAAAAAAGATGACCTTTTCATCATAGAGGACTGGAATGCAAAAGTAGGAAGTCAGGAGATACCTGGAGTAACAGGCAAGGTTGGACTTGGAGTACAAAATGAAGCAGAGCAAAGGCTAACAGAGTTTTGAAAAGAGAACACACTGGTCATAGCAAATATTGTCTTCAAACAACACAAGAGAAAATTCTACACATGGACATCAAAGATGGTCAATACCAAAATCAGACTAATTATATCCTTTGCAGCTGAAGATGGAGAACTCTATACAATCAGCAAAAACAAGACAGGGAGCTGACTGTGGCTCAGATCATGAACTCCTTATTGCCAAATTCAGACTTAAATTGAAGAAAGTAGGGAAAACCACTAGACCATTCAGACATGACCTAAATCAAATCCCTTATGATTATACAGTAGAAGTGACAAATAGATTCAAGGGATTAGATCTGATAGACAGAGTGCCTGAGAACTAGGGATGGAGGTTCATGACATTGTACAGGAGGCAGTGATCAAGACTGTCCCCAAGAAAAAGAAGTGCAAAAAGGCAAAATGGTTGTCTGAGGAGGCCTTACAAATAGCTGAGAAAAGAAGACAAGCAAAAGGCAAAGGAGAAAAGGAAAGATATACCCATCTGAATGCAGAGTTCCAAAGAACAGCAAGGTGAGATAAGAAAGCCTTCCTCAGTGATCAGTGCAAAGAAACAGAGGAAAACAATAGAATGGGAAAGACTAGAGATCTCTTCAACAAAACTAGAGATATTAAGGGAACATTTCATACAAAGATGGACACAATAAAGAACAGAAACCGTGTGGACCTAACAGAAGCAGAAGATCTTCAGAAGTGGTGGCAAGAATACACAGAAGAACTGTACAAAAAAGATCTCCATGACCCAGATAGTCACGATGCTATGATCACTCACCTACAGCCACATGTTCTGGAATGTGAAGTCAAGTGGGCCTTAGGAAGAATCACTACAAACAAAGCTAGTGGAGGTGATGGAATTCCAAAACCTAAAAGATGATGCTATGAAGGTGCTTCAATCAATATGCCAGGAGATTTGGAAAACTCAGCAGTGACTACAGGACTGGAAAAGGTCAGTTTTCATTCCAATCCCAAGAAGGGCAATGTGAAATAATGTTCAAACTACTGCACAATTGCACTTATCTCACACGCTGGCAAAGTAATTCTCAAAATTCTCCAAGCTAGGCTTTAACAGGACATGGACTGAGAACTTCTAGATGTTTAAGCTGGATTTAGAAGAACCAGAGATCAAATTGCCAACATCCTTCGGATCATTGAAAAAGCAAGAGAGTTCCTAAAAACATCTACTTCTGCTTCATTGACTACACCAAAGCCTTTGACTGTGTGGATCACAACAAGCTGTGGAAAATTGTTCAAGAGATGGGAATACCAGACTACCTTACCTGCCTCCTGCAAAATCTGTATGCAGATCAAGGAGCAACAGTTAGAAGCAGACATGGAACAATGGACTGGTTCCAAATTGGGAAAGGAGAATGTCAAGGCTGTATACTGTCACCTGCGTATTTAACTTCTATGCAGAGTATATCATGTGAAATGCCAGGCTGGATGAAGCACAAGCTGGAATCAAGATTGCCGGAAGAAATATCAATAATCCAGATATGTAGAGGACACCACCCTTATGGCAAAAAGCAAAGAGGAACTAAAGAGCCTCATGATGAAGGTGAAAAAGGAGAGTGAAAAAGCTGGCTTAAAACTCAACATTCAAAAATGAAGATCATGGCATTTGATCCCATCACTTCATGGTGAATAGATGGGGAAACAATGTAAACCGTGAGAGACTTTATTTTGGGGGGCTCCAAAATCACTGCAGATGGTGAGTGCAGCCATGAAAGTAAAGATGCTTGCTCCTTGGAAGAAAAGCTATGACCAACCTTGACAGCATATTAAAAAGCAGAGGCGCTACTTTCCTGATGAAGGTCTGTCTAGTCAAAACTATGGTTTTTCCAGTAAGTCATGCATGGATGTGAGAGCTGAACCATAAAGAAAGCTGAGCACCAAAGAACTGATGCTTTTGAACTGTGGTGTTGAGAAGACTCTTGGAAGTCCCTTGGACTGCAAGGAGATCCAACCAATCAATCCTAAGGGAGAAAGATCGAAAGATGGCGGAGGAATAGGACGGGAAGACCACTTTCTCCCTCACAAATTCATCAAAAGAACATTTCAACGCTGAGCAAACTCCACAAAACAACTTCTGTAGGCTGGTGGAGGACATCAGGCAACCAGAAAAGCAGACCATTGTCTTCAAAAACAGGTAGGAAAAAATATAAAAGGCGAAAAAGGAGACAAAGGAGGTGGGGAGGGAGCTCCATCCCGGGAAGGGAAGCTCATCCCGGGAAGGGAATTTTAAGAAGAGAGGTTTCCAAACACCAGGAAACACTCTCCCTGCCGAGTCTGTGGGGAGACTTGGAAACACAGAGGGCAACATAACAGGAAGGAAAAAATAAAGAAATAATTAAAACCAACAGATTACAAACCCAACAGTAACTCCCCCAGCGGAAAAGCAGCACAGACGCCTGCATCCGCCACAACCGAGTGGGGGCAGGGCAGGGAAGCACGGGAGGCGCGGGCTGCAGTGCTTTGTAAGAATCGGGCAGGAACGCCCCACGCGCAACCAGAACGATCTAACTTGGGCTAGCAAACCAGACTGTGGGATAGCTACCACGCAAAAAGCTCGAACGTAAGACACCGCCAGGACCGAGCACAGAACAAAGGATGGAACGGAAAAAGCCGGCTGCAGACCATCCCCCGCCGGGGACAGGCAGCCAGAGCCGTAAGGACTGGAAAGGGGCAATTGCAGACCAGGAGAGACTTTACTTACCTAACTGCAAGCAGGCTCCTTTGCTAAGACTTCTGGGGGTGCTGGACAGTCACCATCTGCCTCACGGGGGGGCGCCAGCGGTCCACCCAGAAAGCTGAGCAGCAGCGGCAGAAAAGGTGACAAGTCGCGGCAATCGCGCTCGCCAAACTCCTGAGCTACTCGGTCCAGGGAAGGGCACAAAGCGCAGTCCCAGCTGAATCTGTGCCTCTGAGGGCTGCCTGAGCGCCGAACCTGAGTGGCTTGGACCGGGGAAGTGCATGCAGCCTAGGGCCGGCCTCAGACGGTTCCCGGCTGAGCATCGTAGAGCCGGAGCAGTTTGTACGCCGCGAGAAGGGACAGGTCAAGCGGGGCTGAGACACTGTGTGCACACAACAGTGCTATTTGTTTGCAGCATCCCCCTCCGCACAGTGTGACTGAACTAGTGAGCCTAAAAAGCCAGCAAACAGAAGAAGTTAAACAGAGGGAACCACCTTGGAAGTGATCCCACATGGCCCACAACATCAGAGAAGGGCCAGATATATTTTTACTATTTTTAAAATCATTCCTTTTTTTTTTTTTTTTGCTTTTTTTTTCTAACTTTTTAAAATTGTTAAGTCTTCTATTTCTCCTCTAATTTTTATTTCTATAACCTACTATTACTATTTTTTTTTTAAGTCTTTCTTTTTTTTTTTTTTTTTAAGGCTAACACCATATATAGTCTTTGGATGGTTGATGGTGGTTTTTTTTTTTTTAAATAATTCTTTTTTTTTTTTTCTTTTCTCCCTCTCTCTCTCTTTTTTTTTTCTTTCTTCCTTTTTCCTTCTGCTTCTTTTCTTTAATATTGTATTTCTGAAAATCCAACCTTTACTCTAGATTTTTAATCTTTGCTCTTAGGTTTTTGTTGTCAATTTTGTACATTGAAAAACCCAAACTTCACTACCCAAGTTTACCTGAGAGCGAGATTACTGGCTTGACCACTCTCTCCTCCTTTGGACTCTCCTTTTTCTCCACCAGGTGGCCTCTGTCTCTTTTCTCCCCATCTCTTCTGTATCCAACTCTGTGAATCTCTGTGTGTTCCAGACGGTGGAGAACACCTAAGGAACTGGTTACTGGCAGGATTTGTCTCTCTCCTTCTCATTCCTCTCTCTTATCCTCCTGGCCACCTCTGTCTACTTCCTCCCTCTCCTCTTCCCCGTATAACTCCGTAAATACCTCTGAGCGGTCCAGACTATGGAGCGCACATAAGGAAGTGACTACTGGCTAGCTTGCTCTCTCCTCTTTTGATCTCATCGCATCTCATTCCAGTTACCTCTAACTACCGCCTCCATCTTCTCTTCTCCTTGTAACTCAGTGAACCTCTCTGAGTGTCCCTCAATGTGGAGAAACTTTTCATCTTTAACCTAGAAGTTTTATCATTGGTGCTGTATAGATGGAGAAGTCTAGAGGCTACTGTAAAAATAAAACTGAAAACCAGAAGCAGGAGGCTTAAATCCAAAACCTGAAAACATTAGAGAACTCTTGAATTCAGGGAACATTAAGCAATAGGAGCTCATCAAATGCCTTCATACCTACAGGGAAACCAAGCTCCACCCAAGGGCCAAGTTCCAAAACAAGACATACCACGCAAATTCTCCAGCAACACAGGAACACTCCCCTGAGCTTCAATATACAGGCAGCTCAAAATTATTCCAAAACCTTTGATGTCTCATAACCCATTACTGGTCACTCCATTGCGCTCCAGAGAGAAGAAACCCAGCTCCACCCACCAGAACTCCAACACAAGCCTCCCTAACCAGGAAACCTTGACAAGCCACTGATAGAACCCCACCCACAGTGAGGAAGCTCCATAATAAAGAGAACCCCACAAATTACCAGAATATAAAAAGGCCACCCCAAACGCAGCAATATAACCAAGATGAAGAGACAGAGGAATACTCAGCAGGTAAAGGAACAGGAGAGTTGCCCACCAAACCAAACAAAAGAGGAAGAAGTAGGGAATCTACCTGAGAAGGAATTCCAAATATTGATAGTGAAAATGATCCAAAATCTTGAAATCAAAATGGAATCACAGATAAATAGCCTAGAGACAAGGATTGAGAAGATGCAAGAAAGGTTTAACAAGGACCTAGAAGAAATAAAAAAGTCAATATATAATGAATAACGCAATAAATGAGATCAGAAACACTCTGGAGGCAACAAATAGTAGAATAACGGAGGCAGAAGATAGGATTAGTGAAATAGAAGATAGAATGGTAGAAATAAATGAATCAGAGAGGAAACAAGAAAAACGAATTAAAAGAAATGAGGACAATCTCAGAGACCTCCAGGACAATATGAAACACTCCAACATTCGAATTATAGGATCCCAGAAGAAGACAGAAAGAAAGATCATGAGAAAATCCTTGAGGAGATAATAGTTGAAAACTTCCCTAAAATGGGGAAGGAAATAATCACCCAAGTCCAAGAAACACAGAGAGTTCCAAATGGACAAACCCAAGGCGAAACACCCCAAGACACATATTAATCAAATTAACAAAGATCAAACACAAAGAACAAACATTAAAAGCAGCAAGGGAAAAACAACAAATCACACACAAGGGGATTCCCATAAGGATAACAGCTGATCTTTCAATAGAAACTCTTCAGACCAGGAGCGAATGGCAAGACATACTTAAAGTGATGAAAGACAATAACCTACAACCCAGATTACTGTACCCAGCAAGGATCTCATTCAAATATGAAGGAGAAATCAAAAGCTTTACAGACAAGCAAAAGCTGAGAGAATTCAGCACCACAAAACCAGCTCTCCAACAAATTCTAAAGGATATTCTCTAGACAGGAAACACAAAAAGGGTGTATAAACCCGAACCCAAAACAATAAAGAAAATGGTAACGGGATCATACTTATCAATAATTACCTTAAACGTAAATGGGTTGAACGCCCCAACCAAAAGGCAAAGACTGGCCGAATGGATACAAAAACAAGACCCCTCTATATGCTGCTTACAAGAGACCCACCTCAAAACAAGGGACACATACAGACTGAAAGTGAAGGGCTGGAAAAAGATATACCACGCAAATAGAGACCAAAAGAAAGCAGGAGTGGCAATACTCATATCTGATCAAAATAGACTTTAAAACAAAGGCTGTGAAAAGAGACAAAGAAGGCCACTACATAATGATCAAAGGATCAATCCAAGAAGAAGATATAACAATTATAAATATATATGCACCCAACATAGGAGCACCGCAATATGTAAGACAAATGCTAACAAGTATGAAAGGGGAAATCAACAATAACACAATAATAGTGGGAGACTTTAATACCCGACTCACACCTATGGACAGATCAACTAAACAGAAAATCAACAAAGAAACGCAAACTTTAAATGATACATTAGACCAGTTAGACCTAATTGATATCTATAGGACATTTCACCCCAAAACAATGAATTTCACCTTTTTTTCAAGTGCTCATGGAACCTTCTCCAGGATAGATCACATCCTGGGCCATAAATCTAAACTTGATAAATTCAAAAAAATTGAAATCATTCCAAGCATCTTTTCTGACCATAATGCATTAAGATTAGATCTCAATTACAGGAGAAAAACTATTAAAAATTCCAACATATGGAGGTTGAACAACACACTTCTGAATAACCAACAAATCACAGAAGAAATCACAAAAGAAATCAAAATATGCATAGAAACTAATGAAAATGAAAACAACAACCCAAAACCTGTGGGAAACTATAAAAGCAGTGCTAAGAGGAAAGTTCATAGCAATACAGGCATACCTCAAGAAACAAGAAAAAAGCCAAATAAATAACCTAACTCTACAACTAAAGCAACTAGAAAAGGAAGAATTGGAGAACCCCAGAGTTAGTAGAAGGAAAGAAATCTTAAAAATTAGGGCAGAAATAAATGCAAAAGAAACAAAAGAGACCATAGCAAAAATCAACAAAGCCAAAAGCTGGTTCTTTGAAAGGATAAATAAAATTGACAAACCATTAGCCAGACTCATCAAGAAGCAAAGAGAGAAAAATCAAATCAATAAAATTAGAAATGAAAATGGAGAGATCACAACAGACAACACAGAAATACAAAGGATCATAAGAGACTACTATCAGCAGTTGTATGGTAATAAAATAGACAACGTGGAAGAAATGGACAAATTCTTAGAAAAGTACAATTTTCCAAAACTGAACCAGGAAGAAATAGAAAATCTTAACAGGCCCATCACAAGCACGGAAATTGAAACTGTAATCAGAAATCTTCCAGCAAACAAAAGCCCAGGTCCAGACGGCTTCACAGCTGAATTCTACCAAAAATTTCGAGAAGAGCTAACACCTATCCTACTCAAACTCTTCCAGAAAATTGCAGAGGAAGGTAAACTTCCAAACTCATTCTATGAGGCCACCATCACCCTAATACCAAAACGTGACAAAGATGTCACAAAAAAAGAAAACTACAGGCCAATATCACTGATGAACATAGATGCAAAAATCCTCAACAAAATTCTAGCAATCAGAATCCAACAACACATTAAAAAGATCATACACCATGACCAAGTGGGCTTTATCCCAGGGATGCAAGGATTCTTCAATATCTGCAAATCAATCAATGTAATTCACCACGTTAACAAACTGAAAAATAAAAACCGTATGATTATCTCAATAGATGCAGAGAAGGCCTTTGACAAAATTCAACATCCATTTATGATAAAAACTCTCCAGAAAGCAGGAATAGAAGGAACATACCTCAACATAATAAAAGCTATATATGACAAACCCACAGCAAACATTATCCTCAATGGTGAAAAATTGAAAGCATTTCCCCTAAAGTCAGGAACAAGACAAGGGTGCCCACTTTCACCACTACTATTCAACATAGTTCTGGAAGTTTTGGCCACAGCAATCAGAGCAGAAAAAGAAATAAAAGGAATCCAAATTGGAAAAGAAGAAGTAAAACTTTCACTGTTTGCAGATGACATGATCCTCTACATAGAAAACCCTAAAGACTCCACCAGAAAATTACTACAGCTAATCAATGAATACAGTAAAGTTGCAGGATATAAAATCAACACACAGAAATCCCTTGCATTCCTATACACTAATAATGAGAAAGTAGAAAAAGAAGTTAAGGAAATAATTCCATTCACCATTGCAACGAAAAGAATAAAATACTTAGGAATATATCTAC
Organism: Budorcas taxicolor; assembly: GCF_023091745.1. Taxonomy (NCBI): domain Eukaryota; kingdom Metazoa; phylum Chordata; class Mammalia; order Artiodactyla; family Bovidae; genus Budorcas; species Budorcas taxicolor. The sequence goes on from NC_068912.1 coordinate 18,180,769, forward strand.
CTAAAGAAACTAAGACCTATATATAGAAAACTATAAGACACTGATGAAAGAAATCAAAGAGGACACTAATAGATGGAGGAATATACCATGTTCATGGATCAGAAGAATCAATATAGTGAAAATGAGTATACTACCCAAAGCAATTTACAAATTCAATGCAATCCCTATCAAGCTACCAGCCATATTTTTCACAGAACTAGAACAAATAATTTCAAGATTTGTATGGAAATACAAAAAACCTCGAATTGCCAAAGCAATCTTGAGAAATAAGAATGGAACTGGAGGAATCAACCTGCCTGACTTCAGGCTCTACTACAAAGCCACAGTCATCAAAACAGTATGGTACTGGCACAAAGACAAACATATAGATCAATGGAACAAAATAGAAAGCCCAGAGATAAATCCACACACCTATGGACACCTTATCTTTGACAAAGGAGGCAAGAATATACAATGGAGTAAAGACAATCTCTTTAACAAGTGGTGCTGGGAAAACTGGTCAACCACTTGTAAAAGAATGAAACTAGATCACTTTCTAACACCACACACAAAAATAAACTCAAAATGGATTAAAGATCTAAATGTAAGACCAGAAACTATAAAACTCCTAGAGGAGAACATAGGCAAAACACTCCCCGACATAAATCACAGCAGGATCCTCTATGATCCACCTCCCAGAATTCTGGAAATAAAAGCAAAAATAAACAAATGGGATCTAATTAAAATTAAAAGCTTCTGCACAACAAAGGAAAATATAAGCTAGGTGAAAAGACAGCCTTCAGAATGGGAGAAAATAATAGCAAATGAAGCAACTGACAAACAACTAACCTCAAAAATATACAAGCAGCTTATGCAGCTCAATTCCAGAAAAATAAACGACCCAATCAAAAAATGGGCCAAAGAACTAAATAGACATTTCTCCAAAGAAGACATATGGATGGCTAACAAACACATGAAAAGATGCTCAATATCACTCGTTATTAGAGAAATGCAAATCAAAACCACAATGAGGTACCACTTCACACCAGTCAGAATGGGTGCGATCCAAAAATCTGCAAGCAATAAATGCTGGAGAGGGTGTGGAGAAAAGGGAACCCTCCTACACTGTTGGTGGGAATGCAAACTAGTACAGCCACTATGGCGAACAGTGTGGAGATTCCTTAAAAAATTGCAAATAGAACTCCCTTATGACCCAGCAATCCCACTGCTGGGCATACACACCGAGGAAACCAGAATTGAAAGAGACACATGTACCCCAATGTTCATCGCAGCACTGTTTATAATAGCCAGGACATGGAAACAACCTAGATGTCCATCAGCAGATGAATGGATAAGAAAGCTGTGGTACATATACACAATGGAGTATTACTCAGCCGTTAAAAAGAATTCATTTGAATCAGTTCTGATGAGATGGATGAAACTGGAGCCGATTATACAGAGTGAAGTAAGCCAGAAAGAAAAACACCAATACAGTATACTAACACATATATATGGAATTTAGAAAGATGGCAATGATGACCCTGTATGCAAGACAGCAAAAAAGACACAGATGTGTATAACGGACTTTTGGACTCAGAGGGAGAGGGAGAGGGTGGGATGATTTGGCAGAATGGCATTCTAACATGTATACTATCATGTAAGAATCGAATCGCCAGTCTATGTCTGACGCAGGATACAGCATGCTTGGGGCTGGTGCATGGGGATGACCCAGAGAGATGTTATGGGGAGGGAGGTGGGAGGGGGTTCATGTTTGGGAACGCATGTAAGAATTAAAGATTTTAAAATTAAAAAAAAAAATAAAGTCATAAAGATCAAAAAAAAAAAAAAGAAAAGAAAAAAAAATCCTAAGGGAAATCAGTCCTGAATATTCATTGGAAGGACTGAAGCTGAAGCTTAAGCTCCAATCCTTTGGCCACCTGATGTGAAGAACTGACTCACTGGAAAAGACACTGATGCTGGGAAAGATTGAAGGCAGGAGCAGAAGGGGACGACAGAGGATGAGATGGTTGGATGGCATCACCGACTCAATTGACATGAGTTTGAGCAGGCTCTGGGAGTTGGTGATGGACAGGGAGGCCTGGCATGCTGTTGCATGGGGTTGCAAAAAGTCACACACAACTGAGAGACTGAACTGTCTCCTCCTTCAGTGGGCAGGTTCAGACCCAGAGTGGAGCCTCAAATGCTGAGGTAACCCTGGTGATCCCTTCACTTCACTTTACAGGCAAAGAAACTGAGGACGTGGGCCAGGATGTTTCCCTCTGAAGGCCTCTCAAGTTGGGCCACACTACCCTCAGGGGAAAGGCTGGCTTCTTCTCCATTTTAGCCAGTGGTTCCCTTGGCAGTGGGGTTCGAAGTAGACAGGCTGTTTTGGGTAGGTGCATGGGGTGGGGAAGAGGTGAGTACTCTGTGGTTCAGAAGAGCCAAACTGGATGGAGGATAAGGGAAGACTCTTGCAAGGGCTTCCATTAATTGAACAGTGATGACCTAAAATGCAAGGGTCTCTACATTGTTGCCCACAGTCCTTGCAAGAAAAACACTACCTCCTTTTAGCAGACAAGGAAATTGAAAGCCAGAAAGGCTAAGTGATTTGTCCAGAGTCATGTAGCTGGGAAATGTTTGTGTCAGAATTCAAGTCCATGTCAGTTTGGTTCTAAGACTGAAATCTGTATTGAATCAAGCCATATCACCCCCAAACAATAGGCTCTCTATGCCTCTTGACTGTATTATTCCTGCACAGGGCATGCAGATAGGCAGGGTTCAGGAGGTTCAGGCCACATGGTATGCTTCCTTCAAGGAGTCTGTAGACTACAGAATGAGGCCTTAACAACCAGACACTTGGTGAGTGCAGGGAGCAAGCCTTGACTGTAGATGGCCTCAGTAACGTGTGAAACCACTGCCTCAGAGACCCATGCAAGTCCTTATGCTTTATGGAGGTACTATCAGTGCCAGGCCCTGTGTTTCGAGAACAAACAGGCAGTGAATGGGACAGGAAGAAAAGTGGCTGGATGACTATAACAGTGTGTTACTGGCCTGGTGTGTTACTCTACAGGGCAGTTAAGGGCAGCACTCTCAAGGGAAGCTGTTCAGTTCAGTTCAGTCACTCAGTCGTGTCTGACTCTTTGCAACCCCACGAACAGCAGCACGCCAGTCCTCCCTGTCCATCACCAACTCCCGGAGTCCACCCAAACCCATATCCCTTGAGTCAGTAATGCCATCCAACCATGTCATCCTTCTCCTCCTGCCCTCAATCTTTCCCAGCATCAGGGTCTTTTCAAATGAGTCAGCTCTTCACATCAGGTGGCCAAAGTATTGGAGTTTCAGCTTCAACATCAGTCCTTCCAATGAACACTCAGGACTGATCTCCTTGAGGATGGACTCGTTGGATCTCCTTGCAGTCCAAGGGACTCTCAAGAGTCTTCTCCAACACCACAGTTCAAAACCATCAATTCTTTGGCGCTCAGCTTTCTTTATAGTCCAACTCTCACATCCATACATGACCACTGGAAAAACCATAGCCTTGGCTAGATGGACCTTTGTTGACACAGTAACATCTCTGCTTTTTAATATGCTGTCTAGGTTGGTCATAACTTTTCTTCCAAGGAGTAAGCATCTTTTAATTTCATGGCTGCAGTCACCATCTGCCGTGATTTTGGAGCCTCCAAAAATAAAGTCTGTCACTGTTTCCACTGTTTCCCCATCTATTTCCCATAAAGTGATGGGACCGGATGCCATGATCTTAGTTTCTGAATGTTGAGCTTTAAGCCAACTTTTTCACTCTGCTCTTTCACTTTCATCAAGAGGCTCTTTAGTTCTTCTTCACTTTCTGCCATAAGGGTGGTGTCATCTGTATATCTGAGGTTATTGATATTTCTCCCAGCAATCTTGGTTTCAGTTTGTGCTTCCTCAAGCTCAGCATTTCTCATGATGTACTCTGCATAGAAGTTAAATAAGCAGGGTGACAATATACAACCTTGAAGTACTCCTTTTCCTATTTGGAACCAGTCTGTTTTTCGATATTCACTCTCGCCATCTCCTGTTTGACCACTTCCAATTTGCCTTGATTTATGGACCTAACATTCCAGGTTCCTATGCAATATTGCTCTTCATAGCATCAAAGCTCGCTTCTATCACCAGTCCCATCCACAAATGGGTGTTGTTTTTGGCTTGGCTGCATCCCTTCATTCTTGCTGGAGTTATTTCTCCACTGATCCCCAGTAGCATATTGGGCACCTACCGACCTGGGGGGTTAATCTTTCAAGTGTCCTATCTTTCTACCTTTTCATACTTTTCATGGGGTTCTCAAGGCAAGAATACTGAAGTGGTTTGCCATTCCCTTCTCCAGTGGACCACATTCTGTCAGACCCATCCATGACCCATCCATCTTGGGTGGCCCCACAGGGCATGCCTTAGTTTCACTGAGTTAGAAAAGGCTGTGGTAGGGGAAGCCGTAGCACATTTAAATTTCCCTGGGGTAACAAAAGGCTTCTGGACAAGATGATTCTGGAGCAGAGACCCCTGCCATCTTTTCCCTTTAAAAATCACTCTCCAACAAAGCACTGTCTTCAAATGAGCAGGGAAGAAGTTAGGAAAGCCAGGTCCAGCTGCAGAAAGTTTCCTGGAGCTGGAGTGTGCCCCTGGATTGTGAGCACATGGGGACCCCTGGCCTAGTCCAGAGGGAGAAGGAGAGGGCGATCAGCCACCATCTGAACTGTGTGTGCTTCTTTGTTGGCACCTGCAGGCGTCCTGGGTACGTGCCTGGCCTTGCTCACCTCTTTACAAGGCTGCTGGTCCCGGCTGTCTCTGTCTTTTCTCATGCTCATGCTAAGTCACTTCAGTCATGTACAACTCTTTGCAACCCTTTGGACTGTAGCCTACCAGGCTCCTCTGTCCATTGGATTCTCTAGGCAAGAATATTGGAGTGGGTTGCCATGCCCTCCTTCAGGGAATCTTCCTGACCCAGGGATTGAACCTACGTATCTTGTATTTGCTGCATTGACAAGTGGGTTCTTTAACCACTAGTGCCACCTGGGAAGCCCTCTGTCTTTTCTACTTTTCCTTTTATCATGGCATCTACTCTGCAACTACAGGTCACCAGCCTCCTTGGAATAGCAAAGCCAGCATTATTCTATGAAATACTCCCAGTCTGTTCTAGTTCAGCTCAGTTCAATTTAGTTGCTCAGTCATATCTGACTCCTTGTGACCCCATGGACTGCAGCACACCAGGCTTCCCTGTCCAACACCAACTCCCAGAGCCTGCTCAAACTCATGTCCATTGAGTTGGTAATGCCATCCAACCATCTCATCCTCTGTCATCTCCTTCTGCTCCTGCCTTCAATCTTTCCTAGCATCAGGGTCTTTTCCAATGAGTCAGTTCTTTGCATCAGGTGGCCAAACTATTGGTTCTAAGGAGTGTCAAAATAAGCATCTTTAGAATCAAGATTCTGATTTACAACTCTCTCCACAGGGGGCTCAGTTCTAACATAAGACATGGTGGGATACCAGTAAGAAACTTTATTCAGTTCAGTTCAGTTCAGTTCAGTTCAGTCGCTCAGTCGTGTCTGACTCTTTGCAACCTCATGAATCGCAGCACGCCAGGCCTCCCTGTCCATCACCATCTCCTGGAGTTCACTGAGACTCACGTCCATCGAGTCAGTGATGCCATCCAGCCATCTTATCCTCGGTCGTCCCCTTCTTCTCCTGCCCCCAATCCCTCCCAGCATCAGAGTCTTTTCCAATGAGTCAACTCTTCGCATGAGGTGGCCAAAGTACTGGAACTTCAGCTTTAGCATCTATCCTCCCAAAGAAATCCCAGGGTTGATCTCCTTCAGAATGGACTGGTTGGATCTCCTTGCAGTCCAAGGGACCCTCAAGAGTCTTCTCCAACACCACAGTTCAAACGCATCAATTCTTCGGCGCTCAGCCTTCTTCACAGTCCAACTCTCACATCCATACATGACCACAGGAAACTTTATTAAGATTATGAAAGCTGGTGGTACTTTCCTGGTTGTCCACATAGAGAATAACATACATGCATGCATGTCCACAGCACACACACACTTTGTCTGCAGGAAGCCAGGGCACAAAGCCCCCATCCTGACCTAGGTTGCTGCAGAGAATAGAATAAAGAGAATTCAGTGAAGATTTAAATGGAATGTAACTGACTGTAATCAATCAACCTTAAAAAACCACAAGCTAATCTTTATCCTCACCCAACATGGAAGCTCTAGTTTTGTGCACAGGTATCTTGCCATTAAATCTTTTTCCTCAAAGCCATTATGATCGAGAAAGAGGCCTCCTGGCCATTTCCACAGAGGCCAGAATGGAAATGCCTCAGCAATCCATCAGTCACCTGCAGTTCTCTTTACCAAGTTCAGTTCAGTCTATCTGCTCAGTTGTGTCCAACGCTTTGTGACCCCATGGACTGCAGCATGCCTCCCTGCTCTTTACCAACTCCCAAAGTTTGCTGAAACTCATGTTCATCAAGTCGGTGATGTAATCCAACCATCTCATCCTCTGTTGTCCCCTTCTCCTCCTGACCTCAATCTTTCCCAGCATCAGGGTCTTTTCCAGTGAGTCACTTCTTTGCATCAGGTGGCCAAAATATTGGAGTTTCAGCTTCAGCATCAGTCCTTCCAATGAATATTTAGGATTGATTTCCTTTAGGACTGATTGGTTTAATCTCCTTGCATTCCAAGGGACTCTCAAGAATCTTCTCCAACACCACAGGTCAAAAGCATCAATTCTTCAGTGCTCAGCTTTCTTTAGAGTCCAGCTCTCACATCCATACATGACAACTGGAAAAACCATAGCTTTGACTAGATGGACCTTTCTTGGCAAAGTAATGTCTCTGCTTTTTAATATGCTGTCGAGGTTGGTCATAGCTTTTCTTCCAAGGAACAAGTATCTTTTAACTTCATGGCTGTAGTCACCATCTGCAGTGATTTTGCTGCTGCTAAGTCACTTCAGTCATGTCCAACTCTGTGCGACTCCATAGATGGCAGCCCACCAGGCTCCCCCATCCCTGGGATTCTCCAGGCAAGAGCATTGGAGTGGGTTGCCATTTCCCCCCAAAATAAAGTCTCTCACTGTTTCCATTGTTTCTCCATCTATTTGCCCTGAAGTGATGCAATCGGATGCCATGATCTTAGTTTTCTGAATGTTGAGTTTTAAGCCAGCTTACAATCCACAGGGTCGCAAAGAGTCAGACACGACTGAAGTTACCGAGCATGCATGCACAAGAGTGTTAAAATCCTAGTTTAGTGCCTTGCTTAGAGTAGTAAAACACGTTTTTAAAATATAAATATATGCATGCATTTGTGTGTGCATGCTAAGTCGCTTCAGTAGTGAACGACTCTTTGTGACCCTATGGTCTGTAGCCTGCCAGACTCCTCTATCCATGGGATTCTCCAGGCAAGAATACTGGAGTGGGTTGCCATGCCTTCCTCCAGGGGATCTTCATGACCCAGGGATCAAACTTGCACTTTCTATGACTCCTGCATTGCAGGCAGATTCTTTATTGCTGAACCACTGGGGAAGCCCCCAAATATATACACAAGTTTATTTTAAATATCTAATATTTAGTTTAAATATTTAATATAATTAAATATAAAATTTAAAATTTAAGGTTAATCATATATTAAATTATATTATGTTTATAACTTAATATAAAATATTTATAGCATGAAATTATAATATGTCTATATATTTATATATATAGTATAATACATACCTATACTATATATATAACTGGTTTCAGACTGTGTGTGTGTGTGTGTCTTGGTTCCCTGGAGGGAGGCATGTTTGTCCTGTCGACTATAAAAGAGGCACGACTTGAGAGTTGTGAGTTAAGTTTTATTTGGGGCAAAATGAGGACTGCAGCCCAGGGGATAGTACCTCAGATAGCTCTGAGAAATTGCTCCAGTGATGCAGTGGAGGAAAGTCAAAATATAAGATTTTGGTGAAGAGGGAGTTCAATACAATTAAGCATTCGTTTTACAAAAGGTTTTCTGCTAGTCACGAGGAACTGATGTCATCAGGAAGGGATTTAGTGCTTTTCTAAATATGAGGAGATGCAAGGATTGGAATCCTGAAATCAGTTCCTGAAAATACTCAACTATCTAAAGACTTGTCCCGCCAGATTCCCTGGAGCACAGAGAGCCTCACCCTACCCTGAATTCTCTCAGTGGGTGTTGGAGGGCAGCAGCAGCAGCAGCACAAGGTTCAGTCTTTGCAGAGGCAGAGGGCAAATGCCTCTGTTGTCCAGTCACTGGCAATACTCTTGGCAAGTGCCGGTTTGTAGTTGACAGTCCTAAGGCTGAGGGACTTGAAAGTATAGATGTGGATTCCAGCTAAGCTTGCTCTGAGCCTCTGGGAGGAATCCTTACAAAATGCCCTAGTGCCTGGATGGCCCCATCTTGTCATTCCATTGTTACCTCTTTCCAGGGTTTCCCGTGACTGTGAGTAGTTACGAGAAATAAAGATTAGAGTGAGTCCCCATATACCGAGTCAGAGCTGGAAGGAAGCTGAGAAAAACTCCTGCAAGCCCAGCATGGTCATGGGCAGATGAGGAAGCCCAGGTGAGGCCTGGGAAAAGGAACTGACTTGCTGAGGATCAAATAGGTGGCCCATGGTAGAACCTAGGCAGCAACTTGGGTCTCATGGCTCCTGTCCAACACTCTTTATGTGGAGCTATATTTAGTGCCTCCTAAAACCCATGGAAGGTGAACCTCCTTGTTCCATTAGCCCCCGGGGACAGAGGAGACTCAAGCCCAAGGGTTGCTTGGAGACCTGAGGACACAGAATGGTTTCCTTTTTATGTTGCTAAAGAGTAAGTTGGAAGCAGCCTTGTCTGATACCCGACAGCTGGCGTAAACATTCCAGAAGACAGAGGACTGACTACCAGGAGCCCAGAGTCAGAGTCAACAGTGGTGACTGTTCTCTGCCCTCGACCACCCCAGACAACCACAATGCTTACACACACACACACACACACACACACACACACACACACACTGAGACGGAAGGCACCACAGTGACCCAGGAGATCTCAGCAGACCTGGGCACAGGCCAAGCCCATGTGTCTTCCATGCCAGGTATTTCTGATTCCCCAGGAACGCCAGCCCAGGCCCAAGCACAGACATGCAGGGGAAGGCAGAGCCTACCAAATCGCATCAAACCCAGGGCTCCTTGCAAAGAATTCTTGGTGGCTAGAGCTGAAGTCTACCTGCTGAAATCCATCACCAGCTGGGTATCCCCTGGGGAATGGCAGGGTTGTGCCCAGCACCTGGGTGGCTGAGAGATGGCCCCACTTTCCCAGGGGACTGTGGGGGAGGGAGGAGGGAAGAGGGAAGGGCAAGCCTCCACTGCCTGGCAGAACCTCTGCTCGAGTTTCTAACTCAGCCTTGAAGTATGAGTCATTCTCATTTTATAGCTTAGACACTTCTATGGCTAAGGTTACTCCATAAAAATGTAGGGAAGAGAGGATTTAAACTCAGCTCTGCAGGCTCCAGGATGGGTGTTTGTTTTTTCACTTGTCCCATACTACCTTCTAAGTAATTTCTTTATTTGGAATATGTAACTATATTCTTCCCAGAGGAAGGCACACCTCTTTCCAAGCCCTCAGCATCATACCCTTTATTCTGAGGTCTTTGTGCTGTGGAAATTGACTCAAGACTGATGGGCAGACATCCTGTTGAGATGTTGCAGAAACCTGGGGAAAGGTCTGGACTTTGTGCCGTGCACATAAGCAAGAATGTAAATGTGAGCATGCCTGTTGGTGCATTCAGGTGTCTGTGAGTGTGAGTTGGTATGTGAACATGTATTTCAGGGTGATTGACAGCATGTGATTTTGTGTCAGGGTGTGTTGAGTCCTTGTCTCACAGGAGGACTCATGAATGAATACATGTGGGAAGATGAACTTGAATGTGCAAGAGTGAATGTGCACAGGGCTGACATTCAACAGGTATGCATGGGTGTTGATGAATCCAGAGTTAAAATGTGAAAACTACTTCTGTGACAAGTGGCAAATAGCCTCTGCACCAGGCCCCCTACCCACCAGCACCCCTGCCCAGACTCTAACTGCCAGTCAGCTCAGTCCTACAGCATCAGGAAGCTGCTGATCAATGACTGTCACAGCTGGGGCCTCTGGGACACTGGTGGATCTCAGTGCTCAATGTCAGTCTCCAAATCTGCAGAATTCACTTTGAATAATAACCCTGTGTGTGTGTATGTGTGTGTGTGTGTGTGTGTGTGTGTGTGTGTGTGTGATTTGTGGGCTTCCCAGGTGGTGCTAGTGGTAAAGAAACTGCCTTCCAATGAAGGAGATGCAAGAGACATGGGTTCGATCCCCGGGACAGGAAGATCCTCTAGAGGAAGACACAGAAACCCACTCCAGTATTCTTGCCTGGAGAATCCCATGGACAGAGGAATCTGGCAGGCTACAGACCACAGGGTCACAAAGAGTTGGACACGACTGAAGCGACTTAGCACATATGCACAAATGTGTGTCATTTCTGTGAGTGTATGAACATGCATGAGCAGGTACCCCTGTATAAACATGTGTGAGTGTGTGAACATGCTGGCATTGCCTTCCCAACAAATGGGTGGGTTGTAAGTTCTGGAAAGATGGAATCCAGACTTTATGCTTCTTCCAGCAACTAATAGGGTCAGAGCACTTGCTGTGTTGCAAAGAATTCAGACCAGAGAGCCAGAGCATCACAAGTCTGAATCTCAGCTCTACCACCTATAAGCTGTTGCTTCTGTGAGCAGTAAGGAGCTTCTCTGCACCTCACCCCTATCTCTAATGGGAAGAGCAACACCTACTTCAATAGTGTGGTATCAGTGTGTGGGAGTGCTTGGCACACACCATGGCCCTGCCCTGCTCATGCTCCCTCAGCATATCAGTCTCAGTTTTTGCCTCCAGGGAGCAGGGTCTGCCTCCAAAAGGCATGGCTGGCTGTATAAATTGACAGAGAAAAACTACTGTGGGCTAGAGCTGCCCAGGACTACCTCAAGAGCAGAGTCCATCACGGGCATGTGTTAAAAAAGGGAAGATTCTGGAAGAAAAGGCAACCACCAAATGGGGTGATTATGTCCTGGAGTAAATTGTTTCCACCCGTGAACACCCTCAGACCCTTTGTTCTACACAACTGGCCCTTGCCCTTGACTCTAAGATGCATCCTGACCCCACACCTGTGTCTCAGTACAGGACTGGAGCCTGTGTCCCAACATTGGTGGAGACAAGTGGAGGGTCTTTCTGCTCTCTCAGAAAGTGGAGAATACTAGCGAAAGCAACAGTAACATTCACCCAACACTTGCCATGGGTTATTGTTTAGTCGCTAAGTCATGTCCAACTCTTCGTGACCCCACAGATTGTAGCCCACCAAGTTCCTCTGTTCACACAATTTCTCAGGCAAGAATACTGGGGTGGGTTGCCACTTCTTTCTCCATACCTCTGGTTTTAGATCACACACAGGTGAGCTACTGGTGAATGCTGATGTGGAATCAAAAAGAGAATGGATTGAGCAAAGTCTAGGTCCTAATATTTCTCATAGGCAAGACATCTCCAACTCTAGATTTTTTGTCACAAATTTTTTTATCACAAATCTCATAGTCTATTCACCGAATACCAGTCAGATGGAAAGGAAAAGCATAATTTACATAAAATGATACTTTTGGACATCCTGCCATACATAAAATTTATTCTAAGTGTTTAATACAATGGAAAATATAAAAACCTAGTATGGGTTACATTCTACTTATTATTTATTTACATTGTTTTGCTAAACACCTTTTTCTAAGTGAACAATGCAAAGAAATAGAGGAAAACAATAGAATGGGAAGGACTAGCTATCTCTTCAAGAAAATTAGAGATAACAAGGGAATATTTCATGCAAAGATGGGCACAATAAAGAACAAAAACCATATGGACCTAACAGAAGCAGAAAATATTAAGAGGTGGCAAGAATACACAGAAGAACTATACAAAAAAGATCTTCATGACCCAGATAGCCACGATAGGGTGATCACTCATCTAAAGCCAGACACGTTGGAGTGAGAAGCCATGTGAGCCTTAGGAAGCATCACTAGGAATAAAGCTAGTGGTGATAATGGAATTTCAGATGAGCTATTTCAAATCCTAGAAGATGATGCTGTTAAAATGTTGCACTCCATATGCCAGAAAATTTGGAAAACTCAGCAGTGGCCACAGGACTGGAAAAGGTCAGTTTTCATTCAAATCTCAAAGAAAGGCAATGCTGAAGAATGTTCAAACTATTATACAACTTCACTCATTTTACATGTTAGCAAAATAATGCTAAAAATTCTCCAAGCTAGGCTTCAATAGTACATGAACCGAGAACTTCCAGATGTTCAAGCTGGCTTTAGAAAAAAACAGAGGAACCAGAGATTAAATTGCCAACATCCACCGGATCATAAAAGAAGAAAGAGAATTCCAGAAAAACAATTACTTCTGCTTCATTGACTACATTAAAGGCTTTGACTGTGTGGATCACAACAAAATGTGGAAAATTCTTAAAGAAATGAGAATACCAAACCACCTTACCTACCTCCTGCAAAACCTATATGCATGTCAAGAAGCAACAGTTAGAACTAGACATGGAACAACAGACTGGTTCCAAATCAAGAAAGGAGTACATCAAGGGTGTATATTGTCACCCTGCTTAATTAACTTATATGCAGAGTACATCATGCAAAATACTGGACTGGATGAAGCACAAGTTGGAATCAAGATTGCCGGGAGAAATACCAATAACCTCAGATAGGCAGATGACACCACCCTTATGTCAAGAAGTGAAGAGGAACTATTAAAGAAAGTGAGAGAGTGAAAAAGCTGGCTTAAAACTCAACATTCAGAAAACAAAGATCACGGCATCTGGTCCCATCACTTCGTGGCAAATAGATGGGGAAACAGTGGAAACAGTGAGAGACTTTATTTTCTTGGGCTCCACAGTTACTACAGATGGTGACCACAGCCATGAAGTCAAAGACATTTACTCCTTGGAAGAAAAGCTAAGACAAACGTAGACAACGTATTAGAAAGCAGAGACATTACTGTGCTGACAAGGTCCATATAGTCAAAATGATGGGTTTTTTTCCGGTAGTCATGTATGGATGTGAGAGCTGGACCATAAAGAATGCTGAACAGCAAAGAATCGATGCCTTTGAACTGTAGTGTTGGAGAAAACTCTTGAGAGTCTCTTGGACTGCAAGGAGATCAAACCAGTCAATCCTAAAGAAAATCAATCCTGAATATTCATTGGAAAGACTAATGCTGAGCTGAAGCTCCAATGCTTTGGCCAACAGATGCAAAGAGTTGACTTCTTAGGAAAGACCATGATGCTGGAAAAGATTGAAGGCAGGAAGAGAAGGGGATGACAGAGGACGAGATGGTTGGATGGTATCACCGACTCAATGGACATGAGTTTGAGCAATCTCTGGGAGATGATGAAGGACAGGAATCCTGGCATACTGCAGTCCATGGGGTCGCAAAGGATGGGACATGACTGAAGACCAGAACAACAACAACAAAAATTGCACACCACTCCCCTTCAACCCCAGGTGACAGGCATTATTCTCTCCACTATTCAGATGAGAAAAGTGAGACCTGGAATAGTGTAAGGGTGGATCTGGGATCCAAAACCAGTATGCTGGAGACAACAGAAAATCTGCAAAGTGGTCCATACGTAAGCACACGTGTACACATGCCAATTATGATCATTAGTGGAGCCCAAAGAGGCCAAGTTATGACCAACCTAGACAGCATATGAAAAGCAGAGACATTGCTTTGCCAACCAAGGTCCATCTAGTCAAGGCTATGGTTTTTCCAGTGGTCATGTATGGATGTGAGAGTTGGACTGTGAAGAAAGCTGAGCGCTGAAGAATTGATGCTTCTGAACTGTGGTGTTGGAGAAGACTCCTGAGAGTCCCTTGGACTGCAAGGAGATCCAACCAGTCCATTCTAAAGGAGATCAGCCCTGGGTGTTCTTTGGAAAGAATGGTGCTAAAGCTAAAACTCCAGTACTTTGGCCACCTCATGCGAAGAGTTGACTCATTGGAAAAGACTCTGATGCTGGGAGGGATTGGGGGCAGGAGGAGAAGGGGACGACAGAGGATGAGATGGCTGGATAGCATCACCGACTCGATGGACATGAGTTTGAGTGAACTCCGGGAGTTGGTGATGGACAGGGAGGCCTGGTGTGCCGCGATTCATGGGGTTGCAAAGAGTCAGACACGACTGAACAACTGAACTGAACTGAAGTGAAAGAGGCAAAATTAAACCTTCTGTTAAGCTACTGAGTGAGGGGGCATGAGGAAAGAGAAGTAAAAACCCAAACGAGATGTTTGGGGGAAAGTCATGTATGAGAGTCACAAGAGTAGATATATGGAGGCTCTGCTGAATAACACATCTCACTATGGGGAAATGTTTAAAACTGCTCATCATTTATTTTCAGGGGGTTCTGTTAAGTTTTATACAGCTTTTCAATGCTTTTTGTGGGTCACACTTGAATTCTGTTGAATGCAGCACTCTGGGGGAAATGTTTACAATGGAGCCACTCTCCAGCTTTCTGTGGTGTTCAGTTGGTGTGGTCCACCATGGACCAGGGCTGAGACCCAGGAGGGTTGGCCTCCTGGATACACCTGGACTCTCACCATTGGCTCATGCTGCACCTGATTCTGGAACGTGCTCCTCCCTGCCTACTCAAGTCCCATTCTGAAGCCCCCTCCTACAGGTGTTCCTCGTGGAACAAACATTTTCTGGGAGCCCTGTGGTGGATGCCGTGATGACAGAGATGGCCAAGTTCTCCTTTCTTCCTGCATCAAGCCCTGGGTATTCTCTGTTTTGTCTGAATTCCAAAGACATAAATGATGTATCTGTATTTTCCAAGTTACCCTTTAGTAAGAATCCATCTCATCTAATTGTTCTTTGTTATCTTGAGGATCTCAGCTTGTTCTTCTTACAGGGATTACCAAACCAAGAAATTTGAAGCCCGGGTGTGTGCTTCTGTATTTTCACAGCACCTATCACATTCTATGCAAATAGGATGGGAGGTGCTTACCAAGGAGACACTGATGGATCGATGGATGGGATAGATGGCTTTCAGTTCAGTTCAGTTGGATGGATGAATTGATGGATGGATGGAACATAGCTGAAAGGCATGAAAGGGAACAATAAAGAAAGAAGAGACAAATCAACCAGGGAAGCAAAGCTAAAGCTTCAGTATTCAGATAATTCTGAATTCTACAGAATCTGTAATATATGTTTGGGATAATTCAGACTTATAGTTTATGTTATTTTCCTTTCTGGCTCCTTTTGGGTACTTCTGTTAGTTCTCAGTGACTCCCCTGTCATGAAAAGGGAGGTAGGTATGAAAACAGAGATTCAAATACCCCTATTTGTGGACTATTTTGGGAGAGAAGGGTTTGATGGAAAGGTATGGGGATAGTGAAAGAAACAGAAACAAGAAATTTGGATTACTTCAGGGTCTGAATTATCAGATTATCTGTATACCCCAAGAATTTAGGGAATTGAAAGTAGGAGGGCAGTGAGAGAAAAATAGCCCAGGAGAATCCCTGTAGGGGAGCCATGGGGACTACAATGTTAATAAATATTGGGAGTAGATATCCTAATTATACATTTGGCTAGCTTGAAGAAACTTTGATCTTTTCTTTTACTTATGGGAGTACTTTTAAAATACACGTTAAAAATAGCATTTGTGTGGTTTTGGCTGTGCTGCGTCTTCACTGCTGTGCAAGCTTTTCTCTGGTTGTGGCACGTGGGGGCTACTCTCTAATCATGGTGTGCGGGCCTCTCATTGAAGCGGCTTCTCTTGTTGCCGAGCACAGGCTCTAGGGTGCACAGGCTTCAGTAGCTGCTGCACATGGGCTCAGCAGTTGCAGCTCCAGGGCTCCAGAGCACAGGCTCAGTAGTTGTGGCACCTGGGCTCAGTTGCTCTACAGCTGAATCAGGGATTGAATCTGTCTCCTGCATTAGCAGGTGGATTCTTTACCACTGAGCCTCCAGGCCCAGCAGCCCTTGGAATGTGTTCTTTGAATTACAACTTACTTGCTTCAATCCTCTTCTCTATTGTGTAGTTCCTGGCTGAAGGTTCCCTTACTCTTTCTGCACCTTACAAGGATAAGGATGGTTGGTTTTGGGGTTTTTTGTTTTTTGTTTTTTTTGCACATGGGCGTCATATCCCCTTGTTTCTAAGGGGTGCTCTCATTGTCCGTGGATGGGGGATGTGTTTGCATGGTGCAGAAGTGTCCATCTCTTCTCCTCGCCTTGGCAGGACCACAGTAAATGTTCCTCAGCTCAGAAGTGCATCTCCCCACGCCTTCTCCTCCACCTGCATCCACATACCTAGCCCTCCTAGGGCTGTGGGTTAGCAAACAGAATGCAAATAATCAAACCGAGACATTAATGCCAGAAGAATTGTGTTTAATTGTTTGTAAAACAGGAGCAGCAAATGAAGGGTGATAGAAAAGGGTGTCTGGGCATGCTGCCCAAGTTTCCAAGAAGCTGACAGGGTGATGTAGATACATGTCAGCAAAGGTGATTAGTCGGTTTAGAACCAGATCCTCATCTGAGATGGAAATTGCAGCTGCTAATTAACAAGAGGTTGAAATCCAGGAAGCTGCCATCCTGTTGTTGCCGCCTTTTCCCGAAGAGTGGCTGCCTCCAGGAACTGGGGGTGAGTGGATCTGACAGCTGACTGACAGAGGGGAGTGGGCTCCATCCTCTCTGTTCTCCTGGTGGATTAGCCCTTGGCCTCATGCCTGGACAGACTTTTTATTGGACTTCTGGCACTGCTGAAAGGGTGAGTGCTTCTGTTGGCACTTGGGGGCATAGGACTCCTTGCACTTGGGTGGAGGCTGGCAAGGCTTCTTGGTCTTCTGAGGCGGGGCTCAGCACTGCTTTGGTGGGGGGCAGTACTGCTTTGGTGGGGGGCAGCACTGCTTTGGTGGGGGGCAGCACTGCTTTGGTGGGGGGCAGCACTGCTTTGGTGGGGGGCAGCACTGCTGGGGTGGGGGGCAGTACTGCTGGGGTGGGGGACAGCACTGCTTTGGTGGGGGGCAGCACTGCTTTGGTGGGGGGCAGCACTGCTTTGGTGGGGGGCAGCACTGCTGGGGTGGAGGGCAGCACTGCTGGGGTGGGGGGCAGCACTGCTTTGGTGGGGGGCAGCACTGCTTTGGTGGGGGGCAGCACTGCTTTGGTGGAGGGCAGCACTGCTGGGGTGGGGGGCAGCACAGCTGTGGGGGAGCACACTGCTTCTGCTTCTGCTGAGACATACTGGGCTGGATGTGCACTGCAAGCAGAAAGACACAGAAGTGAGGAAGGCTGGAGCCTGAGAGGGACTCTTCCTCGGAGAACCTCCTGCCCTGTTCACACCCACCCCACTTTGACCTTGCCCTGGTGGCTTCACTGATTTAAGGTGTGTGTATGCATGTGTGCATGTCCATAAAAATAGTAGCTACAGTTTGCAAGCTGTCTCAAGTTTTTGTTTTTGTTTTTTTTGTTTTTTTTTTTTTGAGACAAACGTGGGAGGAAAGAAGGAGAGATGGAAGGGAGGAAAAGGGGAGAAGAGGAAAGGAGAGAAGTAGAAGAAAACAAAGATGTAAAAAGGGAGAGAAAGAGGAGGGAGAAGTAGAGAGTAAGAAAGAAAGACAGTGAGAAGGAGAATAAAAAGCAATACACTGCCACAGCAAAAATTGTGGAATATGGAACTGGATTTCCTGGGAGCTGAGTCTTGGCTAAACCATTAACCAGCTGTGTGAGTTTGAGCAAGTTACTTAACTTCTTTGTCCTTTTCTTAAGGTTGTTGGAAGCATTAAGTGAATATATAAGGATCCATACAGACAAACACACATACATACACACATAAATATGTATATACACACACAAGAACCAGCACATGATGAGTACTGTTGTAAGGATTCCGACTTATTAAATCAATTTCTAACAGTTTTAAAAGGCTAACACCAAGCATCTTAACCACTCTCTAAGAGAATTTGTAGAAAATGGGAATCTAGCTCAACACTTAATTATAGTTGAGGAAAGCAAAACTCAGAGAGGGAAGTAATTGTTCCATAGCACTCTGCACAGGGGGCTGGAAGCAGCCATTCCCAACTCGCAGAGCAGGGCATGGCCACTGCGCCACATGGTCTTGTCCCTGCTGCTCTGAGCTCTCAGGGGCCTCGGTACCTCTGGTCCCTAAGGAGTTCTCCTTCTTCCCTGCATTTACCATTCATTTAAGGGCAGCTTTGCCCCTGAGCTGGTTTCCTCCCTTTCATTTTACGCAGCCCTGCTCAGCACCTGGCCACACACAAACTCACACCACACACCACCAGTAGCCTCAGACATGGGCCTCTCGGCAGACCCTCCTCTCCCATCTCAACCCAACTTCTAGTACCCTTCAGCTGTTGACTTGCAACCCAAGATAGGTTGGTCTCAAATGATACGTAGGAGAGAGATGCCCAAATGAGTCCTCTCTGACCAACCACCCAAATCTCTGGCCTCAGTTCCCAGCAGAGTTGGCACCATGTGGAGCCAGGCTTCAAGGAGAGGCGCTCCTTTGTCAGACTTACCTTAGTTCACTAGCTGCTGGAGTGTGGGGATGCTGAAGGATGCTGTGGGATGCTCTGAGCCTGTCCACCTTTTATACATCTTAATCCCTGTCTGAGGCCACGAGGTGGCCTAGGATTGGGGCGTCCTAATTAGGCCTTAGTCACAGTAGAATGTACCTTCCTCAAATTCCAGGTTTTAGTCACCTCCTGGGCTGGCAACTTCTCTCTTGGTTTGGCGGGACTTGGGGATGATGGTACCTTCACTCCAGCCCTGGCCCCACCTCTCCATCACTTTACAAGGCCTGGCTGCCTCAGATTTCCAAACCCACTCGTGACTTTTGACCTAGAACCTTGGCATCTGGGGTGGCCCCAAGGAAGCATTTAGGACAGTGCTGGGTGTGAGGGGGTGTGAGGGCAGTGTTCCGAGATGTTCCAGTTGATGGGGTGAGGGGTGGGCCAGGCAGGGTACACAGAAGCACATTAGGGAAATGACAACTGAGGGGTGAGTGGCTCTCTGGGAAGCTCATTAAACTCATTATAGTTCTGAACTTGACTTAACCTAGGCTCAGAACCACATTCAGCCTGAACTGGTGAGAAAACAGGGCAAGTGGCTTTGGCTTTTCACCTTTGGTAATACAAGGGAAAAAATGGGGGCTGCAGCCCTCTGTCCTGCCTACCACTGAGAAAACCATTGGGTTTCATTAAGAGAAGCTGGGCGATAACAATAGACAGTACCTATCTCTTTATCTTTTTACATATGTATAAGATACCCAGACTCCAGGGTTCCCAGGAAAATGATTAGACAGGTAGAGAAGGTGGGGGAGCTGAGAAGCATTGATTTGGAATGAGCCGCTGGAGGAGTAACCTGGGCTGGCTCCTGAATTCTAAGCTCCTAGGACTTTAATCCTGATTCTTCTTTCCCATTCCGGTGAGAGATTCCAGCATGAAGAGGGATGACACAGGGCACAAACATGGATGATTCTCATATCTGACAAAGGATACATATCTTTAAAAAATCCCCAAATAGTGTTCAGACTGGAGCTCTGAGCTTCACCAGTTGGGTGACCTTGGGCACTTAGTATCTTTGAGCCTCACTTTCCTCATCTGCTAAAGAAGCTAACACCATCCTCTTTTTGTTTGCTTATTTTCATGGAAATGTATTTTACTTTAAATATAGAGGTGTGTACATGTCAATCTCAAACTCCCAATCTATCACTTCCCCCACCCCACCCTTTCCCTCTGGTAGCCATAAGTTCATTTTCTAAGTCTGTGAGTGTTTCTGTTTAGTAAATAAGCTCATTTGTGCCATTTCTTTCAGATTCTGGATATAAGCCATATAGTTTCTATATAGATGTCATATAGTTAGTATGATAATTTCCTGGTCCACCTCTGTTACTGCAAATGGCATTATTCGTTCTTTTTAGTGACTGAGTAATATTCCATTGTATATATGTATAGATCATGTATATATATATATACATTTTATATGCCACATCTTCTTTACCCATTCATCTGTTGATGGACATTTAGGTTGCTCCCACATCTTGGCCATTGTAAACAGTGCCACAATGAACATTGGGGTGCACTGTATCCTTTTGAACTATGTTTTATTTTATTTTTTTTTTCTGGACATATATGCCCAAGAGTGAGACTGCTGGATCCTAATGGTAGTTCTATTTTTAGCTTTTTAAATGAACCCTCATACTGTTCTCCATAGTGTCTGTACCAACTTACATTCCCACCAGCAGTGTAGGAGGGTTACGTTTTCTCCACACCCTCACCAGCGTTTACTGTTGGCAGATTTTTTGAAGATGGCCATTCTGACTGGTAAGAGGTTAATATCTCATTGTAGTTTTGATTTGCATTTTTCTAATGGTTAGAGATGTTACACGTCTTTTCATGTGTCTCTTGTCCATCCGTATGCCTTCTTTGGAGAAATATCTACTTAGGTCTTCTGCCCATTTTTTGATCATACTGTTTGTTTTGATATTGAGCTCCATGAGCTGTTTATTTTGGTTATTAATCCCTTGTTAGTCACATCATTTGCAAATATTTTATCCAATTTTGTGGGTTGTCTTTTGGTTTTTTTGTTTATGGTTTCCTTTTCTGTGCAAGAGATTTTGAGTTTAATTAGGCCTCATTTGTTTATTTTTGTTTTTATTTCCATTCTTTTTGAGGTAAATCTAAAAAGATCTTGCTGTGATTTCTGTCAGAGAGTGTCTGCCTATATTTTCCTCTAAGAGTTTTACAGTATCCAATCTTACATTTAAGTCTTTAATCCATTTTAAGTTGATTTTTGTGTATGGTGTTAAAGAATATTCTAATTTCATTTTTTCACATGTATCTGTCCAGTTTTCCCAGCACCATGTATTGAAGGGACTGTCTTTCCTCTATTTTATAGTCTGGCCTTCTTTGTCATAGATTAATTGGCCATAGGTGTGTGGGTTTATTTCTGGGTTTTCTATCTTGTTCCATTGATCTATATTTCTGTTTTTGTGTCAGTACCATACTGTTTTGATGACTGTAGCTTTGTAGTATTGTCTGAAGTCTGGGAGCCTGAATGTCAGTAGCTGTAAAGATTATAACAGGCAACATAAAGTAAAGTATGTGCATAGTGTTTGGTGCAAAATAAGTGCTCAACAAATGTTGAATGCTTCATCGAATAGGGCTATGAAGACTAGGACAAAATATACTCTCAGAAGTAAGGAGTAGGTTGTTACAACATTTGAAGGCAAGTGGTGGCGCTTGCTACCAGTGTCATAAGGCCTTAACTGAAAGCAATGAAAATAGGCAAGCTAGTCCTGAGGATGGTACATTTCTTGTCTCAGACTTGGAATTTAGCCACAGTTTTGCTGAAAGTCTTAGCATATCCCTAAGTCTTGGGAAGTCACATTGCAAAACTATGAGGAAATCTAACACATGCTTGAAAATCAATGGTTTCTCACCCTGGGACTCACTGAGAGGGTGGGCTGTGCATGGGTGAGGCACTGAGAGAGGTACTTGGAAGAATCCAGGTCTTCCTAGGAGAAGAATCCCTTCTGCCTGGTGTCATTCTGATGGAAGCAACCCCAGATAGCCTTGGAGAGGGATTTCAGCTCAGGCCCCTAGGAGCAGAGAAGAAAGGTCATGTGGGGTAGCTACCCTGGGATAACCATTAATTCATTGAAAAGCAGGATGCTCACACCATGTGCTGGATGCTACCCCTGTGTTGGAAATAATGGTGAACAAGGAAAGCCAGACCCTTGCTGATCGCTACACTGCTTCACATTCTGTTCTCCCCCTTCTCCTTCCAACTCTTTAGTATTTTTCAATTGTTTGATTTGGGTTAGCTGAAGAACTCAAATTCAAATGTTACAGTAACAATGACTGCATAACTAGAGAAACTGTGAACATCTTCTAATCCATGAGTTTAGGGCGTTATATCCTGTCAATATTTTCCTCTATTGGGCCCCCACTACCCAGATCAGATTTTTTTGTGCTGGAGTCAGCTATCTCAAGAATGCATTACATAGTATTGCTTCTACCACCAGAGAGCAGAAGGAATGGGTAATCCAGAAGAGACAGATAAAACTAAATGCTTATCCTGGAGCGTTTGGAATGGTATTGTTCACTGACTTTCAGTAGCATCATTCTTTCTTTCTCCAAGCCTCTGTCTCTCATGCACACAGGCTCACACACACACACACACACACACACACACATACACACACACCCCACACACCACACACACACACACACCACACACACACACACTCACACTCACATATACACATGTGAGTCTCTCCCATACTCTAGCACTGAGTGTTTGTGGGGCATAAAACCAGTTCTCAGGAAAGGTGATGGGATGGGAGGTGGCGTTTTCAACCAATTTCCAAAACACATGTACATAACTCACTACTTACTGTTGGTCATGTCTAGCAGGCATATGACCCTGCATCCTTTGTGTGGCTCCCATAACCTAAGGCTCCATATGGCTCTTGAGCACATTTTCCCCCTTCAAGTATCCCTGGTGTTCATTTCATCCTCATTTTACTTGCATGAACATGAACATGCTGGTGAGGTAGCAGGGATGAGAGGTGGTAGGTAGGGAACTTTACTCTCCAGGATGGAATGTCCTCATTCACTTCACAAAAATGTAGTTAGCTCTGAATCTGAGCTGGAACCTTTGCTAGGTACCAGGATACAAAGATGAAGTCAGTGTTTCCTCTTTTGCAAATAGACACTTGCTCATTGATTGCTTGATTTCTAGTTCTAGGCACCTGGTAGCACATCCTCCCTGAGAAAGACCAGGACCTAGATGCATAGAAGGCCAAGGGGCTGAGTTCTCTAGTGATCTAGTCAGTCATCAAGTGTACAGGAAGCAGACACCATAGCCAGCCTGGGGAACTGAGTGACATCCAAGCCCGGCCCACAAGGAGCAGATGATCTCCATGGGGACACAAATCCACCCCAGTCCAACAGAAGCACTGGATCTGGGAGGCAGACATGATTCAGGAGGGATGATATAGAACAAAGGAGGCTCAGGACTCAGAGGAGTGGTCACCGCTTTGGGCTGAGTCAGTGTTGGCATGAAGCATCAGGATGGACAGGAAAAGCTCCTTGACAGTGAAGTCCTTCAGAGGAGAAACACTGACTTCATCTTTGTATCCTGGTACCTAGCAAAGGTTTCAGGTCAGATTCAGAGCTAACTACATTTTTTTGAAATGAATGAGGACATTCCAGGCAAGCGCATATGGACTGAGAAACCATGTGGAAGGTGGGAAGAAGATGTTATGTGTGTTTGAGAGGTGGCTCCTCCCGGCCGCCACCCCTGACATCGGACGTGGGGTAGCTCCTCTCTGCCGTTCCTGCACTGTCGCAGCCTGGCACTCTCGGCCGCTGCCCCTGACCTCGGACGTGGGGTAACTCTTCCTGGCCGCTGCCCTTCTGGCATGTGGTCCTCCGGGCTTCTGCCCCTAACTTTGGACGTGGGGTAGCTCCTCTGGGCCACGCTTCCCCTGCGCTTAGTGCGCCGGGCGCAGCCGCCTGCGCTTAGTGCGTGGAAGCAGGAGGGCCTAGAGGAGCCATCCCACGTTGAAGGTCAGGAAGGGCGGTGGTGAGGAGATACCCCTCATCCAAGGTAAGGAGCAGCGGCTGCACTTTGCTGGAGTAGCCATGAGGAGATTCCCCATGCCCAAGGTAAGAGAAACCCAAGTAAGATGGTAGGTGTTGCAAGAGGACATCAGAGGGCAGACACATCACACTAGGACCACAGTCTTGTCTAACTCAATGAAACTAAGCCATACCTGCGGGGCAACCCAAGACAGGCAGGTCATGGTGAAGAGGTCTGACAGAATGTGGTCCACTGGAGAAGGGAATGGCAAACCATTTCAGTATTCTTGCCTTGAGAACCCCATGAACAGTATGAAAAGGCAAAATGATAGGATACCAAAAGAGGAGCTCCCCAGGTCAGTAGGTGCCCAATATGCTACTAGAGGTCAGTGGAGAAATAACTCCAGAAAGAATGAAGGGATGGAGCCAAAGCAAAAACAATACCCAGCTGTGGATGTGACTGGTGATAGAAGCAAGGTCCAATGCTGTAAAGAGCAATATTGCATAGGAACCTGGAATGTTAGGTCCATGAATCAAGGCAAATTGGAAGTGGTCAAACAAGAGATGGCAAGAGTGAACATCGACATTCTAGGAATCAGCAAACTAAAATGGACTGGAATGGGTGAATTTAACTCAGATGTCCATGATATCTACTACTGCAGGCAGGAATCCCTCAGAAGAAGTGGAGTAGCCATCATGGTCAACAAAAGAGTCTGAAATGCAGTACTTGGATGCAATCTCAAAAACGACAGAATGATCTCTGTTCGTCTCCAAGGCAAACCATTCAATATCACAGTTATCCAAGTCTATGCCCCAACCAGTAATGCTGAAGAAGCTGAAGTCAAATGGTTCTATGAAGACCTACAAGACCTTTTAGAACTAACATCCAAAAAAGATGTTCTTTTCATTATAGGGGACTGGAATGCAAAAGTAGGAAGTCAAGAAACACCTTGAGTAACAGGCAAATTAGGCCTTGGAATGCGGAATGAAGCACGGCAAAGACTAATAGAGTTTTGCCAAGAAAATGCACTGGTCATAGCAAACACACTCTTCCGATAACACAAGAGAAGACTCTACACATGGACATCACCAGATGGTCAACACCGAAATCAGATTGATTATATTCTTTGCAGCCAAAGATGGAGAAGCTCTATACAGTCAACAAAAACAAGACCAGGAGCTGACTGTGGCTCAGATCATGAACTCCTTATTGTCAAATTCAGACTCAAATTGAAGAAAGTAGGGAAAACCACTAGACCATTCAGGTATGACCTAAATCAAATCCCTTATGATTATACAGTGGAAGTGAGAAATAGATTTAAGGGCCTAGATCTGATAGATAGAGTGCCTGATGAACTATGGAATGAGGTTCATGACATTGAACAGGAGACAGGGAGCAAGACCATCCCCATGGAAAAGAAATGCAAAAAAGCAAAATGGCTGTCTGGGGAGGTCTTACAAATAGCTGTGGAATGAAGAGAGGCAAAAAGCAAGGAGAAAAGGAAAGATATAAGCATCTGAATGCAGCATTCCAAAGAAGAGCAAGAAGAGATAAGAAAACCTTCTTCAGAGATCAATGCAAAGAAATAGAGGAAAACAACAGAATGGGAATGACTAGAGATCTCTTCAAGAAAATTAGAGATACCAAGGGAATATTTCATGCAAAGATGGGCTCAATAAAGGACAGAAATGGTCTGGACCTAACAGAAGCAGAAGATATTAAGAAGAGGTGGCAAGAATACACAGAAGAACTGTACAAAAAAGACCTTCATGACCCAGATAATCACGATGATGTAATCACTCATCCTGGAATGTGAAGTCAAGTGGGCCTTAGAAAGCATCACTATAAACAAAGCTAGTGGAGGTGATGGAATTCCAGTTGAGCTGTTTTAAATCCTGAAAGATGATGCTGTGAAAGTGCTGCACTCTATATGCCAGCACATTTGGAAAACTCAGCAGGGGCCACAGGACTGGAAATGGTCAGTTTTCATTCCAATCCCAAAGAAAGGCAATGCCAAAGAATGCTCAAACTACCACACAGTTGCACTCATCTCACATGCTAGTAAAGTAATGCTCAAAATTCTCCAAGCCAGGCTTCAGCAGTATGTGAACTGTGAACTTCCAGATGTACCAGCTGGTTTTAGAAAAGGCAGAGGAAACAGAGATCAAATTGCCAACATCCGCTGGATCATGGAAAAAGCAAGAGAGTTCCAGAAAAACATCTATTTCTGCTTTATTGACTATGCCAAAGCCTTTGACTGTGTGGATCACAATAAACTGTGGAAAATTCTGAAAGAGATGGAATACCAGACCACTTGACCTGCCTCTTGAGAAATCTGTATGCAGGTCAGGAAGCCACAGTTAGAACTGGACAGGGAACAACAGACTGGTTCCAAATAGGAAAAGGAGTACGTCAAGGCTGTATATTGTCACCCTGCTTATTTAACTTCTATGCAGAGTACATCATGAGAAACGCTGGACTGGAAGAAACAGGCTTGAATCAAGATTGCCGGGAGAAATATCAATAACCTCAGATACGCAGATGACACCACCCCTATGGCAGAAAGTGAAGAGGAACTAAAAAGCCTCCTGATGAAAGTGAAAGAGGAGAGCGAAAAAGTTGGCTTAAAGCTCAACATTCAGAAAACGAAGATCATGGTATCTGGTCCCATCACTTCATGGGAAATAGATGGGGAAACAGTGTCAGACTTTAATTTTGGGGGCTCCAAAATCACTGCAGATGGTGACTGCAGCCATGAAATTAAAAGACGCTTACTCCTTGGAAGAAAAGTTATGACCAACCTAGATAGCATATTGAAAAGCAAGAGACATTACTTTGCCGACTAAGGTCCGTCTAGTCAAGGCTATGGTTTTTCTTGTGGTAATGTATTGATGTGAGAGTTGGACTGTGAAGAAGGCTGAGTGCCGAAGAATTGATGCTTTTGAACTGTGGTGTTGGAGAAGACTCTTGAGAGTCCCTTGGACTGCAAGGAGATCCAACCAGTCCATTCTGAAGGAGATCAGCCCTGGGATTTCTTTTAAAGAATGATGCTAAAGCTGAAACTCCAGTACTTTGGCCCCCTCATGAGAAGAGTTGACTCATTGGAAAAGACTCTGATGCTGGGAGGAATTGGGGGCAGGAGGAGAAGGGAACGACAGAGAATGATATGGCTGGATGGCATCACGGACTCGATGGATGTGAATCTGAGTGAACTCCGGGAGTTGGTGATGGACAGGGAGGCCTGGCGTGCTGCGATTCATGGGGTCGCAAAGACTCAGACACGACTGAGTGACTGAACTGAACTGAACTGAACTGAGACCAACTTGGCTAGAGTGGATGGTCAGTGCTAGTGAGCTGTGGGCAGTGAAGTGGGTCAGACATCAAGGAAGGTGGAATAGTCAGGAGAGCTGAAGAGCTGAGGCCAAGAGAGCTGAAATTACAGAGTGGAGGCGCAATAAGGAGACCTAAGCTTTGATTCTGAATACTGCAGATTGGATACCCGTATCCGATGCTGTAACATTAAAAAAAATCCTACTGGTTAGCTTAGAGAGGCAGATAGGCATTGGCTTATATTTAGAAGGCCTGAGTATATTTCTGGCTCTGACAATAGTCAACTGTGTGCTTTTGGACAAATGGCTTCCCCTCTCTGGGGCTCAGATTTTTTACTCTGTAGACCATGATAATCCCTAAGGCCCTTTCCAGGTATAAGCAGTGTGATTTTCCCATAGCAGATGGGAGCCAAAAGAGGGACATAGCTAAAAGTGGTTTTTGAATAAAAAAATTCACAGGACAGGGGGACTAAGAGGATGGAGGGAGAGAGAAGGAGGCGTCAAGGGGACCCTTCTGCTTCTAAGTGACAAAAATGGGCAGTGCACAGATTACGACTGGGGCAAGGGAAAAGGAAGACACGATGCCTGTTCATACACGTTGTGTCTGGTACAGCAGGATCCCCAGCAAGTTGTGGTTACCATACACTGATACACACTGCTGTGTAATGTGTACGCTATATACGCTGTTGTATATTGTCTGTACACTGCATATAAACAGCATGTACACACTATGTTGTGTGTGTGCTATATAGAAAGAGTACATATGCCCTGTTGTATATGCACTGGGTGTAAGTGAGTCTACACTGATGGGCAGCAGTAGAGGAGGGAGTGATGAGGGGATATAACCATGGAGACATCACCTGCTGGGAACCAGGTTTGTGCTGAGCACTCAAAAGAAGCACAGAAAGCAAAGCAAGGAAGCTCTAGGTCCCAGAGCTCCCATGCTCCTTCCTGGTGGCAGGGCTTGCTCAGGGAACGAGAAAGCACTCTAGACTAGAGGGTGCCAGGACTGGAAGGAGCCCAGGAATCAGACAAAACACTCCCAATTCCTGGTTCAAAGACTGTGCCAACACATGATATCACTCTCAACAAGTCACCGAGAAATGATAACTGTTACTATATTTTGCAGAAGTTGGTATAAGGTTGTTGACTTTTATTTCTTTGGAAAGTCTTCTTTTTTGTTTGCTTTTTGAGACTATACTCTCTCTCTTTTTTTCTCTTTTTTTTTTTTTTTTGAGACTATACTCTTTCCAGAGTTATTAAGTTTAAAATTACCTTTATGTATTGAAGTGATGTCAGCCATAAGAGGCCTTTACTTTTACTTAGAAAAATAAAACGGTTGCCCTCCTTGCTCAACGCATTTTTTAAAAATGTAATTTTAGTTTTTAGTGAAATCCAACAGCCTGGGCACCATTGATGTGGGTCCATCCAGTCTTCTTTTCCCTGACTTTCTTTTCTTCCCTTTTAATTTATTGAAGTATAGTTGATTTACAATGTCATGATTAGTTCCAGGTATATGGATGGCACTGTGATTCAGATATATATATATATATATATATATATATATATATATATATATATCAGATATATATATAAATATATATATGTGTGTGTGTGTGTATGTTTGTAAATACACATACTTTTTTCAGATTCCTTCCCCTTACAGGTTCTTTGAAATATTATTGTTCTCCTGTACAAGTAGGTCCTTGTTGGTTATCTATTTCATAAGGGTATGTATGTGTTAATCTCAAACTCCTAATTTATCCCTTCTCCCCAGTTTTCCAATCGGAAATCATAAGTTTAGTTTTCTATGCCTGTGGATCTATTTTTGTTTTTTAAACAAGTTGATTTGTATCTTTTTAAATATATATTTCACATATAAGGAATATAGTATGATGTTTGTCTTTATCTGGCTTACTTACTCAGTATGATAATCTCTAGGTCCATCCACATCTCTACAAATGACCCAGTTTCATTCCTTTTTCTGTCTGAGTAATATACCATTGTATTTCTGTGATATATCTTCTTTATCCATTCATCTGTCAGAGGACATTTAGGTTGCTTCCAGGTCTTGGCTATTGTACATAGTGCTGCAATGAACACTGGGGTTCATGCATCTTTTTGAGGTATGGTTTTCTTCAGGTATATGCCCAGGAGGGGGATTGTGGGATCATATGGTAACTGTATTTTTAGTTTTTCAAGGAACCCCCATACTGTTCTCTATAGTGGCTGTACCGATTTACATCCCCACCAACAGCATAAGAGGGTTCCCTTTTTTCTATACTGTCTCCAGCATTTATCATTTACAGATTTTTTGATGATGGCCATCTGACCTGCGTGAGGCGATACCTCATTGTAGTTCTGGTTTGCATTTCTCTAATAACTAGCAATATTGAGCATTTTTTCAGGTACCAGTTGGCTAGCTGTATGTCTTCTTTGGAGAAATGTCTATTTACGTCTTTAGCCCATTTTTTGACTGAGGTTTTTTTAATTATTGAGTTTTATGTGCTGTTTGTTTATTTTGGAAATTAATCCTTTGTTGGTCACATCATTTGCAAATATTTTCTCCCATTCTGTAGGCTGTCTTTTCATTTTGTTTATGGTTTCCTTTGCTGTGCAAAAGCTTTTGAATAGGTCCCATTTGTTTACTTTTGTTTTTATTTCCATTACTCTAGGAGATAGATCTAAAAGGTCTTGCTTTGATTTATGTCAGAGAGTGTTCTGCTTATGTTTTCTTCTAGAAGCTTTTCAGTATCTGACCTTACACCATTGAGTTTTATCACTAACAAACATAGAAAAGGTGAAATAGAAAAGGGAAGTGACTTGTGTGAGGTCATAATTTATCAAATGCCAGGGAGAGGACTTGAACTCCAGGTACCTGATTAAAAACCAAACCAAATGAAAAGTAACCCATCATACAAAGAAAGCAGGACTTTGGCTGACGTCAAAAATCTTAGGAAATTCTCCTCCCTTCCTGAATGGCCCTCCCCATTATCCCCTAAAAGCCAGGCCTTTGCAGTGGTGGCAGGACCAGGCTTGTGCAACACCCACACCCCAAGCGCCTTCTCCCAGGCTCTCTCGGTCCCAGTGTGAGGCTCTGGCTTGCCCCTCTCAGCCTGCCCCTCTCCTGGGGAGACAGGCTGTGGCCTGCACGGTCACATCATTAAGAAAGAAACTATTCTCTTGCCTTTAACCAGCCTTTCAGATCAAAAGGATTAACCCCTTCAAGTCACCTTTCCCCTTCCTGACTCTTAGGAAGCCCCCAGTTGTAAGAAGTGAGTAAGTTACCTCCAAGCCCCCCATAGCTGGCTCCTCAGCCACCCGGCTTCTCCATGCCCAGAATCAATGGTTTCACTGACATGGTATAGGGATGTCCTGGGATACTTTCCTGCCCCAAGGATCTAAGGCTTAATCTTATTCTTCAGTGGCCCCACGATATGGAATGAGGTCCCTAAATACTGGAGTTTCCACAGGAATCTGCCTGCAGGCTCCCCTGGTGATCTCACTCACTCCTGTGCTTCTAATAACCACCTTTCTACTAATGCTACTAATGACTTGTAAATCTGGATTGCCAACCTAGGCATCTACCTTATGCTTCCAGTCCATGGTACATCCTGTTGCCTCCTTAGTATCTCAAAGTGCCCAGAAAAGAACTTGTCATCCTTCCCCATTTGTAGGCACAGCACACCAGCTACTATGTACGCAGGAGTACCACCCTTAACCATATCCCACCACTGACCATTCCCTGGATGGGACTGGTCTACCAGCTGGATGTGTAATGATCCACATCTATCACCACAGAAAGCGTTTGTGATTTGAAAAGGGCCCTCCCCTGGTCTGGCCTTCATCAGCTCTTGTCTTGACTGCCAAAGAGATTGCTTAACCCATTTACCTATCTGTGTTTGTCTAGATGCAAACCATTTTCTACACAGAAGCCAAAATAATAATTTTAAAAGGGAAGTATGGAAAAGAATTTCTTGTTTTAAGAAAATATACACTAAGGTATTTAGGGGCAAAGGGGCATCACATCTGCAAGTTACTCTCAAAATGTTCAGGAAAGAGAAAATAAAACATAAATAAATACAGATTATATGCATATTCATGTATGTACCTATATATATAGATATGCATACGTATGTATGTATAGATATATAGCTTGAAGGCAGAAGGAGAAGGGAGCAACAGAGGATGAGACGATTGGGTGGCATCAATGACACAATGGACATGAGTTTGAGCAAACTCCGGGAGATAGTGAAGGGCAGAGAAGCCTGCCGTGCTGTAGTCCTTGGGATCACAAACAGTCTGATAAAACTTAGCAACTGAACAACTATATACATATATATATATATATATATAAATATATATATATATATATACACACACACACATATGCCCCAGCCTTCTATTTATGGATACATAGACATAGATATACATATATATATATATATATATATATATATATATATATATATATATAAATCTTTCTATATATCTCTCTATACATGTCTTATTTTCTTTTTCTGAAATAATATTTATGTATCTCTATATGTAAATAGAGAGAGAGAGAGACAGAGAAACATTTAAAATGTGGGTGAATCTGCATGAAGGATATCCAGAAATTCTATGTACTGTTCTTCACACTTTGCCATAAGTCTGAAACTATGTTAAACAAATTTTATTTATTTATTTATTTTTTGGCCAGGCCACATGGCTTGTGTTATCTTAGTTCCCTGAGCAGGGATCGAACTCGCGTCCCCTGCAATGGAAGAGTGGAGCCCTAACCACTGGACCACGAGCAAATTTCCTAAATAAACATCTTTTAAATATAACTTAGCCCACGTCATCCTCCTACGGAAAATCCCTCAAGTGGCCCCCATCCCCCTACTTACAGCCTAAAGCCTAAGCTCTGTCTGTCTAGCTTTATCTCTCCATCCCCGGCTCATGCTTCTGCCCCATCTACAAGGACCTGCTTACAGTTCCTGGCAGACAACCTGCTGTTTCTCATTGCAAAGTCTTTGCTCACACAGTCATTCTGGCGGGAATCCCTGACACTCACTTGGCACTGGGTAAGTGGTTAAGTCAGAGGAACACTTCACACTCTGAGCATGGAGGATGGAGCTAGGTGAGCTTTCTGCCTTCCTGTAACCCTTCCCCTCCAGACGGTTATGGTTGTTCCCTTTCTTCCTGCAATACAGGCACATAGCTTTGTGAGGAACAGCCTATGATCCTAAGTGAGCTCAAGACAGATAAAAGGAACTTCAGGAATGTATTTGGTGAGATCACGGTCTCCAAATGCGACCCCTGGACCTTTGGTTTTATGTTTTGTCACTTGGGAAAAAGACGGTTGCCATTTAGTCTGGCCCTTCTCCATTCCTGCTCCATTTCCAAACCTCCAGGAAGTCCCCTCCAAAGTGCACCAGAGGAGTTTGAGCCAGAGGCCAGGGGCAGGTGTGTGTTCACCTTGTGTGTGCACCCGTGTGGGGGAAGCGCTCAGAAGCAGACAAGGTCCTCTTTCCCCTTCCTAGAAGCACCCCTCCCTTCACCCCAGCTTCGGGGCTGCCAGCCAGATAGTACATCTCATCTGTACCAGCATGAATGAGGCACCCCTCCCCACACTGAACTCCCATGACTGGGTAGAAGGACATCAGCCGGCCTGAAAATTCTGGATCTATAGAATGCTGCATCTGCTCGTACCTTCTCTGATCTGAGAGGCAGCAATTGAGGTGGAGGACTCTATTTCCTCGGTAGCATTTGGAGAACCACAAATCCTCTTGCTAGTTTAGATTTGACGCAGACTTAGGGAAAGATATGATCAGTGGCTTTACACCACCTTGTCTCTCCAAATGGAGAGTTCTTACTGATCTTTCTATGTTGTCCAGAATTAAGGAAACAGGCAAGTGAGAAAAACTAAAACTAAACTGAAGAAAACAAGAAGCCTAAATTGATCTTTGTATCAACGAACTGAGCCTTAAAAGATGGTGGAAGGGAAATGAGGAACACACTACGTTGTGTGCCTGGTGTTGGTATAGTTTCTATGCAATTTTAGACAGGAAGGAGAGAGATTTTCTTTTTGAAAGAGGACATTTTCTGCCAATGATATATGCATCTATCTTGATAGCTGTCTATATCTAGACAGGGTAGTAAGACATATAATTTTAACACATTTTGTTCTGAGTGTTAACGGAAACTTTCCATGGTATTTTTCTAGTGATCTAAATTAAAATAAAATTTAATTGTTTTCTGAAGTACCTTTTTGGATGTGATAGCTCTCTTATACCAGGCCATAAAACTGTCCAATTATATGCAGATTTCAAAAAGATTACATTTCAAATGCAATGTGGAGTGTTCTAAAAGTTGACCTAACATATTTTAGCTATAGATACAAGGAAATCTATAAACACATTACTACTTAACCATGGAAAATGCATCCTTACAATATTAAAATATAGGCTGGCTCCTTGGTTCTTAACCTAAAGAGAAGTGCATGAAGTCATCAGTTTAAAAGACAACACCATTTTAGGTGGCAAAGAATCCGTCAGAGGGGCTGGGGCCTGGGCTCTCAACACTTCTGGGGCTGAGACAGGGCAACGCCACAGACCATGGAAGAGCAGATCCCGAGTGAGGTCCCAGGAGCCTCAGGTCCCAACAGCCCAGCTTCTCTTCTCTTGCCAACTTCTTTCTGCTCTCGGCAGTGAGGTGGGGCCTGCACAAATGAAGTCAGTGGAGGACCCCCCACCCTGCCTCCTCCTCATTTTCCATGCACACCCTTCAGTTGGGATGATACTGGCAAGTGGGTGTGTGGAACCCAGACAATCAGGTCTCACATTTGCTTCTAGGTAGAGAGATCAGAATTTGCCTGAAGTTCTGAGTCATACCAAGGTTCCATGAGGGTGGGTCTCTCTATATTTTGTGTTACACACACACACACACACACATACACACCCTCAGCTGGCTACCCCTACTATGCAGGGTACTCTCACTGCGTGCAGAGCCCTTTGCTGGGCACTGAAGGAAGTGCACACAAATAAGATACATTCCCCAGGTATTTGCTGGGCATCTGTCATGTAGCTAAGCACAAGGCTGGATACCAACAAGAACGGAACAGTGTAAAATTCAGGTTTTCAAGCTGCTTAGAGTCTACTTAGAGAAAACAAAAGTGAAAAAAGGGGAGCTCAGTTTTTATAATAGCACAGAATCCTAGGTTTCTCCTGAGAATCAAGCTATGGACAGAGGAGTAAGACTCTGAGGAGATGGGAAGGCGCAAAGGATCAGGTCTAGAGAGAAGAGTAGAACTGTGGTGAGTCAGGATGAATGGATGGGGGAGTCAGGGCTGCACCCGTGCATCTCCCATCACCACTGAGGGCCCAGAGGCAAGAGCAGCAGGTTTACAGTGTGCGGCTGACCTAGGGCTGAAGGCCTCCTGGGGGCCAACAAGAACGCATTATTAGTGACGGAAACCTTGGGGTGGGGTAGTTCAGACTGTGGTCCACGTGGGAGAAGGAGGTAAGTGGTGGAAACTTTACAGGTTCCGACAGGGATGTGATTGATGATTCTCAGAGACACTAGAGCCCAGAGTTAGAGTGGCAAAGAATGCATGGAAGTACTGTCAGCATGGACGTCAAAACTAACCTGAGCAAGTTAGCACTCTTGGAAATGAAGCGTATACAAGCCCAGAAGTTGAGAAGTCAACCATATATCCATATTAAATGAGTAGCTTCTACTATTTTAAGCTTCTCATACAATATTTTAAAAATATCTTTGAAGCAAAAAATTCAACTGGTATCTTCTTCATGAAGCCTTTTTCATCCCCAAGACACATGTTCTGTCTAAAGAAACAACTCTCTCTTACTTCTATAGCTTTTCCTACATCTACTAGGAAATGTAGAATGTTCTTCCTGGTGCTTGAGATATTTGCACGTATGATTTGTTAACCCCAGTGTCCAACCCTGGAGGGCAGAGCCACAGATGCCTTCCCCAAATACCAGTACATACTAAGATTCCAGCGACTGTTCCAGGAACTGAAGTCATGCTGTGTCATGGAGGAAACCTATGACTGATGGACTTTTTGCTTTGGGGAAGATTAAGTAGCAGTCTTCAGGGACAAAGTTTTCCAAGGTTGCCTACTAGCAAGCTCAAATGCATGTGGAGCACACGCATATAATAATACAATAAATATTGTAGTATATAATACACAATATAATAACACAATACACATATAATATAATATATTATATACACATATAATATAATACACATATAATATAATAACATATAATAACACAATAAATCTTGTTGAATGACTAGTCCAAACAGAAGTTCATGGGAGGCTAAGCTGAGGGAGATACATATGCTACAACGTCTTTACCCTCTAGCACAGAGATGTGCATATGTGCCTGCACGTTCACATGTTTGCACATGTACACACACACACCTAGCCCCCCACGTGCATAGTTGCAGGCTTAGGTGTGTGGCGATCTTTCACATTTATAGATATGTCTGTTTGTCTTTGAGGAATGGTAGAATGGTGTCTTCATGATGTAAGTCCCCGGTTTGCCTCTTGACTCCTCCTTTTGTTGTGAGGCTGTTTGGAATTTATCCTCATAGCCCATGCACCACTGTCAGGATGTGGTCTTGGATGCACGACGGTGAGTGGCTGTTTGCGTGGAAAGCCCACCTCAAGAGCAGCATAGAAACAGAGAATTCAACAGGCACAGCCCAAAATATATTCAGCCCACACTTAGTGAGCACCCACTGTGTTCTAGGCACTGAGGATTCAGAGATAAGTCAGACATTGCTTCCATTCTGTAAGTCCTCAGACCCTAGTGGAGGCAGCAGACCACACACGTGCCTTCAGCACTATATGGTGAGTGTCTTGGTGGAGTTATTTGGAAGCCATAGTAGCAGAGATAGAGGAGGACGTGAACCATCCAGAGGAGCAGCTGAAGGCTTCCAAGAGGAGGCAGGCCTTGCTCTGCACTACCTCCTCAAAGCCTTCCTGGCAGGGTGAGATCAAGGACACCCTCCTTTTTCTCCTAGAGGATCCTGGTTTGGGAGATAATACTACCCATCCCTCTAGCTCAGAGAAATCTTCTTTGTCCACCCCTTTCCCTCCAGTTCTACCCAACTTTCAATCAGATCATTCCATCATATTCCTGCCATTCTAATGCAAGTCCAAAAGAGCCTGAGGACTGGGCATCTGGAGAGAGAGTCCAGAAGTTGGCCTGAGGCACCAACCAATCTCTAGGTCCATGGGCTATAGGATAGGGTCCTACTCTCTCTACACCTCAAGGTCTTTGTGAGGCCTAATCCAGTGGAAAGGGATGGGAATCACCAAGAATACCCCATATGCGGATAACTCAGTCTACACAGATCCAGCGTGTGCATAGCAACAAACACTCACGCACTGGCCATCTTCTAGCCAGAGAGTTCACAGAGCATAGCCACACCCACATGGGGTTTTCTCCCTTATAGCTGACATCTGCCTAGGAAACGAGAGGCGATTAGTATTGGGTTGACCTAGGAACTGGGTCGGGTTTTTCTGTAAGAGCTTACAGAAAAACCAGAATGAACTTTTTGGCCAGCCCAATACATCTACACCTAAGAAATAAATAACGTGGTTTCAGGGGATTTACGGGCCCTATGAAGAAATTACGACATGGTGATATTTAACTAGGGTAGCAGGGAAGCCCTCTCCGAGGTAGAGACATCAGAGTTGGGCCTGGAGGGTGGCAAGAGGGTCATAGAAAAGTCTGTGGACAGAAGCGAAGCAAGAGCGAGTGCAAAGGCCTGAGATGGGGATGGTCTTGCTGCGTTCCGTGAGCATCGCATGGCTAGAGCCTGGTGGACCAGGAGCAGGTGCGTTCAGGGAGTCAGGCAGGGACTGAGTTCCATCAGGTGTGGGGACTGGGAAAGGATCTGAGCTGGTAGTGACTTGACCTAAGTTCTGCTTGAGAAGGGTCATTTTGGCCATTCTTACAGGGCAGGCTGAGCCAAGGCACAAGACATGGCTCCTGTCTTCTTTCTTATCTTGGATCCTTATCAGAACCCAGGGAGCATGTTTCTAGTCTAGATGTTTATTTTAAATTTAGCCAGGAAGAAACCAACCCTTGGTAAGGCAGCAGCGATGCAATTACAATGGCCAGGTGCAGGTCCCTTTGCGTTGTATTGCATGTTGGGTCTTTTCTGGGAAAGTATCCAATTTTAAAAGCGTGCTCTTTGTCCATCTGAATACATCTGACTTTGGTGGACCACACACTCCCATTAGAAGTCCAGAGAGTGGAATTTGCAGAAGGAATGTGCTCCTACACTTCTTCTCCCAGGCAGAACTACCATGTCAGACTAACCCTACCATACTCGTTAACTTAGCCTTCACCTGGTCCTTCCACTTCTGCCCCTCAGAGTACCTGGCTGCTCTGGGGCATCCCTGCTGACAAGGAAGAGTCACTCAGGGCTGGTAGGTTCTGTTTTTCCACATGGGTTGGAAACAACACCTCTTATTTCATTTTCAGCTGCTTCGAGCCTATAGCAGGGAACTTAAGAACACAATGGGAAGAACACAGAACACAGCATCAAGGCTGGCTGACATTTCCATTTCATTTCCCTCTGTTTCCCACGCTGCAGCCAACCTGAAGCATTCATTCCACTCACACCCATGGTGTTTTCCCAGGCTACACCTTTACTCAGGTGGTTCCCTCTGAGACCCTGCTCTGTCCCCTTTGGGGATCTCTTCCTTGGTGCTCATTCTTCAAAGCCCAGATCATATATCATCTTCTTCAAGAAGTCCCTGTCAGTTCACTAACCCTCATGAGATTCCCCATCAGTGAGTCTCCAAAGTTTTAGCATGGGCTCTCGATTCAGACATACTTGAGTTTGAGTCTCAGGGACTAGCTGAGTGACCTTGGATGCATGACTTGTCTGTCCTCTCTGAACCTCAGTCTTCTTAACTGTAAGGTAAAGAGTACAATCCCACCTGCGTCATGGTGCTGTTGTGCTGGAAAAATGAGATCATGCATGTAAAGCCTTTGATATACGACTAGTGCTAAATAAATGGCAGTGGCTATTGTTACTCGAGTTATCTGAGCATTTGTTTTTTGTCCCTGCTTACTCTTAAGGGCACAAACTGTCTTATTCAACACCATTTCTTTGGAGATGTCTTCCATGGATACCCAAGGTTTGCTTTTTGGACCTTGGGTGGAGCCCTTCTCTTCCAATCTTGCACTTCTGTATCACGCCACGAGAGGGCGGTAAGAGGCCACGGACACTTTAAAACAGGCAGGTCGTCTTGGATGCCCTTCCTCTCGGTCAGCCTTGGTTACCAGTAATGGGGCACCTCTTGTAGTTTCTTCTCGCTTGGACTATATTCTCAGTCCTTTGTGCTAGGAAAAGTCCAAAAGCACATGAGCCAAGAGCTAATCATTGTAGCCCTTTTTGGGAAGGCCTCCTCACTCCCCAAGTTTGCTTTAGTTGATTGGTTAATCAACATCAGCCAGGATTTCCTGGTATTTATATCTCCTTTACTATGCTCCATATTTTAAGGAAATGGCTTCAAGAATGCAAAATGCTTTGAACATTACCTGGCACATAAGAAAGAAATTAAGCCTATTTTAAAGGGCCAGTTAGGGAAGTGAATAAAAGGCAACAAGGAACGCAGAGAAGCTTTTGAAACCCCAAATGTGCAATGTTTCATGTTAAGCTGACAGTGTGCTAGACCCAGTGCCAAGGACTCCCCAAATATTATTTCATTATCAAACCAATACTGAAAGGTTAGTATCCCTGTGTGCATTTTCACCATTGTCATACACTGAACGTTAGTCTCCACCACCCCCCAACCCCCCATATTCTTATGTTGTGATCCTAACCCCCAATATAATGGCATTAGGAGGTGGGAGGTCTTTGGAAGGTGACTAGGTTATCAGGGTAGGATTTTTGCCCTTATGAAAGAGATCTCTCTTCTCCCTCTCTCCATGTGAGGGCGCAGCGTGAAGACAGCAGTCTCTGAACCAGGAAGTGGGCTTTGACCTGACACCAAATTTGCCAGCATCTTAACCTTGGGCTTCCCACCCTCTAGAACTGTGAGAAACAAATGTTTAAACCACCTAGTCTATAGTATTTTTGTTGTAGCAGTCTGAATAGATTCAGACAACCATGAAGAGAGAGATCAGAGATCTTATATAACTCACCTATGATAACACAGAATGTAAGTAGTGCAGCTGGCTTCAGTCCTAGCTGTGTCTGACTATAGCACGCATCTTTTAACCTCCACAGTGATGCCTCACCTGGTTAGGTTGTTTCATTTGTTTGTTTAATAATTATTATTACCTGCTGCTGCTGCTAAGTTGCTTCAATCGTGTCCGACTTTTTTGCAGCCCCATGGATCGTAGCCTGCCAGGCTCCTCTATCCATGGGATTCTCTAGGCAAGAACACTGGAGTGGGTTGCCAGTCCCTCCTGCAGGGATCTTCCCTACGCAGGGATTGAACCCCCATCTCTTTCCTCTCCTGCATTGGCGGGCAGGTTCTTTACCACTGGTGCCACCTGGGAAGCCCATTATTACCTAGTATATTGGTCCAAATATTTATCTCTGAGAGGCAAGAGCCAAGGTTGACTTTCTTGCATGATATTGTGGCATTAAAATAACTTCACCTGGGAATGATATTCTGGAGGAAATTAGAAAACGCTTAAAACTAAGCAACATGAACATTGCATACGAAAACTCATTGGGTATACAATGAAAGCAACAAAATGAAAGAGGATTCAAGATTTAAACCTTTTTATAATAACATAGGAGCCTGGAAATTAATGATCTAAAAGTCTATTGTGAGAAATTAGAATTTTAAAAATTAGGAATTGCCCCCCAAAAAGTGAATGTAAGAACATACTAAATATAAAATTGGAAATTAATGAAACAAAAAACAAAGATACAACCAAGAGGTATCAAGAGTCGCAAATGGATTCTTTGAGAAGGTGAAAAAAAAATAGTTAAGATTGTTAATTTTTACCAGGGTGAAAAAGAGAAAAATTAATACTAGGAATTTAAAAAGGCAGATCATGACTATAGTCAGAGCAGCAACTACAAAGAAAAACAAATTTATAGCAAATTTAAATGAAAAAGAGAAATTACTAGGGAAATAATTCAGTTGCTTTCAAACTTTATTTTTTATATATATTTTTATTATTCAGGAGGGACTTTACAAAGCGATGATTGCGGTGGGGGTAGGGAGAGGAGCGGTTGCAGCAGAGAGACTATTCTGCCCATACGTCTCCAAGTGTCTCCTGTCTGATTTTTTTAGGTGTTTACAGTCTGACGTCTTCTGTGTGCCATCTCCCGTTTTCCTGACTGCCCCCCACCCAATGCCTAGGGGTGTGCAGCTGTCACAACCCCATACATTCAGGGGTCGCATGACAGCACATTACCTCAGCTGCACCAGGGCTTTCTTCCTCTGTCCCAGGGTGTACACCCCCAGGAGCCTGCCCCGGCATGTGGGTGCAAGCGCTGTATGGAAGCTTGAGGGAGTCAGCATCCCCTAGGACAACTGCTCATGATTAGAAGGTGGGAATCCGTGGAAAGACAACATCCTTTCCTATCTCAGATGGGCTATTGTAATCCACATTCTATACAATCCTTACAAGCTCCTAAGTGGGATTCAGCCCAGGTGCCCACAGTAATGTCCAGCTCAACAAAACATGCTTGGATTGACTTTCTTTCCTGTCTTGTTTTACTGTTTCTAATGCACTTGACTTCTGCTCTTTGGAGTCACTTATCAAAAACCCTACTGGTCTCATATTATGCTTCTTTGGGGGAACAAAGTGAAGACATCTCTATAAAATATTTTAAAAGTTCTGTTCTGCTCTTTACATTTCAAGTTAAAATCTAAATCTGTTTTACCTCTATGTTTAGTTACAAAGGACACAATTTCTATATTGTATATATTAGCATTTATCAATGCATTATTTTTACTATTTTATGGGAAATTTTAAACATATACAAAAGTGGACAGAGTAGTAAAAAGAATGCTATGTATATCTCCCAGCTTTAATACTTATCAAATTATGGTCAATTTTGTTTCTTCATTCACATGTCTACTCACTGGCCCCTTCAGTACTTCTTTAAGCAAATTCCAGGCTCATGTCACTTCATCTATGGAAGTGAAAGTTGCTCAGTCGTGTCTGACTCTTTGGGACCCAGTGGACTAAATAGTCCATGGAATTCTCCAGATCAGAATACTGGAATGGTAGCCGTTCCCTTCTCCAGAGGATCTTCCCAACCCAGGGATCGAACCCAGGTCTCCTGCATTGTGAACGAATTCTTTACCAGCTGAGCTGGAGACCTGGGTCCAATCCCTGGGCTGGGAAGACTCCTTGGAGGAGGAAATGGCTACCCATTCCGGTATTCTGGCCTGGAGAATTCCATGGACTGTATAGTCCATGGGGTTGCAAAGGGTCGGACACGACTGAGTGAGGGATTCCCTGGAGGCTCAGGTGGTAAAGAATCCACCTGCAATGTAAGAGACTTGTGTTCGATCCCTGGGTCGGGAAGATCCCCTGGAGAAGGGAAAGGCTACCCACTCTGGCCTGGAGAATGCTATGGACAGAGGAGCCTGGTAGGCTTACAGTCCGTACGGTAGCAAAAAGTCTGACATGACTAAGTGACTTTATCTATAGATACCTCTAAATTAAGGACTTTTTACTTTCCCTCAGCAGTTATAGTATTAAATAAATATTATAACACCTTAAAAATACCCAAAATATTTTTATTATGTAGTGTCCACTCAGTGTCCACATTTCCAATTATCTCCAAAAAGTCATTATTTTTCTAACAATTTCTTTGAACTGAGATCAAAATAAGGCAGGTACATTGTTATTGGTTAATCTATCTCAAGTTTATTTTTGTGTATAGATTCCCTGTCCATTTTTTTTTTTTTTTTGTCTCATTGGAACTTTTTAACTGAAGAAAGTGTATTATCTGTCATACAGGGTTCTTCTTGTCTGGATTTTGCTGACTGCATCCTCACAGAGTCATTCAGCACCACGTGGGTTTCGGTTTACTGCTGCTTTCATTTGTCCACATGGTGGTGCTTCATGAGACAGCTGCCCTTGGGTAAGTTGGCAGAAAGCCTGGAGTACCTGGCATTATCTGTCTTCCCAGAGTGGCTCTCAGCCAGCGAGTTAAAAGCACAGGAGCACAGCAGCCCAGCCTTCTTGCCTGCTGCCAGCACAGCTCTGAGTCTTTTTCTACTCTCTGGAGTTCCCCTAGAGAAAGGGGGGCGGTTAATGCTACCCATTACCCATCCATCTTTGCCTAAAAACACACATCTACATGGCTTTTCCTCACAGTCCTGCCTCGCCTACTCCTTACTAGTTTTGTCTGGAAGCACAGCCTTAAGAAATTATTTGCAAACAAGTCCTCATCTCAGGGAGTGAGAGGATACCAGTTGTGGTTCCAGAAGGCTGATTCTGGTGGTGGAATTTAGAGTTGACTTGCTTGCTGTCTAGAAGGAAACAAGCTCCCTTCAGTGATTGCACTATCTTTCATGGTGAATCAGGGCAAGATCTAATGGAAGGTGATGCCTTGGCTTGTGCTACATCTCTGATTTTTTGAGATAAATAGAGATAGTGCTAAATGCCAGGCTTAAGACCTAATAGTAACCTCAGCATGTGTGCATGCTAAGGTGCTTCACTCGTGTCCAACTCTTCATGACCCTATGGGCTGTAGCTCACCAGGCTCCTCCATGGGAATTCTCCAGGCAAGAATACTGGAGTGGGTTGCCAATTCCTACTCAGAGGATCTTCCCAACCCTGGAATCGAACCCATGTCTCTTATGTCTCTTATGCATAGGCAGATGGGTTCTTTATCACTAGCACCACCTGGGAAGCCTAATAGTAACCTCTGTAGAATGCCAAATTTGCAGCTTTCATGCTTCAAATTAGGAAGATCCTAAGGGAAAGAATGAAACCTCAAAACTTGGGATGGGAATATATTCATGGCTGTTTTAGAGAACACTGAACTACAGAATTCCCTGAATTTTCTCAGCCTGCAGAAGCGGACCACTCTGCTTGGATAGACGGCATCAGTCCCCACA
This sequence comes from Budorcas taxicolor, assembly GCF_023091745.1. Taxonomy (NCBI): domain Eukaryota; kingdom Metazoa; phylum Chordata; class Mammalia; order Artiodactyla; family Bovidae; genus Budorcas; species Budorcas taxicolor. The sequence goes on from NC_068912.1 coordinate 18,223,853, forward strand.
ATTCTCACTGGCTGAAGATATGAAGAGGCTTCATCTGAAGCAGGTGCTTTGTAAGGCATTATCATCTAACTGAAGGTCACCCTCACCTCCTCTCCTGGCCATTGGTTCAAGTCTCAGCAAAGCCAACTGAGTTAGTGCTGATCCTGCTAAAGGAGAGAAGAATTATTCACTGATAGAATATTCAGTGCAGGGAATCTGCACCAGGACTCAAGAGTGCTAACCAGATGTCATGACTGTCTATGTAGAAAATCTCAAAGAATCAACAATAAATCTCAAACTAACAGCACTTATAGCAAAGTCAACAGAATACAAGGCTAACATACAAAAGTCAATTGTTCTCCTATATCCCTGCAATGAACATATGGAAGTTGATATTAAAAGCATAACACCACTTAAAAAAAAATACTTTGGCAAAAATCTAACAAAATATGTTTAAGACCTTTATGTGAAAACTACAATAGTCTGCAGAAAGAGAACAAAGGTCTAAATAAATAGAAGAATATTCTTTGTTCATAGATTCAAAGACTCAATATTGTTAAGATGTGAATTTTTCCCAAATTTATCTACAGATTCAATATAATCCAAAACAAAATCCCAGCAAGCTATTTTGTGAATATCAACAGACTGATTCTAAAGTTTATGTGAGAAGGTGAAAGACTCAGAATAGGCAACCGAATGCCAGGAGCCAACGTGAGGAACTCCGCCCATGGCAAAAGTCATGAGGAAGGAGGCTCGGCATAACGCAAAGGTGGGATCGAGCCTCAGGAGACCCCCTGTTCCCGAGCATCTACCCCCAAAACCAGAGTCTGCCTACTTTACTGCTTTATGCACTCACCTACACCTCTGAATTTACGGGGGGCTGACCCCCACCACCTCTTTCGGAGAAGGAGTTAACTTACAGCTCCAAGTTAATAAAAATTCCTGGGCGTGACAAGAGTGTTTCAACTTACAAACTCCTCTGAAGTTTCTCTAGCTTGCCTGAGCAGGTTTGTCCGGCCACATATGATTGTTTACAGCCTCCCAACCGTGAGAGGCACGAGATGCTTTAAACCCTCTAAATACAGATTCTTTTGAGAAGTTAGAAAATTATTAGTATAGTATAGTGGGTTGATTAGAAATTATATTGGTGAAAGGTTTTTCATTTGTTGAGCCAATATTTGCTGCTAAATCTCCATATTCCCTGCCCTTATAATGAATATAACTAGCATGTGGGAGAAATAAGTATTAACCTTTGATATTAATCATGTTAAACCTTAGGCTAAGTAAATTCCTTTTCTTGATTGTAACCCCCTGCACCCTCACCCTGTAAGAATGCAACTTTATCTGGTGCCTTTGGAGGGTGGTGCCTAGTTTGAGAAAAAAATCAAGCCTGGAAAAAATAAGTTTTCTGGTTGACTGACCATTATCAGAAAGGGCCATAAAATGTCAGTAGGCCTCATGGCCAGAAGATGATGTAAAACCCCTAAGACCTTTGTATAATTTTATATGAAGCACCTGATTTTGACAAGGGTCAGGTCTGCTGACCCTGCATGACTCTGTATTCATCCCTATGTTTAACAAAAAGTATATAAACAAACCTGAAAATGAAGAAAACAGATCAGTTTCTGGAAAGACTGATTCCCCCGTATCGTTCTTTCTTTCCCCTCTGGCTGAATTCTCATCTGGAGTGTGGGTACTCACCAAGCCTGCTAATTTTGCCTGGGCTTCTAAGCTCTGATAAGGGAGGCCTCAGTGTCTCCTCTCCTTCAGGAGAACGGAAAGACACCTGTGGCCTACGTAGGTGGTGCAAACTCCTTGTCTTGGAGTTTTATTGGTATTCCACATAAACCAAGTTATTCAGCCTCTTTTTCTCCACTAATATTTCCTACTACACTATCCTTTTCTAATCTCTCTTTATATTTCTAATTAAATAGCTTTTTCCTAGGACTCCAACTCCATCTCCCCTTCGAATTACCCTGGATCCACTGGGGCTGGACTCCAGCAACCGAAGACTAAAGAATAAGAACAAAGTTAGAAGACTGACGTTACCTAATTTTAAGGCTTAATATAAAGCGCAGTAATCAAAACAGCATGATATTGGTGAAAGAATAGATCTGTAGTTTAATGCAACTGAACAGTGAATCAAAAATAGATCTATACAAGCAGAGTCAACTGATTTTGACAAAGGGGCAAAGGCATTTCAGTGGAGAAAGTCTTTTCAACAAGTCATGTTGGAGCAATTGGACATTTATACACCAAAAAAAAAAAAAAAAGAATGAATTGAGACCCAGACTTTATACCTTTCATAAAAAAATTAACTTAAAATTGATCATGAACCTAAATGTAAAAAATCTATAAAATTTATTTAGGGTAACCTAGGAGAAAATCCAAGTGACCTTGGGATAGTTGGTGAGTTTTAATTTTTAAAATTGTTATTTGTTTAATGAAAAAATTGTGCATTTTAAGGAAATTAACATTTTTAGAATCACAAAATGTGTCCACTACCATGTCATTAGTCAAAGCAGCTCTCAGCTACCACCACTCTAGGCTCTGTTTTCACCGATGCCTATAATCAATTCTCTTTAAGAGTTGTGATTTTTTTTAACTTTTTGTTTTATATTAGAGTATAGTTGATTAGCAATGTTGCGATAGTTTCAGATGTACAGCAAAGTGATTCAGCTACATGTATACATGGGTGTGTGTGTATACATATGTATGTATGCATACACATCCACACCTATGTATAGGTGTACATACATACATATACATGAATCTATTCTTTTTCTATTTTTTTCCCATTTAATTTGTTCTATAACACTGAGCAGAGTTCCCTTTGCTACACAGTAGGATCTTATTGGTTATCTGTTTTAACTATAGGAATGTGTGCAAGTAAGTCCCAAACTCCCTAACTATCCCTTCCCTTCATCCTTTCCACCTGGTAACCAGAAGTTCATTCTCTAAATCTGTGAGTCTGTTTCTGTTTTATGAATTAGTTCATTTGTATCATTTCTCTTTAGATTCTGCATATGAGCAATATCATACAATATCTTTCTCCGTTTGACTTACTTCATTCGGTAAGACAATCTCTAGGTCCATACATGTTGCTGCAGTTGGGATTATTTCATTCTTGTTATGGCTGAGTAATGTTCCATTACATATATGTGCCTCATCTTTATCCATTCCTTTGTCAGTGGACATTTAGCTCGTGTCCATGTCTAGGCTATTGTAAACAGCGCTGCAATGAACATTGGGGTGTATGTATCCTTTCAGACCATATTTTTCCCAGAATATATGCCCAGGAGTGGGATTGCAGGATCATATGGTAGCTTTCCATAAGAGAACTGCTCACCAAAGAAGATCAATGACAAACAAGTATAATGAAAATATACTCAACATCATTTTTCATCAGGGAATTACAAATTAAAACAATAAGATGCCTCTATACATCTATAGATAAAGTTGGTAAAGAATCCACCTGCAATGCAGGAAACCCTGGTTCAATTCCTGGGTCAGGAAGATATGCTGAAGAAGGGATTGGCTACCCATTCCAGTATTCTTGGGCTTCCCTTGTGGTTCAGCTGATAAAGAATCCACCTGCAATGCGGGAGACCTAGGTTCGATCCCTGGGTTGGGAAGATCCCCTGGAGAAGGGAACAGATATCCACTCCAGTATTCTGGCCATGGACTGTATAGTCCATGGGATGGCAAAGGGTCAGACACGACTGAGCAACCTTCACTTTCACACATCTATTAGAATGGCTAAAATACAAAATACAAATAAAAAAGTCAACATTAAACATTGGTGAGGACGCCAGGCAACAGAAACTCTCATTCATTGCCGGTGGCAATACAAAATAGCACAGACACTTGGAAGAGAGGATACCTGTTTCTGACAAAGCTAAATATAATCTTACCATATGACCCAGCAACTATAAGGATTCACCTGATTTAAAATATAAGGCCACAAAAAGCCTGCACACAAAGATTTATAGAAGTTTTATTCCACAATCACCAAAAAATGGAAGCAACCAAGATATCTTTTGATAGATGAATGGATAAGCAAACTGTGATATTTCCATACAATAGGATATTAGCAACAAAAAGAAATAAACTATCAAATCACAGGAAGACAGGGATGGAACTTAAATGCCTATTTCTTTCTTTTTTAAAATTTTAAATTAATTTATTTGTTTTAATTGGAGGCTAATTACTTTACAATATTGTAGTGGTTTTTGCCAAACATCGACATGAATCAGCCATGGGCACACATGTGTTCCCCATCCAGAACCCCCTCCCACCTCCCTCCCCATCCCATCCCTCAGGGTTATCCCAGTGCACCAGCCCTGAGCACTCTGTCTCATGCTTCAAACCTGGACCACTGATCCGCTTCACATATGATACACGTTTCAATGCTACCCTCTCAAATCATCCAACCCTCGCCTTCTCCCTTGGAGTCCAAAAGACTGTTCTTTACATCTGTGTCTCTTTTGCTGTCTCGCATATAGGGTCATCATTACCATCTTTCTAAATTCCGTATATATGTGTTGGTATACTGTATTGGTGTTTTTCTTTCTGACTTACTTCATTCTGTATAATAGGCTCCAGTTTTATCCACCTCATTAGAACTGATTCAAATGCATTCTTTTTAATGGCTGTGTAATATTCCATTGTGTATATATACCACAGCTTTCTTATCCATTTGTCTGCCAATGGGCATCTAGGTTGCTTCCATGTCCTGGCTATTATAAACAGTGCTGCGATGAACATTGGGGTACACATGTCTCTTTCAATTCTGATATCCTCAGTGTGTATGCCCAGCAGTGGGATTGCTGGGTCATAAGGCAGTTCTATTTCCAGTTTTTTAAGGAATCTCCACACTGTTCTCCATAGTGGCTGTACTAGTTTGCATTCCCACCAACAGTGTAAGAGGGTTCCCTTTTCTCCACATCCTCTGCATTTTAAAATGCCTATTTCTAAGTCAAAGAAGCTAGTCTGCAAAGGCTATATGCTGTACAATTTAAATTATATGACATTCTATAAAGGCAAAACTATAGAAATAGAATAAAGATTAGGGTTCAAGGAGAGCACAGAAGGGTTGAATAGGTGAAGCATAAATGATTCTGTTTTAGGGCAATTAAACTACTCTGTATGATAATGTGTATATATATATATATATATATATATAATTTTGCATTTGTTAAAACAATAGAATTTTATAGCACAAAGAGTGAAACAATGCATGCAAAATTTTTTAAAAAATAGAAAGTTGGGGAATCCTAGGAAGGAATATAGACTGTTACAATATTATCTGTGTTACGAATGTATGCAACTGCCTCATTGGAGGAGGTGAGAGAAAAAGAAACTGACTTAAATAGCTTTGGAAATGAGAGAAACATGTAAGGCTAAAGGCATAAGAACTGCTCATCAGCACTGCGGTATGGTTGAGACGGGAATGGCAACCCACTCCAGTAGTCTTGCCTAGGGGAAGTCCCATGGACAGAGGAGCCTGGCAGGCTACTGTCCACGGGGTTGCAAAGAGTCAGACATGACTGGGCAGCTAACACTTTCACTTTCATGCTGCTCTCAGTCATGTCTGACTCTTTGTGACCCCACGGACTCTAGCCACCACATTCCTCTGTTCAGGAATTTTCCAGGCAAGAATGCTGGAGTGGGCTGCCAATTCCTACTCCAGGGGATCTGCCTGACCCAGGGATCGAATCTGCATCTCCTTTGTTGGCAGGAGATTCCTTACCACTAGTGACAGTTTTGATTTTGCTATAAATGTACACTGGAAATGAACAACTAAGAAAATGGATGGTGGATGACAGGTGTGAAGTTTTTCACTGTTGGAGTCTGAATTTACATATGAGAAAGAGGCTGGAATGATTCATGTGGTTAAGGATCATAGTTGGAGATGTTGGTATGAACTATGTTTCAGTTCAGTTCAGTTCAGTCACTCAGTCACGTCCAACTCTTTGTGACCCCATGAATTGCAGCATGCCAGACCTCCCTTTCCATCACCAACTCCCAGAGTTCACTCAAACTCATGTCCATCGAGTCAGTGATGCCATCCAGCCATCTCATCCTCGGTCATCCCCTTCTCCTCCTGCCCCCAATCCCTCCCAGCATTAGGGTCTTTTCCAATGAGTCAACTCTTTGCATGAGGTGGCCAGAGTAATAGAGTTCCAGCTTTATCATCATTCCTTCCAAAGAACACCCAGGGCTGATCTCCTTTAGAATGGACTGGTTGGAGCTCCTTGCAGTCCAAGGGACTCTCAAGAGTCTCTTCCAACACCATGGTTCAAAAGCATCAATTCTTCAGTGCTCAGCTTTCTTCACAGTCCAACTCCCACATCCATACATGACTACTGGAAAAACCATAGCCTTGACTAGATGGCTCTTTGTTGGCAAAGTAATGTCTCTGCTTTTGAATATGCTATCTCGGTTGGTCATAACTTTCCTTCCAAGGAGCAAGCATCTTTTAATGTTTAGCTTAATATAAATACAGGTGGTTACATTCAGAAATGCACACTCATGCACACATATACATACATGTTAGTACACACACATATATTTCCTTTGTGAATTGAGTGGACCCAAAAGAAACAATGAACTAGTAAAAGTGAGCATGACAGATCTTGGGTTTTAATGGTATTCTCCAGGAAAATCAACCAGGACCCCTCAAAAAATTTGTTAACTCTAGGATTGGGGCAGGAATATACATGATAAGCCTGGTGTACCTTGTAGTAGCAGAAAGGATGGAATGCTCAAAAAATCAAAAGAACAAAGGAAAAACAAAAACTAAAAACTCCACTTTGATGTTTAACCAAGGACACAATCAATTGAAAGATCTCCTAATGGCCAAAGCTGGAACAATTTAAGCAACAAAATAAAATACTGTTCAGGTCCTTTGCCCAAAATAAAGAAAGTATTATCTGGATTTTTTTTTCCCATTTTAAAATCAGATTATTTTTTGTTTGTTTTGTTTTATTGTTTTTTTGATTTATTTGTAAGAGTTCCTTATATATTTTGGATGTGAACAAACTCCTTTTTGTGACAGACCATACTATTATAGCCAAGACCATTGCCAAGGAGCTTATTCTCTAGATGAGTTGGTTTTAGGTCTTGCTTTTAAGTCTTTAATCCATTTGAGTTGATTTTTGTGTATAATTCTGAGAGTCTGATTTTATTTTTTTGCATTGGATATCTAGTTTTCTCAACACCATTTATTGAAGAGACTATCCTTCCTCCATCTTGTATTTCTTGGCATCTTTGTCAAAAATTAATTGACACATAAGCATGGATTTATTTCTAGTTTCTCTAATCTGTTTCTTTGATCCATGAGTCTCTTTTTATGTCAATATCATCCTGTTTCCACCAGGTATATGAAAAGGTTCCCAACATCACTTATCAACAGGGAAATGCAAATCAAACCACAATGGGATATCCTCTCATACCTGTTAGAATTGCTATTACAAAAATGTCAAAATCTAACAAGTGTTGGCAAGAATGTGAAGAAAAGAGAATCCTTGTACACTGTTGGTAGGAATGTAATTGCTATAGTTATCATGGAAAACAGTATGAGGTTTATTCAAAAATTGAAAAATAAAACTGCCATATGATTCAGCAATACCACTTCTGGGTATATACACAAAGGAAATGAAATCAGTATCTTGATGAGACATCCCATGTTCATTTCAGCATTATGAATGATAACCAGGGTATGGAAACAACTTAAATGGCAATGGATGAATGGGTAAAGAAAATGTGATAGATGATGTTATATTATAATGTATGTATATATAAAATTTGGACTTCCCTGGTGGCTCAGTGGTAAAGAAGCCACCTGCCAATGCAGGAGATGTGGGTTTAATCCCTGTGTTCGGAAGATCCCCTGGAGAAGGAAATGGCAACCCCTTCGAGTATTCTTATCTAGAAAATCCCACGCAGTAGCCTGGAGGGCTACAGTCCATGGAGTCACAAAAGAGTTGGACATGGCTTAGAGACTAAACACTGACAGCAAATTTAGTCTCAGAAAGGGAGGGACCCTGATATGTGTGACCCCAAAGAAGCTGAGTTTATAGTAGCAGAGAGCAGAATAGTGGTGATAAGAAGCAGGGGTGTAGGGAGAAAAGGGAGATTTTAAAGAATGAAGGAAAGGAGAATGGTGGTTGCTAAGGGCTGCAGGGAGAAGGTCATGGGGAATTATTAACAGGTACAGAGTTTCACTCTTGCAAGAGGGATGGTGGTGACGATGCACAACAGCATGAATGTACTTAATACCTCTGAACTGCACATGATTAATATAGGAAATTTGATGTCATGAGTATTTTACCACAATAGAAAAGGAAATAAAGTACTACTGGAGTATAACCCAAAGTATAAGGCACAATATTAATGAGTACATGCTGACATAAATAGATGATTAAACACATCTACCCATATACACGTCCAAACATACACACACCCATATATACATAAGGAGAGAAAATAGATATGTTTCCTATATCAATAACTCAAAATAATTTATGAGGATACTCCATCTTCAGTGACAGGGAGCTTAACTCCTCAATTCTTTCTTGTGGGCTTTGCATAATGGCTTCCTTCCAAAGAAAACAGTATAGTCAGATGGGATGTTGGGAGGGAGGGTGAAGACAGTAATTTTGCAGTGGAGAAGCCTGATATATACCACCTAAGCCAGGTGATCCAGGTAATAAATCATGTGACTAGTATGTACTCTTTATATAATGTAATGAAAACAGCAGGTAACCTCTGTGATATTCCTCCTAAAAAGCCACAACTCCAGTCTAACCGTGAAGAAAACATCAGACAAACCTAAACTGAGGGATAGTCTTTAAAACACCAGACCAGGATGCCTCAAAACTATCCAGGTCATCAAAAAGCAAAGAAAGTCTGAGGAACCATCACAGTCAAGAGGTGCCTAAGGCGACAAGACAGCAGTAGTGTGGCATTCTAGATGGGATCCTGAAACAGGAAAAGACATTAGGTGAAGACTAAAATGATCGGAATAAACCGTGAACTTCAGCTAATAATAATGTGCCAATACTGTTTTGCTAATTATAATAATAAACGTGCCATACTAATATAAGATGCTAATAATAAGGAAACTGGGTGTGAAGTGTAAAGTAACTCTCTGTACTGTCTTCTTGACCTTTTCATAAATCAAAAGCTATTGTGAAAAAAAAAACTATTTTACACATTCTGCTATATATAAAATCTAAAAACAATGAAGTTCTGTTGTATAGGGCATGGAGCTCTAGTCAATATCTTGGAATAACCTACAATGGGAAAGAATCTGAAGTTGTACACCTGAAACTAACACAATATTGTATATCTACTCTAGTTAAATAAATAAATATTTTGAAAAAGAAAAGAACCACCCAAAAGGTGCATTAAAAATCAAAACCTAGGACTTCAAAAAAAATTGCACACATTCTGGGTGTTTCTAATTACTTCTCCCTGTGGCCCCAATCTTCCCACCCAGTTCTACCCAAGCTTCCTTTTAACTCTTGTCCTCTTAGGAGGACTTGAGCCTGCAATCTCATCCTCTAAATAATGAGAGCCACCCAAGGAGTGAAGTATTTAGATCAAAATTTTGAATGAAACACCCTGTTCACTGTGTGATGGATGAATTTCACGGTATGTGGACACAGGGATCAAAGAACAGCTTGAGGGCCATTGCAATTGTTCAGGTGAGAAATGACCTCGGCCAAAGCTTGGAGGGTGCGGGTAAGGAGCAGCAAGGATTGATCTCTGGTGTGGGCGTAGGGAAGAAGAGGAAATGAGGGTAGGGAATGATGTGGTTTCTCTGGCTTTGGTGAATGCACAGATGGTATTATTACCCAAGAGAGAGAATCCCTAAAGGGGAATGACAGTGCGTGTCCCTGGAGGTGGGCGGGGGGTAAGGGACACTAAGTGCCTTTCGGACCCATTGACTTTGGGTGCATACGGCATTCTCAAAAGAGATGTCCTTGACATATGCTCGTGATTATGATGAAATAGCTTTGGGTAACTTGAGACAACGTGCCTGAGATGATGTTAAGTTGTCAGAGCCAGATGATTCCTTGGTGGCTCAGCAGTTATGAATCTGCCTATAATGCAGGGGATGTGGGTTTGATCCCTGGGTCAGGAAGACCCCCCTGGAGGAGGAAATGGCAACTCACTCCAGTATTCTTGTCTGGAAAATCCCACGGACCGAGGAACTTGGTGGGCTACAGTCCATAGCGTCACAAAGAGTCAGACATGACTGAGTGCACACACGAGGTGATTCCCAGGAAGGAAAGAGCCCCATGTTCTGATGTGGTTGATGGTAGGTAGTAACGGCTACAGAAATGTCAGGGAGGGAAAACCACTGCAATGGCCTTAGATCTGTATTTCTCCAGGCTATTCAACACTTTTGGCTCCCCTGATTCCAGTTGACCCAAACTTTGCTTCCCTTAGTGACATTTTCTCTATCAGAGGCCAGTCCCAGAAGTCCCTCTTCTCCCCATTTCCCCCGATTCTGCAACTTTACTTTCCTAAAGTCTTCCTTAACCGTGACTCTTGGAAACCACAAGCACATCCTGTGGAGAGAAAATCTGGGCAAGCACCAAAACCCAGGTGGAGCCCCCACTCCTTACCCATGCCTTTGGCCTTGGGCTAGGATTGGGTTCAGTGGGTATAATGGAAGGCAGTGCTGAATTGAGATGAATAGATCCTCTTCCTTCAGCCAGGGTAACCCATTCCCTCTTCCTGACTGCTGAGTGCTACTTTCAGGAACATGAGTGAACTTTTGTTTTGCTATTGTTTTCATTTCATTTTTAGAAGCTGTTGAATGTATTGAGTGGTTTGGGGTACAGAATCAAAGAGGGGTCAGAATATCTCTCTACCTATGGGAACTGGCCAAGAAAGTCATTCTCAACCTTTAACCTGCACACCAGGTTTTATATGGTGAATGACAGAGGGTAAAAAGTCAAAGAAAATACAGGATTCCAAGCCTTCCAGGATTTATTCTGTATTATTGTACACACTCACAGATTCAGCTATAATAGTGGGGATGTAGTCAGAGTAGCTATAGTCACTCTCTCCTCAGGTAAAGCCTCTGGCCACCTGAGGTTGGGATTGGGCTCATCAGGGGTGGATGCTGGGCTGTAACTTCCCCCACCCCAGCCCTATCAAAGAGACATGCAGAAAGTCAGGGTCAGGCAGGTTCACAGATGAGGCGGGTCACCCAGGTTGGGGGCCCAAGATAAGTGAGGCCACTGGCTCTCTCTTCACTTGTATGGGATTTCCGGGGGCCTCTGGGACACTGCAGGTGGTTACTTATGTTTAGAAGGCACTACACCTGCTTCTTCAGAGGGCAAGGCTTTTCCCTCCAGTGGCAGGACTGGGTGGGTCTCTTGGACCTGGTTGGGAGCGGGGGCACACACAGGCTGTTTCAGCTGCCCGTCCTGCTGCTCCAGCAGCTGCTCCTCTTTCTTTTCCATTTGCTCCTCTCTCCTAGCTGGCTCTTGATCCAAGTGCTGGCGCAAGACCTTCCTCTCCTGTTCCAGCTGTCCTTTCAGCTGCTGCTCTGTTTGTGTTTTCTCCTGCTCCAGCTGCAGCCCCAGGTGTTCTGCTTTCTGAGGCTCCGCGTGCTGTTCTTTTTGCTGCTGCACTTCCTGCTCCTGTAGCTCCTGCTGTTGCTTTTTGACATGCACTTCCTGTACCGGTGACTCTCGTTGCTGCAGTTCCAGATGCACTTCCTGCACCTGTGACTCTTGCAGTTGCTGTTCCACATGCTCTTCCTGCACCTGCGACTCTTGCTGCTGCTGCACATGCTCTTCCTGCACCTGGGACTCTTGTTGCTCCTGCTCCACACGTACTTCCTGCACCTGTGATTCTTGGTGTTGCTGCTCCACATGCTCTTCTGGCACCTGTGACTCTTGCAGTTGCTGCTTCACATGCTGTTCCTGCACCTGTGATTCTTGGTGTTGCTGCTCCACATGCTCTTCTGGCACCTGTGACTCCTGCTGCTGCTGCTTCACATGCTGTTCCTGCACCTGTGATTCTTGGTGTTGCTGCTGCACATGCACTTCCTGCACCTGTGACTCCTGCTGCTGTTGCTCCACATGCTCTTCTGGCACCTGTGGCTCCTGCTGCTGCTGCTCCACATGCACTTCCTGTACCTGTGATTCTTGCTGCTGCTCCACATGCTGTTCCTGCACCTGTGACTCTTGTTGCCGCTGCTCCACATGCACTTCCTGCACCTGTGATTCTTGCTGTTGCTGCTCCACATGCTCTTCTGGCACCTGTGACTCCTGCTGCTGCTGCTTCACATGCTGTTCCTGCACCTGTGATTCTTGGTGTTGCTGCTGCACATGCACTTCCTGCACCTGTGACTCCTGCTGCTGTTGCTCCACATGCTCTTCTGGCACCTGTGGCTCCTGCTGCTGCTGCTCCACATGCTCTTCCTGCACCTGTGACTCTTGCTGCTGCTCCACATGCACTTCCTGCACCTGTGACTCTTGCTGCTGCTGTTCCACATGCTGTTCTTGCTGCTCTGGCTCTGGTTGCTGTGGTTCACACTTTTGCTCAGGCACCCCTTCCACAATTGTGTGTTTCTCCCCGAGCTCCAAGGGGACCTCCCCTGGGAGATCCGAGTGTACCTTCTGGCATGGGGCAGGCAGTGGAGTTGGCTGCTTCACTTGCTCCTGCTGGGTATTGGTGGGAGGAGAAGCAGGCTTGAGGGACTCCTGAGAGAGGGCAGGGGGCAGAATCACTGGCAGAGTGTTTTGCTGGGACATCTTGGAAGCTGCTTTTGGTCAACCTGAAAAAGAGGAGGAGTCAGAGGAGTTACTGAAAGCAAGGAAATAGATGAAGCCCAAGAATCTGTAGCAGTGCCTGGTTTCTCAGTATTCCCATTTCCCTTGGGTGGGGCACTCTCCTGATCATGCTGGACTATCATTCCACAGAAGCAGCAGGGTGACGGTAGGGATGGAGAGGGGTGGGGAAAGGCCCTCCTGGGAGTTTCTTGCTCCCAAGAGCCAACAACAAGGACTGTCTCCAGAGCTGCTCTGTGCAGATGCCCTGGGTACCATCTCATCTCCTGCCCTTGCCTATCCTTGTCTCTCCCTTATTCCTGACCTCCTCTGACAAAGAGGAGAGATGAGCTCTGGGATCATGATAGGAAGAGGGAAGGTGCCAGGGGTGGGGGGGAAGTTCTCTTGGAGGACCCCCAAGTCCTGGAAAATCAGTAGCCTATCCCAAGAGGATCTGAGAGGTGATGGTGCATGCCCTGGACTGGAGTGACATGACATGGTCTTGGCTTAAATCTCCCAGTGAAATGCTGTGTGGTTCTGGGCAGGTCATTTAGTCCCTCAGATTTCTCCTCTGCAAAATGAACCAGTCAGCATATTCAGCTCCAGAGCTTCTTTCTCTCTTGACCTTCTGAACTTTGGCTGGTGGTGGTGATAGGAGGGGGCTGGAAGGTTGCTGAGAGCTGGAGCTGATTCTTTCAAGTCTCCTACTTCTAAACTGGGTTTCCCTGCCCCTGCTCTGCCTGGGTTCTCCAAATAGAAAGTGTTCCCCGTTTGGCATTTCTCCCTTCTGTAACACAGCTAAAAATTACAAGTGTGTTCCCAGACCCCATTCCCCTTTAGAGAAGACAAAAAACATAGTGAGCCCAAATCAAGCAGTTTTAGGAGAGAATCTGACCGTATTTCCCCTGCATCCCTATCGTACTCTTCTCTCCTCCCTGTCCCCACACTTGAAAATACAGCCCCAAGAAAATATGATGCAAGAGGGGATTGCTGTCTGTTCTGTTTCCCAGCCACACACCTAGCCCTCAGCACAGTGACCTGAGCTCCCCCAGAAGGACAGTGGTCCAATTGAATCCTGCACGTGAGTGACCCCTGCACCCCCTCAGGCTGGCCATCCCCAGCCACGTTCTGGCCTGTGGGAGGCCCCAGGTCCCAAGCCTGGTTCAACCAGCAAACACTTACCAGACTCACAGTGGGGCCAGCCGGAGAGGCTTCTAGTGGAGTGCTGAGCTGAGCAGGGGCCGAGGTGCCCTTTATACCATTCCCCAGCCTGGCCTCCTTCCCAAGTTGAAGGAGATGGACTGGTTTCACCACTCCAGTTGGTCAACTTCTTCTAGCCCCTTCCTGACTCATCATAGGCACCTTAATCAGAAAACCCCTGAGGGCCCCTTTTCACAGAGACACACAGCTCCTGCCTGGCCAGTGGGCTCTGGGGGTTCAGTCACCCCCATGAGGCTCATCACCTCGGCACAGGGAGGTGAGGGAGGCATCTTGGGAAACTGGCGCCCTTTTCCTCTTTTTTTTTTTTTTGTTGTTGATCTCAGCCAAACTTTTCTTCTGAATCTCAGTTTCTTTACCAGTAAAATGGGTTTATCCTCCTTATTAGGCTGAGGGATTCAATTCCAAGGGCACAGAATAGAAAATTATATGTCTTTCTGGGATGTCCAGTCTGGAGACATGTTAAAGGTGGGAGGAACCACTTTTCATGAAGAAACAGGGCTCTTGGGGGATTCTCTTGGCCGGTAACCCACAACCCATCTGCTCTCAAGACATACCTAAACTTCATTCTGTGGGGAAGTACTCTGTCCTGGGATGGGGGAGGGTTTAGTCTGACAACTTTAGGCCTGGAAAGGTTAAGCAGAAGGCTTGCAGGAGCCTCCTGCCATGCGTCAGGGTCTACTCAGGCCCTATGCTGAAGACTAGTTACAGAAGTTCCCAAGAATGCCAAGCTCACAAAAACTCCAAGGCATGGACCACTTTAGGTGAGAAAACAGGCATTAAATCTATAATATATAAAATAATAATGATTACTTTTTACAGTGATAAAAACAAGCATCTCATACAATGTTTTGGGGACATTCATAAAGAGCAAGATTAAGGGGCCTTTCCAAGTGGTGCTGGTGGTAAAGAATCTGCCTGCCAGTGAAGGAGACACAAGAGACGTGGTTTGATTCTTAGGTCAGGAAGATCCCATGGAGTAGGAAATGGCAACACACTCCAGTATTCTTGCCTTTAATAACTCCATAGACAGAGGAGCCTGGCGGACTGTTGTCAATGTGGTCACAAAGAGCTGGACATGACCAAGTAACTGAGAGTGTGTGCATGCATGCATGCACACACACACACACACATGCACACACACACGCATGCACGCACGCACACGCATGCACGCACACACACACATGCACACACACGCATGCACACACGCATGCACACACACACACTTTCACATGAAGATCAAAACTAGATCATCCACTGCTTTCTGTAAACTACTTTCTGAACGCAGCTTAAGCAGATTTTCAGGGTGGGG
Source organism: Budorcas taxicolor (assembly GCF_023091745.1). Classification (NCBI taxonomy): domain Eukaryota; kingdom Metazoa; phylum Chordata; class Mammalia; order Artiodactyla; family Bovidae; genus Budorcas; species Budorcas taxicolor. The sequence goes on from NC_068912.1 coordinate 18,239,162, forward strand.
GTTAGAGCTGGCTTGTCCGTCACCAGCAACAATGGTGACCTAAGCCTCTTGGAATAAAATGTAAACTCCCTACCAAAGATCCTCACTGAGAGTCCTCAGTTACTAAGATGAGCCCAGTGCTCCCCACCTCTGGGGCCTCCCAGGGTCCCTAACTCTTTGTGTCTTTCAGTTTCACAGTTAATGCTGGGGCCTGCCAGAGGGACTCCCCTGGGACACCATCTGAAGGGTTATCCCCCGACTTGCTGCATTTCACTTATAACAACTGAGGGCTGCTTTATTTGCATTTGTTCACTTGTTTATTTTCCAAATCTCCCACTGAAAAAGAAGCGATAAGAGGCAGGAGTTTTGCCTGGTGTGTTTTCCACTGTGTCCCCAGAACCTGTCCTAACAATCAAATATAACCAGTACCCTATAAATATCAGTGGAAAGAATGAAGGAACAGTGCATTTTAGTGTCATGCGTGTGTGTGTATAAACAAAATCGAATTGTGACTTGCCTTTCTCTTTAACAGCTTATTTTACGGACATCATTTAATCTCTCTCCTTCACAACCTAATCGTAAAAGAAAAAATAAAATCAAGTAAAATACTCATTTCTGGGGCTAATTTTGAGAAGTTCTAATTTCTCTATGGTGCCTCACAGGCATCTCCCTCCAAGCCCCCAATAGATCTATTTATGAGCTAATTTTGTCATGCTCCTGGGGCTTAGTCTGAAAAGACAGATGGAAGGACTCCTGTTTCCGGAATATACCCTCAGCTCGGAAATATACCCTCTGTGGTCCCTGAGCCTCACCTGGGACCTCACATCATCTCCCGTTAGCAGGGCCGGCCATCTTCCTGGGCAGGGCAAGCCCTCTGCACCCCACCCCCACCCACCTCCCTTTCCCCCACGCAGAACTAAGCCAACGCCCTCACAAAGGGGCACCCATGCCTTGTGCTTTGCAGCTGACCTCACATGGGAGGAATCTGCCTCTCCCCAGCTCATGACTGTCAGTCCCAGGGCAGCAGACCCTGCCCCAGGAAGTCACACCGGTCTTATGGGTTTCCATGGACTAGAATCTGCCAGATCTACCTCCCGCCCTCTGATTCACAGAGTAATGAAAGCTTTTGGGGAAGACAGTGTGTGAGCCTTTGGCCAGTGGGCAGAGCCAGGGTGTGGTGAGGAGGGTGAAGCATGGAGTTGAGGGTGTGTATGTGTGTGTGTGTGTGTGCGTGCAGGGAAAGGATTGGAAGAGCCCCAGCCCCAGCCCATGGGGCTCAGAGGCCCCATGCTCTGCCCTCAGATAGCCCCATCTGGGGCACAGACAGGCATGCTCATGGGGGAGATTCTCTTGATGTCTGCGTGAGCGATCCCACGGGGCCCCAGGGCCCATACCAAGAGGCCAGGTAACTGTATAGCCCCCACCCACTGTCGTGGGGATGAGCTCATATCCCATGACACATACAGAGGCCCTGAACCCAGCTCAAGGAGGCCCTGGCTCTTTCTCTTGCAGAGCCAGAACCTGGCTGGTTTCTCTTTCTGAGTGATACATCCTTCTTGAAGTGTTGCTTAGCTGTGGGGGCAGGATGAATGGGTCACGTACTTCACTGCCCAGGGGGCCGGGGAGGAGGGTTATGACAATAGCTCTTCGTAAGTTGGTGGGATGGGGCAACGGCAGACGGTCCTGGAGCGCTAACTTGGACCCAGTCTCACGTTCTCATCTAGGGTAGCCACGCCTAGGATGTCTCCGAAAGAGGCAAAACCCCCATCCTCTGAGGCCGCAAACACCTTCTCCATCCCCTGAGGCCTTCTCCTCTGCCCAGGGCACTGTTGCCCACATCTTCCCACAGGCCACAACCTGTACTGGTCACCTTCCCACAGGCCCACAGTCCTCGCTGCCCTCATCCACGGTGCCTCCTGAAAACTGGCCTCCACTCCTCATTCGCCCTTTGTGTCCATCTGCTGCTCCAGGAAGAGAGAAGACCAAAAAAGGGCCAAGGGGCTGAGTCTTCCTCTCCAGCCTCCTGGGTTGGCCTGTCTGATGTACCCTGGTGCTTCCCTTCCATCTTCCTCTGGCCTCTCCTCCTTGACCTGTGAGGTTGCTAGTTTCCAATTTCTTGCTTGTGAATCTGATCACTGTGGAGAGACAGACACAGCTCTGCTCCTGGTGCCGTGAGAGGAGCAAAGGCATGAAAGTTGATCAGGAGCGGAGAAAAGGAGCTTTTTGGTGCCCTCTCCTCCAGCCTGCAGGATGCCCTCCTCGTGGGCTCCTTGGGAAACCACATCCTTGGTAGCTGATTGTCTGCACCTGATTACATCAGCCTCTCTGAGCTGGGAGCAGGGGTGGGAGCTGCAGAATGCATGGGGAGGGCCTGGCCAGTGTGCCCAGGAGATGCCTGGCACTTCCCAGTCCCCTCCGCTGGGGCCAGTGCCGTCTTGTGACAGGTGGGCAGTGAAGTCTGAGGAGAGAACATGAGAAGCCCAGGGCCCTACAGAGGGTCTGCAGTACAGCTGAGTAGAGCTCCCACATGCTGATCTCTGTCCAGCGGGCCCTCTTCCCCACCAGGCTGCCTTCCCAGATGCCTGAGCATCTGACAGAGGTAACAGGCCACACTAGGTAACCTGGGACGTCTTCTGAGTGTGAGTCAGCCATTTATGGGCTGACCCCTATGTGGTCAGTTCTGGGCTTCTTGGAGGAAGGACCAGTCTTCTTTGGATCAGATTCAATCAAAATGCCCTGAGGATGACCCTCATTTGTTCTGGGAACAGAAAGCTCTATTTCTTCGCTGGTATATGTGTGTTTGTGTGTTGGTCCATCAGTCGTCTGACTCTTTGAGAGCCCATGAACTGGGGCCTGCCAAGCTCCTCTGTTCATAGAATTTTCTAGGCAAGAATACTGCAGTGGGTTGCCATTCCTTTCTCTGGGAGATCTTCCCAACCCAGGGACTGAACCTGGGTCTCCCCCATTGCAGACAGATTCTTTATCATCTGAGCTACCAGGAAAGCCCTCCTGGCTGGCACTGATGTATATTAGCCTCATCCAACCCCTAGGATTGTTGATGTTCTGTTGTCTTTGCAGTCGATGGACCTGGGTTTAAATCCCAGTGAACCTCTTGTTATCTGAACGAGCTGCTTTTCCTCTATGACCCTCAGTTTCTTTGTCTAGAAAAATTTATTTTTTATACTCCTTTTTTATACTATTTTTAACCTAGTAGTTTCTCTTCCATACCAATGAAATGCCCAGAAAGAGGGAGAAAATCTGTAAAACATATTCACCCCAGCTCTATTTTAATAGGAAAAAATGGTAGAAAAAATTGTCCATTTGAAGATAAGGTAGAATATGAAAAGATTAAATTATTTTTGAAAATTAGTTTCACATATGAGGAACTGGAAAAGGTCAGTTTTCATTTCAATCCCAAACAAAGGCAATGCCAAAGAATGCTCAAACTACTGCACAATTGCACTCATCTTGCACACTAGCAAAGTAATGCTCAAAATTCTCCAAGCCAGGCTTCAACAGTACGTGAAATGTGAACTTCCAGATGTTCAAGCTGGATTTATAAAAGGCAGAGGAACCAGAGATCAAATTGCCAACATCCGCTGGATCATCAAAAAAGCAAGAGAGTTCCAGAAAAACATCTATTTCTGCTTTATTGACTATGCCAAAGCCTTTGACTGTGTGGATCACAACAAACTGGAAAATTCTTCAAGAGATAGGAATACCAGAACACCTTACCTGCCTCCTGAGAAATCTGTATGCAAGTCAAGAAGCGACATTTAGAACTGGACATGGAACAACAGACTGGTTCCAAATTGGGAAAGGAATACATCAAGGCTTATATATTGTCACCATGCTTATTTAACTTACATGTAGAGTACATCATACAAAATGCTGGGCTAGATGAAACAAGCTGGAATTAAGATTGCTGGGAGAAATACCGATAACCTCAGATATGCACATGACACCACTCTTATGGCAGAAAGCAAAGAAGAAGTAAAGAGCCTCTTGATGAAAGTGACAAAGGAGAGTGAAAAAGTTGGCTTAAAGTTCAACATTCAGAAAACTAAGATCATGGCATCTGGTCCCATCACTTCATGGCAAATAGATATGGAAACAGTGGAAACAGTGTCAGACTTTATTTTTTTGGTCTCCAAAATCACTGCAGATGGTGGCTGCAGCCATGAAATTAAAAGACACTTACTCCTTGGAAGAAAAGCTACGACCAACCTAGACAATATATTAAAAAGCAGATCCTGGAGCTGATTATACCGAGTGAAGTAAGCCAGAAAGAAAAACACCAATACAGTATACTAACACATATATATGGAATTTAGAAAGATGGCAATGATGACCCTGTATGCAAGACAGCAAAAGAGACACAGATGTGTAGAGCGGTCTTTTGGACTCAGAGGGAGAGGGAGAGGGTAGGATGATTTGGGAGAATGGCATTGAAACATGTATACTATCATGTAAGAAACGAATCGCCAGTCTATGTCTGATGCAGGATACAGGATGCTTGGGGCTGGTGCACAGGGATGACCCAGAGAGATGTTATGGGGTGGGAGGTGTGAGGGGGGTTCATGTTTGGGAACGCATGTACACCCGTGGTGGATTCATGTCAATGTATGGCAAAACCAATACAGTACTGTAAAGTAAAATAAAGTAAAAAAAAAAAAAAAAGCAGAGACATTACTTTTCCAACAAAGGCCCATCTAATCAAAGCTATGGTTTTTCCAGTGGTCATGTATGGATGTGAGAGTTGGACTATAAAGAAAGCTGAGCACCGAAGAATTGATGCTTTTGAGCTGTGGTGTTGGAGAAGACTCTTGAGGGTCCCTTGGACTGCAAGGAGATTCAACCAGTCAATCCTAAAGGAAATCAGTCCTGAATATTCATTGGAAGGACTGATGCTGAAGCTGAAACTCCAGTACTTTGGCCACCTGATGCGAAGAACTGATTCATTGGAAAAGACCCTGATGCTGGGAAAGATTTGAAGGCAGGAGGAGGAGAAGGGGATGACAGAGGATGAGATGGTTGGATGGCATCACCGACTAAATGGACATGTGTTTGAGTAGACTCCAGGAGTTGGTCATGGGCAGGGAGGCCTGGCATGCTGCAGTCCAAGGGGTCAAAAAGAGTCGGGCATGACTGAGTGACTGAACTGAAGTGAATGAGGAACTAACTGTGGTAACATTTAAAATATGAATTCGTTAACTAGAAAATAAACTACAACATGCAGATATTATTTGCAAATTTGTAATAAATGTGTGTGATTATATTTTGTAAAAATGGGTATTTGGATCTCCTTCCACTTCTGGGAGGATTTGGTGAGGTGATATTTGTGGTTAGCATGTAGACGGTGCTCAGAAAGTGGTTTCCTGTTGGGAGTCATGGCAACGTTAGCTGACAGACTGCAGTGTGCTACCTGCCTATACACAGAGTCTTAGTAATGCAGAGTTTCCCTTTCTCATTTTGCCAATGAGAAAACTGAAACCCCAAAGTCACACAGTGCGTGGAGTGAAGTGGGGCGAGAAACCAGGGATCCTGATGTCCCATTGACTCCTCCCTCTAGTCTGCCTGCTGTGGGCCTCGGGCGGCGCTCCAGCTCAGCCCGTGGCATCTTTCCCTTGTGCGCTCAGGAGGCTCCACGTGGACTGATTGTGTTTTCACGTGGTAGGCTCACTGAGGAATCCAAATGGGTTTGCATTCCTGCAGCATGACGGTCCACAGGGGGGCCTGGAGGTTGTGTGGGCAGAAAATAGGTAGTGGTTTGGATCTAGCTTTGATGTGGACAAAGGAATCCTGGCAATAGAGTGAGGAGGGCACAGGCAGTCACAGGGAGCCAGAGACGACAGAAAGGGCTCTGCCGGCTGCACGGGATGGGGGCTGACTGGTAAAGAACCTGAGGGGGGGGAAGCCTTCAGAGGGATGTGTGCAAGGAGTGGAAGGCAGTGATGCGAGGGACACATCTCACTAGAGGGCAGAAAGAAAGGGTGGGGGCCTGAGCAGGAGGGAATAGGGGAGGGATTTCTCAGAGGAGAGAGGAGGCAGGTGCAGAACGAGGATAGCGGGGCCTATTCTAGCTGTGCAGACTCCCCCAGAAATGGCGTCCATGGTCAGACAAGTCAGAGGAGGTGAGGGTGCTCCTGGGACTCAGCTGACCTCTTGGTTTATCATTCCCCATCCTCTTTCCCCTCTATTAATTAGAGGATGCTGGGGGACACCTGACCCTGCATCAGCTGCTTCTGTAGAGGACTAATTGCTCTTAAGGTTACTCCTGAATGTGGTTGCAGAGGCCACTCAGATCCATGTGGAGTCCATGCATGTACCTGTGTGTGTGTGTGTGTGTGTGTGTGTGTGTGTGTGTGTATGTCTGTGTGTGTAATCTGGGCAATAGAAAAAGCCACTGCAGAGTTCCATACAGAGGATTAGCATTGTCTGGTCCGCTTTCACCAAGAGGAGTCAGAAGCCCACACTGCCTTGCTGGGGTCCTGCCTAGACCCCTCTGAACAGCCTCAGCATGAGCCATTTCTAACCTCATCTGTTCTCTGTATTTGTGGACTGCTTGCCATGAAGATGTCCAGTTGTTCCAGGCCTCCAGATGGGTTGATCTGGTGCAGAGTGTGAAACAGTGACTCTTCATTCCTTCCTTCCTAAAACGTGCCTCCCTGCTTACTATCTGCATTAAGTAAGACCAATGCAGTGTCAGGGCGAGTCCTGGCCTGTGGAATCCCAGCTGAGCCAGGGTACTAGGGAGGACTTTGGCTATCACTCTAACCTCCCAGTCTGAGAGGGAGATACCACCTCTGATTTCAGAAAACCCAGATTCGGGAGACATGGCTCCTGCTCCCAGGAAACTCCCATCTGATGGGAAGAGGGGTATAGAAACTGAGCAATGGGTGCAATTCAATGCTGTGACGTGTGAGCCCACAACTAAACGGTCGTGTGCATGGATCCAGGTGTGAACAGGCAGAGCTGTGAGTCTCCCAGCCAGACGGGCTTGGGGGTGGTGGGCAAAGGAGATACAAAGGCAAAGAAACCTACAAAGCCTGCTGTTTACCAGACATGGTGCTAAACAAGCCTCATCCACCATCTCATTTAACCCTTTGCACTTCACAAGCAAGCAGCTGGGACTCAGAACAGGGGTCCTCCAGTCAGCAAGTGGAGCAAGTCTGGGTGTGTCTGCTCCCAGGCCAGCCCCTCCACCAGAGAAGGGAGAGATGTCCATTAAGTCCCATAGATATGGGCCACACTGGAGCGGTAGAGTCCAAACGTGACAGAGGAGCAGTGGAGAGCTGCAAAGCAGAAGACAGGTGAGCGGGAAATTGCTGGAGAGTGGCTGAAAAGCTATTTTCCTGCCACTCAGGTTTTACTAGAAAGCCTGTTTGGACTGGGATGGGGGGTTGGTGCATGAGGGGGAGAAGGAGGTCAGAAGGCTCTGGGGGAGAAAGGTGAGCCCAGAGCTTCCTCTTACAGGCAAGTCTTTGCGTGCATGGCTGTAGCTTTACCCTCTCTCTACCCTGTGGTCCAGCCTCCAGCACTCTTCCTCCAAGGGGCCTCAGGCCCCAGGCACCCCCAAACCACCTCTCTCCCCAGCTTAGGAACACAACTGAGAAACCTGGCGTTGGAGGAGACTTCACAGTCATCAGATTCAACCCTGACTTGTATCACATGAAGGATGACACAGTCTAGAGAGGGAACAGAAGGGCAGGGGTCACACAGGGGGTCAGCAGCAGGCCCCGGCCAGGTCCAGGTCTCCAGATCTCCGGAGTTCACCTTTACTCACCTCTTGCACATTCTATTCTCTCTGCTGGAATGCCTTTTTTTTCACCTCCTGCCTTATTGACTTTTTTGAACACTCAGAGCTGATTGAGAGCTGCCCATGTCCCTGTGTTCCAGGCATTTAGGGGTACAGCTTTGAACAAAACAGGTGAAAGTCCCCACCCTCCCAAAACTTTCATTCCAGTGTGGAGAGAAAGTGGCAAGTGACATAAACACATACCTGGAATAGAAAGCATGTTAGAAATACTATGTAGGAAAAATAAGGTAGGAAAGAGGCCTAGGGAGTGCTATGGGATTGGATGTTGTATGTTTTATTTTATTTTTTTGGCTGTGCAGCATACCATGTGGGATCTTAGTTCCCCAACCAGGAATCAAACTCGTACCCTGTGCATTGGAAGCATAAAATCTTAACCACTAGGCAACCAGGGAAGTCCAATGTTGGGTATTTAAATGGAATGGTCAGGAAAGGCCTACAGCAAGAACCCAAAGGAGTGGGGTCAGGATGAGGATAGGCAGGGGAGAAGGAACAGCAGGGGCCATGTCCCCAGGAGGCATGTTCTGAAATCAGAAAGGAGGCCAGTATAACTGGGCATGTATGGATGATGGAAACAGCTGTAAGAGGTGAGGGTGGAGGAGTGGGTGATGCTGGGCAGTGGGAGAAATCATGAAGCAACTTGGGCTTTTATGGTGAGTGAGATGAGAAGCCTCTTCAGAGTACTGCCCAGAGGAGTGGCGTCATCTGACTTACTTTTAAAATGTTCTCTCTGGCTAGCTTGGAAGCAGGCAGCCACAGTAATGGAGCAGCTGCCTAGAGCTAGGGTGACAGTGGAGGCAGGGAGAAGTGGTCAGATGATAGATATGTCTTGACAATAGAATCAGTGAGATTCCCTAACAGATTAGCTGCAAGGTATAGGTGAGAGCAAACAATGACTCAAAAGTTCTTGGCCTGAATGACTGTGAGGATGGAGCTGCCATTTAACAGCGACAGAGAAGACCGCAGGAGGGGCTGGCTTTGTGGGAAAAGTCAACAGTGAGCTTTGAGGCATGTTGTTTGAAGTGCCCCTTAGACACACCCAAGTAGAACTGTCAGGTAGGCAATGAGATACACTAGAAGGAGAGTTCAGAAGGAGGTTCATGCTGTAGACATAAATTTGGAAATCATCAGCATATAAATGGCATGTGAAGTCATGAGCCAGGATTAAGTCATCAAGGGAATGAATATAGATAGAAGAGGTTCCAGGACCATCCCCTGAATCACTCCAGTGTCAAAGGGTCAGATGAGAAGCAACAAGTCAAAAAACTGGGACAAAATGAGAAGGAGCAGGTGGTGAGGTAAGAAATTCACCAGGAGAATAAGGCATCCTGGAAGACGAGTAGAAACAGTATTGACTGGAAAGGATGAACACCTGGGGAAACACTGTAAAGATGAGAACTGAGTATGTCTGTTTGGTTGGGGAACATGGAATCCACTGATGACCTTGACAAAGGTAGCCAAGGGCTGCGGTGTGGATGAAAACCAGACCGCGGTGATTCCAAGAGCAAACGAGAAGAGAGGGCTTAGGAGCAATGAGGATAGAAAGCATTTTCCAAAAATCTTATAGGGAAGAGGAGCAGATAAATGGGAAAATAATCAGCGCTAATTCCTGTCCTCCAGCTTCTTCTGAACTTTGCTCATGACTTTGCCCTTCCCTTGCTGGGAAGCTGTCACTGACAGACCAAAGTCTATGAGTCTTGACCAAAGTCAAGTCAGCTCTACCCTGACTGCTCTCGAGCCCATGCTCATTTCAACCTCATCTCCTCACTCTTTGCTCCTGCCTATTGAAGCCTGGATCCAGCGTGGGATTTCCCACTTCTTCTCTGTTCCTGTAGAGCGCTTCTGCAAGTAACTCCATGACTTACTTCTGCACCTCATTCAGAATGTCACGTCCCTGAGATGGCTCCTCCAGCCATGCTGCCTAAAATAGGCCCCTCACTCCACTATGCCATTTATCTCATTAGAGTGATCATCAGCATTTGAACTTATGGTATTTATTTGTGTGCTTGTTTCACTAGGAAAATAAGTTCATGAGAAGAGAGCTCTTGATTGTACTAGTTCCTCGACTTGCCCAGTACTCAGGACCATACTTGCATGTGCGTGAGTACACAGTCACTCAGTCATGTTCAGTTCTTTGCAACCCTCTGGCCTGTAGCTCACCATGGTTCTCTGCCCATAGGATTCTCAAGGCAAGAATACTGGTATGGGTTGTCATTTCCTACTCTAGGGGGTTCTCCCAACCCAGGGATCAACGCTGCTTCTCCTGCATGTCCTACATTGGCAGGCAGATTCTTTTACCTCTGAGCCACTTGAGAAGCCCCATATTTGGCACATGGTTTCTCAGCATGCCCAATATACCTGTCACTTACATAAATACTCCTTAAAGTAACGTTTACTTACGTTAAAAAGATGCAAACATGTTTTCCCATAAAAAAATGTAACCTGTAATATCTAGTTGTTGTTCCTGATGACAGAAAACTTAATGCATTCACATCCAGATAAACTCAATCAACTCTGGCTTAACTTCAAGCATTGTAAGATCCTCTCTCCTACCCCTTCTCCTCTTGGCCTCAGATTATTTAAGTTTGCTTTCTGAAAGGTATACGGTTTTAGATCTCTGCCATGAATCCCCAATAGGAGCTGAAACTCCAATATTTTGGCCACCTGATGCGAAGACCTGACTCATTGGAAAAGACCCTGATGCTGGGAAGGATTGAAGGCGGGAGGAGAAGGGGATGGCAGGGGATGAGGTGGTTAGATGGCATCGCTGACTTGATGGACATGAGTTTGAGCAAGCTCTGGGAGTTGGTGACGGACAGGCAAGCCTGGCGTGCTGCTCTCTATGGGTCACAAAGTGTCAGACACGACTGAGTGAATGAACTGAACTGAATGGATGAATCCCCAAACCTTAGAAACCTTCAGACTTTTCTTTTGAAGATCCAGCCCTTGACTCTACTCTGAGGTCTGCGCTGCTGGCCAGATGGAAGACTCAGGGAGTTTTGTACACAATAAAGGATGAGATTGAAATATTCCAAAGTTTCACCTCTCCATGTCATGTCTCCTTCTTCCTGGCACTAGTGATCATTTGACTTTGTAAACATTTCTTCCTTTCCATTAATAGTCTCAAGCTTTAGAGAGGAAAGTCAGAAACCCATCTTTCCTCCAGCGTCTGCCTTCACTCTTTTTGGTGGTATTTCTGTGCTTCACGCTTCAGTCCTCCACTCCCGTCCATGGCAATACAGGGCCCCCAGCCATTCTCCACCCTTGTCTCTAAGTAGTTCCAAGCAGCAGGCGGAGCTAACTGGCTATAAGGCCAAACAAAACAGTGAAGTCTGCATTTAAAGGTGAGATAGGAGAGACAGTCCTGGCATTTATGCAGGCACTAGGAGCTATTAGAGCCAGGCCGGCCTCAGCCCTTCTTGGGAGGGGAGGGGCGTTGTTCTGTGCTCCTTCCCAGGAGGCAGGAAGGGGAAAAGGGGGAGAGGGGCTGAAGCCAGGGTAAGTATAGTGTGATTTTATGTGGGGAAGGAGGAGCATTCAGTCTATCTGAAGTTCAAAGAGTCCCCTCTTCTATGCTGTGCTGCGTGTTATCAGTTTAAAAATACAGTTTGTGATTTTTGTCCATGATTCCTAAATGCAATTCAACCCCTTCATCCAGTGCTTAACCAATCAAATAGCAATTGATCTAGTGTGAAGGGGAGAGGAAATTAGGATTGTAAAGACCCTTCTTAAGTGGCTCAGTGATAAAGAACCTGCCTGCCAATGCAGGAGATGTGGGTTCAGTCCCTGGGTTGGGAAGATCCCCTGGAGGAGGCAATGGCAACCCACTCCAGTATTCTTGCCAGGAGAATCCCAGAGACAGAGGGGTGTCGAAGAGTTGGTCACGACTGAGCACGTATGCACACACTTTTAAAGACACATTTAAGCCTCCCCAATTTGTCCCCTCCTGAGTTTTCTGCCACTGAAATGATTCCTCTTTTTTTCCAGCTTTATTGAGATGTAATTGACATATATCATATAAGTTTAAGGTGTACAATGTGATACATCGATAAACATATATATTACAAAATAATTACCACAATATGGTTAGTTAACGTATCCATCTTATAATTACCATTTATTTGTGTGTGTGGTAATTTAAGATCTCCTCTCTTAGTAGCTTACAAATATCATTAAATTCCAGAGCTTATTTATTTTCTAACTGGAGGTTTGTACCCTCCAAACAATACCTTCTCATACCCCTACCATCACCCTGCCCAGTCCTTAGCAACCACCACTCCACTCTGTTTCCACAATTTTTTTTTTAGCTTTCACATATAAGTGAGGAAATTCAGTATTGTTTTTCTGTCAGACTTATCTCACTTAGCAATTAGCCAAAATGAAACACAGAAGGACAATTTTAAAAGAGAAAAGAATAAAGCTTCAGCGAGCTGTGGGAAAATATCAAGAAACCTAATTAATACAAAGCACAGTTGAAGTGCTTGTGATGGAATAGAAAGATGGAATAGACAAGCAATTACTAAAATATTTAAAAATTGCGGTGGAGGTGCTCTATACAGATACAAAAATATTAATGAACTCAAGCACAAGAAATGTGAAACAAATTATATCAAGTTGCATCACAATAAAATTGATTGTAGCAGGTGATAAAGAAAATAATCACAAAAACAGGCACAGAAAAACAGACACATTGCACAAAGATCATATTATAGACAGGAAAGGAATAAGAGCAAATTGCTCACTTGTCACGCTGCAAGCCAGAAAATGCCAGAGGAAATACACATTGGAGTTCTATATCCAGTAAAATATCTTTATAGAATGAAGATAAAATACTTTTTCAGACATTTCAACGGTGAAATAATTTAACACCAACAGACTCTGAACTCTAAGAAATGTTAAAGATAGTCCCTTGGGATGAATAGGAGTGAAGTAAAATGGATTTACAGATGTGCACAAAAGAAGAAATAGCACTCTACCTAGATAAAAGCAAAAGACTTTTGGTTATTATTTAAACCTACTCGAAGAATAAATGATTGTTTAAAGCAAACTTGATAGAAATTTATTCTGAGGTTTTTAACAGATGTTAAAGGAAACTGGATCATACCAGAGCACATAGGTCAGAAAGAAAGAAATGAAAGGATATTGTTTATAGGTTCTGAGACTGTAAGTGAAGTGCTGTAAGATGAAGATAAACTATCCTAAGTGAAGGATCTGTACGACACAACACACACTATAACCACCAAACCACACAGAGTTATAGAGTGTAAATCAACAAAGGAGATGAGATGGGATTATATAGAATACTCCATGCAAAAAAAAAAAGAAAGCATAAGAAAACAGAACATCTGTGGGGCATAGAAAACAAATAGCAAGATAGTAGATTTAAACTCTGATTAAAAAACAGAGATTGTCAGGTTGAACAAAAAAGACCTAACTATATATTATCTGGGCTACCCTGATAGCTCAGGGGGTAAAGAATCCGCCGGCCAACGCAGGAGCCACAGGAGATATGGATTTGATCCCTGGAGAAGGAAATGGTAACCCACTCCAGTACTCTTGCCTGGGAAATCCCATGGACAGAGGAGCCTGGCCGGCTACAGTCCATGGGGTTGCAAGAGCTGGACATGACTTAGCGACTAAAGACATATATAACAGCATATATTATCTGCAAGGAACTTATTTTAAATATAAAGATACAAATAGGTTAAAACTAAAGTGATAGGAAAAGAAATGTCTTGTTTATACCAAGAAAAAGAAAGCCGAGGCCTCCCTGGGGCTAAGCGGTGAAGCCTCATCCTGCCAGTGCAGAAGGCATGGATTTGCTCCCTGATTCAGAAAGACCCCCCATGCCTTCGTGCGACTAAGTCCACCGCGCCACAACCACCGAGCCTGTGCTCGGGAGCCCAGGAGCCACGCATATTGAGCCTGCGTGCCACAGCTACGGAAGCTCGCGCCCCTCAGAGCCGGCTCCTCAACAACAGAAGAGAAGGCAGCCTGACGAGAAGCCCGCACACCAGCGCTGGAGGAAACGCCCTCGCAGCCACGAAGACCCGGCACAGCCGAAAGCAAGCAAACAAATAAATGAAATTTACATATAAAGTGAAAGCTGGAGCGACTAAATCGACTTGAAAGTAGATTTTAGAGCCAAGAGAATCACCAAGGACAGAGAAGTTCCTGCTGTGATGATTATGAGGCCTTTATGAAGAGGATATGACATGTCCTAGATGTTCATACATCTATGAAGAGATTTTCAAAATAAATGAATCAAAATTGCTAGTTACAAGAAATGATAGAGGAATTTGCAGTTATGTTCAAAGATATCAACACTACTCATTTAATAATTGATAAAAACAAGTGGCCATAACATCAGTAGAAATATAGAAGACTTGAATCATACTGTCACACCAATTAACCTAATTGACATTATACAACATTCCATGCAATAGATTCCACTCAGATTCCATTCTTCTCAAGTGTACTGGGAGCATTTACTAAGAGCATATCAGTTCAGTTCAGTCGCTCAGTCCTGTCCGACTCTGCGGCCCCATGAGTACGGGAGTTTCAGCTTTAGCATCATTCCTTCCAAAGAAATCCCAGGGCTGATCTCCTTCAGGATGGACTGGTTGGATCTCCTTGCAGTCCAAGGGACTCTCAAGAGTCTTCTCCAACACCACAGTTCAAAAGCATCAATTCTTCAGCACTCAGCCTTCTTCACAGTCCAACTCTCACATCCATACATGACCACAGGAAAAACCATAGCCTTGACTAGACGGACCTTAGCCGGCAAAGTAATGTCTCTGCTTTTGAATATATTATCTAGGTTGGTCATAACTTTTCTTCACTGACCCATAGAACAAGTCTCAATAAGTTTAAAAACTTTTAAGTAATGCAAAGCATGCTATTTGACCACAGAGGAATAAAATTAGAAAAAACAGAAAGATCTTTTGAAAGTCTCCCAACATTTAGGCGGGGACCAGGGAAAGCCCACTTATAACCAACTCATAAACCAAAGGGCAAGCCAAAAAGAAAGTTAGAAAGTCTTTTGATCCAGAAAATTAAAACACAATATTTAAAAATTTTCGAGTATAGCTAAAATAGTACTGAGAGGAAATTGTATAGCATTAAATATGCATATTATAAGAGGAAAGACTTCAAGTTAATAATCTTGGCTTTCATGTTGAAAAACAAGAAAAGAGAAGAACGAAGTAAGCCCAAAGTAAACAGAAGAAGGAAAATAATAAAAGTCAGCTCAGACATGAGTAAAACAGAAAAATGAAAACAACAAAACCAATGAAAGAAAAAGCTGATTCTTTAAGACTGATAAAATTAACCAACTTACACATGAAAAAAGGGAGAAGATATAAAGTGCCAATATCAGAAATGAAAAGTCACCTTACTCTAAATTCCACCGGCATTAAAAAATAGTAAGGACACATTATAAAAAACTTTATGTCAATAAATTCTAAAATAGATAACATGATTAAATTTCTTCAACAAAAATTGACAAAGTTCATTCAAAAGGAAATAGATAATCTGAAAACTCTAAATCAGTTAGAAAAATTATATTTTAAATTAAACATTTTCCAGTAGGGACTGACAGTGAAAGGGGACAAGGGAAATTTCAGGGTCAGAATGTACTAGCAGTCACAAGGGATCTACATTTGATATAAATCATCAAGCTAAACACTTCAAACAGGTGTATTTTTATTACTTGCAGTTTATACTTCAGTGCATTGATTTTAAAAGCTTGAGCAAAAAAAAAAAAAAAAAAACTTCCCAGAAAAGAGCACTGGTGAATTCTACGAAATGTCTAAGGAAAAGATTATACCAAATTATCCACAAGGCTACTCCAGAAAGTTGAAAAGGACTACTTCTCACTTCATAAGGATATTGTTTTGACACCAAAGCCAGACAAAGACAAGACAAGAAAAGGAAGCTATAGACCAGTATCCCTTATTAACATAGAGACAGAGAAAGTAACAAGATTTCAGCAAATCAAATGTAAACCCAGTTTAAAAAAAAAAAAAAAAGGACTAAACAACCCAATCAGATAAGGTTGGTTTGCCAAAGGAATGCAAGGTTGTTTTACCATCAAAAATCAATCAGTATAATTCACCATATTAATAGATGGAAAAAAAGCCCAACTATATGATCATTTCAATACATGCAGAAGAAAGCAGTTGTCAAAATTCGACATTTATAGAAAAATCCTATGAAATTTACATGAAGCTACTAAAACTAAGAAGCAGTATACGAGATTGCTATACAAAAACAATTGCATGTTAATATACTAACTGTCGACTAAAACAGTCACAACCTGAAAGCAGAGTGTTTTATTTTGCGGGATGTTTAGGATTCGGAGCCAGGGAGACAGCGTCTCCGTAGCTCTGAGAAGACTGCTTCAAGGAGGTGGGGAGAAATCAGGCCATATACAAGTTTGCAACAAAGGGAGCAGACAGTCTGAACATCAAAGATCAGGTATCAAGTTAAGGAAGTTAGTATTCTGTGTAAGGGAGAATGGAAGCCTCTGGGCTCACTGAATTCATTTCCTCCATATGCACTTCAGCTGCCTGGGGCGAAATCCTGTTTCCTTGTTCATCTTGCTTCTTGCATTCCCCCAGCTCCTCAGCAATCACTGTGGGGGTGGTAGCATCTCCTGGATTGCAGTTTTGGGAGCCCTCATTCACATTTGGAGGCCAGAAATAGCTGATGGCTGTGAGATTCCCTGTTCATTAACATGGTAGGAGATATTTTCATTTCACATAACAATGAATAACCAGAAATTGAAATAAAAATAGCACATTATGATAAAAATATGTGAAATACCTAGGGAAAAAACAGACAAAATACGTGCAAAATCTTTTCACTGAAAGCTACAAAACTTAAAAAGAAATTAAAATGACCTAAATAAGTGGAGAGATATTCCATGTTTATGAATAGAAAGACTTTATATTGTTAAGATAGTCATTCCTCTCCAATTTAATCTATAGATTTAATTCAATTCCAGTTCAAAAATCTCAGCAGACTTTTTTTTTTGCAGAAATGGACAAGTTTATTGTAAAATTCACACGGTAATGCAAAGAACCTAGAGTAACTAAAGCAACTTTGAAAAAGGACAAAATTAGAGGACTTACATTATTTGACTTCAAGAAATTATAAAGCTACAGTAAATAATAAGAAAATGTCAGGAAGGACAAATAGATCAATGTAACAAAATAAGAATTCAGAGGTAAATAAAAACAAATAGGGTCAGATGATTTTTGACAAAATTGCAAAAGCAATTCAGTAGAGCAAGGATAGTCTAGAGCAATTGAATATCCATAGGTTCTCCATACTCCCCCACTCAAAAAAATAAAAAGAAAAAGAACTTTGTCCAAAGCTTTCACCATATATAAAAAGTAACTTACAGAAGAACATGTAGGAGAAAATGTTTGTGTGCTAGGACTAGGCAAAGATTTCTTAGATATGACACCAAAAACAAGATCCATAAAAGAAAAAACTTAGTTGGTTTTTATCAAAATTAAGAACACCTCCTCTTTGAAAGAAACTGTGAAAGAGAATGAAAAGATAATCCACAGACTGGGGGAAATATGTGCAGATAGCTTACCTGATAAAGGACTTATTTCTCTCTATACATAGTTATCCCATAGGGGCTTCCCTGATAACTCAGATGGTAAAAATCCACCTGCAACGCAGGAGACCCCGGTTTGATTCCCGGGTCAGGATGATCTGCTGGAGAAGGGAGAGGCTACCCATTCCCGTGTTCTTGGGCTTCCCTTATGGCTCAGCTGGTAAAGAAACAATGTATTTGTTGTTCAGTCGCTCAGTTGTAACCCCATGTGTTGCAGGGAGGGGGGCCCCCTTACAGGCCCGGAAACTGGGCTTTTGTCTACCACTCGGAAATGATTTGTCTGAGGAGACACATGTGCTGACAAAGCAAGAGATTTTATTGGGAAAGGGCGCCCGGGGCGGAGAGCAGTAGGGTAAGGGAACCCTAGAGAACTGCTCCGCCAAGTGGCCATCTCAGGTTTTATGGTGATGGGATTCGTTTCCTTTCCGGGTTGTCTTTAGCCAATCATTCTAACTCTGAGTCCTTCCTGGTGGTGCATGCCTTGTTCAGCCAAGATGGATGCCAGTGAGAAGGATTCTGGGAGGTGATCAGACATATGGTGTCTCCTTTTGACCTTTCTGGAACTCTTCTAGTTGGTGGTGGCTTATTAGTTCCATGTTCTTTACCAGGACCTCCTGTCATAAAACAGCTTATGCAGATGGTTACTATGGTGCCTGGTCAGGGAGGGCGGTTTCAGTCAGTGTGCTTCCCCTAACACATGGACTTTGCAACCCCATGGACTGCAGTACACCGGGGTTCCCTGTCCTTCACTATCTCCTGGAGTTTGCTCAAACTCAAGTCCATTGAATTGATGATGCCATCCAACCATCTCATCCTCTGTCATCCCCTTTTCCTCCTGCCTTCAATCTTTCATAGCATCAGGATCTTTTCCAATGAGTTGGCTGTTCGCATTAGGTGGCCAAAGTATTGGAGCTTCAGCATGGGTCCTTCGAATGACTATTCAGGGTTGGTTTCTTTTAGGATTGATTGATCTCCTTGCTGTCCAAAGGACTCTCAAGAGTCTTCTCCAGCACTAGAGTTAGAAAGCATCAGTTCTTTGGCACTCAGCCTTCTCTATGGTCCAACTCGCACATCTCTATGTGACTACTGGAAAAACCATAGCTTGAACTATATGGACTTTTGTCAGCAAAGAGTGGTGTCTCTGCTTTTTAATATGCTATTTAGGTTTGTCATAGCTTTTCTTCCAAACAGCAAGCATCTTTTAATTTCATAGCCCATTTTTTAAAATCTCAGAATTCTGTCATAAGAAACTAAACATCTCAGGAAAGTAATGGAGGAAATATTAGGAAAGATGATTCACCAAAAAAGATATATGAAGACAAGTGACCATATGGGAAGATGTTCCTACCAGTAGCCATTAAGGAAATGCAGATTAAATTCAGTGAAATAACACTGCATATCCATTAGAATATCCAAAAATAGAAAGATGTGCAGCAACCAGAATTCTCATATACGTCCAATGGGAATGTAAAATGGCCAATCATTTTGGAAAACAGTTGGGCAGTTTCTTAATAAGTAAAACATACACCTACCGTGTAACAGTCATTCTAGTCTTTTAGGCTGTTACCCAAGTGAAATGAAAGCATAGCCCATCCAAAGACTTGTCATGAATGTGCAAGGCATCTTTACTTGTAATAGCCAAAACCTGGAGACAATCCAAGTGTCCATCAATAGATTAATGGGTAAACAAAATGTGGGTATTATCCATACAATGAGGGCATTTCAGTTCAGTTCAGACGCTCAGTCGTGTCCGACTCTTTGCGACCCCATGAATCGCAGCACGCCAGGCCTCCCCGTCCATCACCAACTCCCGGAGTTCACTCAGACTCACATCCATCGAGTCCGTGATGCCATCCAGCCATCTCATTCTCTGTCGTCCCCTTCTCCTCCTGCCCCCCAATCCCTCCCCAGCATCAGAGTCTTTTCCAATGAGTCAACTCTTCTCATGAGGTGGCCAAAGTATTGGAGTTCCAGCTTTAGCATCAGTCCTTCCAATGAACACCCAGGACTGATCTCCTTTAGAATGGACTGTTTGGATCTCCTTGCAGTCCAAGAGACTCTCAAGAGTCTTCTCTAACATCACAGTTCAAAAGCATCAATTCTTTGGCGTTCAGCTTTCTTCACAGTCCAACTCTCACATCCATTCATGACCACTGGAAAAACCATAACCTTGACTAGATGGACCTTTGTTGGCAAAGTAATGTCTCTGCTTTTTAACATGCTATCTAGGTTGGTCATAACTTTCCTTCCAAGGAGTAAGCATCTTTTAATTTCATGGCTGCAGTCAACCATCTGCAGTGATTTTGGAGCCCCCCAAAATAAAGTCTGACATTGTTTCCACTGTTTCCTCATCTATTTCCCAGCAGAGGAACCAGAGATCAAATTGCCAACATCCATTGGATCATGGAAAAAGCAAGAGAGTTCCAGAAAAACATCTATTTCTGTTTTATTGACTATGCCAAAGCCTTTGACTGTGTGGATCACAATAAACTGTGGAAAATTCTGAAAGTGATGGGAATACCAGACCACTTGACCTGCCTCCTGAGAAACCTATATGCAAGTCAGGAAGCAACAGTTAGAACTGGACATGGAACAACAGACTGGTTCCAAATAGGAAAAGGAGTGCGTCAAGGCTGTATATTGTCACCCTGCTTATTAAACTTCTATGCAGAGTACATCATGAGAAATGCTGGGCTGTAAGAAGCACAAGCTGGAATCAAGATTGCCGGGAGAAATAGCAATAACTTCAGATACACAGATGACACCACCCTTATGGCAGAGGCTGAAGAGGAGCTAAAAAGCCTCTTGATGAAAGTGAAAGAGGAGAGTGAAAAACTTGGCTTAAAGCTCAACATTCAGAAACCTAAAATCATGGCATCTGGTCCCATCACTTAATGGGAATTTACTACCCAGCAATAAAAAGGAATGAACAATGATACTTGCAACAACTTGTCTGAATCTCAAAGTAGTTTTGCTGAGTGGAAGAAGCCAGGCATAAGAGAATACATACTGGATGATTATCTTTACATAAAATTCTTGAAAGTTCAAACTCATTTATAGGGACCCAAAGTAGATCAGTCACTTTCTGGGGTTGGTGGACAGGGAGAATCATGAGGGGGTAAATACAGAAGGGCATTAGAAAAATGTTAGCAGGAATGGACACAGCAGCTGTATACCAAGAATATAGGAAGAAGTGATCTTCACAGTGTAGTGAATGGGGCTGATTTCTCTATTTCTACCTGTGCACCTAGATTACCTGAGCTGTGTTTATGGGAAATTGTTTTATCACAGTAACTCTTTTGGAGGGAAAAAGGGACCTGGTGACAGAGAAGTTTGAGGAGAACCATGCATTGCGTATCCATGGTGCGTCAGATCTGATGTTAAGTGCTTTTAATGAATGATCCTATTTCATTCTCATAAAAACCCTTTGAAGTACCATCACTCTCATTTAACAGATGAGGAAATGGAGCCTGAGAGGGTCCAGCAACTTGCTCCACCACTGCAGAGCTGGTATTGATGCCAGAAGACTCTGCTGCCTGGGCCAGTCACAGTGCTGTGCTGAGTCCTGGGAGCTCTGGTTCTAGGAAGATCATGGGGGTGAGAGAAGGGAATCATTCCTTGGCATGTGTTTTGGCTGGTTTGACCTCAAATGTGTTGCCCCAGGACCCAGGGGTCACTGGAATTCCTTCAGTTAGGGTGACTGACCACCTCCATCCTGCCTTTTCCTGGGACTGGAGGGATTCCTGAACATGGAACTTTCATTTTAAAACCAGGATGAGTCAGTCACTGCTTCTGGCTCAGCAGAAGCCTTGTGCTTCCAGACTGGTTTTCTGGGTCCTGGGTGCCTTCATGACAAGCATAGCGCATTTTCCTGGGCTTAGGCCAGACAAGTGAGATGGTATCAATGGTTTCACAGGTAAAGGAGGAAAGAGAGGTGATTTTCTTTATTGCTCTTTTATTTTTGTGCTATCTAATATCAGGATCACTAGGCAAGATGGTTCTAGCTTTTTCAACCTCCCATTTCCAGCTGGGGCCTCACAAGGGTGGGGGCCTGTGAAGGGAGGTAGGGGCTTCTGGTTGAAAGTAAATGGTGGTCACTGAGAAACAGCTTTCCTAAAGGTAGGTCTAGCCTGATGCCACTGGGTGATGGGCATGGCCCATCTACTTGTTTGGGACAGTCTGCTTGTCTGGTTACTTCTGCCCTCGGGGACTTTTGGGCCCCTGCTTTGGGCTTTGGGACTGCTGCTGGGTTTGGGAGTTGTTCTGAGTTTCTGGTGCAGTGGGATCGGGCTCCTTATTAAGGCAGGTACACTCAGGCTTGGGCTCCAAACAGCAGCACGGCTTTGATGGGCAGCATGGGTTGCATTTTGATGGGCAGCATGGGTTGCATTTTGGTGGGCAGACTGGGTTGCATCTTGGTGGGCAGACTGGGTTGCATTTTGGTGTGCAGCTTGGACTGGATTTTGGCGGGCAGCTTGGACTGGATTTTGGCGGGCAGCATGAGTTGCACTTTGGTTGGTCACACATCTTCTCAAGTTTTGGGGGTCCTAGAACAAAAAGATTTTCAGAGAAAACCTGGCTGTCGGCATTCCCTCACTGCTTCTTTGACCCCCAGATACACCAGTCTTCAGAGCGATGACACAGACAAGGGCTGAGAAATCAGGCCTAGATGTTCAGAGGGAACCCAGTCCTACAGTGCTATGCTTTCATTCGGGTCGGGGCGCTGGTTCCTCACTGTGCTTTGCTCAGTTGCTCAGTGGTATCTGACTCTTTGCAACCCCACGGACTGTAGCTCACCAGGCTCCTCTGTCCATGGGATTCTCCAGGCAATACTGGAGTGGGTTGCTGTTCCCTTCTCCAGGGGATCTTCCCGACCCAGGGATCAAAAATGCATCTCTTACGTCTCCTGCATTTGCAGGTGGGGTCTTTACCGTTAGTGCCACCTGGGAAGCCCCAAAAGGAGTCATTTTCCCAAAGGAAAAGGAAAGACCAGAATATGTAATAATTTTGCCTGGGGTCTCTTGGCTAATGAGGAAAAGTATGACCCTTGGCAATCGAGTCTGAGTCGAGTGGTGAGCACTTCACTAACATCATATCACGGATGACTGCAGCCAACCTGAGAGGTTGGTGTTTTCACCCCATTTTACCTATGAGTAAGACTGAGGCTCAGTGATCTACCTCAGTTGCTATCAGGTAGATTCAAAGCAGGTTCCATCCCCACTCGGAGCATAGGCTTGGTCTGGTGCTACCCAGGAGCGCAGGTGCAATGAGTCTCGCTAGATGGCTCATTGACCGGTCCTGAAAGCACTGCCTCCTCCCGTTCTCCCCAGGGAGTAGGAAGTCACTGCTTTGGGGGCCTTCCGGCAAGAGGAAATGGAGAGGCCATCGCTCTTGGCATGGCGGGCTGAGATCCAGGCTGGCTCTATGCCTCCTGAGGCAGAGTGAAGCAGTTCTCTGGCCCTTATCTCTTCCTCTATGCTGGGACAGTGTTGGCAATGCAGAGGGGGTAATTGGAGCCTGTATGTGTCCTCAGATTCAACCATTTAGGAATTTTGTAATCTCCCAATTCTTTTAGGAGTAGGAAAAACCCAAACAGCTCTTTTCTTTGCATCTTACCAACACACCTTCCTCCTACCCAGGAAATGCAGGGATTTTCTCCTTAGATCCACAGGTCTAGGACCCAATATATGGTCCCTGGGGCAGCCCCTCCGGTTTCTGCCCAGTACCTCTTAGCAAACATGGATGAAAGCCACTGGGAGGCCCCAGAGCAGGAAAGGTGGTCTAGAAGTGGCCAGAAGTCAGTAGACAGAGAGTCCTCTAGCCTCGGAGGAGATGTGGAGGAGGGGAAATGAGCATGTACCCCAACTGGGGACTCATCCCACAAGGCCACAGACCCCTATAGGCAGGTGCTGGGTCAGAGGTGGGTCTATGAGAGCTGGTCACCAGGGTGGAGAAGGGTAGGTATGGGAGTTCATCTGACAACTACTGAGATCAACTGCTTCTACCCTCCAGCCTCCGGTGTCCAAAGATAAGCCTCTTTTTTTTTTTTTTAAATTTTTAAAATTTTCTTGTTTGCTTGGCCTGTGGGATCTGAGGTCTCCAGCCAGGGATCAGACCTTGCCCCATGCAGTGAAAGTGCAGAGTCCTAACCACTGGACCACCAGGGAGTTCCCTCCATACTGGTTTTCTGAACTGAACCAGTTATTGCTGTTGGCTTTCCACGAGACACACATACTCATATGCTCCTGTGTGTGTGTATGAGTGTGTGTTTACACAGAAGCACAAGCACAGGAAGGAAGAACTTGGGTCTTCCAGCCATGGCTGAGTGGCTGCATCAAATTGAGATTTTGTTATATTTGTTCATCAGGCTTTTAAACTGGAGCCTGTGTGAACAGCTCCTAATGGAACTTGCTTCTATTCTGGCCTCAGCCCCTCCTTCTAGTGGATTCTTCCCTGTGCTCCATCCCACCCTTGTTCTGCCATCTGCCACCCTCTCCCCTAGTTGGCTCAGATGGTAAAGAATCTGCCTGCAATGCAGGAGACCTAGGTTCAATCCCTGGGTTGGGAAGATCCCCTGGAGAAGGAAACGGTAACCACTCCAGTTTTCTTGCCTAGAGAATCCCATGGACAGAAGAGCCTGATGGGCTATAGTCTGTGGGTCACAAAGAATCAGACACAACTGAGTGACTAACACACCATCTCCCGGCCCTGCTTTTAATACTCCATGTGCTGAGAAAGCCACGGTTCTCATCTGTTTGCTCTTTTCTGTGCCTTGGGATAGGGGGCCTCCTGGGTATAGGAGGTACGAATCCCCTTGCAACAAACACTTCCTGAGGGTTCCCTGAGTAAAGAAGGAAAGGCTTACCAGCCCCTTCTTGCCAATGAAGGCAGCTCTAGTTCATGGAAGCTGTGCAGGATTTTCATGTTAGGTGGTTCCTAGGCAGACCTGTCCGGTGACCCACTTTGCTGTAGACCCAGGGCCTCAGCTGTCTCAGATGATGGGTGTCAGGCTCTTAGCTCAGCCCTTTCATCTGGGGCGCCACCTTACTCAGCTCAGGTGTGCAAGCCAGGCCCCCGTGAGCCAGGTGCGGCTGACACCTCCGCCCAGCTCAGCCTCTCTCCATCCACTTTCAGAACCGCCAGAGCCTCGTCTGGGGGTTCTTCTGTGGGAAGGAGTCCCCAGCATGTGCCTGAGGAGGGGCTGTCACTTTGCTGCTTATTGCCGTCTTGAGGACAGACTGAAGTGACCCCCATTTGGGGTCCACCATGCTGTGCATCTCCCGAGCTGGAGCGCCAGAGTGAGAGATACATGAGAGGGAAGCATCACCTCACAGGGCCCCTACCGCCGGCTCTGTGCCCGCCACAGTCTCCCAAGTCCCCGGCCATCTGGCTGCAGCCTCAAATGTGTCAGTGGCAGGATCCCACCCGAGAAGTAAAAGTGACTCCAGGGGTAGGGTGTTGACCTCAATCCCCTGTGACTCTATGCCTGCCAGTTATTCGGGAATTAATTCTGTCATCCAGGGAGAGGTTTCTGCTTAGTTTTAAGCACATGACGACTCAGGACCAGAATTCCTAAGGGGTGGGGGTAGGAGAGAAGTCACCCAGTCCCTCCCTTCAGGTCAGGGAACGCTGCGGAGAGGCTGAGGTGACAGAGACCTGCCCTGTCCGTGCCCTGACTTGCCTGGGAGGAAGAGGAAGGAGAGGCAAGGCAAAGGGAGACACACAGACAGGAAAACAGAAGGCAGACATCAGCAGGAAAGTGGGGAAAAGGAGAGGAGAGTTAAGGTCCGTGGAGCCTTGCTCTCCGCCTCCGTTATGGTCTTTGAAGCTGTTTGACAGAAAGTCTGTGTGCACTTGGGCGCCCTGCAGCCCTAGAGAGTGAGCTTGTGCGTGTGCGTGTGTGCGCACACGTGTGTATGCATGCATGTATGTGTGCTGGGAGCCTGGTAAATGACTCAGGCTCCTTCTTGTCTGAACCTGTCCCCTCTGTCCCCTGCGGGGCAGACCTGAGATCAGGGAAAAGGAGGTGGAGTTGGAAGGGGGTGAGGAGCGGGTGGTGGGGTGGACAGTGAGCCCTTTAAAACTTTTTCCATTGCATTTCTCTGAGCATGTTTTGCTTTCTTCACAATTTCTTCTCCCTGCCTCTCTGCCACTGTTTTCCATCCTTTCTCTCCTCCTCTGTGTCTGTGGTTCACCTTTCTCCCTCTGCAGCCAGGGCCCCTGGACTGACAGCTGGGAGCCTCCTGCCCACTGGGAAATCCAGTATGTCAGGCTCTACCCTTCCAAGTGCAGGCTGGGCTGTTCTATAGGAGCAGTTCTCATCCTAGTGACCAGAGGGTTCACCTGGCTCCTCCCAGTCAACCCCTCCCAGCACTTCCTCTTTGGGTGGGTCCTGAGAACAAGTCCCCAGTGGAGATAGAGATGTCAAAGACAGAGAGCAACTTAGGAATGAGTCCTGTGCGCTAAAGGGGAGGAAAAGGGCAGTGCCGGCAGGCCCCATGCCTTCCAGTGTTCTCCTTTGTTCCTCTGCCTGGAGGATGCGAGGCTGCCCTCTGTCAGACCTCTGCCCACCAACCCACCTCATCTCCAGCCACTGTTCCTCTGTGTTGTCAGACTGACCCCGAGCAGATCCTTGCTAAATTCTGCTGGCCTCTGTCTGGACCTTTGCACTGCTCTTCCCATGGCCTAGAACACCCATCCTTGCACTCACTAAATTATGCTCCAATCTGAAGTCTCAGCTCACACACCACTTGAGGAAGACATCCCTAAGGCACAGGGTCTGTGGCTCTGATATGAGTTCTTGGCGTTCCCTGTACTTCTCGCTAGGTTTTTCCCATGGTTTCCCTAACCGTCTGTCTTCTTTGCTGTGTTGTTTGATGAATACAGGCGTCCTCACTGCCCCGCTTAACGCTGCTCTCGGCACCTAACACTGTATGCCACCATGTAGACTTCAGCACCAAGGAGTGAGTAAATGGAGGAGTGGACAGGCAGGAAGACAGGCAGGGTTACCTGCTCTGGTCACTTCTTTTTTCTCTTCAATTCGTGCTTCTCAAGCTTGGCTTCCGAAAAACTGTCTTCCCTGGACTAGCAGGAGATATGCCCCTTCCTCAGCAGCCTCGTGAGTCCATGATATCAGAAGCCAAATGGCTTTTGTTCCCTGCTTGTATCAAGATTCTGAGGTTCTTAGCCTCTGTGACCTGCCATGTGTGCGTGGCATAGTCACACCCTAAGATTCTGTGATTGTGACCCACCAGCGCCCCCTGCTGACTGGATAGCAGGGCTCCTCAACGGCACCCCACTCCAGCACTCCTGCCTGGAAAATCCCATCGACGGAAGAGCCTGATAGGCTGCAGTCCATGAGGTCGCTAAAAGTCGGACACGACTGAGCGACTTCACTTTCACTTTTCACTTTCATGCACTGGAGAAGGCAATGGCGACCCACTCCAGTGTTCTTGCCTGGAGAATCCCAGGGACGGCGGAGCCTGGTGGGCTGCCGTCTATGGGATCGCACAGAGTCGGACACGACTGAAGCGACTTAGCAGCAGCAGCAGCTTGGTTTCTTCTCCGAAGGGCAGAGGGAGCTCTTGAGCGAACCCGTAATTGTTCAATCACCTAAGCTTAACGCACACGTATGCATTGAGTGTCTCCTGTCTACCAGGCTGTGTCCTGAATATGAGGCGCACATTCTCAGCACCCTTCTAACTCGGTGTAGAGACAGGAGACGGGGCCAGTACCCTGTGATGAGAATGATGGCAGGGGCGCGCAGGTGGCCATGGGAGCTGGCGGGGTCTGGTTTGGGGTCTAGGATGCCTTCAGGAAGCAGTGATGTTTAAGCAGGAATTGGATGGCAACTGAAGATAAGGAGCGGGACCTGGAGACGTGGGAGGGCATTCAGACTCAGAGATGGATAAGATAAACATGGCCTGGGTAGGGCAGAAGCTCGGTGTGACTGGAGCATGGAGGAGAAAGAAGAAGAGGTAAGCCAGGACAGCGGGTGGATGCTGCTCTGATGAGAGCATTGTACACTGTGGGAAAGGGCTTGGATTTAACCTGAGGATAAGGAGAGTCACTGAGGGGTTTCAAACCCTAGAGAAACAAGGATCTCTTGGGGGGGCAAGGGCTCTATTTTAATCATTTCCCTATGTTTCCATTATATTCCCAGCACAAACACCACCCACCTCCGCCTAGGGCCCTTCGCTTGTACTGGCTGGAACAGTCTTCATGACTAACTCCCTCACCTCCTTCAAGTCTTTGTTTATAAGTGGCTTTCTAAATGAAATATTACCAGCCTCATCCTCCTGTTTAAAACTACAATCTGCCACTCTTTCCCTCGTTTCAATCACCTTAGACAGTTCTATCTTCTTTCCCTTGGTAACACTTCTTTTCCTGGGTAACACTTTTATGTGGAGGAGCTGGAAGGCTTTAAGCAAATACTGATAACGTATTTGCTCCACTCCTGACGAAGGTTGGAAGCTGGGATGAGCATAACAGAGGGTTATGAGCGTTCACTGAGTGCCCAGGGCTGGGAACGGATAATGAAGGGTTATACACCCGGCCTTGAGGCGCTCAAAGGCTTCCTTCTGACCACCTGTTTCTGAGAGCAAGGACTGTTGTTTCATGATAAGACTCCCTTTAGAGTTTCGTCAAAGCTGTGTTATGGCTTGGGCGATGGGAACTGTATTTTATGCTTGAATGTTTTAATGTTTATCTGGGATGGCTACGCAAGTCAGCCTTATGCTCTGTTCCCTGAAAATTATAAAACTACACAATTGGATAATAAACTTTGTCAGTCCGCTAGAGGCTGTCCCTGAGTGTCCTTTTCAGAGTGCGGTTCTCCGAGCCTTATGGATGGCGCCCAACGTGGGGCTCGAAGCAGCAGACTGATTTTGAAGAAGGGCCGCACTCCTGCAGAAGTGAGGTAAGCAGGATGGGACATCAGACAAGTAAAATTCCTTTTGTTCTTCTCATGCATCATTTCTTGAAACAATATGGGGTTAATCTGCCTGAAGAGCAGTTAACTAGCTGTTACTAGACAGTGGTTGAATATAATCCATGGTTCCCTGAGGAAGGAACCTTAGATTTACAAACTTAGACCAGAGTCAAAAACAATGTTCTAAAAGCTTATAGACAGGGAGTAAAAATTCCCCCACAATGGTCTCTTTTATGGGCCGTTATGGAACAATTAGATGGCTCGGGAGGAAATTTAAAGGTTGAAACTGTTCGATCCCTGCATGAATGTGAATTAGAAGAGAAAGATCTATCAGAGGTTTTAAATCAGAAAAATGTCACGCTAGAGCAGATTACGGACAAACAAGAGTTACAGGTGCTAAAAGCAATTAAACACTCAACTTTGCCAGAGGCCCCTGATCCGCCTTTACCTTGCTTTTTGCGAGCTCATATTAACCAGCCTCTAACAACTGCTGCAACGCTGTCCGCTGCTGCTACTGCTCCCCTATTTCCTAGCATTCCTCCTCGGGACATGCCTCTTTGTGCGTGGGCTTTTCCGGTCCAATTTAATAATTCTCAACCTGGACATAATCAATGGCAGTCACCTGATTTTGGTTTGCTCACGCAATTCAAAAAGGCATGTACGTTACATGGACCTACCTCACCCTACTGTATGGAATTTCTTAGGGGCCAGGCGGATCAGTGGCTTCATGCAGATTTTTTTACAGTTGCTAAAATGGTTATGACTCCACAACAGCTACTACAATGGCAAATGTGGGTCACGGATGAAGCCAAATTAATCTTGCAAGAACAGCAAAGCAGGGAAAACCCTACTGGACTAAATTTTAAAATTCTCACCGGCACCAGAGCTATGGCTAAAACTGATGCACAATTACAATTTGTGCAGCCGCCCATGTTATACTAGATTACGGAAGTAGCTATCAGAGCATGGGCTAAAATCGACTGTTCCACCTCTAATGGATCTTTTGTAAAAATATTGCTGGGACCAACTGAAAAATATACTCAATTTATTGATAAATTGAAGGAGGCCATTGATCACAGTCTTAAGGATGCATCTTTGCGAGAAATCATTTTGAAACAATTAGCCTTTGATAATGCTAATGAAGATTGTCAGGCTATTATCAGACCCCTTAGGGGGCAAAGAGAAGTTATGAAATACTTGAAAGCCTACAGGAATGTGGGGACAATTCAACATAAAGCTAAAATAGCCGCTTTAGAAACCTTAAATGTTTCCCAAAAGTCTGAAGTTAAATGTTTTAACTGCGGCAAGCCAGGACACATGCGGAAGCAACGTCGCTTGCCTCG
The DNA here is from genome assembly GCF_023091745.1 of Budorcas taxicolor. NCBI lineage: Eukaryota > Metazoa > Chordata > Mammalia > Artiodactyla > Bovidae > Budorcas > Budorcas taxicolor. The sequence continues at coordinate 18,268,861 of NC_068912.1, forward strand.
GCAAACAGCTCTTTCTCCTGACAAAGGAGGGGCTATTAAAACTAAGCCCCCCGGGCTCTGTCCAAGATGTAAAAAGAGGAATCACTGGCTGACTGAATGCCGCTCTAAATTTAATAAACAAGGTAATGCTTTACCCATTCAGACACCTCCTTCGGGAAACTAGAACAGGGGCTCTCCTCTAGCCCCATTAAACAAGGAGGACAACCAAAAATTACTAAATTAACAGCGGCTACCAGACATAACACATGTATAGACATTCCTACTCCCTGAGATATAAAATTATTAATGGTAAATAATCCTATGAAAATCTTAACTGGATATTTTGGCCCTATACCAAAAAATACTATAGACCTCCTATTGAAACAAAACACCATGCGCAAGATAATTGTACATACTGAGATCATTGATAAAGATTACACGGGTAAAACTGCAATAATGTTACATGTGATTCACAACTTGTATTTACAAAAGGGTGACAGATTTGCTCAGTTATTGCTATTACCTTATGTGCCCCCACTTAATAGAAAAGCAGACGCCAGAACAGGTGGCTTTGAGAGTGCGAATGTTACTGCAGCCCTTTCTACTGTCATAAAAGAAGTCAGTAGGCCCATGTTAAAATTAAAAATCAGAGAAAGAACTTTTGAAAGAATGTTAGACACTGGGGCAAATGTTTCCATCATAAGAACAAAAGAATGGCCTTCGGACTGGCCTACAATTTTAACCTCACACCAGTTGGTGGGAATAAGAACTGCAGATGCAGCTCAAACTTATGTTAGTTCATCTTACTTACAAGCCCTGGGCCCTAATCAATTAGTCGCTTACATTAAACCGTACATTGCCCCATTACCATTAAATTTGTGGGGAAGAGACTTTCTACAAGCTCAAGCGACTATACAATTAAATGAAACTTTTTCTTAGGGGTCACTGAAATAAAGCCACTGAAGTTAAAATATAAGTCTAATAAACCTATCTGGACAGCTCAATGGTCCCTATCAAAAAAAAAAACAAAACAAAACTGTCTGCTTTGCATACTTTGGTGGCTGAACTACTACAACAAAATAAAATAAAAACTACTCAATCACCATGAAATTCACCAGTTTTTGTCATTAAAAAAAAAAATCAGGTAAATAGAAAATGCTAACAGATTTAAAAAACATTAACACTATAATGATTCCTATGGGAGCATTACTACCAGGACTCCCAAGCCCTGCTATGGTCCCTAAGGACTGGGCTATTATGATTATTGATTTACAAGACTGCTTTTTCACTATACCTTTACATCCAGATGACAGGCAACGCTTTGCCTTCTCAATACCTTCTATTAATAATCAATCCCCTGCTCAACGGTATCAATGGAAGGTCCTGCCCCAAGGTATGATGAACTCCCCTATGGTCTGTCAATTCGTTGTTGATAAAATTTTGCACCCCATCAGATAGCAATTCCCTGAGGCATATCTCATTCATTACATGGATGACATTTTATTGGCTTCTTCCTCAGAATCTCAATTAAGTTTATTAGGTAATGAGGTCATAACTAATCTAATCGTGAGCTACTAATAGCAGAAGATAAATTGCAACACCATTCCCCTTTAAAATATCTTGGATATCTTATGGACCGCTCCACTGTATAGCCACAGAAGCTTTCTATTAGAAGGGATAATTTACAAGCACTTAATGATTTCCAAAAACTTCTTGGGGATATTAATTGGCTACGACCTACCTTGGGAATTCCCACATATGCTTTACAAAACTTATTCAAATTATTAGAAGATTCCTCTGATTTAAATAGTCCCCGACAACTTACCCCTGATACTAAGAAAAAATTACAATTGATAGAACAGAAAATTCAACAAACATTTGTTTACCGTATTAATTACAATTCCCCTTTTCAGATATATGTCTTTGGTACTAAAATATCTCCTACTGCCATTATAGTGCAGGATAATCACCCTATTGGATGTGTATATTCCATTCCAAACAGACTAAACGCATTGTTTCCTATATAGACTTAATAGGGAAAATCAGTTTTCTTGCATGCTCTTGTTTGTGCAGTATAGCTGGATATGACCCTACTCAGATTTACCTACCTTAGACAAAAACAGACATTGATAATGCTCTCCAGGTGTCCACTACCATTCAGATAGCTCTTGCTGATTATTCAGGGGAGTTATTGGCCAACCCACCTAAGGAAAATTATGGAATTTCTTGCAAAATACTTCTTTTATCATCAACAATATTGTTTCTGAACACCCTCTCATGAATGCACCTAATTATTTTATAGATGGAAATAAGGCAAGATGGGCAACCATAATAGGTCCCAACCTACAAAAAAAAAAAAAATTAAAAGTCCTTTTCAGTCTGTTCAAAAAACAGAATTATTCGCATTATATTGTTTACTTACTCTAATAAAAACCCCATTCAATGTTTTAACTGATTCTCCCTACGTGGCACAGCTTTTCCCATCTTTTGTAATAGCTCATTTTATATCCAATGAAAATGATCTTATACATTTGTACTTACTGATTCAGCAAGAAATAAGAGCTAGACTTCATCCCTTCTTTATTACTCACATTCGTGCTCATTCCCATTTACCAGGACCCCTCAATTTAGGCAATGATTTGGCTGATCGCCTCATCGCCCCTATTTTTTTTTCCCCCGAACAGGAACATCAGCTCTTCCATACTAACGCTAATAGACTACACGTTCAATATAAGATACCGTTACAAAAGGCTAGAAAAGTTGTTCAGAACTGTGCCACATGTGCCCCCTTTCATTTGACCACTAGTCCCCAAGGGACTAATCCTAGAGGCTTACAAGCAAATGAATTATGGCAAGCTGATTTTACACATTACAAACTGCTTCCTTTTAAATTGTTATTTGTAGTCATAGACACCTTTTCCGGCTTCATTTGGGCAGTTCCTTCCACCGCAGAGATTACTAGAGCTGCCGTCACAGCTCTTCTGCAATGTTTTTCTGTGATGGGGATCCCTGCCTCCATCAAAACTGACAATGGTCCTGCTTTTACAGCCAATGCTTTTCGTGATTTCATGCATCAATGGAATATTTGCCATCTTCCTGGCATCCTGTACGGCCCTCAAGGTCAAGCCATCATTGAATGGGCCACCATACACTCAAGCTCATTCTTAATAAACAAAACAGGGGGAATAAGCTAAGGGGCCCCTATGGACCTAAAGCCATTTTGCCTGTAGCCCTTCTAACAATCAATTATTTTAATTTGCCTCAATCAATTATTTTAATTTGTCTCTACACAGTCAGGAAACACAAACAGAGCGACATTTTTCTGATTCACCCTCGCGTATGCCTGAACAAACTGCTGTTTGGGTTAAATGTCTTAATCAATGGTGGCCAGGAACACTTAAGTTCCTAGGCAAGGAATATTATATTGTCATTTTAGATGATGGAACCGAGCAGTGGGTCCCACTCAAAAGAGTCAGAAGACGGACAGACCTTGCTCCACACCCCCTGACCGGTCACAGCACTAAAACAGAAATTGCAACAGATGCCTTCTGAGCCTCCTTATGACAACGTATCCTGAAAGAAAAAATCATCTGTGCCAGGGATGGACTGGTCCACCTGTAGAGGAAGGTTTAAAGAAGTTTCTATTCATGCCAACATGACTTTGTTGATTGGGGGCCTCATGGACTCTTTGTGAATTGCTCAGAATCACAAGAAAATAATCACACCTGCCAATGGTATAATGTTTCAGCACCACATTTTAACAGAACACAAACAGGACTCTAGCATCAACGCGATGAACTTTTGAACTGGTACAATGGAAGTCTTTCACCTCCCAGACCCCGGATAATCAGTCCAGTCCTGGGGCCTGAACACTGGCATCTTTGGAAAATTCCTGCTTGCTTGTCCTGGTTTAGAGACTTGTATGCTTATGCACATGTTTCCATTCCACATAATTATACTATTGAGTATAATTATACCAGTTATGTTCATGCTTGTGTAAATGCGCCCTGTCTTTTTGCTATTGGACAATTTAGGAATAATGGCTCAATTCTGTCCTGTACTGTCGTTTGTATACTTGTTTAAATCTTAATGTGCCAATTAATGTTATTAAAGACAGTGGTTTTATAGTCCGGCAAAGGACTGATTTGTGGGTTCCAGTTAAGATTTCTGAACCTTGGTCAGATTCCACGTTGTTGTCTTTTGTTCTGAGAGAATCCCTGAAAAGAAGCGAACGCTTTATTGGTTGGATTATAGCTACCATAGTGGGTATTATTTCAATTGTAACTGTTGGTACAGTTTCTGGAATGGCATTATATAATTCTATTCAAAATCATGATTTCATTACTGCTTGGAAAAAGGATTCTCATGATCTCTGGGCCCAGCAAGCTCAGGTAGATCAACAAATACAAATCACGTCTACCTTCAGCAGCATGCCCCCTGTTATATAACACTGACTTCTATAACACACTATCCGCTAGTACTTCCTTTTTAAATCCAAATAATTGGGTACCCCATACGATGGCTTCTTATGCGTTGATCTGTTTGTTTGTTATTGTTCTTATAGGATTCTGAACGTTATGTGCTCGAGCCACCGCTGCCCAAAAAGCGAGAGTAACCATGGCTGCGGCAGTCCTTGGAGGACTTGGAGGAAACGTGGAGGAGCTTGGAAGGCTTTGAGCAAATACTGAGAATGTATTTGCTCTACTCGTGACGAAGGTTGGAAGCTGGGATGAGCACAACAGAGGGTTATGAGCGTTCACTGAGTGCCCAAGGCTGGGAACGGATGATGAAGGGTCAATACGCCCAGCCTGGAGGCATTCGAAGGCTTCCTTCTGACCACCTGTTTCTGAGAGCAAGGACTGTTGTTTCATGATAAGACTCCCTTTAGAGTTTCGCCAAAGCTGTGTTATGGCTTGGGCAGTGGGAACTGTGTTTTATGCTTGAATGCTTTAAGGTTTATCTGGGATGGCTACGTGCACGTCAGCCTTATGCTCTGTTCCCTGAAAATTATAAAACTACACAACTGGATAATAAACTTTGTCAGTCCACTAGAGGCTGTCCCTGAGTGTCCTTTTCAGAGTGCGGTTCTCCGAGCCTTACAACTTTACATACATACAATATACTTTACATATAATTTCTTTGCTGTGTTTTTGTCTATTGTCTTTTTTCCCTCACCAAAATGTCATCTCCAAATGGGCAAAGTGGTTTTTTTTCGTTTGTTTGTTTTTTCCCGCAGACTCATCTCAAGCTTCTAGAATAGTGCCTGACACATAGGAAATAAACAGTGCTGGTTGAATGTATGAATGCTAATTTTTAGTTACTCTTTTTTGTGGGTCGTGGTCTCTGCTGTAACTCCCAGCTTCATTTGCCCAAGGTGAGAAACCTGCTTTTTTAAAGTCGGTTCTCAAAACATCATCCAAACTAACAGAACGTGTGCCTTCACAGTCCCGCTCCTACCGCCTATGTTCTTCTTTTTGCCTCTGTCATCAAAATTAGAGATGATTATGATCATCTTCCTCAGCCAGAGAAGCTTAATTTATTGGTGGTGAGAAAGATGGAGGCCACCTGTAGGAACTAGTGATGTAAACATTAATGGAACAAATCCTTGTGGTCCCTCACATCTGTGTTCCGGTCCCTGAGGCCTAGCTTCCAGCAAGTCTCCTTTGATATTACGCATTATTATCATATATTCATTTGGTTCCAAACCCAGAAGGCAGGAAGGATACAGAGTGTGAGTCCCCCTTGCTACTCCAATTCCTTTCGCCAATAGTGATCTGTTTCTCAGATATCCTTTCAGGGTATTTTATCTGCAAAAAGCCACACAAAAACATGTGTATCTTCCCTTCTTTTAACAAAATAAGAAACTCCACATTGTCTTGCTCACTGATTTTCCTCACAACAGATTCAATAAGTTGGGGATTTCTGTGCATAAAGAGTGCCTTCGTTCAGTTTGCAGCTTGAATAATAATGTAGAGACACGGGCATGCTACGTCTCTTAATCTTGTTCTACTCTGTGCGACCCCATGGACTGTAGCCTGCCAGGCTCCTCTGTCCATGGGACTCTCCAGGCAAGAGGACTGGAGGCAAAAGTACATGTCCTCCTCCAGGGGCTCTTCCCTGGAGTTTGAAATCTTGTCTCTTACGTCTCCTGCATTGGCAGGCAGGTTCTTTATCACGAGTGCCACCTGGGAAGTCAGAGACACATGGGAACCCCCAGTTTGGGCTCTTATGAACTACACTACAGTGACACACCATACATTCTTCATGCCTCGGAGAGTGTGGACACGGAACGCACGGCCCTAAGTACAGTTGCTACCTCAGAGGATAAAATTGAGAGATATTGTCAATTTTTCCGTCTATAAATGTTTCACGAATTTATATCCCTCCTGACAGTGTATAAAGCTTCATGTTTCCCCACAAACTCACACAATGAATTCATTATTGAACTCATTCACGCTAATCAATCCAATAAGTAAAACTGATAATTCAGAGTAGATGTGAGGTTTTTCTTAGCACGTCAGCTCAATTCTTCTGTCTAGGAGTCATAATATTTCTCTTTTTGGAAACGGTCCAGTTATGCCATTTAACTAATATTTAATTAGATTGTTGATCATTTTATCATTGATTTGTGGTATGCATACTATATTGGGGAAATTACCCCATTTTTCTGCTATGGGATGTACAATATCTTTTGGTGTGTTTTTGACCTTGTCAGATTTCAGTTCAGTTCAGTCACTCAGTCATGTCTGACTCTTTGCGGCCCCACGAACCACAGCACGCCAGGCCTCCCTGTCCATCACCAACTCCCGGAGTTCACCCAAACCCATGTCCATTGAGTTGGTGATGTCATCCAACCATCTTATCCCCTGTCGTCCCCTTCTCCTCCTGTACTCAATCTTTCCCAGCATCAGGGTCTTTTCAAATGAGTCAGCTCTTTGCATCAGGTGGCGAAAGTATTGGCGTTTCAGCTTTAGCATCAGTCCTTCCAGTGAACACCCAGGACTGATCTCCTTTAGGATGGACTGGCTGGATCTCCTTGCAGTCCAAGGGACTATCTCCAACACCACAGTTCAAAAGCATCAATTCTTCAGTGCTCAGCTTTCCAACTCTCACATCCATTCATGACCACTGGAAAAACTATTGCTTAACTAGTCGGACCTTTGTTGGCAAAGTAATGTCTCTGCTTTTTAATATGCTGTCTAGGTTGGTCATAACTTTCCTTCCAAGGAGTAAGTGTCTTTTAATTTCATGGCTGCAATCACCATCTGCAGTGATTTTGGAGCCCCCCAAAATAAAGTCAGCCACTGTTTCCCCATCTATTTGCCATGAAGTGATGGGACCAGATGCCATGATCTTCGTTTTCTGAATGTTAAGTTTTAAGCCAACTTTTTCACTCTCCACTTTCACTTTTATCAAGAGGCTCTTTAGTTTTTCTTTGCTTTCTGCCATAAGGGTGGTGTCATCTGCATATCTGAGGTTATTGATATTTCTCCACAATCTTGATTCCAGCTTGTGCTTCCTCCAGCCCAGTGTTTCTCATGATGTACTCTGCGTATAAGTTAAATAAGCATGGTGACAATATGCAGCCTTGACATACTCCTTTTCCTATTTGGAACCAGTCTGTTGTTCCATGTCCAGTTCTAACTGTTGCTTCCTGACCTGCATATAGGTTTCTCAGGAGGCAGGTCAGGTGGTCTGGTATTCCCATGTCTCTCAGAATTTTTCACAGTTTATTGTGATCCACACAGTCAAAGGCTTTGGCATAGTCAATAAAGCAGAAATAGGTGTTTTTCTGGAACTCTCTTGCTTTTTCCATGATCCAGTGGATGTTGGCAATTTGATCTCTGGTTCCTCTGCCTTTTCTAAAACCAGCTTTAACATCTGGAAGTTCATGGGTCACATATTGCTGAAGCCTGGCTTGGAGAATTTTGAGCATTACTTTACTAGCATCTGAAATAAGCGTAATTGTGCAGTAGTTGGAGCATTCTTTGGCATTGCCTTTCTTTGGAATTGGAATGAAAACTGACCTTTTCCAGTCCTGTGGCCACTGCTGAGTTTTCCAAATTTGCTGACATGTTGAGTGCAGCACTTTCACAGCATCATCTTTTAGAATTTGAAATAGCTCAATTGGAATCCCATCACCTCCACTAGCTTTGTTCATAGTGATGCTTTCTAAAGCCCACTTGACTTCACATTCCAGGATGTCTGGCTCTAGGAGAGTGTGAGTTTTCACACCATTGTGATTATCTGGGTCATGAAGATCTTTTCTTCTGTGTGTTCTTGCCACCTCTTCTTAATATCTTCTGCTTCTGTTAGGTCCCTACCATTTCTGTCTTTTATTGAGCCCATCTTTGCATGAAATGTTCCCTTAGTATCTCTAATTTTCTTAAAGAGATCTCTAGTCTTTCCCATTCTGTTGTTTTCCTTTATTTCTTTGCATTGATCGCTGAGAAAGGCTTTCTTATCTCTCCCTGCTATTCTTTGGAGCTCTGCGTTCAAATGGGTATATCTTTCCTTTTCTCCTTTATGTTAGATTTCAGCCACACATAATTTTTATGTAAATGGTTTTTTTAAAGTGCCTTTGTGTTTGCTATGATGAACTGTCACGTTCTAAGTAGTGTATAAGGACTGAATTAAAACATAATTAGCAAATTTTCTATATGTTTAGAGCTACAAGCAAAAGTAAAAGTGCTTACTATGCAAATAGGCTTTTAGGCTAGTCCCCTGTCTACCTGTCCACCTATCCCGAGTGCCATCCCTAAACCAGGCGTATATCCTGGAACCACCCTCAGTTCATTTAGCGAGTTCTTTATCTCTGGGGTCAGTTGCCACCAGCAGCAGAACCAGTACAGGAGTCTCTATTCTTCATTATTCTAAACAATCAGTGAACAACCTCTGGATTTGCATCAACTTACTGGGATCTGTAAAAGACCTGAATGGTGTGGTCAAGGATACCTCCTGAGTCCCTCCGTGTGAATGGGAAGCAATATTAAAGCTGCAGCCTTTAATACAAGCCCGTGTCTGTCCTCCATTGGACTTTGGAAGAATTGGGTTGGCCAACAAGTTCGTTCTTGTTATGGAAAAACCAGAATGAACTTTGCGGTCAACCCAATACCTCCTCTCAGTCATGATTCGCTTTTAAGAGGTAGAAGTATCACATTCTTTTCCCAAGTCCACGCTGACATCTCGGATCCAAACTCCAATCAGGGAGAACTACTCCCAGAGATGACAGTGATTGTCCTTTTTCTCTTCGTCTCCAATTCGCCTCACCAATAGCCAGAATTCAGAAGGCCCTTCAAGATTACGATGTAGCGTAAGAATTTCCAGGTAATTCACGACCAAGCACTGCTGCTGCAGTTTAGTTTAAGGCATAGCTTTACTGCCCCCTGGTGGATATAAATATCCTTACAGTACCGAAACAAGATTTCCTCTTCAGTTGCTTTACTGAAGTGTGAATCCGATCACTGTTTCCAGCGTAAGTCCTTCCAGGACAGTGATGTGGTCTATTTGTCTGAGAAACAAAGGTCTCTGTGACATTACGAGTGTGTGTGAATGTGTGTTTGTGTGTGTGTGTGAGAGAGAGCAAGCGAGAGAGCACACCACTATGTCAGTCATCAATTTATTGCTTCTTGGCTTCAAATGCACTCTTTAATATGTGCTTTATGGTGAAAAATGGACATCGTGCTCACTTCTCTGTAAAAGTGAGCACGACGTTAAACTTTCTCCATAGACGGTGCTGTAGAGACACTGCAGGTGGAAGGGGCTTCCTGCGATTTCCACGCAGCTGGGACCAGGGCAGATACACGTGTGTCGGGGCATCTGAAGGTGCTCGCCCCAGTCACGCTGTCTCCGCATGAAGATGACCTTTTTTCTCAGCCCTCTCACCTTGAAACCAAAGTCCCCACTGGCCCAAGTGCACACAGCCTTCTGTTTGACGAAAGGGGGTGGTGGCCTTCCACACAGAGCTTCAGCTCCCTCTCAAGTCTCCTAGCTGCTGGCATTCGCTGAAGGCCTTCTGCCGCCACCGTGGCCTGGACGCCCATGGCAGACCCAAGCCACACAGGTTCTCAAGGCCCCCTTGCCCTGCACTGGGAAGGTGGTCTATTTGCCTGGCAACTCCAGATCAGCTCTGGTCTGGCTAAACCAGAGAGCTCCTCTGCTACCTGGTGGCTGAACCAAATTTTCCAATCACATGGACCCCTTCCAAGTTTGTCCTTCTCTGAGTACTTTTCCTTAGCCCCTGTCGTATCTTGCATCTACATTGGAAGGACTGATGTTGAAGCTGAAACTCCAATACTTTGGCCACCTGATGCGAAGAGCTGACTCATTTGAAAAGACCCTGATGCTGGGAAGGATTGAAGGAGAGAGGAGAAGGGGACGACAGAGGATGAGATGGTTGGATGGCACCACTGACTCAAAGGACATGAGTCTGGGTAAACTCTGGGAGTTGGTGATGGACAGGGAGGCCTGGCATGCTGCAGTCCCTGGGGTCGCAAAGAGTTGAACACGACTGAGCGACTGAACTGAACTAAACTGAGCTCTTTTTACTACTGTTAATGATTCTTATATTGAACTTCCCTTTTCTAACTTACTGATTGGTTTCTATAACCTGGTTGGGCCCATTGCTATAGTCAGATAGCCCAGAATCAAAGCTTGCTTCTAAAATTTGTTCAGCCCTGTGACCATAAACAAATTGCTGAAACTCTGATTCCTAGTCTGTAAAAAGAAGGCAGATTACGTGCCCTTGTGCAGTCATTATGAGAATTACAAAGAGCACAGTAAGAGCCTCCAAGTCAGCAAGCTTTGTTAGATGTAGCCAGTTAAGGAGATAGAAATACAGGGAAAAAGCCAGAAGAGGAAAATATAAGCCAGAAAATCACCTGATATAACAAAAGGCAGAGAGAAATGTTAGCATAAAATCAAGCAAAAAGGAAATGAGATGAAGAGTCAATGGTCCTTGAACTTACTTCAAATGGCAAACATTTCATACAATACTTACAATTTAGAAACCATTTCAAAATACATTATTTCATCTAATCTTCACAATAATACCAGCTTAGTGTATACTGTCATAAATGATGCTGTCATTTTCAAACGTCCGAGACGAGACTCAGAGGCACGTTGGAAGCCACCTGCTAGCTTGTAAAAAGAGGGTCTTACCTACCTGCATAGCCCATTGTCTTCCTACCACTGCCCTCTTGTGGTCAAGTAGATATTAACGCTTGAAACGCGTCTGTCAGCTCACGCGGCAGAAAGTCTCCAACTCTGGTCCTCAAAGAAGACTCTACACAACACTGACTGGTGTCTAGCCTGACTCAGAGAGGAAGTGTTGCTTATAATAATCTAACCTTGTAAGTTTAAATTTTTTGCTCTGCATTAGGTCGTGCTTAAAATTAGCCCAGTAATAAAGGTACTAATTCATTAGTGAAGTGCACGTGTTATTTTGTAATAGAAATTTGATGAACGATGCTCTAGAGCTACGTTTCCCAAAATTATTTGAACAGGGCACAGGTGATATTTTTAAATTTAATAATGGAAGAATGCATTTAATATTATTCAAAACATACACATAATGCCTTCTGTTAAAACAAAAAAAAAAAACCCTTATGTTAAAGAAGAAAAAAAGAAGATTCCACAAATTGGTTTTCTCAGTAACCCCTCAAAGAGGAATAGATTTGTGTAGTAAAATGCCTAATGTTCAATAATAACACTGAATAGTATTTCAAGTATATTCTGATATTGAAAAATAAGAGAAATATTATTGCATTTTCCCATCCTTTAGACAACGTATATCAAGATAGAGATTAACCAGAAGTTCTATACATGAATTAGTGCCCAAGTTAAAGGTCATGTGCTCCCAAGTCAGATAATCTATAAGTGACTTTATGGTTTTCTCTGGTTAGGCATGTTATTTTCTTAAACATAATTTGCATGCTAATAATAAAAATAGTAAAAATATCATTTACATTATAATGACATTTATGTTTTATAAGGAAAAATATCACTTGCAATTATTTTTAATAGAATACCCATTTATATAGCATGGAATCTTTAATGTTCTGTGGAAACTTTTAAATATTTTAACAACTACAACCATTTCTCAGATAAAATCTTACGTTGGGATCACTATATGTAAAACAGACAAGAGTTTATTCACTTAAGTTTACTTTTGCATTCAAATTTATCCATTAATCAATTAAGAGAAATTAGACTATTTTGATGAACACAAAATAATCTGTGGATAGCAGATGGCAGTTGCAGTTTTATTAGTTTAGCATCCACCCTTTTCTCTGGATTTTTTTTTTCTGGTTGGACTGTATTGGTAAAATCATAATTACTATTTTGCAAATGGTAATCAGGGCCTCTACTCAGAGTTGCACCGGCTGTGCACTGCAGAACCCCAGGGGGCACCAGGAAATCCCCACCTATAGGCCAGTACTAACAGTTGTTGGAATTTGTCTGTTTCTTTGTTTTGGTTTCAAATCCCATGGACAGAGAAGCCTGGTAGGCTGCAGTCCATGGGGTCGCAGAGAGCTGGGCACGACTGAGCAACTAACCCTTTGTTTTGGTTTCAACAGCTGAGTTTTCATTGTCAGTATACTTTTCTATTAAGCTAATCTCAACATTTGAAAAAGGAGTCATAGTATCTGGCAACCAGAAAGTCAACAGTGACTTTGATGATTTGGGTGAAGTGGTGGAGATAAAAGCTTGACTGACCAGGTTAAAAGAAGAATTAGAGACAAAGTGTACACAGAACACTTTTGAGGAGTTTTATGGCGAAGAAAACAGATCAGATGAAAGCTATCTCTGACTCCCGTTTTCCTTATATACACATATCTGTTTACTGATGAATCCTGCTGGTCCGAGCCAGCGTTAACACTCACCTTGGTTAGTGTGGTGACCTCCTACTTGGCCAGTCTGTGTGTATGTGTGTGCTTAATTGCTCAGTTGTGTCCGACTCTTTGCGACCCCATGACTGTAGCCCACCAGGCTCCTCTGTCCAGGCAAGGATACTGGAGTGGGTTGCCATGCTCTCCTCCAGGGGAATCTTCCCAACCCAGGGATCGAACCCAGGTCTCCCACATTGCAGGCTGGTTCTTTACCATCTGATCCGCCAGGGAAGCCCATTTGGCCACTCTGATCTGCCCTTAACCCCACAATCTATTCTCAAAAAAACCAACTAAAATTATAAACTATGCTTTTAAAACATGGGTTAGGTAATGGCACACCTCTGCGCCAAATCTTCTAATACATACTCATTTCACTCATTATAAAAGCCAAAATTCAATAAGATCTTCATACACTGGATCCAAGTTATCTCTGTTCTCCTACAACTACCCCAGACATCCCACTCACTCCATCCAGGCACGCTGGCCTTTGCTGTGCCCAAAGAGCAAGCATGCTTCTGCCTGAGTTGTACTCATGATTCCCTCTGCCCAAAATGTTGTTGTTCCAGATATTCATGAGGTTCATGTCTTCATTTCCTGTAAAGAAAATGTTATCACACAGGCCTTCTCTCACCACCCTGTATAACCTAGCAGCCCTCTTGCCCCAGCAGTCTCAGTTCTCCAACCTTCCTTCATTTCTTCTCTATAGAAATTAGCAATGTTTAAAATATATTAAACATTTAGTTATTGTGTAGTTATTATCTGCTTTTCTCACTAGATTCTAAGCTCCACAAGAGTAGAACTATTTTCTTTTTGCTTGTAGCTATATCCTCATCTCTGAGCCTGATGCCTAGCACATAGTAGGTGCTAAATAAATGATGTAATAGTGATTAGATGTTTCATTTTTTTTTTCTTTGCCATGCTTCCTTGTCTTGTGGGATCTTAGCTCCCCTACCAGGGGTTGAACCTGTGCCCCATGTGGTGGAAGCACAGAATCCTAACCACTTGACTGCCAGGGAATTCCCACAAAAAATTGAATTTATTCTTTTTCTATCTTGAGTCAAAAGTTTTAGTTTCATTGTTTATACTTATCTGCTGATTTAAACAGTGGCATTGCAATACTATGTATGTTGAGCTTTTTGAATTTATTAAACAGATCAGTAAAATTTGGCAAATAATTTGTTAATTTAACTTATGCAACTATGATATATTTATCAACTATAATTATGTTCATAAACAAAATGATCATTCTTATCATATTCAAAATGTCTGTGCTAGGGCAATTGCCTATATATGGGCAATGATCTGTGGTATAAAAAAGTAAATACCGTTTCTTCTTATTTCACACAAATGACACTGGAAATCTGGCAAGTTAAAGTCAGTTTTTATCAATGGTTTTGTCAGATCTTGTTTTGTAATGTGTCAGCTTCCTATAAAATCCATTTGTCTTCTGATGCAACACGCAACAATTTGTTTAACACATATTAGCAGTAGTGTCTATACAAAGCACAACTTCCATCCATAGTTTTTCTTGCCATTGCTCTTGTAGTCTCAATAAAACACTACTTTTACCTATTTATTTAATAGTATATAAAAAATATGATCTCAATATATAAAGTTACTTTCTTCTGTTGAGTACCTATCAATCACCTTTGTATTTACTCATCTGAACATATTGTAGCAAAATGGAAAGGTTTTCACCAGCCATCCTCCTGTTGAGTTTGAGGTGGAAGATACTTTAAAGAAAGAAGACATACAGATGGCTAACAAACACATGATAAGATGCTCAACATCATTCATTATCAGAGAAATGCAAATCAAAACCACAGTGAGGTACCATCTCACACCAGTCAAAATGGCTGCGATTCCAAAATCTACAAGCAATAAATGCTGGAGAGGGTGTGGAGAAAAGGGAACCCTCCTACACTGTTGGTGGGAATGCAAACTAGTACAGCCACTATGGAGAACAGTGTAGAGATTCCTTTAAAAACTGGAAATAGAACTGCATTGTGACCCAGCAATCCCACTGCTGGGCATACACACCGAGGAAACTGGAATTGAAAGAGACACATGTACCCCAATGTTCATCGCAGCACTGTTTATAATAGCCAGGACATGGAAGCAACCTAGATGTCCATCAGCAGATGAATGGATAAGAAAGCTGTGGTACATACACACTGGAATATTACTCAGCCATTAAAAAGAATACATTTGAATCAGTTCTAATGAGGTGGATGAAACTGGAGCCGATTATACAGAGTGAAGTAAGCCAGAAAGAAAAACAGCAATACAGTATACTCATGCATATATATGGAATTTAGAAAGATGGTAACGATAACCCTGTATGCAAGACAGCAAAAGAGACACAGATGTACAGAACAGTCTTTTGGATTCTGTGGGAGAGGGAGAGGGTGGGATGATTTAGGAGAATGGCATTGAAACATGTATAATATCATATAAGAAATGAATCGCCAGTCTAGGTTTGATGCAGGTTACTGGATGCTTGGGGCTGGTGCACTGGGATGACCCAGAGGGATGGTACGGGGAGGGAGGAGGAAGGGGGGTTCAGGATGGGGAACATGTGTACACCTGTGGCAGATTCATGTTGATGTGTGGCAAAATCAATACAATATTGTAAAGTAATTAGCCCCCAACTAAAATAAATAAATTTAAATAAAAAATAAAAATAAACAAACAAAAGAAGAATGAAGCTAGTGACCAAGAAGGATCTACTTTAATAAATAAATTTTTAAAAGGAATAAATCTAGAATGTGACAAAAAGAATATTACTCTTTAAGTCAACTGGTATAACTAAGACCTTAAAAATGCACACTGAGGTGTTCAGTTCAGTTCAGTTCAGTCGCTCAGTCGTGTCCGACTCTTTGCAACCCCATGAATCAAAGCACGCCAGGCCTCCCTGTCCATCACCAACTCCCGGAATTCATCCAGACTCACGTCCATCGAGTCAGTGATGCCATCCAGCCATCTCATCCTCTGTCGTCCCCTTCTCCTCCTGCCCCCAATCCCTCCCAGCATCAAAGTCTTTTCCAATGAGTCAACTCTTTGCATGAGGTGGCCAGAGTACTGGAGTTTCAGCTTTAGCATCATTCCTTCCAAAGAAATCCCAGGGCTGATCTCCTTCAGAATGGACTGGTTGGATCTCCTTGCAGTCCAAGGGACTCTCAAGAGTCTTTTCCAACACCACAGTTCAAAAGCATTGATTCTTCAGCGCTCAGCCTTCTTCACAGTCCAACTCTCACATCCATACATGACCACAGGAAAAACCATAGCCTTGACTAGACGGACCTTAGTCGGCAAAGTAATGTCTGCTTTTGAATATGCTGTCTAGGTTGGTCATAACTTTCCTTCCAAGGAGTAAGTGTCTTTTAATTTCATGGCTGCAGTGATTTTGGAGCCCCCAAAATAAAAAGTCTGACACTGTTTCCACTGTTTCCCCATCTATTTCCCATGAAGTGTTATCCAATTTCTAATCTGACATCTACTAGTGAGGTTAGCAGTCCTGATGTTCTCCAAAGCATTATCATTTGTCGCCTCTTATTTAACACTTTTGGTGAGCATGCTGAATATTATCACAGCATTTTAAGCATATACAAACACAGTCTTTCTCTTGCAGACATCTGAACAATCTCTGCAATACCTCTCTGGACTCCTACTGTTCTTTCTGTTAGAGGTTGAAGACCACTGAACTAGAAGTCCTTTCCCTTGGACAGAGTATTGGGAAGTAACAAAAGGTGGTCAGGTCTATCTTCATTCTAACCCCAGAGCTCTCAGTGCCCTGGATGCCACTAGCTAACCACGAGTTTCAACAATGTATTGTGACCCAAGAGGATGGCCTGGCCCAGCAGCCTGCACGTGTCTCTTCTGCAATAACACACCTAATGAACAGTGTTCATGTGTGAGACCTATTCCACTGCATGAACCCAGATGTTTTAGCAGCTGTGTGGCTTGCTTCAACTAAGCTGGGACTATATACAGTTTCTAGAGGACTGACCGTAACTCCATCTTTTGTCTCTCACCAGCCCAACGCGTAACCACGTGTCATGAAACTGTGGTGAAGATCCAGAGTACTGGAATAGATTGGGAGTCTGGGACTGACATGTATGTACTACAATGTTTAAAACACTAAAAATAGATATGTTAGGCACTTCCTTGGTGGTCCAGTGGTTGAGAGTCCACCTGCTGATTAGCAGGGGACATGGGTTCATTCCCTGGTCCAGGAAGATTCCACATGCCACAGGGCAAATAAGCCCGTGAGCCGCAACTGCTAAGCTGGTGCTCTGGAGCCTGTGAGTTGCAACTACTGAGCCTGCACATCAAGAGGCTCTGCTCCACAACAAGAGAAGCTACTGCAGTGAGCAGCCTGTGCACAGCAACTAGAGGGTAACCACCACTCGCTGAAGCTAGAGAAGGCCCACACGCTGCAACAAAGGCCAGCACAGCCAAAATAAATAAAATAAAAAATAAAAATGCTTAAAAAAGTAGAAGACCAGCAAGGACCCACTGTATAGCACAGTGAACTCTGCTTAATATTCTGTAATAACCTAAATGGCGCACGGGGATGATCCAGAGAGATAATATGGGGTGGGAGGTGGGAGAGGGGTTCAGGATTGGGAACTCATGTACACCCGTGGCTGATTCATGTTAATGTATGGCAAAACCAATACAGTATTGTAAAGTAAAATGAAGTAAAAATAAAAATTTAAAAAAAAACCTAAATGGGAAAAGACTTTGAAAAAATAAGTACATATATAAGTGAATCACTTTGCTGCACATTTGAAACTAACACAACATTGTTAATCAACTCTGCTCTGTTATAAAATAAAAATTTAAGAAGAACCACGGTGTTGGAGGAAGGGCAGAAGTATTACTGTTGCCTACGGCCCACTGTTAGTCTGGAAAAAGTACTTTGAGAACTTGCTCCTCAGCCCATGCCACCTGTCCCATTAAATAAAAGACGGAAAGAAATGACATGGGATGAAAAGCAACAGCAAGACCCGAATGTCTCTCAGGGGTATTGTGCTCACTGGACCTTGACATATATTCCCACCAGATTCTGGCACCTCAGTGAAGAGAAGGCGTGAGGGCCTAGGTCAGGCAGATTTGCTCAGAGAGAGTCGTTTTCATGGCTTTGTGAACTGAGATCTGGAAACTACAAGCACCTTTGTGACATTTCTTTCTTAAGCACATGATTACCCCAGATAAGAAGGATCTGGAGGCTGAATTCTGGGGCTGGGAAGTAGGGTGTCCTTTTTGAATAGGAAGAAACTTCAGTGATGGTGGCAAATGGGGTCACAGAAGTGGAACTGGGTCATGATACTTTGGGGACACCCCTCTCCTATTTCTCTCTGGATCTTTTTTTCACAGCCTCCCAAACCACTCAGACCCAGGGTCTACCTAAGAGGAAATGTCCCACCTGGTGTCTCTTCGAGGAAGTCTGCTTAAGGAATCCAGATTCCTGGGAACTTCTCAGAGCCGAGGCTGGAGGCATCAACAAACACCAAGAAGTTCTGGGTGCCAAGACAAATAAGCTTTATTTTTGGACACTGAGAAGGCTTTGAAGAGCAGACTTTATTGCAGTATTTGGATCTTCTCGACCTAAGACCAGAGCTAAGGCCAGGAGGTGCGAGATTTTTGGGAAAAAGAGAAATCCATCCCAGCAGCTTAATTCTGGAGGAGAGGGAAGAATAAGACCGAGAAGTGACATTGGCTCTGGACTGGTCCTTGGCTGTGGCTCTTTGGATCCTCAACAGTTGCAGGTCAGCTGTAGTCCCCAAAACCGTGGCAGCAACTGGAACATCCAGCAAGCTCCACGTCTATGCAGCTGGAAGGCTGGGGCTGGCGTCGGGTGTTGCTTGGGAACCGATGGGATACCAGAGAGCTGCAGCCTCCAAAGCCAGAAATAGAGCAGCTGGAGACATAGTGGGTGCGGGCGGGAGGCAGGCAGGGAGCAGGGGCCTGAGGGGCCTGAGGGGCCTGAGGGGCCTGAGGGGCCTGAGGAAACTGAGGAAACTGAGGAAACTGAGGAACCTGAGGGAAGCGCTTAGGTGGATATTTGGAGAGGCTCTTGGTGGGGAGCTGGTACTTCTGCTGGTTTTGCTGGCAGAACATCTTGGAGAATGTTCAGTTGCTCTGTAAAGCAATGCAGATATTCCAAAAGTTCAGTGAATATAAACCTCATTTGTATCAGTATTTTCCCCAGAGTCTGAAGTTCTGTGATTGATTCTATGGCTCCAGGGCCCATATCTTTATAGCAGAGTAGCCCTACTTTCCCGGCATAGGGGAAATCAGCAGTGGGTAAGTTAGACTTTGGTAACACCTTCTCTAGGTGGCTAAGTGGTTAAGAATCTGCTTGCAAGGCAGATTCAATCCCTGGTGTTGGGAAGATCTCCTAGAGAAGGAAATGGTAACCCACTCTAGTATTCTTGCCTAGAATATTCCATGGACAGTGGAGCTGGTGGGCTGCAGTCCATGGGGTTGCAAATAGTTGGACTCAACTGAGCGTAAACACACACACACACACACACACACACACACACACACACACCTTCTCTGACCTGTTCTGGTTCTCCTAAGTCTTCTGAATTCAAAGGCAGCAATGTAGAGCACTAGATAGTTCCCCAAATCTTAAATATTTAAATAACATTTTCTGGTTTAAGAACCCGAGAAACCACATGTTTAGCCTGAGCCCACGGTCATACTAACTGGTTTCATCATTTGCCTTTTTTTCTTTCTTTACATCATGGGCTGTGCCTTAAGCCCTGTATGACTATCTCTTGTCTTACAAAGTAACCACCCCCCCACCCTGACCCAATTTCTTGTTACCATTTATTCCCGCCCCCCACTCAGGATGGCTTCTTCTGAGCCACCTCAGTGATTTCCATGAGCCTGATTGTCCTTCAATTACGAGGTAGTTCCCATTCTCTCCAACCTGGAGTGGCTGGTTCAGTTGATGTGTGGCAGTCCTGACCCTCCCCAAATTGCCATCAGTTCAATGAAGACACTCACCTTGTTCTTCTTACCTCAGGCAAGTGATGGTGTATCAAATGCAGTGAGGAGACAGCGTGATCTGAGGCCTTTTATACATATCCTGCCCCCAACTCAAGGGAATGAGCCACGGTCATGTGAAAGCTGCTCCCAACCAGGTCTTTATGGTGTCCATTTCCCACTTTCCAGGGGCTCTGTCACTGTGTTACACCGGGTCATTACTGGATGCTCATGAACATCTTTCCAGAGCATCCTCCCCACCATAAACCCTGGAAGTATTTCCATAAAGATGAGAAGATTGTGATTTCCAAGGGGTTTATAATGGAACAGAACAACCCGGGGATTGAATTTTATGGAGGAATCCAACGCATGCTTGAGATGAAAATCTGAAGCCACAAATGTTGGGTCACCCAGGACATATGTAGGAGTTTCTGAAAACTCTGTTAACAGATTAAGGACCAGTTGTCCAAGCAGCCTGGGGCCATAACCAAAGGATCGGTGTATCTGATTCAGATCCCCAAGTGTCTAAAACATTGACCAATGATGTAGCCTCGTAGAAGAGCCCACCTGGACAAGATTTCAGGCCACTTCCTACCCTCCCACATGGATGACAAAACAGAAAGCCAGAGAGGATGAAGGAGATACTCTGAGTCTTACAGAGTCTGAACGAGAAACCAGGTCTCCTAACTCTCTAGCCAGCTCTTTCTTTGATCATAGTTCCTTGTATCTAACTTGCTTGAAATCTACTAGCTCCCTTCCCACCAGCAACCTTTCCTAGTTTGCTTTTCTTAGTTCATCATTTCAACCACATTTTGGCCAACATATTACGGATATGAGAGTTGGACCATAAAGAAAACCAAGTGCTGAAGAATTGATGCTTTTGAACTGTGGTGCTGAAGAAGGCTCTTGAGAGTCCCTAGGACCGCAAGGATATCAAACCAATCAATCCTCAAGGAAATCAACCCTGAATATTCATTGAAATGACTGATGCTGAAGCTCCAATACTTTGGCCACCTGATACAAAGAGCTAGCTTGCTGGGAAAGATCCTGATGCTGGGAAAGATTGAAGGCAAGAGGAGAAGGGGGTGGCAGAGGATGAGTTGGTTGGATGGCATCATCGACTCAATGGACAAGAGTTTGAGCAAACTCTGTGAGATGGTGATTGACAGGGAAGCCTGGTGTACTGAAGTCCATGGGGTCACAAAGAATCAGGCACAACTTAGTAACTGAACAACAACAATAAATAAACTTTCTTGCACCTTTAGCTTGTCAATGCACTTGACTGACAAAACTCCAACCTTGACTGAATCTTCCCTGCTATACCTTGCTGCTATAAAAATAAAAACAAAACAGATACTCTGGATGGTTGGCATCATCACTAGATCATAATCATCCTCTCCGTGTCTTGCTGCTGCTGCTGCTAAGTCGCTTCCGTCATGTCCGACTCTGTGTGACCCCATAGACGGCAGTGTCTTAGTTGAGCCAAACACACTGCTTGGCAGTGTATACGTCTCTGTACTTACTCTACACACACATCATGACTTTTCTCCTCTTCTGAACCTTCAGAACATTTGCTGTTGCCTCTAGATAGATGCTGCTGCCTCCACTTCTTGGGGCAGACAGGAGTTGTCCAGTGTAAAGTGTTCCACTTCCCACCACCAAGTCTTCAAGCCTGTCCATGCCTGCAACTATCTCCTGTGACTTCCTGTGTTAGAGAAGGATCAGCTCCTTTTCTTTTCTAATGCCTCTCTACTCCTTTGCTCTGGATTCTTCTATCTCCTACAAAATGTCATTGTAGTTTCTCATACTTCTCATTGCACCATGCGTGCATTTATTTCTCAGTATCTGTTATCCTGGATCAGCGACCCAACAGACATGAGTTTGAACAAGCTCTGAGAGATGGTGGAGGACAGGGAAGCCTGGTGTGCTGCAGTCCATGGGGTTGCAAAGAGTTGGAGACGACCGAGTGACTGGACAACTACAGCCTGGATAGAATGAAACCTCAGTATTTGCTAGTTCACTGTTTATCCTCAGCACCTACAATGTCTGAGAACTTGGAAGGCCTCAAAAAAAAAAAATTTGCTCAGTGAATTAATGAGCAATTTGTGGTTGAGGCAAAGGTCTCCCTCCTTTCACTCCTGGAGAGAGAGTACCTTGGGAGGCCAGGTCAGTGGCAGGCAAATAGTTCAGATATGGAGGCTGCTCCCAAGGTGGAGTCATTAGTGCCAATCAGCCATAAGAATTTGGCAATGGAAGTCATGCCTCTGGTCCTGGCTCTGCTACTTCCCCTGGGTTTCAAAGGAGACTGGACCTTTGTACATCTTCAAATGTGTCTTTTACTCATTAGCATCAGACCTCCAGGGACTTTTCCTGGCTCGCTGTTGTCCCTGAACTTATTTTATCTGGGGTCGTGAGTGGTGGTGAACTTGATGAAGAAGGAGATGATGGCTAGTGTTCATGTGAGGATGTGAAACACTGGAAGGAAAGACACATGATGAGGAAGCAATTCCTTATAGTCTGTTTAGTTCATCCCATTTAGCAGAGGAACCTACTTAAGTCATCTGGCTGTGACAAAGCAGAGTATTGTGTATATATGTGACTCTTACTTAATCATTTCTCTCCTAGCTAAGAGTTTGAGCCACTGAAGCCCAGATCTGTGGGATGGGAAACATTATGCCCCTTCATGGCATCTGATCCCATCACTTCATGGGAAATAGATGGAGAAACAGTGGCTGACTTTATTTTTCTGGGCTCCAAAATCACTGCAGATGGTGATTGCAGCCATGAAATTAGAAGACGCTTTCTCCTTGGAAGGAAAGTTGTGACCAAGCTAGATAGCATATTCAAAAGTAGAGATATTACTTTGCTAAGAAAGATCCGTCTAGTCAGGGCTATGGTTTTTCCAGTGATCATGTATGGATGTGAGAGTTGGACTGTGAAGAAAGCTGAGTGCTGAAAAATTGATGCTTTTGAACTGTGGTGTTGGAGAAGACTCTTGAGAGTCTCTGGGACTGCAAGGAGATCCTACCAGTCCATCCTAAAGAAGATCAGTCCTGGGTGTTCATTGGAAGGACTGATACTGAAGCTGAAACTCCAATACTCTGGCCACCTGATGCGAAGAGCTGACTCATTAGAAAAGACCCTGATGATGGGAAAGATTGAGGGCAGGAGGAGGAGGGGACAACAGAGGATGAGATGATTGGATGGCATCACCGACTCAATGGACACGGGTTTGGGTGGATTCCGGGAGTTGGTGATGGACAGGGAGGCCTGGTGTGCTGCAGTTCATGGGGTCACAAAGAGTTGAACACGACTGGGCAACTGAACTGAACTGAACTGCATGGCCCCCACTAAAACATTACAAATAATTTTCAAAGGTTGAAAAACTTTGTTCTATGGCATTGATCTAATATCATCAATGAACCATTGATCTAATCATGAAAAATTATTTATCCCAAACAAAGTCCTTTCTAACCATAACTTGGAAATGACCATTTTAATGACATTAATTTGTTCACTGAGTACCTATTGGGTGCAGGGTTTTGTAAATTCACAAAAAAGGTTAAGATACTTCTTTGGCCTTAAGGAATGATACAAGTGGGTTGATATGCGGGAAAGGAAGGGAATTAAGATTTATTCTTAACCTGTCGTCCATCAGACTTGTTATTTTCATTGGGTTTCTTACTTTTAACCCCATGTTACAATATAAAATAAGACTGAGGCTGAAAACGAGAGTGGGCGTTAATCAGGGGGTGAGAGGGAAACTGATCACACGCATAGGCGCAGAGATGTGAAAGGGCTTGATCTTTTCTGGGAACAGCGTGGCCATACTGTTGGACAAGAGCCAGAAGCAGGACACTAGGGGACAGAAAGGAAGGGAGGGCCTGGAGCAGCAAGAGAGTTACATACTGGGTTGTGTACTTTAGCCTATATATTAATGGCCTCCAAAATTATATCCCTTGAAACTCTATTGCCTGGGATGTTCAAACATCACCTCCTTGGAGAGCCACACTGGCAGACAGTATGAGTTGTTCTGTCTTGGGTCCCTTCCAGCCCTTCCTCCCTGCCGCCACCGTTGCTATTGTGTTCATTTCATGTCTTTGCAGGCACAGAAGCTGGAAGAAGATGGTTCTCAGAGTCAGGGCACTAGCCTTTGAATCATTTGTATGCTATTTACTGTTTTTGAGCCTCATCTCTTTTTCTTAATCTATAAAATGGGGTTAATCTGTAAAATAAGAACCCCATAGAACTATTTACTGTGATAATGAGGGTAACGTTTAACCGATAGTAGATTGAAAATACATTTTTGTTTCCTTCCTTCCCTCACCATCTTACTGATAAGAGGATTCCTTAAAAACTTTGAGTCAGGTTTTAAAGGATTGTTTATCTTTAATTCTTGACTATTTGGGCTATGTGGGGGTGGGGGTTCTGGGGAGACATCAGTCTGGACCTTCCACTTATCCCTTGCTGCAATCAGAGTCATTACACCTTTACCTGCTGTATATATTGGAGGTAAACAATCAATTTCATCTGAAAACTAGATTTTGCTGCCTAAAATAGTTTGACCTTTTTAAGAGACTGTTGGGGCATCACTGACCATCTAAGCAAAGAAGGGACATGGTGAGATTTATATTTTAGAAAGATTCCTCAGTTTAGGTGGCCTTAGGTGCCTTGACTTGATGACATGAGCTGATGTCTGTGGTGACAACCAGGTTACAAGTCTGATGTGAGGATCAGAGTGGGACTAGGGGGAACTCTTTTGTTAATGAGCTTATAGCTAAAGGGACTAGTTGAAAGGTGATCGAAAGTCTTCCCTTGGCAGAGGCCTGTCTGGACTGGAGAATTCCTTGTGCATTTCTGGACTCTGCTCTCATCTGCCCAAACACCGCCTCACCATCCAGCCTGCCTGAGGATTCAGGCATGCTCAGGATTCCTTCTGTCTTGGGTGTGCCCTTAATAGAAGGGTGAGGAACCAACCAGGCCAGCACTGGCATGTATGAGATTCTTATCAAGTTAATTCCTAAGAGATGAAATAAAGGAAAACAAGGATCTCCATTATGACTGAGCAATGAGATCTTTGAACCATCTTCCTATGGGCCAGAACACCAGTGGGTGGGCAGACTGGTGGCAAACAGCCTAAGGATGGGATTCATGGTCCTCTCAAGGGCAATGGGATTCACATTTGGACTGCTGAAGGACCCAGGATGCTTGTGCTTGGCTTGGGATGGAAGTCATGACCTGCATTCAATGATGGACCTGTGGGTCTGAACCCATCCCAATTAGGGTATAGACGAAAGGGACACAATCTACTCAGCATAACACATCTCCATCTGTAGCTTCTGGGACTGACATGGCCTCAAATTCAGGTCCACTCCCCTGTCTGTATAGTGTGGACGAGAGACATAGGCCCACCTCGTCGTGTAGGATGGTGGTTTGGAAGAAGAAAACAACACCAACATTGAGTGGGGTTCTGTGAGCTGTAGGTACAGCATAAGCGTTATCATTCTTTTTTGCAGTTTCCAATGTTCACCAGCTGCTGAGTCTTATTCCTGTGGGACCAGGGGACACACAGCAATGTCATCTGGTACCAACATTATGGCCCCTCTTTTCTTTAGCCTCCCATTGTAGAAAACCCCCTTGGAATGAAGTTGCAAGTCATCCCTAGGGCACTGGCCCAGTCCTGACATTGACCAGCTGTGGGTCACTTGCCTCTTCCAGGCTGCAGTGTCTTCACTTGTAAAATGAGTGTTGTTGTTCTTATCTTGATCTCTCAGGTAATGACGGGGGCTGCTTGATCTTTTTAGGACCTGAGTGACTTTCTGATTTATCTTCTTTGATGGTTGTGTTGGTAACAAATGTAAGCATCCTTCTTTGAATCCTGGGCTCCACCCTGACCCTCAGTTGACCTCAGTGAGTCGAGCAATAACTAAGACCTCCTGGGGGTGTGCTCTATCACTCACTTGTGTCTGACTCTTTACAACCCTATGGACTATGTAGCTTGCCAGGCTCCTCTGTCCATGGGATTCTCCAGGCAAGAATACTGGAGTGGGATGCCATCTTCTCCCCCAGTGGACCTTCCTCACCCAGGGATGGAAAGCTGCATCTCTTGCATCCCCTGCATTGGCAAGTGGATTCTTTACCACTGAGCCACTGGGAAGCCTACTAAGGCCTCTAGGGCTTACATTTACAAATGTCATCATCAAATGACACCTATTAGTCCTAAGGTCAGAAAAGACACAGAGAGATCACCTTGCCTACTCCTTTTCCTCCAGGCAGTGACCCCAAGAAGATATTTCTGAATCTTCCAGGAAATGAGACACTGCAGCCTATGGTGATAGAGCTTTCCTGCTCCGATATAGCTTCATCCCTCTCTTCTGATGCTCACCAAAGTGAAAAGAACAGATCTTTGATTCTGTCATCCTACCATTCTTAGAGATTTCTGTACTCATAATGTCCCTGGTTCATCACAACCCCATGCAAAATACTTCACCATCATTCTCTCCACTGTGCCAAAGAGACATAGCCCACTAGATCGTATCCTTCAGCTTGCAATGAACACATCTTAAAAAATCCAGTACAATATTGTAAAGCCATTAACCTCCAATTAAAAATAAATAATTATTAAAAAGAGAAGAAAAATGCAGGGATAGTGATACCACCCTTCCCCCAAAAAGTCAGCTTCAATTTGGATCAGGAGGTTATCTTTACCTAGGAAGGCCTGTAACTCTAAACTGTTAGAAGATAGGGCTCAGGCATTAAGAAGGCTTAGGCAAGTTGCTCAGAGTGTGGGGCCTGCAATTCTCCTCTGTGGCATTAGGAATTTCTGCTCTGCCAGTCTGTGAGCCTGTATTTCTAAGCCATTCAAGGTTTAGGGAAGTAGTCCCACAGGGGAAGTCTGTCACATTCCTCCACATTCATACTACATTTCACCAGTTTTTCTCTCTCCCCTGAACAACGCTATGAGTTTAGTGTTACTGGCTATGAAAAAACAGAATATTGGAAAGTTTATGTGTAGTGAAGATCACACAATTCTAGGTTTCTGAGTAAGAGGGCCAACCCAGCAAGGAATCTCATGAAGTAAGGAAAGAATTCTTTCAGTCTTGTTACAGATCAGAGACTTGAAACCTGCCTGTGCATGTGAGCCATTTGTGGAAAGGACTTTTAAAACACACTTTCCCAGCTATGACCTATTGAGTTGTCTCTGAGAAGTGGGTCCTAAACATTCTCCCTGCTTAAATATTTTCTGGGTGATGCTGCTAGTTTGAGAAACATATTTCTAGAGGGTTCTGGTAGTACCTTGGAATGAAAGTCAGCCCATGGAACATTCTGGCAACACTGCTACCTTTCTCCAAACTCCTCCAGGGATCTTCACAGGCTATTAAAAGATATAAGGAGCACAGGTAAGTCACACACTCATTCAGCCTTGGAGGAGTCTTAGCAAACATCTAGTCAGGTGCCTACATCCTCTCTCCCATGTGTCTGATGCTGCACTTTCTGGCCTCAAATAAAATGCTTTCATTTGGATAACTCATTACCTCACAAACTAGGCCATTACTCTTCTTCTATTTTTGTTAGAAAAGAACTCTACTTTTATAAGCCCATCAATATATCTGACTCGGCAAATCAAAAACTTACAGGTCCCTGCCTTTACTTACCATCTTTGAATCTACCAAATTGGGTTGTTTTATCTCCACAGTAAATATCAGTTGAATATACAAATAAAATTGGTAATGGGCTTCCCAGGTGGCTCAGAGGTAAAGAATTCACCTGCCAATGCAGGAGATGCAAGTTTGATCTCTGGGTTGGGAGAATCCCCTGGAGAAGGAAGTGGCAACCCACTCCAGTATTCTTGCCTGGAGAATTCTATGGACAGAGGAGCCTGGTGGGCTACAGTCCCTGGGGTCACAAAAGAGTCAGACACAACTTATCAACTAAATAGCAACAACAAAGCAAAAAAAAAGAAAGAAATAATGATAGTACCTCAAGAAGCAGTTCTTGATATATTAGTCAGTAGAATGAGTGAATTAATTACAAATAAAATATGTCATCTGACTTGGTTAAGTGCCTATATTTCACACCTGAGAGGATCAAATGAGTCATTTCACAGAGTTAAAATTGTGACAGAATTAGGATGAAACTCAAGGTCACTTGATTCTACCCAATGTTCATGCTTGGGGTGGAGAGGTGACGCAGGGTTGAGTGGGAGCACCATCATTTTGAAAGCATGGCATAGGGGCTAAATGTCTAGTATCTGCACTCAGACCACCCACCTTCGAATCTGGGTTTCATCACTTAGTAGTTATACAGTGTTAGGTTTGTCACTTCTCTGCAATTTCATCCCTCATTCGTAAAAGGATGATAAAATTACATCAGTTTCATAGAGCTGTGATAAGTCGCTCAGTCATGTCCAACTCTTTGTGATCCCATGGACTGTAGCCTGCCAGGCTCCTCTGTCCATAGAATTCTCCAATCAAGAGTCTGCAGGTGGATTCTTTACCAGCTGAGCCACCAGGGAAGCCCAAGAATACTGGAGTGGTGTTCCTTCTCCAGGATAACTTCCCCACCCAGTAATTGAACCTGCATTGCAGGTGGATTCTTTGCCAGCTGAGCCACCAGGGAAGCCCAAGAATACTGGAGTGGTGTTCCTTCTCCAGGATAACTTCCCCACCCGGGAACTGAACCTGCATTGCAGGTGGATTCTTTGCCAGCTGAGCCACCAGGGAAGTCTGGCATGCTGACTCCATGGGGTCACAAAGAGTCGAACACCGCTGAGTGACGAACAACAACAACTTAGAGCTGTCTTGAGGATTAAGTAAATATGTGTACAGAGATTATCAGTGTGCTTGTACATAGTAGGCTCTCTATAAATACAGATTGTTGCTGTTGCTTTTTGTGTTGCTGTTCTCATTATGTTATTATCTGGCTAGTCCAGTGTCCCTCAGTAATTACGATCTATATTTTTATTTCTCTGAAGATTTATAAATACTAGTGGATATCACAAGAACATGTCAGTGACTGGTCAAAGCTGGTTTCACAACATTCTCCCACAGCCTCTAACAGGACCACCGCCACCTCCTACAAACATCCCCGTGAGTCATGCTTGGGTTGGGCCATAGCTGTGGCAGTGGACATTGGGATGGATCAGGCAAGGATTCAGGGTTGACTGGAGCCATATATTTGAAGAATCACTCTCATAAAGCTATAATGAGGAAAGTGAAAGTGAAGTCACTCAGTCGTGTCCGACTCTTTGTGATCCCATGGACTGTAGCCTACCAAGCTCCTCGGTCCATGGGATTCTCCAGGCAAGAATACTGGAGTGGGTTGCCATTTCCTTCTCCAGGGGATCTTCCTGACCCAGGGATCGAACCCGGGTTTCCTGCATTGGACGCAGATGCTTTAACCTTTGAGCCACCAGGGAAGCCCTCATAATGAGGAAAGTTCCCTAGAAATCATTTGCCTGTATTCTCTGAGAGCAAACTTATTAACTCAGCACTAGAGAAATGAGTAGAGTTGGTGGTAGATCCAGGCAGGGACTGAGTTTGCCTGGGGTTCGGAGTGTGTCAATCCCTCCACTTCATGGGCAATCAAAGCAGGACAGAGAGAACCTGTCAGAGATAAGGGGAGAACTTCTAGGACCTCAATCAGAAGAAGAATGGAGACATCCAAAGGTCCATGGTGGGAGGGCATATTAAAGCTCCAGAAAGGAAGATTGGGATCAGTGAGAATCTAAGGGCTTGAAAGGACTGGGAGAGCTGCTGAAGACAGAGCAGTCTAGGAGCTAGATTCTGTGCTTGGGTTTTAGATGATGTCTCAGCAGGATGGTTAAAGGAGCAGAAATGATAATCCACTCCAGTATTCTAGCCTGGAAAACTCCATGGACAGAGGGGTCTGGCAGGTTACTGTCCATGGAGTCACCAAGAGTCGGACACGACTGGGATGCATGAACAAAAAAGATTTATTTAGACCCCTTTATCTTTTTAGAGCATCATTTCACACCAGAATGAAGAACAGGGGTATTTTATTATCTGTATTTCACATATGGATGAATTATAATCCTTGTGAAGCAAGCAATGACTAGACTTGTAAGACCTTCCATTTTCAGGTTTCCTTATATTTTCTTTCCATTGACCCTCTCAGCATTTTGTTTTAATATGATTTGCTTTTCTCAGTGGGAGGTAAAGCAATACTGGTTGTTATTCATCTGTAATTTTGTTCTAGTAATGTTTTGAAGTGTATCACTGATCATTGCAAGCAATTTCTTTTAGAATCCATTGTTAGGAAGAACAAGCCTTCTCTTGGAGACTGTATATGTCAGATAATTTGTACCTAGATTTTACATACTAGGGAGTTCAGAACTACCCACCATGCTGAGATATAGTAACTACTTAGGTCACAAGTTTAATACTTGTGTTCTTTTATCTACCCATAGGCTCTCGTGTATTGCTTTCTGATGTGCTATAATACTTGTAGTTTAATGACAGAGATGCTATGTCTCTCTTGTTCTAGTTCATAGAGAGAATCCAGACTGGTCTTAACCCATGCCAAGGAATGGAATGAGGCTTTCTCATGCCCACAGTCCCACACAAGCTGTTCGTGATCTCATGCTTTTTGCCCAAGCCATGTGATGAACTTGCTCACGGAAAATGAGTATGATAAGGTGGGATGCCAGGAGGAGGAAGCCGAGCCATCTATGTTTGGCAGATGATTTCTAGAGGTGGGGAGTGGAAGTCCTCTTGGAATGACAATCCCTTTCAGTTTAGTCCCTTGGTTTTCAGGATGTCTGGTCTCTATCTTGACCCACACTTATGCAACTTCAAGGACTCTGGCTCACCATTCTTTCCTCTTTAATCAGTAGTTTATATAGCCTCCAGAGGCAAGAAAAAAACAGTTTCTTACATAGCATGAATTTCCTCCTGGGCTTTCATAACTTTGTTTTCAAAACAGAATGCACACTATTCTTGCATACTAAAAATGAACAAATAAGTGGACATGTGACAAAAGGTGGGATCTGGATTTCTCAGTGTTGGAGGAGATTATAGATAAGCAAAAAAAATGAGGCTAGGACAAGCCATGTGATACTGAATTAGAGTTGAAGACATCGGTATGAATTTATAGTCAGCTGAATATAGAGATAAATGGAAAGCTATTGGAAGAATTACAGACACATGTCTATATACTGGTTAGTATACACATATATAGTTCAAAGCTCCATCCATTGAGAAGGATAAGAAGCAGTGATATCCCAGTAGCACTGAACACAACCAACACTCAGATCTTAGTTTATAATATAATTTCCCAATAAAACAAACTAAAATTCACAAGACAAATAGATGAATCTAGGTCTAGGGTAAAGAATACACAAAATGAACCTGAATCATCTTAAAATGTCATAAAATAAAGAAGTGCTTAAAAAAGAGTCCAGTAGCCTGTTACCAAAGGAATATTGAAGCTCACTGAAAGAGCTGCCAAAGTTGGAATAATACAAACAACAAAATAAATAAATTGGCAATGGATTAGAACTGAAAGTATCATATAAATATATACCAATATCTGTGAGTACATACTGATACAAATAAATGATTGAATAAACTGGGGGGGGGGTACTCTTCCTACAGAAAAATTCCAAAGAATTAATATAGATACTACCCCCTCAAAAAGATGAGCCCAAATCTCTACTCCTCTGAATGGGTTGCTCATAATGACTTCCTTCCAGAGAGGAATACAGAAATGGAAGGAAAAAGAGTAACTTTATTATTTTTTTAATATAAATTTATTTATTTTAATTGGAGGTTAATTGCTTTACAATATTGTATTGGTTTTGCCATACATCAACATGAATCCACCACAGGTGTACACGTGTTCCCCATCCTGAACCCCCCTCCCTCCTCCCTCCCCATACCATCCCTCTGGGTCATCTCAGTGCACCAGCCCCAAGCATTCAGTATCATGCATCAAACCTAGACTGGTGATTCATTTCATATATGATAGTATACATGTTTCAGTGCCATTCTCCCAAATCATCCCCCCTCCTCGCCCTCTCCCACAGAGTCCAAAAGACTGTTCTGTACATCTGTGTCTCTTTTGCTGTCTTGCATACAGGGTTATCATTACCATCTTTCTAAATTCCATATATATGCGTTAGTATACTGTATTGGTGTTTTTCTTTCTGGCTTACTTCACTCTGTATAATAGGCTCCAGTTTCATCCACCTCATTGAACTGATTCAAATGTATTCTTTTTAATGGCTGAGTAATACCCCATTGTGTATATGTACCACAGCTTTCTTATCCATTCGTCTGCTGATGGACATCTATGTTGCTTCCATGTCCTGGCTGTTATAAACAGCGCTGCAATGAACATTGGGGTACATGTGTCTCTTTCACTTCTGATTTCCTCGGTGTGTATGCCCAGCAGTGGTATTGCTGGGTCATAAGGCAGTTCTATTTCCAGTTTTTTTAAGGAATCTCCACACTGTTCTCCATAGTGGCGTTCAGTTCAGTTCAGTTCAGTTCAGTCGCTCAGTCATGTCCGACTCTTTGCGACCCCATGAATTGCAGCACGCCAGGCCTCCCTGTGCATCACCATCTCCTGGAGTTCATTTAGACTCACATCCATCAAGTCCGTGATGCCATCCAGCCATCTCATCCTTGGTCGTCCCTTTCTCCTCCTGCCCCCTTCTCCTCCTGCCCCCAATCTCTCCCAGCATCAGTCTTTTCCAATGAGTCAACTCTTCGCATGAGGTGTCCAAAGTACTGGAGCTTCAGCTTTAGCATCATTCCTTCCAAAGAAATCCCAGGGTTTATTTCCTTCAGAATGGGCTGGTTGGATCTCCTTGCAGTCCAAGGGACCCTCAAGAGTCTTCTCCAACACCACAGTTCAAACGCATCACTAGTTTGCATTCCTACCAACAGTGTAAGAGGGTTCCCTTTTCTCCACACCCTCTCCAGCATTATTGCTTGTAGACTTTTGGATTGCAGCCATTCTGACTGGCGTGAAAGGGTACCTCATTGTGGTTTTGATTTGCATTTCTCTGATAATGAGTGATGTTGAGCATCTTTTCATGTGTTTGTTAGCCATCCGTATGTCTTCTTTGGAGAAATGTCTATTTAGTTCTTTGGCCCTTTTTTTGATTGGGTCGTTTATTTTTCTGGAATTGAGCTGCATGAGTTCCTTGTATATTTTTGAGATTAGTTGTTTGTCAGTTGCTTCATTTGCTATTATTTTCTCCCATTCTGAAGGCTGTCTTTTCACCTTGCTTATAGTTTCCTTTGTTGTGCAGAAACTTTTACATTTAATTAGGTCCCATTTGTTTATTTTTGCTTTTATTTCCAATATTCTGGGAGGTGGGTCATAGAGGATCCTGCTGTGATGTATGTTGGAGAGTGTTTTGCCTATGTTATCCTCTAGGAGTTTTATAGTTTCTGGTCTTACATTTAGATCTTTAATCCATTTTGAGTTTATTTTTGTGTATGGTGTTAGAAGGTGTTCTAGTTTCATTCTTTTACAAGTGGTTGACCAGTTTTCCCAGGACCACTTGTTAAAGAGATTGTCTTTAATCCATTGTATATTCTTGCCTCCTTTGTCAAAGATAAGGTGTCCATAGGTGTGTGGATTTATCTCTGGGATTTCTATTTTGTTCCACTGATCTATATTTCTGTCTTTGTGCCAGTATCACACTGTCTTGATGACTGTGGCTTTGTAGTAGAGCCTGAAGTCAGGCAGGTTGATTCCTCCAGTTCCATTCTTCTTTCTCAACATTGCTTTGGCTATTTGAGTTTTTTGGTATTTCCATACAAATTGTGAAATTATTTGTTTTAACTCTGTGAAAAATACCGTTGGTAGCTTGATAGCGATTGCATTGAATCTATAAATTGCTTTGGGTAGTATACTCATTTTCACTATATTGATTCTTCTGATCCATGAACATGGTATATTTCTCCATCTATTAGTGTCCTCTTTGATTTCTTTCACCAGTGTTTTATAGTTTTCTATATATAGGACTTTAGTTTCTTTAGGTTAATCAATGAATATAGTAAAGCTGCAGGGTATAAAATCAACACACAGAAATCCCTTGCATTCCTATGCACTAATAATGAGAAAATAGAAAGAGAAATTAAGGAAACAATTTCGTTCACCATTGCAACGAAAAGAATAAAATACTTGGGAAAAAAGTAACTTTAAAGTGGAGAAACCTGACAAACACTACCTCAGCTGGGTGATCAAGGTCATTATCAACACGGACGTCATATGGATAGTATCTACCCTGGATATGATGGGATGAGAATGGCATTTTAATCCTGCGATCCTCCTTCCCCTAATCCATAATCTCATTCTAATCGTGAGAAAAACACCACACAAATCCTAACTGAGAGACATCCTACAAAATGCCTGACTGGTACTCCTCACGACTGTGCAGGTCATCCAAGGTAAGGAGAGTCTGAGAAACTGTCACAGTCGAGAGGAGACTAAAAAGACAAGACAACTGAATGTAATGTGGCATCCTGGATGGAATCCAGGAACAGGAAACAGACCCTAGTTAAAAATTAAGGGAATCGGAATTCAGTATGGACTTCAGTTAATAATAATGTATCAATATTGATTCTTTAAGTGTAACAAATATACCATACTAATGTAAGATCTCAACAACAAAGGCAACTGTTACAGGGGACATGGGGAATTCTCTGTACTGTCTTTGCAACTTTCTGATAAATCTAAAATTATTCTCAATGCAAAGCCTATAAAAAAAAAAAAAACAGACATAAAGACTAGACTTGTGAATACAGTGGGGTAAGGAGAGAATGAGATGAATTGAGAAAGTCGCATGGAAACATATACATTACCATATGTAAAATAGACAGCTAGTGGAAAGTTGCTGTGTGCGTAGGGAGCTCAAATAAGATGCTCTGTGACAGTCTAGATGGATGGGATGGGATGGGAGGGAGATTCAAGAGGGAAGGGACATGTGTATACCTATGGCTGATTCAAGTTGATATTTGGCAGAGACCAACACAAAATTGTAAAGCAATTATCCTCCAACTAAACTAAATAAATTAAAAAAAAATAGAGTATACCCCAAATGTAAGGTACAGCTAACAACTGAGCTAAATGTGTCAAAACATGTTATCTACAATATCACACATAACCCCCTCCACAGTTTTGGAAACAGATACTCTTATTTTACTTTATTTCTAAATGACGAAACTGAGGCACAGAAAAGCACAGAAACTTGAGTAAGGTGACAGAGTTATTAGAGATTTGAAATGGGTTCCATCTTACCAAGAACTGAACTTACACTTGATCTGTTAAGGAAGGTTTGGCCTGGGACTCATACAAGGGTGTAGAAATGGGATGTGGCTTTATTGATTTTTAGAAAAAGTAATATATTTAAGTAAAAATTAAAAATCAAGTTATTCAATAGCTTGTAATATGAAAAATGCCTCATTCTAAATAACCTGTTTATACCTTACAGACATGTCTATATACTTCCCCCAGCAAAACACAGTGAATGAAGCTCATGTTCATCAACCCTTCCCTCCTTCCTCCTTATTTAGACATGGTTTTATTTTTCAAGTACCATGTGCTAAGTGACTTCAGTCGTGTCTGACTCTCCAACTCTATGGGCTGAAGCCAGCCAGGCTGCTTTGTCCATGGGATTCTCCAGGCAAGAATACTGGAGTGGGTTGCCAGTCCTTCTCCAGGAGATCTTTCTGATCCAGAGATCGAACCTGCATCTCCTGTGTCTTCTGCATTGGCAGGCGGGTTCTTTTCCACCCTAACGCTGTAACTTTAAACACTATAACTAAAATTCTATCTCTTCAATTGCCAAATTTAGACAGCATTTCTTGACTTCTTACTAAATAAGAGAGAAAATTAGCACCCCATACTTTCTTTCACCATAGGATGATTTTCTTTTATTGTTTCATTTGTGACAGTTTTATAGACAGAAACAAAAATGACTTTTATTGCTGTTTGTGCTTAGTCATGAAGTGCACAGTATCTAGTAATAAAATTTGGTCTGCAGATGTTGCAAACTAAGAGCTGTTGAAATCTTATTGGACCGACGGAGTAATCTTGGACAGAGGAGCCTGGCAGGCTACAGACCGTGGAGTCACAAAGAGTCAGACACAACTGTGCACACACATATCACACCCACCACAATACTGCATTTGACACTTTCTGAAAATTAGATAAAAGAGCATACTCAATTTCAAATGCTCTGCCAACATAATTTTCTTCTAATTAGAAAGTATTTAAAATGTGTAAATATTTAACACTTGTTAAAACCATAAAGTTAGATACAGTCGAAAGAAAAAAGATGTTACGGCTTACTGATTTTTGCTGGCCCTATAAACTTGTTAAGATTTGGAATATAGGACATTTTGCACAAAATGTGAAGTCTTTGTTTTTCATTGTTAAAATAAAATAAATGTACAATGTATGTGGCTTCCCAGGTGGCACAGTGGTAAAGAATCCACCTACCAAAGCAGGAGACATAGGAGATCAGGGTTCTATTTCTGGGTCGGGAAGATCCCCTGGAGGAGGAAATGGCAACCCACTCCATATTTTGTCTTGAAAACCTGGTGGGCTACAGTTCACTGAGTCACAAAGAGTTGGACACAAGTGAACGACTGAGTATGTATGCATAATGAATATACAATGTTAAAATGAATCAGTACTAAAGCCACAGGACAAAGACATTCATAGTATTGATATTTTTGATGTACAAACATTTGGAAAATGTGAAGATGCCAAATGTAGACCTTTATGAAGAAACAATATCAAATTACTAGTTTATTTTCAATGTAGTAATCTTGAAGTCAATTTGATACAGACTAAACAGTGTGTCGACATTCACCCTTGCCATCTCTTGTTTGACCACTTCCAATTTGCCTTGATTCATGGACCTGACATTCCAGGTTCCTATGCAATATTGCTCTTTACAGCATCGGACCTTGCTTCTAACACCAGTCACATCCACAGCTGGGTATTGTTTCTGCTTTGGCTCCACCCCTTCATTCTTTCATTCTCCAGCAGCGTATTGGGCACCTACTGACCTGGGGAGTTCTTCCAGCAATACGTGAACCATGAAATTCCTGATGTTCAAGCTGGTTTTAGAAAAGTCAGAGGAACCAGAGATCAAATTGCCAACATCCATTGGATCATGGAAAAAGCAAGAGAGTACCAGAAAAACATCTATTTCTGCTTTATTGACTATGCCAAAGCCTTTGACTATGTGGATCACAATAAACTGTGGAAAATTCTGAAAGAGATGGGAATACCAGACCACCTGACCTGCCTCTTGAGAAACCTGTATGTCGGTCAGGAAGCAACAGTTAGAACTGGACATGGAACAACAGACTGGTTCCAAATAGGAAAAGGAGTACGTCAGGGCTGTATATTGTCACCCTGCTTATTTAACTTCTATGCAGAGCACATCATGAGAAATGCTGGACTGGATGAAATACAAGCTGGAATCAAGATTGCTGGGAGAAATCTCAGTCACCTCAGATATGCAGATGACACAACCCTTATGGCAGAAAGTGAAAAGGAACTAAAAAGCCTCTTGATGAAAGTGAAAGTGGAGAGTTACAAAGTTGGCTTAAAGCTCAACATTCAGAAAACGAAGATCATGGCATCCAGTCCCATCACTTCATGGGAAATAGATGGGAAAACAGTGGAAACAGTGTCAGACTTTATATTTGGGGGCTCCAAAATCACTGCAGATGGTGATTTCAGCCAGGAAATTAAAAGATGCTTACTCCTTGGAAGGAAAGTTATGACCAACCTAGATAGCATAATCAAAAGCAAAGACATTACTTTGCTGACTAAGGTCCATCCAGTCAAGGCTATGGTTTTTCCTGTGGTCATGTATGGATGTGAGAGTTGGACTGTGAAGAAGGCTGAGCACCGAAGAATTGATGCTTTTGAACTATGGTGTTGGAGAAGACTCTTGAGAGTCCTTGGACTGCAAAATCCAAGCAGTCCATTCTGAAGGAGATCAGCCCTGGGATTTCTTTGGAAGGAATGATGCTAAAGCTGAAACTCCAATACTTTGGCCACCTCATGCGAAGAGTTGACTCATTGGAAAAGACTCTGATGCTGGGAGGGATTGGGGGCAGGAGGAGAAGGGGACGACAGAGGATGAGATGGCTGGATGGCATCACTGACTCGATGGGCGTGAGTCTGAGTGAACTCCAGGAGATGGTGATGGACAGGGAGGCCTGGCGTGCTGTGATTCATGGGGTCGCAAAGAGTCGGACAAGACTGAGCGACTGAACTGAACTGAAACAGTGTGTCAACAAAATACTATATAAATTAAACAATTAGCACAGGGAATCCAAGTGCTGAATAGGGAAATCTGAATAGGCCAAAATATTAAGGATTACTCTTGTCAAAGGAAATGTGTTTCTGTTAAAACTTTAAAAAAGTCTTTTATGTTTGTTTGTTTATTTGGAGAATGTCTGTTTTCAATAAAGAGCAGAAATAAAAAATAGAAAAAACATATTCTTAGATATTAAGCTTTACACAAACAACTAAACATTAATATTTTGCTTTTTTCCTAGGGAAAAATGAGATTTCATTTCCAGAAATCTCTCACACAAATGTAAATGAATATCTAAAGTAAAAAATATTTTAAAATCTATCAACTAAATATGAAAGTTTAAGCAATGGTATATCAAACTTTCTAAGACACTGCTTTATACAACATAAAGCACATTTTCTCCCTCAAAGAGAGAAAGCATCTAATCTCTTTCTGAGAATATCATTTCATGACAGTAAAGTAGGTAGACGTTTGTCAAGTTTCTCAAAAAGTGTTTCTTTTCACAAGACAGATTTTTTTCTGTAGCTAAGGTAATTTTTTAACATAGTACTCCTTCTTGCTCCCAAACCAAAGCATTCCCCCAAATCATTTTCTTAAATGGAAGCACTTTAATTGATACCAAGATGCAGTTTTCATGGAGGGTCTGAAAGAAAAAAAAACTTCATAATTTCTGGCATTGAATGAACTATTTACAAAACAGAAAAAGACTCACAGGCATAGAAAACAAACTGTGGTCATCGAAAAGGAGAGAGGGTAGATAGAGAAGGGGTAAGTTAGAAGTTTGGGATTAGCAGATGCAAACTACTATACATATAAAATAAACAACACGGATTTACCTTCTAGCATAGGGACCTATATTCAACATCTTGTAATGAGCCATAATGGAAGAGAATATAAAAAAGAATACAATATATATGTATGAAAATGAATCACTTTCTATAGACTTGAAACTAACACAACACTGTAAATCACTATACCTCAAGAAAAAGTTAAAAAGTAGAATTCTAACTTTAAAAATTTATCTTAGAAAAATTACTAATAATCACCAACAACAGAATTTATTTTACTGCTGTTTAAACAGCAAAAGAGTGGAAACACATAAGTGCCAGGTATCAAAGAACTAGTGGCACAAATTTATTTATGGTGTATTCATCCAATAGAGCAAAATAGTGTTTATCAATATTTATGAGATAGAAAGATATTATACATTAAAAAAGGTTGTAAAATATTCTGAAATAATCTTATTTTGTGATTTTTATAAAGTATGGAAATAGATCCAGAAAATTATTGGCAGTGATTATTTTTAGGTGATAAGATTTTTGGTCAGTCTTAATCATCTTCCTTATCTACAATGACATATCTTGCATACATAAAAGTATATATCAGTTGTTTTATGAGAAAACATACACTTAAAATTATAATTATATGTAATTATGTTGTTGATGCTTAGTCGCTAAGTCGTGTCCGACTCTTTGAGACCCCATGGACTGCAGTGTGCCAGGCTTCCCTGTCCTACATAATCTCCCAGAGTTTGCTCAAACTCATGTTCATTGAGTCGGTGATGCTATCTATATGTCTGCTGCTGCTGCTGCTGCTAAGTCGTTTCAGTCGTGTCCAACTCTGTGCAACCCCATAGACGGCAGCCCACGAGGCTCCTCCATCCCTGGGATTCTCCAGGCCAGCACACTGGAGTGGGTTGCCATTTCCTTCTCCAATGCATGAAAGTGAAAAGTGAAGGTGAAGTCACTCAGTCGTGTCCGACTCAGCGACCCCATGGACTGCAGCCTACCAGGCTCCTCTGTCCATGGGATTTTCCAGGCAAGAGTACTGGAGTGGGGTGCCATTGCCTTCTCCATCTATAGATATAGATATTTCACAACAGAGGCAACATTAGGTCCTAGCAATCAGGAAGATGGTTATACTCTGGAAATAAGCATCCTAAGTATAGGAAATGATAGGCTGATATTCTGCTCTGAGCCTGGGCAATCAATATAGCCTACTGAGTTGGGTACCTGATCAAAAAAATATTTTCAGCATCCCCCAGAAAATGAGAATCAGCTAAAGTTTTCACATGAAACTACTATTGATATGCAACATAGTTGCACCTCAAGGCCCTTCAGTCCTCTATACTTTCCCTCAAGTGCTCCCAGTCCCAGACTGTGAGACCCTGAGCTTGGGTACAATCTTTTCCTTGCTGGAGTTTTATATCTTAAGTTCAGCGAATTCAGCCAGTTTGAATTTTCACCAGGAATTGGAGTTACGGACTGCCCCACATTATTGCCAGGTGTGGCAATCCAGCCAAATTGAAAATCATGCCATTAAGAAACACCTCATGTACCTTGCATCTGTCATCTGTGCTGTGTCCTCCCGCTAGAAGATTCTTCCTCCTCATCCCACCCCCAGCATCAAAGCCTGCTTATCTGTTTCATTTTTTTAAGATTTTTTTAAAATGTGGACTATTTTCAAAGTCTTTAATTTGTTACAGTATTGCTTCTGTCTTTTGTTTCTTTTTTCTTTTTTCTTTTTTTCCCAGAAGCATGTGAGATCTTAGCTCCCTAAACCTCCTTGTGTGTGCATGCTCAGTCATGTTCCACTCTGTGGGACCACATGTACTGCAGCCCGCCAGGCTCTTTTGTCCATGGGATTATCCTGGCAAGAATACTAGAGTAGGTTGCAGTTGCCATTTCCTCCTCCAGGGGAGCTTCTGGTCCAGGGGTTGAACCTGCATCTCCTGTGTCTCCTGCACTGCAGGCAGATTCTATTCCATTCAGCCACCGAGGAAGCCCAGGAATAAAACCCACACCCCCTGCATTGAAAGCGAAGTCCCAACCACTGAACCTGGGAAGTCTCAAAGTCTGCTTATCTTTAAGTGGTGGTCGTTTAGTCACTAAGCTGTGTCTGACTTTTGTGACCCCATGGACTGTAGCCTGTCAGGCTCCTCTGTCCATGGGATTCTCCAGGCAAGAATACTGGAGTGGGTTGCTATTTCCAGGGACCTATTTAAATGCTTCCTACCCCAGGAAGCCTGTTCTCTTCTCCCACAAGTGGTGTGCTGGTTTGAATTTTTTCTTCCGAGGCCCAGGAAGCCACCTTAGATTTACACCATCAGGATGAATCTCTCCTTGTTGTACTTGACTTTTCATACTATTTTTCCTCCTTTAAGTTCTTTTAGACACAAAGTAAGAAAAAAATAAGTATGTCAATCAGCTTAAAATTATATTAGTCCACCTATTTCCATCTGGAGTGTGCATTGCTTCTTCCAGTAGACTGTAAGCTTCTCTAGAGCAAAGACAAATCTCCTACTTATATTTGTGAACACAGAGCCCAGTACACAGTAGGTTTTGAACACTTGTTTATTACACTGAAGCCTTCAATGCTAGGATCGGGGGATGACACAGGACAATGGCAGTGAGGATGCTGAGAACTCAGACAGAAGTCTCAAGCCACCTGTCTCTCTTAGGAGAAAAGCAAGAGCGGCCGCTTGCATCAGCAGAGGTGTTAGCATGTCTGAGCGGAAACCCCAAGTGTTTATAGCAGCCATGGCTCCAGAGCAACGGTGTTGGTGCTGAGCTGAAGGGTTGGGTGGAAGACAGAAGCAGAAGTACAGCTTAGCAGAGTGCTCGCCTCCTGAGTGTAGGGGCACCAGGAGCCCAAGTGCAAGGGAGGAGACTGTGCTTCCCGCAGAATGAGTGCAGGAGACCAGAGTGGGCCAGTCACCTTAACACTCCTCAACACTCCTCCTCCTTGATACGGTGGGTTGTGCCACCCCTGAGGCAGCGGGGCTTCCGGAGAGCTCTCCAACAGCCAGCTGAGCTCTGATCCCGGGGCCTTTGGGAATCAGAACCACAGTGCCTTGCATACGGAGGGCAAGGAGCAGAGCAGAAAACTGGGAAAGGAGTCGGGCGTTGGGGAGGGGGGCATCTGAGAGCACTCGGAGACCCCTGATTTTGCTGATTCTGTTGTGACATGGCCTGGCTAGCCTGTGGAAGCTGGAAGAAAAGAGGACATTTGGTTAAATCAGGAACCCAGTGGACCTGGATGTCTGTTTCTCTGTTTCATGACCTGGAGCTGTCACATGGAGGCTAGCATTTACAGCCTGCTAAAATCCACCCCAGGAGGGGAATAATGGATTTGAAAGGGGAGTGAATTGTGGTAAGAACTCTCAGGGGACCCTATGGCAACAATCAAGCAAATCACTTACTATTTATCTTAGACAAAAAAATTTAAAAACAAAAACAAAAACAAACCTGCAACCTAGTTGAGCTGGCAGTCCACATTTCCAAGGTCAATGTCCACAACGGTCAAGGGTTAAGGAGGTCCAAGTCCCTACCCATTCGTTACTCAGTCTTGCTTTACCCTGAAGTTCCTAAGTCTGCATATACCTTCTCTGTTCTTCTAGCTTCTGTGGCTTTCTTCCATGTTAGATCATGTGGGGTCTTTTAAAGGGATCCATTTCCCTTCCCTTCTCCCTGCCCCAAGCCTCTCCTTCCTGGTGTATCTATTCCCTTGGAAGAAACCAGAGAAGGAAGTGGGGCTCCTTTAGTGGCCTCTGAGTGAGGGACCTCCATGTGTCTCCCCACCCAGACGTAGCTTTGCTCAAGAGGAAGATGTGTGGACAACTTACCCCAGGAAGAGTCTGGAGGCCTGTGGGGCTGGGAAGGAAGAGGCTTTTTATACCTACTCCAATTAGAGCCTCCGGGCTACTTGTTATTGGAGGGCAGCCATGGAGTGGTTTATTTATCTGGATGTTTCACAATTCCCAGGGCTGGATTCCTCAGCTACACACACGCAACTGGATGTACGTCAAAGGGATTTGCATGTGAATGAGTGACCAAAGGTTGGGGCTTTCAGATTGGCTTGAGTGGAGGTGTACACTGACCAAGTCTAGATGACATCTCTGGGGGAGTAGAATGGGGACATGACGGTTCTACCTGGGATTGGATGTGGAGGGATCAAGTTCAATACCATCCAAGCATGAGGAC
Source organism: Budorcas taxicolor (assembly GCF_023091745.1). Classification (NCBI taxonomy): domain Eukaryota; kingdom Metazoa; phylum Chordata; class Mammalia; order Artiodactyla; family Bovidae; genus Budorcas; species Budorcas taxicolor. Next base: position 18,312,036 of record NC_068912.1, read on the forward strand.
GATCCTCCTTGTACACCCTGCTCCTATCACCCATGACTTCCATCATCCAGCTCAATGTCATCACCTCCATGGAGACTTGCCTGGTCTCCCAGCCACATGCAAGCCCTCCACCCTCTGAACTTCATAGATGCCTCTGACAGCCTTTACAGCTGCTCATGGTCAAGATGACCTAAATTCTTGTCCTAACTCCACTATTAAACAGTTTCTTGATGACAGGGACCTTATCTTTACCATATCTGCATTCCTAGAGCCTGATGGTGTCCCTGACATAAAGAGGATACACATAAATATTTGTTAAATGAAATAATCTAAGTGCCATTAGAACAGACTTTGAGTTTGGGGAGAACAAAAGACAGGAGGAAAACAAGATCCTGCTCATGTTTGTTTTGTGGATAAGATCTCAACTACTTGCATTCACATCCTTGCCTAATACTGTTTCATAAAGAGTGCAGAGAACATGGTGGATGGACCTCATCTTATAGAACAGGCCAAAAATAGTGTGAAGAGTAAAACAGTAATACACCCTGCCATCTCTTAAAGGCAAAAAGGGAGCTATTTATGTCATCATCAAGAGAACTTAGGGAAAAGTTGTTCAGAGTGAAAATTTTTTCTTCATCTTTCATGAAAATGTGTTGTCTGTCCTTAGAGTGGGGACACTCTCATCTAAATACAGTCCCTAACTTCTGGATGTGTCCATCTCAGAATTACTGCTGACATGCACAGTTAAGTCAAGGAACATTGAAGTTTCTTGATCTTAGGGGTGATGTTTAGCCTGACTCTGCATTTGCAATGCTTGACACCCAGTAGGGACTCAGGAAACTGTTGAGTAAAAGAAAAAGATGAACAATTAGAGGGGATATTCTGATCAAAGGAGCAGTCTTCAAAGGCTTCAGTCACATAGAGGACAAAAAGTAGGTAGGGTTGAGATGTGGGGTGAGGGATTAGTACCTAACCAGGGTGGTAAACAGGACAAGAATAGGAGCAGCTGCTGGGGCCCCAAGCTCAACAGGTCAAGATTATCAGGGCTTACTTGCTTCATCTGGGAAGGCTCCCTGGAAGAGGCAGCCTTGATGTGTAGCTTGGATGAAAGTAGAGAAAGGTCCTTGTGAGCAGGACAGAGAGAATGATATGAAACCCATCCCATCCCATTAGAACAAGACCCTAGAGAGAGAGCTTCCCAGGTGACACTAGGGGTAAAGAACCCGCCTGCCAATGCAGGTGATTTAAGAAATGCAGGTTCAGTCCCTGGCTCAGGAAGATCCCCTGGAGGAGGGCATGGCAACCCATTCCAGTATTCTTGCCTGGAGAATCCCATGGACAGAGGAGCCTGGAGAGCTGCAGTCCATGGGATTGCAAAGAGTCAGACAGGACTGAGCAACTTTCGATTTCACTAGAGATGAGAGAGCACCTGGTTAATGGGGCCTTGGAGATTAGACCCTTCTTTCCTCACTTCCTCCCTCTCTTCCTCTTTCTCCTTCTCTTACTCTTCTCCTTCCCCTCAGGCATCAGAAAAAACCTGAACTGCGCCTCAGAAAGGCTGCAGACACACCAAGCATTAGCAGGAGGGCAAAGGAACTCTGTCTCAGTTTACCAGTTGTTCCTTATCCCCACTCAGAACCCATCACATAAACCTACGCTCACAAATGAGTTTCCCTGAGGTCAACTAGAATCTGCCCAACACCTACGGCCCCTATGTAAGGGTTAAAGAGTCTTTCTGGGTCTCTGCCCTGGATGAGCTAGGCTTCCTTGATACCTCCCCAGCTCCCTGAGCCACTCCTCATAATAACTGCACATAAGAGTCTCTAGGTCCCATCTTTTTCAGCACAATGAAATTTCATAACATGTAGGATGATACTGAGAGAGTCATTTCCTAGGCAGGTTGATAAGAAGTCTAGGGGTCCCCAAGGAGAGAGGGGTCTGGAATTCTCAAGGAGGAGGAAAGGACAAACTTTTTTGTCTCTCTACATTCCTTAGGATTATATAACAATAATGTATCCTGGTTGAGGACAGTCTCTGGAAAAAACCTTCTGGCTAATCCTGTAATCTTAAAATGTAAATTATGGCAGTAGGTCTAGTGAGGTCTTTACAACCTCCAGACATTCTTTTGATTCACTGTAATAACTAATTAGAGAGTATATAATTCCATTGCTAATACTAGCAAGGGGGTACTCTTTCTGCCCCCTTCTGAGGCCTATGTCAGAAGTTTTCTCTATCTCCTTTATACTTTAATAAAACTTTATTATACAAAGCTCTGAGCAATCAAGCCCCGTTTCTGGCCCGAGATTGAATTCTTCTCCTCTGGAGGCCAAGAATCCCAGTGTCTTCTCGTGTTTCAGCAACAACCTTTCAGTACTGGGGATTGACACCACCAGAATTGTCCTTTTCAATGGAGGAGATTAGCATCTAGCTTTGCTCATCCCCTAAACGGAGCTTGCTTGAGGCCAGCAGAGCTGTCTCATCCTCCAACTAGACTTATAATTCCAGTCAGTTCCAGGTCAGGACTCCAGAAAGTTAATGTTCTCCTTCTCTTTTCCTGGTTCAGATTGTATTTATGCGTTTGATATTTATTAAGACCTGAAGCCAAATCTGGCCTCTGTTCAGTTCAGTTCAGTCACTCAGTCGTGTCCTACGCTTTGTGACCCCATGAATTGCAGCACGCCAGGCCTCCCTGTTCATCACCAACTCCTGGAGTTCACTCAGACTCATGTCCATTGAGTCGGTGATGCCATCCAGCCAACTCATCCTTTGTCGTCCCCTTCTCCTTCTGCCTCCAATCCCTCCCAGCATCAGAGTCTTTTCAAATGAGTCAGCTCTTTGCATCAGGTGGCCAAAGTACTGGAGTTTCAGCTTTAGCATCAGTCCTTCCAGTGAACACCCAGGACTGATGTCCTTTAGGATGGACTGGTTGGATCTCCTTGCAGCCCAAGGGACTCTCAAGAGTCTTCTCCAACATCACAGTTCAAAAGCATCAATTCTTCAGCGTTCAGCTTTCTTCACAGTCCACCTCTCACATCCATCACATCTGGCCTCTGTACCCCAAGACAAAATTAAATCTCAGAGACAAGTTTGGGATGAAGTAGAACAGAATTTTCTTAATTTTGGCTTTTCTTTAGTTTTGGCAGGCAAAGGGGGCCACAGTGGGCTAATGCCCTTATAACTGTGTGTCTCCACTTGAAGAGTATAGTGAGTTTTATGGTAATGGTTCAGAGAGGGAGTGAACATTTTGTCAATATTCTTCTGATTGTTTGGTGGGGGAGTGGTAAGTGGGAGTCAGCATCATCAACCTTCAGGTTCCAACTGGTCTGGGGTCTTCATGCTTGTGGACAGCACACCATCATTAATCTTCATTAATTTCTCCCACCTGGGGGGTATGAGTATCTGCAAAACAGCTCGAGGATATTGTTTTGTGTACACCTTGATGGGGAGTCAGGACCTTGCCCCAGGGCTGCACTACTGTTTCTCTTGACTGTTTGCTTCTCCTTGTCTCTCATCCTTCCCTTCCCTGATCAACAATTGCTTGAATCTGCACGTTGGAACTCAGGGAAGGTCATGCAGGCTAAATGAAGGCTATTTCCTGTAATCAAAGAAATGGGGGACACAGAAAGGCTTTGTGCCCAGGAGCCCCTCAGGGCCTTGCTTGGTATCAGCACCTACTATATTCTGGATACAAACAGAATATGAGTCCCATCTTATTCTTCAAAGTTTTCACACTAAAGATAATATAGACACATTGGTATCCAACACAAGACAGTAAGTGAGAGATGGACAAACAGAGAGAGGCAGGTGAATTCTGGTTATGAGTTGAGAATAGAAATGCACCATGTTAGAGTGATAGTATTTGGAGTAATGTGGTTCCCCTATTGGCATCCAGCCTTGTCTGGGGTCAGGACAACCTGTTGCTGAGAATTACCCATTCCCTTCTCACTCTTTAACCCTATCTGTGACTCTTTCTCTGAGCAATAGACATTTCCTTTCTCCCTACCTCCCTTCTTCTCTTCTTCACTCTCTCTTTCCCCTTTTTCTTTCTTTCCTATCCTTTCTTTTTCTTTCTTTCTCCCTCTCTTCCTCCCTCCCTCCCTCCCTCTCTACTTTCCTTTATTCCTTTCTATCTTTCTTTCTGCCTTTTTCTTTTGTTATGAATCCTTTTCTGAGAGTACCTTTTCTTTAATGGGCTCCCTGACAATACCTGATCAAGAAAATCTTCAGAACAGTTATTGCTTGCCATGCATACAACTTATCACACACAATTGCTTTTATGTGAGAGTGTAAACATTTCAAGCAAGGGCTGTTGACTTAAAATATAGTCACAACCTAAAAGTTGAGAGTTATGTTTTATTTGATGGGAATTTTTCAGACTTCAAGCTCAAGAGATAGCATCTCAAGTAACCCCGAGAGAACTACTCCAAGGAGATGGGAGGAGGAGTCAGGTTGCCTAGAAGTTTGCAACAAAAGACAGATAGTCTGAACATCAGGAGTATTTTGTGAATTAAAGAAAACCAGATATCCTAAGTTAAGGAATTAGCACTTTTCTATGTATGGGAATATGCAAGAGTCTGGGCTCACTGAAACCATTTCTTTCATATGCATCTCAGCCATCTGGGGCCAGCATCCTGTGTTTTTCACATCCTGAGTTCCTCAGTGCTCATAGCAGGGAGTAGCTACAGTCTAATGGCTGCTGGTTTGCACAGGTATTCTTCTCCTTCCTGAATGCTCTTAGGGCTCAGGAATTCACATTTGCAGGACTGGTATGGCTGATGAATGTGAAATCCTTGTTTACTGATATGGCAGGAAATACTCCATTTCTCAGAGCTATGTCTCATACATCTTCTATCTCCTTTCAGGGTGCACAATGGTTAATTGCCATACTAGTTGAATAACTAGTTTCAAAAAATTCCTATCACAAACTTTTGCCAAAAGAAAAACAAAAAAACATTTATCCAGAATGCTTTTCAAATATTATGTCCTAAGTTGATTAATTTCAGGTGAATATGAACTCAGCCATGGCAAGATCAGACACAGTGAGGTGGGGTTGTCTACATCACACCATGGACACCTCAACTACATTTCCTGAATACTGTGATATTTTTGCTTAGAATGTGTCAGCAAATATAGTTTAGAGGGAGTGTTCAGGACATCTATCCTATGGCTCTCAGAGTTACTTCTTATTTCAGAGCCCATCCATGTTCTTTTTTACTAGAAAGAAAGGCTGAGATTTTCTGGTCCTAGAGTTTTCCTCCAAGTAGGACCATAGCCAAATCACCAATTATGCTCACTTGTACACAAGGCTATAATGTTATGAAGATTAGCTAGTTAAAGGAGACCATAGGGTTTAAGGTGATGGAATTCCAGTTGAGCTATTTCAAATCCTGGAATATGATGATGTGAAAGTGCTTCGCTCAATATGCCAGCCAATTTGGAAAACTCAGTAGTGGCCATAGGACTGGAAAAGGTCAGTTTTCATTCCAATCCTAAAGAAAGGCAATGACAAAGAATGCTCAAACTACTGCACAATTGCACTCATCTCACATGCTAGTAAAGTAATGCTCAAAATTCTCCAAGCCAGGCTTCAGCAATACGTGGATCATGAACTTCCAGATGTTCAAGCTGGTTTTAGAAAAGGCAGAGGAACCAGAGATCAAACTGCCATCTGCTGGATCATCGAAAAAGGAAGAGAGTTCCAGAAAAACATCTATTTCTGCTTTATTGACTATGCCAAAGCCTTTGACTGTGTGGATCACAAGAAACTGTGGAAAATTCTGAAAGAGATGGGAATACCAGACCACCTGACCTGTCTCTTAAGAAACCTGTATGCGGGTCAGGAAGCAACAGTTAGAACTGGACATGGAACAACAGACTGGTTCCAAATAGGAAAAGGGGTACGTCAAGGCTGTACATTGTCACCCTGCTTGTTTAACTTATATGCAGACTAATGCTGGGCTAGAGGAAGCACAAGCTGGAATCAAGATCGCCAGAAGAAATATCAATAACCTCAGATATGCAGATGACACCATCCGTATGGCAGAAAGTGAATAAGAACTAAAGAGCCTCTTTATGAAAGTGAAAGAGGAGAGTGAAAAAGTTGGCTTAAAGCTCAACATTCAGAAAACTAAGATCACAGCATCCGGTCCCATCACTTCATGGCAGATAGATGGGGAAACAGTGGAAACAGTGGCTAGCTTTATTTTTCTGGGCTTTGAAATCACTGCAGATGGTGATTGCAGCCATGAAATTAAAAGACACTTACTCCTTGGAAGGAAAGTTATGACCAACGTAAACAGCATATCCAAAAGCAGAGACATTACTGTGCCAACAAAGGTCCGTCTAGTCAAGGCTATGGTTTTTCCTGTGGTCATGTATGGATGTGAGAGTTGGACTGTGAAGAAGGCTGAGCATTGAAGAATTGATGCTTTTGAACTGTGGGGTTGGAGAAGACTCTTGAGAGTCTCTTGGACTGCAAGGAGATCCAACCAGTCCATTCTAAAGGAGATCAGCCCTGGGATTTCTTTGGAAGGACTGATGGTAAAGCTGAAACTCCAGTACTTTGGCCACCTCATGCAAAGAGTTGACTCTTTGAAAAAGACTCTGATGCTGGGAGGGATATGGGGCAGGAGGAGAAGGGGATGACAGAGGATGAGATGGCTGGATGGCATCACTGACTCGACGGACATGAGTTTGAGTGAACTCCGGGAGTTGGTGATGGACAGAGAGACCTTGTGTGCTGTAATTCATGGGGTCTCAAAGAGTCAGACAGAACTGAGCAACTGAATTGAACTGAAATGAACTGAAAGGGTCTAAATGCTTGGTTTCAATTTTAGTAGAAGAAATTATCAGCATAAAGTGAACTTAGTGTAAGCTTTCCTTCACCAGAGGGGTCAGTCTCTTTTTTTCTCCTCTCACCACCCAAGAAAGAAAAGAAAAGCTCCTGAGATTTAGAGAAAAAGAATTAAAACAGTGCTTAGAGGATAGACTGTTTAAACTCCTCATAAAATAACTTTTAAAGAATTAATTATTAAAGAAATATACAAATACTTAAAATCTTGAGACACAGTCTTTTTAAACCTCAAAGGAAACCTAAATCAGATTAAACAAAAGACCTTAAAGGAAGGCTTCCAGAGTGATAGCATGAAGAGCTCCATGGACCTTCTCCCCCAGAAAAATATCTGTAATTGTTGAAAATTACTTTAAAAAAGTATTTAAAGTCTATGTAAATTGTCCTAGAGACATACAACAAATGCAGAAACTTTTACTCAAGTGTGTGAGTGCATGCTTAGCCACTCAATTGTGTCCAACTCTTTGCAACCCATTGGATTGTAGCATGCCAGGCTCCTCCGTCTATGGGATTTTTCAGGCAAGAATACTGGAGTGCATTGCCGTTTCCTTCTGCAGGGGATCTTCCCAACCCAGGGATTGAACTTGCGTCTTCTGTGTTACCCCCATGTCTCCTGCATTGCAGGTGGATTCTTTACCTGCTGAGCCATCTGGGAAGCAAGAAAATCTACTAAATCTCAGTCACAAAAAAAAAAAAAAAAATCTATGACCCTAGAGTGCACCTGGTCTTAACTGGAATATTACACCTCTCAGAGAAATAGGATCCTTTTGTTTAAGAATTCCAGTTTAGATAACATGGTAATCACGTGTCCCTTTGGTCACTGATAAGCTCTGTGCTTATTAGTATGCTAGCTAAGAGTTGGATACGACTGAGCGACTTCACTTTCACTTTTCACTTTCATGCATTGGAGAAGGAAATGGCAACCCACTACAATGTTCTTGCCTGGAGAATCCCAGGGACGGGGGAGCCTGGTGGGCTGCAGTCTATGGGGTCACACAGAGTTGGACATGACTGAAGCGACTTAGCAGCAGCAGCAGCAGCTGGCTTTATTGGAGGGGTCCCACCAATATGTGTAATGTTTGACTTCTCTCATTACTGAAACCAATGGGGATGCATCCCTCTTCTAAGTTTCGTGGACTATCCAAAGAGGAAGCACATGCTGAGGATTAGTGTATTGAATGACTCCTCCCTGGACTTTGAATCTTAAGTGACAGACTAAAGACATAGGGACATCTAGAGGTCATGTTAATTACAGCAATTGAGAGGCGTGAGTCATATTATTCTTGTGATATGTTCCTACTGTCTACTCTACCAGACACTTGTTGTCTTTTAACGAATTAAAATACAAATTCAAGGTATTGGCTATTTATCCAGCTGATAATAAGACTATTGAGAGACAATAAACTAAAAGTTAAAAATTATTAAATCTCATGTGAAATTTGTAATTGTAAAAAAATTTAATGAAAATGCAAGATTTCCTTACAAAATTTAGAGTTGAAATATTTGACCTGAAAAATTGGACTTGGGCCTCAAGGAGAGAAAAGGGAGACTTGAATGCTTTTGAAAAAGTCCCCAATTCCTCTTATAGGCATTTTAAATTTTGTGATCTATGCTGCATGCTATATGCATGCTCCTAGTTAGAATTAGCTAAGATTCCTGGTTTATTTGCAGAAAGTTCATATTTAACTTTCTAAACAAATGTTTTGGTTAAAGGAGAAAGGAAAGTTGGTGGTGAGTTGGGGTAGTATCACAAAGGGTAGGAGGAAGAGACCAGTGGCGGGATAGAATACGTATCTGTCAAGTCTGTCTTGCTCCAGGGACCATTGGACCCAGAAGAAAACCTACAGTCCAAAGTTTCATCCTCATGAGAGACATAAGGACATTGTGCTTAAGCAGAGCTGCCTGGAATTCATCTGAGAAATGGTGCCAAAGTAAGAGGCAGGCTTCTCTGGTGTTGGAGAATGGCATTCTATCATGTATACTATCATGTAAGAATTGAATCGCTAGTCTATGTCTGACGCAGGATACAGCATGCTTGGGGCTGGTGCATGGGGACGACCCACAGAGATGTTATGGGGAGGGAGGTGGGAGGGGGGTTCATGTTTGGGAACACATGTAAGAATTAAAGATTTTAAAATTAAAAAAAAAAATCCCAACTCACCCATATTTTGTATATTAGAGAGAGAAAAAAAAAAAAAAAGAATCTGCCTGAAATGTAGGAGATGCTGGTTTGATCCCTCGGTCAGGAAGACCCTTGGAGGAGGGCACCAGCCACCTACTCCAGTATTCTTGTCTGGAGAATCCCAAGGACAGAGGAGCCTGGTGGGCTAGAGTCCATAGGCTCACAAAGAGTCAGATGTAACTGAAGCAACTGAGCAGGCACACACAAGTAAGAGGCAAGGCCATTTTTCTTGCCCTGCTTCCCATTCTCAACCATATCATCCAGCACATATTTGATTTCCAAGGTATCAAGCAGCAAGAGAATGGATGACAATGAAAAGAATACTGGGGCACAAGCAGGCAAAGAAGAGTCCAGAACAAAATGGTGAGCAGATTTCTTGTTTTATTGTTTCATTTGAGGCCGCAGATGCAAGGAGATTAGCTGGGGAGTGAGTTAGAGTCTGTGGTTTGGGGATTCCAGGGAAGACAGCCCAACTGCTGTCAAAAGTCAGCAGACAGATTCTTGGGAGCAGATTCAGGTTTCCGGATCCCAGGACAGAGTCACTCCAGCCCAGAGTTCAGACCTCACCTGGGACCTCTCAGGCAATCCCAGGAGGAGGAGGAGGAAGTGTTTGTCCATCTGTCATCCCCAGGTCGGCTCCTCTTGGCTCAGTGTCCACTTCAGCAGCAGCCGCCTCCAGAGGACTGACCACTCCCCCCTCCACAGCACCCGGAGCCCCCTGAGGGCTGGCTGCAGCAGTCAGACCTCTGGGGTCTGCAGTGGTGGGACCTGCGGCGCCTGTGATGGCTCAGGCAGCAGCCCCCAGACCCGGAGCTGCAGCAGCCGCCGGAGCTGGAGCCGCAGCAGCCCCCGGAGCTGACGCCACAGCAAGAGGAGACTGGGGGGCACTTTGGGGGGCATTTAGGGGTGGGGCACTTGGGGGCACACTTGGGAGGAGGCTGGCACTGCTGCTGGTTCTGCTGGCAGGACATCTTCGTGGGTGTGTTCAGGAGCTGAGGGAGAGTCAGAGAACAGGTCAGACCAGCACACAGAGACCTCCTTTATGGACTTCCACCATCTTGTCTTTCCCCCACATTCTAAAAGCCTGGTCAAGTAACTCGTGGAGAAATTATCTCTAAAATATAGTTTTTCAAGTGCTTTTCACTATCATTTGAAATTTGGGAGCTTTTCATAAAACAGACATAGGTTGTCTTCTTTCAACAAAGCAAGACATAGAAGTCAACTAACTAAATTGACAAACTTGCCCAAAGTTAAGTTCCTTTCTTTGGAGAAGGTAAAATTGACCTTCACAAAGTCTGACTCAAGCTCACTCTACACCACTTAGAATTCTGATAATGTCCAGTCTAGGAGACAGTTTAGAGCAGCAGTACTCTCTGCTAAGGAAGAACTAAAGATTCCCTTCTGGAGGAACTTCCCAGATAGCTTTCCAGAGACACATGTTATTATCAGATCATATATCATATATAATTTCATAATTATGCATATGTATTTGGGTTAATCAGTCCATGTGTTGGCCCTTTGCAATTCTGTTTATATATCATCTATCTATATCTGTATTTATCTATGTATATGCTTGGCTTCCCAGGTGGCCCTGGTGGTAAAGAATTCCCGACCAATTCAGTAGACATTAAGAGGAGCAGGTTTGATCCCTGAGCAGGGAAGATCCCCTGGAAGAAGAAATGATAAATCACCCCAGTGTCCTTGCCTGGAAAATCCCATGGACAGAAAAGCCTGGTAGGCTCAAATCTATAGGGTCGAAAGAGTCAGACCTGACTAAAGCGACTTAGCACACATAGCACACATGCTTGTATATATATATGTATACATGTGATATATACATATACATACCTATATATGCAAGCATATATGTATATCTCTATATATACATATATAAAATGGAGTTACTAAATCATTTTAGAGAGAAGTGAGCTCCAAACCTAATCAAGTTGGATGTGAAACTAGGTTTTCTGGTCTAGTGAAACTAGGCTTGGTTATGCACTCTTTACACACACAACCCCTTCCAATTTTTACATCTTAGCAGGTGAATTTCAACTTGTTAATCATTATTCAACTCAGGAGCTTCTGGTACTGATGCCAGGCAGCACTCCTGACCAAGTAAGTGACACTTGGTGAGGGTGAGGCCCTTGGATCTCTGTTTTTATCTAACCCCCAATACGCTGCCCCTGGTCTCCATTGTTTGAAAAATCACTCTGACCCTAGTAGAGGCTTTGGAGCAGAAACACAGCTGGCTTCTCCAAGGTAATAGCTTCCTTATGAAAGTAATGACTTATCTAAAACCTGAGAAACTCAAAAAGATACAGAACTAACTTAGAGCGCAGAGCATAGACACACAAATGCCATCTCCTGCCTCACAGCTCATCCGTCATCAGGTTTCTAGATTTTTGCTCCCTCTCGGGATCCACCCTCATCCTTGCCATCCCCAAGGCCCTGCCCCCGGCCCTCCCCTCTGGTCTGAACATCCTCTGTGGAAGGCCCTGCTCTGGCTCCCAGTGGGCACTTACCAGTGTCCAAGCAGCACAGGGTCTGTCAACACCTCAGGAGAGGAGTGGATGGAGGTGCTCTGTCCCTAAGGCCTTTTATCCTGGTCTTGGGCCCTTCCCTCAGGTGTGAGGCATGATCTGGGCATGAGAGGACCGCCTCCTGCCAGCCACATGGCTCCTGTGACAAGTGATGACCGGTAGCTCCTTCCTGCCTCCCTCATCAATGGAGCTCAGAAAAGTTGCTCCCAGTTAAAAATATGGTCAACAGAAATAGGATTGAATTCCTCCCATCATCTGCCACCTTATTATCCTTAGTGGTACCTGCCTTTCAATCTCTGTCTTGGAGCTTGGTCCTCCATACCTTCCTGGTTTTCCTCCTATGACCGGAATTCATTAGCTCCAGACCTTCTCATTTGCACAGAAAAATGCTGATGTCTCCAGGGTTTTCACTGTGCTATTGGGAGTGAATGTACCTGTGTACACCTGTGTGTCTATGTCTGCACTTGTTTTCTAAGTGTGGTGTGTGTATTCGGTGTATGTTTTGTGGAGCTCACATTCCAAAATAGATTTACCTCTTAAAATCAACTTGAGCTTGGAAAAATTACTAAGAAGTTAGGTTTATGTCTCTGGAACCAGACTTCCTGAGCATGAATTCTAGCTCCAACACTTACTATTTAGATATAATAACTTAGGGCAAATTGTTTAGCTTCTCTGCCTTTGTTTCCTTATCAATATAGTGATTTTAATAACTTCTACTTCATGAGTTTCTTAGAAGAATAAAGAAGATAACATATGTAAAGCTCATAGAACTTTGCCTTGCACATTTCATACACACCAAAAGCTATCATCATAGTTATCATCAACATCATTTTCCTTAATTACCTTCTTAGATGCATGCTTTGGCAATCAATAGATATTCCTGTCAAGTATGAAGCCAACATTTGCATAAGACTTTAGAGTTTCCAAATAGTTTTCTCATATGTCCATTAGCATAAGGCCTGGAGCATGCAGACATATGTATCCTATGCAGACATAGGATACATCACTCTGTAATAGTCTGGCCCTATGCTGCCTGAGTATGACTCTTAGCTTCCTGCTCAGGTTGTTACTCATAAGGGAATGATTGTAGTATCAATTCCTTGGCTCTCACACAGAAGTCTTACTCAGGAGCGGAGCACTGATACTTAAAGTAATTGGCCTGAGGATTCGTATGGTCCCTACCTCTAAAGATGTGGTGCCCAAGCCATCAATCAATCTGGTTTAGACCTGAGTGATAAGCAGATTTGAAACCTCATGAGGATTGGTTTGTTTATCTTGACTGTGTGATGTTGATGGAGTTCAATTCGATAAGAATGTTTTTATTAAGCAACTGATTGACTTTCTCAGCCTTCTGTTGTCAAGGGATTGGGAGTAAACATGACTGAGTTTTAGATGCAAATAAAAGGCAGATCAAAAGTAATGCAATATGTTTCACTTTGAAAAGTTACAGAAATAACTCTAATAATTTCTCTTCCAATTTATTTTGACTAAGTACAACTATAATCTAGTAATTAACAAATTCTTGAAAGTGTTCAATTTTTCTAGAACCACCCTGAACTTCACACTGAGGGTTATTTTACTTTTATTCACTAGAACCAGTGTCATGTATGTTTATGCATTATTTTTTCACCCAACAATCTTTTCTTGTAACATACATAGTTAAATCATAGTCAAAATAACAAATAAAAATATAGTTGATGGGTTTTTTATGCCTGGTAGTCCCCAAAGCCATGATATTAAAGGAACTATGATGTTTACCCATTTCTAAATAAAACTATTTATATGAAAAAGAGCAACATTTAAGCAAATTTATAACTAACTGAGAAGAAAATTACAATATATATTCCAGGAATAAGACTAAAACAGTTGGTATGCAACTATATTTTACAAATTAATAAGGAAAAAATTCCAGTGAAAATAATAGTGAAAAGAGATAAATAGGCAATACAAAATGTTAGATTTGTATATGACTAGTAAACGAATGAGGGCTTCCCAGGTGGCGCTAGTGGAAGAACCCGCCTGCCAATGCAGGAGATGTAAGAGATACAGGTTCAATCCCTGGGTTGGGAAGATCCCCTGCAGAAGGAAATGGCAACCCACTCCAGTCTTCTTGTCTGGAGAATCCTATGGAAAGAGAAGCCTGGTGGGCTACAGACCACTGGGTTGCAAAGAGTCAGACACAACTGAAGTGACTTAGCACACACAAATGAATGAAAAGCTAGGAAAAGAGACATCTTTTATCTTCTCCTATCAAGTACATTTCTTCATGTCGAATAGGCAAAGATTTAAAAATTTTATAAAATAAGTGTAAATGTGGAGGGAAAAAGCCACTGTAAATGGAACATGAGAATTACATTTCTGAAAGGCAAATTGGTGGTCAATTCATTCAGATTAATTTATTGATAAGTAAAATAATTTAGAATGTATATATATTTTGATTAAACAATTCCAATTTGGGAGTTTTATTCTGTGGATCTTACCACACAAATGTGAAAATCTGAATATTCAGTGATATAAACTGATATTTATAAGAGAAATTGGGACTATATTAATATCTGTAATAAATTTTGACACATACATGTAAATACATAAACAGTGATTAAAATTATTTATGGTTCTATGTTTAGGCATGAACAGATATTTTTTGACTGAAGCTGTCATACTATTTATTGACTGGTGCTATATATTATAAAGCACAAACATTGTACAAGAATCAGAAAATGGAATTTAACAATAGAACCATGTTTGATAGCAGCAAAAATATGAGATATCTAATAATAAATATTTCAAATTTGTAAAAATGGAGAAAATTAGATTCTTCTATCTAGTTGCATTCAATATTGGAAGAAAATTGAACCCCTATGTGAGACTGTATCCCTTTCCCCTAATCTTCATTCAGGGATCAGTAAATGCATCTGGAGAACTGGAAGAAAAGGACAAATATCAAGTGTGACACACGTGTAGAAGGACTAGGCTCCCTTTCCCTCTGTGATCTGCCAGCACACAGAAGCCATTAAATCAAGTTTGGTATTTTGACTTTCTCAGACTGGACATTCTAATTTCCAAACAGAAACCAGGTTTGTGATTTAAAAATGACATTATTTGGGAAGAGCTATAAAGTCACTAAGTCTTCCCAAGTCTTCATCTGGCATCAGAAGACCATCTCATTGAGTAAAATTTTAAGGACAGTAGTATATAATAAAAATTATATCCTATAATCACAGCTTGCTTAATAGGAGCATAGAGATAGATCGTTTAATATCACACCTGCTTGAGGAAACTCTTAGATGACGAGATGAGTCTTCCTAGAAGGATGATATTCTGGGTGGGCCTTTAAGGAGGGACAGAACTCCAAAAGGGTCCAGATGGTGGAAAAGAAATTGAAGAGTACTTCAGATAGAGGAAAGAGCAGGTAATGCTGCTAGTAACAGTAGCAGTCGTAGTAATCATAGTAGTAGTAGCAACAGTAGTAACAGTGGAAACACTTATAAAGTAACAGTAGAAACTACTCTTCATTGAGAGCTAAAACATTCTGGACACTGAACTAAAGATAGTAGCCTCTACTGCTTCCCAGATTAATAGGCATCAAGATGTACAAGTTTAAGTTATATCTGGTAAGGGTGAGTTGTTCAATATGCCTATGTTCCATGAGGCAGTATGAATGGTGAACCTTAGAAATTAAGTTGGAAGTATTTTCCATCGCGCTTTAACCACAGTACTTAAGAAGAGTGTGCATTATTCTGTAGAAAGCCACTGTTTTTCAGAAGTAGAGTGACAAGTGCATAAATGCCACCTAGAAAGCACATTTGGGGAAAAAGGTGTAGAGAATTTAATGATGCTGAAAGAGGAAGAAAGAAGCAGGATTTGCTGAGAGGTATAAAAGCAGGCTCAGATGGTAAAGAATCTGCCTGCAATGCAGGAGACCCAGGTTCAATCCTTGAATTGGGAAGAATTCCATGGACAGAGGAACCTGGCAGACCGCAGCCCATGGGGTCACAAAGAGGTGGACGTGACTGAGGCGACTGAGCATGCAGCATGCATGTGCCTGGAACCAAACTGATTGAAGAAGGGGTGGATAAAAACCATGGGCTTTCAAAATGTGTTGAATTTGTCTCTTTTTTTTTTCTTCATTCATGTATTTTTTCTTCTCTTTTTCTTTCATGCAAGTATGTGCATGTGTGGAGGAAGGATGCTTTGGTGGGGTGGGTCAAGAGTAGCAGAATGAGTACACGGGAGAAGAGGAACATGGAGGAACATGAAAAGGCTGGGTTAGGGCCCCAAATGTGGCCAAGAACCCAGGAAATAATGTTTACAAAAAAAGCACTTGAAACTCAGTCCGTCAATGATACTTCAGGGCCCTGATGACATAAGAAAAAACAAGAGTTAGGAGCATTTGTCTCCTTTGCATCAGAGTGCCTCTCTGGTGCATGGGGTTCAAGACCACCAGCGGGAGAGATCAGGGTAGAAAAAAAAGGAGACTCAAGGCCAACATGCTGAGCAGATTCATTTTATTGTTTTACATCAGTCAGAGAGCACCCTTTAAGAAAATACCACGAGGAGTAACTTAGGGAAGTTTTCCTAGGGAAGTGAGGGTAGACATAGAATCCAAGGCCATGGAAGGGGACTCAGAAGAAAATTTGAGTTTCTGAACCCCAGGGAGGGTTCATTGTCTTTGCAAGTTCAGATTCTTCTACAGGACCTCTCAGGCTCTGCAACCAATGAAGGAGGATAAAGATGATGTCCTCAGCAGTGTGCTGTCCCCAGGTTGGATCTTGTAGATTCAGGGACATCTTCAGCAGCAGCCGCCTCCAGAGGACTGACCACTCCCCCCTCCACAGCACCCGGAGCCCCCTGAGGGCTGGCTGCAGCAGTCAGACCTCTGGGGTCTGTGGCGGTGGGACCTGCGACGCCTGTGGTGGCTCAGGCAGCAGCCCCCAGACCCAGAGCTGCAGCAGCCCCCAGACCCGGAGCTGCAGCAGCCCCCGGAGCTGACACCACAGCAAGAGGAGACTGGGGGGCACTTTGGGGGGCATTTAGGGGTGGGGCATTTGGGGGCACACTTGGGAGGGGGCTGGCACTGCTGCTGGTTCTGCTGGAAGGACATCTTGGTGGGTGGGTTCAGGAGCTGAGGGAGAGACAGACAGCAGGTCAGACCAGCACACAGAGACCTCCCCGCCCCTTCCTGACTTTTCAACATCATTTCTAACATGTATGTTGAAATAACTTGCCTCTGTTATTATTTTAATGTCTTATCAACTACTCTGATAGGACCTCTCCTTCGAAGCTCATCTTATTCGTTTTAAAGTAAGAAGTGGTCATAACCTATTTTACCAATTTGAAAATTGACATTAAATGATATTTAAAAACCAATTCTTTTCACTTATTTCATTCAAATACTGAAATTGTTCTATAGAGATGAACTTAGAACTGAAATATTTTCTTTATGGAAAAAAGTCCTGTTAACACCCAAAATAATTTCACGTTTTGGAAATTTACAACTTCAGATTAGAAAGGGATCTGAGGAATTTCCTGGCTGGCTCCCTTGTTAGAGAGAACGATGAGAGTTCCCTTGACTCAGATCCTGACCTATAATGGCCTCAAAAACACCTCTTACACCATCCTTAGCCTAAAAATTATTAAACATCTTGTGCTTTTCCACCTCTAAAAGTGTACAATGCATTCCCAGGCTCTATCCTTACCCATGTGTATAATATCTCCCAGAGTGCCTCTAATTCTCTCCTCACTCTGACAATTGCTCAAATCATACCAGGCAGAGGATACAGTATCTCTAGACGGTAAACTCCCTTTCTGAGACCTGTTCCAGAATATCAGAACAGCCAGTGGTTTCCTTCTTTCATCCTGGGAGTACCCCCTCCACAAAGCTGCAGGTCTTTGGATCCCTCCCAATGTCCTTAGCCATCACGAAACTCCTATCATTCTCCCTGTCTCCCTGCCTGCTCCTGGTTCCTTCTGTCCTTCCAGGGCTTGTCTCTCTCTCTATAATAATATGGGCCACATCCCCCAAGGCCCTGCTCCCTGCCCTCCCCTCTGGCCTGGGCCTCCTCTGTGGAAGGCCCTGGTCCCACTCCCAGTGGACACTCACCAGTGCACACACAGCACAGAGTCATCAACACCTCAGGAGAGGAGTGGATGGAGGTGCTCTGCCCCAAGGCCCTTTTATCCTGGCCTTGGGCTCTGCCCTCAGGTGTGAGACAGGGCCTGGGCATGAGAGGACCGCCTCCTGCCACCCACGTGGCTCCTGTGACAGGTGATGACTGGCAGCTCCTCCTTGCCTCCCTCCACGGGGCTCAGGGCATCCCCAGCACCAGTGCCCCCTCATTCTCCTTACGGCTTCCCTCCCTCACACCTTCCTCTGGGAATTGGCCTCCCAAGCCCTCCTGTCCTAGTTCTCTGATGGTCTGCTTTGAACTAAGACTCATGGAGCCTCCAAGGGTCTCTGCTTATGCCCCAGCCCCCAGGCCCATCCTGTGTGTGTGGATGTTCGTGTCTGTGCTGTTCCTGTTCAAAGCCTGGATTGGGAGTGAGACCCATCTGGGACAGAACCCCTGGTCCTGACATTCAGCTATGTGATCTTATGAAAATCACCCAACCTTTCTCATTCTGTTTCCTCAACTTTAAAATGGTTGAGAAAAACTAGTCTCAATGGTGTCATGAGAGTCAACAAAATCAAAGAGTAAAATGTCTGCAAAAGGTCCCATAGCACACCGTGTATGCGTGCTCAGTCATGTCTGACTCTGCAATCCCATGGACTGTAGGCCACCAGACTCTTTTGTCCATGGGATTATCTCAGCAAGAATACTGCGGTAGGTTGCCATTTTCTCCTCCAGCAGATCTTCCTGGTCCAGGGATCAAACCTGTGACTCCTGTGGCTCCTGCACACATCGGATCCTCACAAATGAGCTACCTATCCATTGATAATTAAAAGTGAGGAGCTCTTTTCTAGGATACATACATCTGACTTTTTAAAGGACCATTTTTTTTCACCTGGGCTTTTTTTGGTGCATTTTCATAAAACAGTATCCCTGTTGAATAACTAGGGAGTAAATCTGCATTGCCTTACATAGTAGAATGAGAATTTGCTTTCCAAGAATCTTACACAAGGAAACCTGTGAGCTGGTGGACCAGAAAGCAGCAAGAAGAGACAGTGAGAGGGCTCAGCCCTGGGGCACAGGTAGAGGGGCTGCGACCCTACTGAAACGTGTGCCCAGGTGGAGCAACCAGGAGGACCTAACAGAACAGGAGGTCTTGGGTTCAGTAGGAATCTCCAGTGTTACTTTTTTGTTCCTGCAAGAACCCAAGGGTTCCTTCAAGGGTGTTTGTATATGAACATTTTTACAAGATTAAGATAAGGACTAATGTCAGTTTGGTAGGTAGCAGGTGAGCCTTCCATGTGTAGAAGGCAACATCACAAAAAAACTAAACAAATTAATCAGATGAAAGGAAATCAGAGCTAGGATTAATTATGGGAAGAAAATCTTCTTTCCAGAAGTGACCAGAATAATTTTTTGGAGTAGAGTAAGATATGAATTGAGTTAATAATATCTATATCAGGGTCATAATGGATAAGGATAGCCAATAACTGGTGAAACGTATATATGTGCACAGGCATAGGGGGTTTTAGATTGACTTAGATTGACTATATTTTTAAAATTGTGATGTAAAATAGATCAGTGATAGACAGCGATAGAGATGCAGATACAGCCTCAGATACAGATATAGGTGCAGAATCTACCCTCCCTATGATGCTCAGCACCAGATAGGAAAAGGTAGGTGGCCTCCACTGATGAATCACTGCCTCCCATCTGCTAGGATTTCTCCTTGACTCCAGTCTTCACTGGGATACAAGCATATTCTCTTTCCACCATCCCACACTCTAGGAATCATTACGTCTGCCCTTTAAGGTAGCCCCATTCAGGGCTCCACACTGTGTTCAGGATTGAAGTTATCATTTTTGACTGATATGCAAGGCTCTCTGTAATATGACTATACAACTACTCCAATTTCTGTTTTTCTTCCCAAGATTTACTGTATTGGCTGTATGGTAAGCATATCTTTCCTTACTCTACTTCTCTGCTTTGTTCTATGATATTTTCCTTTCTGAGATGATGAGTTCAAGCCTCACTTACTCCATATGCTTTATGTGACATATCTTACATATGAGATTTGAACAGACCATCTGACAAGCTGTGCCTTATATTTCTGATTCTCCTTCAGCAACCGGGACAAGGTTATGCACACATATGTAGTTAATAGATTTTTAAGAATTCTTTCATTAGCATTAGCACTGTGTGGTTTACAAGTAGCTCTTCCCTGTGACAGGTCCTCCTCCTAGAAGACCTCCCACTGAGATAGGCACAGTGAGCTGTGATGGCCACATCACCCTGCAGAGATTTGCCCCTGTCTCACCTGGCTATGACATTCAGGTTGTTCCAATGAGCTTAGTTATGGGGGAGTGGACAGGAATATCTGTGCACTGGCTTATAGATATGGGTTGTGAATCCAGCTCCTGATACCTAGAATGATGGGGTAAAGAGGTCATATGGTCCACACCTCTGCCTCGAAGCAGGGCAGCATCTGAAGTATCAATCTGCTTGGACTTGGGTGATGAGTCACAGTCATGATTGCAATCGGATCACTTGGACTGACTATTTGGCCCTGGATATTAGCTGTCAATGGCTTTGGCCTCATTAAATAAGCATTTTGACTACCAAAGTCTTTCTGAGGTCACCTATTCATCCAAGGGTTCTAGAACTCTTACAATCATTCTTGCATCTTCTCAAGGAGCAGGAGATCCAATGGGAAGTAATTCAAGCTGAGTTAATTTTCCTCTCTGCCCTCCCACTCTCCTCTATGTGAGCTACAAAGTAGAACATTAACACATTTTCCCTTCATGCAAAGCTTCCTTTGAAGTTATAAATGGTAATCAATAACCTAAAGAAATATAATTTCTAAATGATTATTGCTTAATTATTAAGGGACTGAAGATATTTTAAGAGTGGCACAAAATCCATAGTATATAAAGGAAAGAATTGATAAATTACATAAAATAATTTTTATATAGCATAAAGTACCACAGGTAAGACTTGTTGTTGTTCACTCACTAAGTTGTGTCCTACTCTGTAACCCCATGGGCTGCAGCACGCCAGGCTTCCCTGTCCTTAACCATCTCCCAGAGTTTGCTCAAACTCATGTCCATTGAGCCAGTGATGCTATCCAACCATCTCTTCCTCTGTCATCCTCTTTTCCTCCTGCCTTCAATCTTTCCCAGCATCAGGGTCTTTTCCAATAAGTTGGCTTTTTATATCAGGTGGCCAAAGTATTGGAGTTTCAACTTCAGCATCAGTCCTTCCAATGGACATTCAGGGTTGATTTCCTTTAGGATTGACAGGTTTGATCTCCTTACTGTCCAAGGGACTCTCAAGTGTCTTCTCCAGCACCACAATTCGAAAGTGTCAATTCTTCAGCTCCCTGCCTTCTTTATGGTCCAGCTTTCATATCTGAACATGACTACTAGAGAAACCATACCTTTGACTATACAGAATTTGTGGGCAAAGTGACATCTCTGCTTTTTAATATGCTATCTATGTTCGTCATAGCTTTTCTTCCAAGAAGGAGATATCTTTTAATTTTATGGCTGTAGTCACCATCCACAGTGATTCTGGAGCCCATGAAAATAAAGTAAGGCTGTCACAGTTTCCATTTTTTCCCTCTCTATTTGCCATGAAATGATAGGACCAGATGCCATGATCTTAGTTTTTAAAGTCAGCTTTTTTCTTTCTTTTTTCACATTCATCCAAAGACTATTTAGTTCCTCCTCGCTTTCTGCCATTAGGATTGTATCATTTGCATATCTGAGGTTGTTGCTATTTCTCTCTGCAATCTTGATGCCAGCTTGTGATTCAACAGCCTGGCATTTCGCATGATGTACTCTGCATGTAAGTTAAATCAGCAGGTGATAATACACAGCCTTGATGTACTCCTTCCCAATTTTGAACCAGTCCACTGTTCCATGACAAGGGTTCCAGTCCAGTTCCATTGCTTCTTGACCTGCATACAAGTTTCTCATGATACAGGCAAGGTGGTCTGGTATTCCCATATCTTTAAGAATTTTCCACTGTTTATTGTGATCCACACAGTCAGGCCATAGCATAGTCAATGAAGCAGAAGTAGATGTTTTTCTGGAATTGTCTTGCTTTTTCTATGATCCAGTGGATGTTGTTAATTTGATCTCTGGTTCCTCTGCCTTTTCTAAATCTAGCTTGAACACCTGAAAGCTCTCAGTTGATATACTGCTAAAGCCTAGCTTGAAGGATTTTAAGCATGACCTTGCTAGCATGTGAAATGAGCACAGTTCTACAGTAGTTTGAACATTCTTTGGCATTTCCTTCTTTGGGACTGGAATGAAATTCTTTTCAAGGCCTATGTCCATTGCTGAGTTTTCCAAATTAGCTGGCATATTGAGTGCAGCACTTTAATAGCATCATCTTTTAGGATTTTAAGGAATTCCATCAACTCCACCAGCTTTGTTTGTAGTAATGCTTCTTAAGGCCCACTTGACTTCCCACTCCAAGAAAATTACAATACATACCTGATAAGGAATTGCTTTACTTAATATATAAATTTATTTCATAAGTCTAAAAACATATAAAACCACAATGGACAAAGGACACAGAGTGCCCTCATTTCTCATATACGTACATATTCACACATATTGTGTTAGTCAGGAATCTTCAGAAAAAGAGAACCCATAGGGCATGAACATGCATGTAATGAGATTTATTCCAAGGTATTGGCTCCCACAGTTGTGGGGGCTTGTAAGTTTGGTATCGGTAGAGTAAGCACAGGTTGAAGATTCATGAAAGAGTTGATGTTAGAGCCTGAATTCTGAGGGCTGTCTGTAGACAGAATTCCCTCTTCTTTTAGAGTGTTAGTCTTTTCTTTTAAAGCTTCCAATTGATAGGATGAAGTCACTCACACTCTAGAGGGTTATCTATTTACTCAAAATCTACTGGTTTACACGTTGTTGCTCAGTCACTCAGTCACATTTAACTCTTTGCAGCCCCATAGACTGCAGCACGCCAAGCTTCCCTGTACTTCACCATCTCCCGGAGCTTGCTCAAATTCATGTCCATTGAGTCGATGATGCCATCCAACCATCTCATCCTCTGTCATCCCCTTCTCCTCCTGCCTTCAATCTTTCCCAGCATCAGGGTCTTTTACAGTGAGTCAGTTCTTTGCATCAGGTGGCCAAAGGATTGGAGCTTCAGCATCAGTCCTTCCAATAAATATTCAGGATTGATTTCCTTCAGGATTGACTGGTTTCATCTTGAAGTCCAAGGGACTCTCAAGAGTCTTCTCCAATACCACAGTTCAAAGACATCAATTCTTCAGGGCTCAGACTTCATTATGGTCCAATTCTCACATCCATACATGACTACTAGAAAAACCATAGCTTTGACTATATGAACCTTTTATGATTTACATGTTAATTACATGCAAAGAAATACCTTCACAGCAACATCTAGACTGGTTTTTGACTTACAGTCTGGGTACCATGGCCTCACCAAGTTAACACATAAAGGTAACCATCACAGTTTACCCCTTGTCAGCTTGGCACCTGTACACATCTCCTTACACCATATTTATTCTCCAAATAAGGACAATGATAAAGTCACATTTCCAGATAACACTATGCACAACTATGCTGTGTACAACAGAAAATGCACTAACCTTTTCCCCAAAAGAGGATACAAGTTCTTTGAGTGATGTTTACTCTTCTCCCTGATAGCCTTGACATTTTTCACTTTTCACTTTCATGTACTGGAGAAGGAAATGGCAACCCACTCCAGTGTTCTTGCCTGGAGAATCCCAGGGACAGGGGAGCCTGGTGGGCTGCCGTCTATGGGGTCGCACAGAGTCGGACACGACTGAAGTGACTTAGCAACAGCAGCAAAGTTAGATAATGTTTCAATGCATTACTCAATACATCTTATGTTATGTGAGCAAGATTAGAAAGGGAATAAAACAAAGACATTATAGATACACATACATACAAACATATTTATAACAAAATATGGAAGATATACTAGTAATAATTAAAGTCCTGATTGTGGTTCTTTTTTACCTAATAGGGTGACCCAACATTAATTCCTGAAGGGTCTGGACCACTAGTACTCCTGTCTGAAGTAGACTGTTGTAGTTTTCCATTATCTGTCATCAAAGGGTATGTTAGTAATTAGATATGCCCTAAGTCATCTGCCATATTCCATATATATTCTTCACTACATCCATTCTGAAGTAGTATTCCAACTTCCTAATGGTAATCAGACTCAGTCACTCCATCAAGTGCATTAACACCCTTCTTTGTCATTTGATTCAGAGGAATAAGGATGCCAAAGTGGCTGGGTGGCAGTCTTAACTTCCAGTTCAATGGAATTACTGTGAGTCCTGGTGGAAGCATTCCTCTCTCAGGAACTAAGACCTCTTGACCAGCATAAGATCACAGGGACAGGAAGCAAAAATTTTGGTAGTAAATCTCTAAGGGTAATAGTGTGGGTGGTATCACTCTATTTCCAACTTTGATTCCTGGACCTATATAGTCTGGTTATAGAAGAAAGAATCATAATATTGATTGCTGATTTTGAGCATATGCAGCCTCCTAAAGAGCCTTGCACAACCTTGAAAGGTATTGCCACTATCCTGGTTCTGTAAGTAGGTCTTGAAAAGGCCATTTCACAGTTTGATCAAGCCAGCTGCTTGAGGATGATGTGGAACATGGTAGGAAGAGTGAATTCCATAAGCAGACCCGTTGCTTTGTTTTACTTGCTGTATTTGTCAGTGTTCTCCAGAAAAGCAGAAAAAAATATGATTTTATACACACATATATATACATACATATGTATATATACATATGTATGTATATTGATGCAGAGGTAAAGAATCTGCCTTCCGAAACAGGAGATGCAAGAGACTCAGATTCAATCCCTAGGTTGAGAAGATCCCCTGGAGGAGGAAATGGCAACCTGCTCCAGTATTCTTGTCTGGAAAACCCCATGGACAGCGAAGTCTGCCAGGCTACAACTCATGGGGTCACAAAGAGTCAGACAGGACTGAGAGACTGAACACTAGCACTGTATATATATAGTATATTATATAATATATATGAAGATATATATATATTTTTAAATGGGTTCATGTAATTAAGGATGCTAAGAAATCCATGATCTGATATCTGCAAGTGGAAAACCCAGGAAAGCTGGTGGTATAATTCAGTCCACGTCTGAAGGCCCAAGAACCAGGGGAGCCAGTGGTATGGATTCCAGTCTGGGTCTGAAAGCCTGAGAATCAGAAAAACCAAGGAAAAGTTCAGTGCGTCAACTCAAGAAATTGCTCAAGAATTTTAAAAGGGCCAATTTTTCCATCCTCTGCCTTCTGTTCTTTTCAGGTTCTCAATAGACTGCGTAATTCCAAACCTACAATGGGAAGAGTAGTCTATTTTAATGAATCCACTGATTCAAATACTAGCCTCATTCAGAAACACCATCACAGACATATCTAGAAATATCACTTAGCTTGGGCATCCCATGGCCATTCAGACCAACACATAAAATTAAGTGTCAGAGAAACAGTGTCTTGTGAAGCTCCATGATGATAAATAAGACATTCTATAAGTCCTCAGATGAGAATTTTGACAGAAGAATTGCATTCAAGGAAGACAAATCCATATCCAGTTCAGTTCAGTTGCTCAGTCATGTCCCACTCTTTGTGACCCCATGAACTGCAGCACGCCAGGCCTCCCTGTCCATCACCAACTCCCGGAGTTCACTCAGACCCATGTCCATCGAGTCGGTGATGCCATCCAACCATCTCATCCTCTGTGATATAGGTCATATCTGAATGGTCGAGTGGTTTTCTCCACTTTCTTCAATTTCAGTCTGAATTTGGCAATAAGGAGTTCATGATCCGAGCCACAGTCAGCTCGCGGTCTTGTTTTTGCTGACTGTATAGAGCTTCTCCATCTTTGGCTGCAAAGAATATAATCTATCTGATTTCAGTGTCGACTATCTGGTGATGTCCATGTGTAGAGTCTTCTCTTGTGTTGTTGGAAGAGGGTGTTTGCTATGACCAGTGTGTTCTCTTGGCAGAGCTCTATTTGCCTTTGTCCTGCTTCATTCTTTACTCCAAGGCCAAATTTGACTGTTACTCTAGGTGTTTTTTGACTTCCCACTTTTGCATTCCAGTCCCCTATAATGAAAAGGACATCTTTTTTGGGAGTTAGTTCTAGAAGGTCTCGTAGGTCTTCATAGAACTGTTCAACTTCAGCTTCTTTAACATTACTGGTCGGGGCATAGACTTGGATTACCATGACATTGAATGGTTTGCCTTGGAGACAAATAGAGATCACTCTGTCATTTTTGAGATGGCATCCAAGTACTGCATTTTGGACTCTTTTGTTGACTATGATGGCTCCTCCATTTCTTCTAAGGGATTCCTGCCCACAGTAGTAGATATAATGGTCATCTGGGTTAAATTCATGCATTCCGGTCCATCTTAGTTCACTGGTTTCTAGAATGTCGATGTTCACTCCTGTCATCTCCTGTTTGACCACTTCCAATTTGCCTTGATTCAGAGAAAGTCTTTATACCAGTAAGAACAGAACATTGCCATTTCATGATATGTCCTGATATAGTCAACCTGCTTCCAGGTAGCTGGCTCATCAACCCTAGTAATAGTGTCTTACTTGAACTCAGTGTTGGTCTTTATAGGCATGTCAGTCATGGTGACTGAAAATTCATGCTGCTGAAGCCATGTGTATCCACAGTTACCCTGGTTAAAGATTATAGGTCCCTTTGAGGAAGATTGGGGGAAAGACTGACAGTATTTAACTCTTAAGCAGTGTACCAGGGTTTTTCTTCAAAGGGAACTGGCCTCTCCTTCATTCAAAGAGTTCTGGGTTTTATAAACAAGCTCAAGACTAGAAACTGATTGGTGGAACATGATTCTCTCTTTTTATGATTCAGTTTTGTTCATTTGACTTAGAACTCTTAACTTTTCATATATCAAGTGAAAATTTGGGAGACTTGACATTTACTTCACTTCTAAGTAAGCAGAGATTAACTAGCAGAGACAGAGCGCCCTGGTGGTCAGAACATGCTGATTGCTGCATTGACCCTGTCATGCATTACAGTAGCCACACACACTTTGCTATGGGTGACTAAGTGTTGACACTTGGTCCTGCTGTCCTGGGATCCGATTATCCCTATTGTGTTTAGGTTTCTCATTTTGGTGACATCAGATTCCATTGTAGTTTTTGGCTTATAGAGAAGAACCGTCGCAGAACTCTTCAAGGATGCCAGAGCTCCCCTTTACGATTGATTTCTCCTGGTCATTGTAAAAGGTGAGTCCTCTGGACCCTTCTGGGGTGGGTAAGCAGATCTTAAATGACAACTTCACCCTAGATTCCAATAACACCAAGCCTCCAGATCCCTTCCTCTGCAGTAAACTAAGGCAGTTCTGGTGTTTCATCTTCATTTAGTGGAGACTGCCTTTGCTTCATGTTATTGCCATTCAACCATTTGTTAAAGCCCTTTCTAACCCCCAAAGTTACAATGTTAAACCTAGAATATCTACCTGGCTGATCTAAATCCAAAAATTTGGCCTGATACAACTTTAAGTCCTTTCCACAATTACCCCGGCCCAGTAGCAGCAGTAATATCCATCACACACATATGCCCTGGGTTTGTATGTATATAAATCAGAAAACATCATGTAGCTCTTGTGGAGTGTAGTACGCTTGCTTGTGGGTCACACTTTATGTTTCGCCTTTTGAGGTTTACTGGGACTTCAGTCCACTTATCTAGGAGTAAAGGGAGGTAATAGGGTGGTCCAGGTGAGAACCAGTAGTTTCTCGCAAGGCTACTTCTTATGCCGAGGTCATTACCATTTCCTGGGACTATACAGGTTTAATTTACTCAGATGGGGTAGAAAATTCTGCTTCTACTACAAATAATAACAACAACAACGATAATAATAGATCTGAACCTAGAAATTCAATGTTTTGCCTTTTCAGAATCTTTCCAAATATCTGCATTCCAATTTTCAGAATCCCAGGAATGAGTCACTTACGTATCATGGGAGGCATGATATCAGGCTCTCACATGCTATAGACATAACATCGCTTCTGTGACATCCCTTACATAATTGCATAATCACATCTAGTTAAGAAGAGCCCCAGACAAACCCCAACTAAGGGTTTGTCCACTAAACCAAGAGCTCCTTAAATATGCCCAGGACATGAAGGACAAAAAACCTAAGGGCTGTCACAGGTAGGAGGAGATTGAAGAATCATGGCAACTAAATGCAGCATTGGATCCTGGATTAGACTCTGAATCAATACATTTTTTTTGTTTTGCTATAAAGGGCATTAGCGGCACAAGTGGCAAATTTGAACCAGGTCTGTACATACTGAGGCATTAGGGGAACCAGAAGTTGAGTACAGAGTATGAGAAAGATGATGTAGGGATAAAAATATCATTTCAGACAGAAGGAATGCAGACTTCTAGCTTTATTGTTTCACATCAGGCTGGTTTATGCAAAAAGAGAAGCTTCAGAGGGACACGGGGTTGTGCTTTGGGGTTCTCAGAGATTCCACACATATGAAAAGGAGGTGAATAAATGGATTTGGGAGGGAGTTTGGGGCTCCTGGACCCAAGGAAAAGTACTCCCTGGACCAGAGCTCAAAGGCCTCACCCAGACTCCCCAGCAACTGGGGCAGGCCCAGCTGGAGGGGCAGGAGAAGGAGGAAGTGTTTGTCCATCTGTTGTCCCCAGGTCAGCTCTTCTTGGCTCAGGGTCTAGTTCAGCAGCAGCCGCCTCCAGAGGACTGACCACTCCCCCCTCCACAGCACCCAGAGCCCCCCGAAGGCTGGCTGCAGCAATCAGAGCTCTGGGGTCGGCGGCGGTGGTGGGACCTGCGGCCCCTGTGGTGGCTCAGGCAGCAGCCCCCACACCCAGAGCTGCAGCAGCCCCCACACCCAGAGCTGCAGCAGCCCCCGGAGCTGGGGCCACAGCAGGAGGAGACTGGGGGGCACTTCGGGGGACACTTTGGGGGGCATTTAGGGGTGGGGCACTTGGGGGCGCACTTGGGAGGGGGCTGGCACTGCTGCTGGTTCTGCTGGCAGGACATCTTGGTGGGTGGGCTCAGGAGCTGAGGGAGAGTCAGAGAACAGGTCAGACCAGCACATAGAGACCTCCCTGCCCCTTCCTGAGCTTTCACCATCTTTCTATCCCCTTTAGTTGGACAAACTATTTAATGCAATCCTAGATAAATAAACACTGGAAGTTTAATTGTTTCCAGTAGTTGCTCAAATGCTCTTATAGCTTCTTTTTTTTAATGTCAAATGTTCTCCTGCTTTATAATTAGAAAAACTGAGACCAAAATAGTAAAAAAATGTTCTTAAACCCAAACATCCAGTATGTAGGAGATCTACTATAATTATACTGTAAAAATCATGAAAAAAAATCCAAGAAGCAGTCTAGAAATGAAGTCATATCTTTAGGGAAAAGTCATTCCCTCTTGGAAAATTTCCTAGATATTCTTGTCCTATAGGGACATCAGTTCAGTTCAGTTCAGTCACTCAGTCGTGTCCGACTCTTTGCGACCCCATGAATCGCAGCACGCCAGGCCTCCTTAT
This sequence comes from Budorcas taxicolor, assembly GCF_023091745.1. Classification (NCBI taxonomy): domain Eukaryota; kingdom Metazoa; phylum Chordata; class Mammalia; order Artiodactyla; family Bovidae; genus Budorcas; species Budorcas taxicolor. The sequence continues at coordinate 18,341,300 of NC_068912.1, forward strand.
CCATCACCATCTCCCGGAGTTCACTCAGACTCACGTCCATCGAGTCAGTGATGCCATCCAACCATCTCATCTTCGGTCGTTCCCTTCTCCTCCTGCCCCCAATCCCTCCCAGCATCAGAGTCTTTTCCAATGAGTTAACTCTTCGCATGAGGTGGCCAAAGTATTGGAGTTTCAGCTTTAGCATCATTCCTTCCAAAGAAATCCCAGGGCTGATCTCCTTCAGAATGGACTGGTTGGATCTCCTTGCAGTCCAAGGGACTGTCAATGTTCACAATCTCAAAGGATGTTGGAGATTGCCCAGAAGTAGCTTTTTAATTAATATAAGCTGGGACTTGCACGCAGGCCCTTGAGCTAGTCCAGTGCTCTGCGTTCTCCACAGACACTCACCACAAACTAATACCTTAGCACCAAGCTTTGGGGTTTGCCTCTTCACTTCTGCAGACCCACTAATCTGAGAATTTGAAAGGGTCAGTCAGTTCTGATTTCCTCTCTCCTGGCTGGGCACTACTGTCACCGTCTCTGCTTTTCCAAGAGGACAGTTATGTTTTCAGAGATGAGCGTCCTTTTTTGAACACAGCTGTAGGTTAGCATGATCAATATTGCAAATCCTTCAGCTCACTGACAAAAAAATTCATCAATTGGATTTCTCTAGAACACTCAGTCACAACTCCACAACTCCTCCTACCCAGGTTCCCAGCCTCCTCACTGCCGCTTCCCTTAGCCTTCCCAAGACTTGTTATTTTGCTAAAAAAGACCAGTCTCGTCCTCTTCTCACCCTCCCCATCTCAACACACACACACATAGGCATGTGGACACATTGCAAAGCCTCCACGTTTCCTCCACTCTGGTCTGAGCATCTTCTATAGAAAGCCCTGCTCCCGTTCCCAGTGGACACTCACCAGTGCATACGCAGCACAGCGTTGTCAGCAGCCCAGGAGAGGAGTGGATGGAGGTGCTCTGGCCCCAGTGCCCTTTTATCCCAGCCTTGCACTCTACCCTCAGATGTGAGACAGTACCTGGGCATGAGAAGACTGCTTCCTTCCACCCATGTGGTTCCTGTGACAGGTGATGACTGGCAGTTTCCTCCATGTGGCTCAGGACATCTGTGACCACCAAGGAATACGGCTGCTCAGAAATGAAGGCAGGGAGGGAAAATCCTCTTGTCCTTCCCCACTTGTTTTTTCTGAAGGGTGCCTTTCTTGAGGACTCCTGCCTTTCCTTCCTGGAACCATCCTGCCTCCATCCCTACCCCTTGCTCTGCCCAACACTACCTTTTTCTTCCCAAATGTTATTAATGACTACATACAATCTGGTTTAAAGCAAGTTTTTAAGATGTTCCTTCATGTTTTATTCCATCTTCATAACTCTGACACTATATATATATATATATATATATAGTTGTGTGCTTTCAATTTTATAGTAATGGCATCATACTTGAGTGACTCATCTGTAACTTTCTTTCTTCTTTAAACATGACTTTGTGAGTTAGTCAAGCTGATTTGTGTAGCTATAGTTTCTTTCTACAATGTATAGTATCCATCTATGAGTACAGCTTGAGAGCTTGATTTTATCCTTACTCTTTTTTTAGGTGAGCACTTAGATTGTTTGCTCTCTTTGCTGTATAAATATTGTAGCTATGGAGATTTTTGTTTGTTTTCATATATGTTGGAGAGATTCTCTAAGTTAAGCCCCTACAAGTGGGGCTGTTGTGTTTTAGATCATGTCCATTACTCTAATCTCCTCTTATCAGTTTCTAGTTCTACTTATGATATATTAATATAAGAATCACCCTTTCTATGTGTTGTTAATGGACTTAAAATAACTGCCATTTGATGCATATGAATTGGTATACTATTGCAGTTGTAATGTGTCTCTCTTGCTTAGTAATGATCATGAGCATCTTTTTATGTTGCTCATTTGGATTTTCTCTTCTATGAATTTTCTGTTTTTATTTTAAAACTATTTTTCTATTTTTAATTTCTTTTTGTTAGGATCTGTAAGTGTTCTTCACATATCTTGGTTACTAATGCACTATTATTAAGTGAGTTGTATCTTTCCCAAATAAATTGTTTTCCTGTTTGCCTTTAATACTGTCATTTAATTAGAAAGTGTTTTATTTTTAATATAACTGCATTTCTGCAACATTGTATTGTTTGCACTTTTCATGATTTTAAGACTTCTCAACCATTTGTAAATTCAGAAATCTGTTCTTTTCAGCTTTCTTTAGAAAGTTGTAAAATTTTGCTTTCCTTCAGAAGTTAAGGGAGTTTGGGGCAGAATGGATACATGTATATGCATGGCCCAATGTCTTTGCTGTGTGCTTGAACAGATCGCATTGTTAATTGGCTATACACCAATATAAAGTAAGAAGTTTTTAAAAAGTTAAAACCCTTATTCAACCTAGAAAGAATTTTTGTACAATTTCATATTTTTTCCAAGTGGATAACAGTTGTCTCCTTATCATAATCAAATATTTCACTTTCACCACTAATCTAAAATACCTACTCAGTCATAACAGAGTTTCCACATATGTGCACTTCTGTAGTTGGACTGATGATCATTTTCATTGTCAATTTGTCCCTGTGAGACTATCTTGCTGCCTTCATTAATGTAGGTGTAAAATCAGTTGCACTATCTAATCATACAGTTTCCATGATTTTGTTCTGCTCCCTAAGATTGTTTTAACAATTACTAGATCTCTGCTCTTTTTTTTTTTTTTTTATCAATTTTGGGTCAGTTTGTCATGTCCCACAAATGAAAATGAAGAAAGACAAAACATCTTTAGAATTGTGATGAAAATTTCACAAGATATTTTCATTAATTTGTGAAGGGGTGACAAATTTTATGATAATTTTTATTCATCCATAAATACAGTATAACTCTACTTATTTTGGTACTTTATAATGTATTTCAATAAAGTTTTCCCTTTTACCAAAAAATTTTACACAAGGATCATATTTTAGACTTTATATATTTTTTATACTTTAGCAAATTCTAAAATCATATTTTTGAATTACTTTTTGCTGGTCAGTAAAAACATAATTTATTATATATTCTGATATATCTTGCAACTTTTCTAACTTTTGTTATTTTTTTAATTTCCTAGTAGCAATTATCCTTACACATAAAATTTTTATAAAACCTTTTTTACTTAGGTTACATTCTTAGAAGTTCAATGCCTGTTTTAAAGAGTATGTTCATCTTAAAGCAAATTTGTATACGAAGAGTAATTATGTATTGAATAATGAATCACCAAACTTCCATTCAGATGGCTAGGCCAATTTATATTTCTAACAACTTAAGATCCACTTTTGATCACCTTCAGCAAAACTGAGTTTTGTTACCCCTTTTATATTTGTTCCAGTCCCGCATAAAGGAATAAATTTGATAGGTCTTATTCCTGAGAAGTCATTCTTATTTATTTGTACTTTGTGGTTACTTGCACGTACAAACATGAAACAATAAATTTCAAAATGTATTACTTGTGTGAATTTCTTCCTAAGCTATTTGTTCTTGCATTTTGTCCATTAGTTTGTAGGTAGGTTTATTCATTTTCTATAAAATTATAATAAATTTCTGTTTATTTTGAATTTTGACCTATTACTGATTTGTATATTTTGTTTTCTCTCAGGTGGTTGTTTTGAAAATGATGCCTTGCCCCATATAGGTTTTTAATGTGGTGATATTTTCTTAATTACTTTATTTTAATTGGAGGATAATTGCTTTACAATATTGTGGTGGGTTTTGCCATACACTGACGTGAATCAGCCACGGGTGCACATGTGTCCCCCAGACCTGACCTCCCTCCCGCTTCCCTCCCCGCCGTCCCTCTGGGTTGCCCCAGAGCACCAGCTTTCAGTGCCCTGCTTCACACATCAAACTTCCCCTGGTCATCTGTTTACACATGGTAATACACATGTTTCAAAGCTATTCTCTCAAATCATCCCACCCTCTCCTTCTCCCACAGATCCCAAAAGCCTGTTCTTTATGTCTGTGTCTCTTTTGCTGCCTTGCATACAGGATCATCATTGCCGTCTTTCTAAATTCCATATATATGCATTAAGTGAAGTCACTCAGTCATGTCCAACTCTTTGCGACCCCAGGGACTGTAGCTTACCAGGCTCCTCTGTCCATGGGATTTTCCAGGCAATAGTACTGGAGTGGATTGCCATTTCCTTCTCCAGGAGATCTTCCTGACCCAGGGATCAAACCCAGGTCTCCCGCATTGTAGACAGATGCTTTACCGTCTGAGCCCTAGAGTCTTCTATATATGCATTAATATGCAGTATTTGTGTTTCTCTCTGATTTACTTCACTCTGTAGGATAAGCTCCCATTTCATCCACCTCATTGGAATTGACTCAAATGTGTTTTGTAGCAGAGTAATATTCCACTGTGTCAATATGTACCACTACTTCCTTATCCATTCATCTGCCAATGGACATCTAGGTTGCTTCCATGTCCTAGCTATTGTAAACAGTGCTGCAGTCAACATTGGGATACATGTGTCTCTCTCAATTATTGTGGTGATATTTTTTGCCATGCTTAAACTATTTTACTTATAAAAAAAATCACTAGGTACATATTCTAGTAATTTTTGACTATTGATTTATTGTTGTTACTATAAGTAGATGTTTGGAGTAGAAGGAAATGAATAAGAATCACTCATATGCATAGTGTGGGATCTAGAAAACAGAGCAAAATTCACCGTCTGCATTAATTCTCACTAGGGGTCAGCATTCCTCTCTCCTATCTCCTGAGATTATGAAGGCCTGACCACTGAAGAAACATGTTCTCTCAAAAAATCAGTCCTTTACTAGTGCACGTCGTTTATGTTAAAATGGTACCCAAGCCATTGAGATCTAAACCCAGTTGTAAAGATGTTACATCATGTTGCTAAACCCAAGTCAAGTTAACTGGTATTTTAGGGCACTGCCCTTTGTGATGGCAGAGGCATGGACAGAATAACTTCCACATCCCATTGTCTTTGGAATGAATAGACTGGATTCCTGAATCAAAGCTACCTGCATGAGCAACATAATCAAAATTACTAATTAAATATACTCTTTGAAACAGCATGAACCATACCCAGGTATTCAAGGGGAAAATTTATGCAAGATGATAGGGTTTGTACACTGTAATGTGAACATCTCAGAGTAAGAATTCTGTTGATGATGGCATAAGTCATCATCAAAGGAAAATTAACACTAATATTAATCAACAAATTTTAAAACTCAATAGCCATTGAATGCATAGTCCTATATTAGGAGCTGATGAGGGAGATAGAAATATAAGACCTAAGCTGAGGATTCAAGGATAGTTTGTTTTAAATGTATTTCAGAGAAAAGACACAAAAAGAATATCACAGCAAGTTATATTTGAACAAAACAGTTTCAGTAGAACATAAAACATGGAATAAAGCATAGGAGTTTGACAAGCGGAAACAAATTACAGTAGAAAAAAAGTAAGCCATTTCAGCTTAAGAAGAACATTTCTAAATGGAAGTAGCAGAGCCTATACTGGAGATGTAGCCAAGGTCTACAAAGCCCTCAACAATCCATCAGTAGAGACTGGCTCATTGTAGACCCCAAGGTGAAACCTCCTTAGTGGTCCAGGAAACTTACTTCTTAAGGTGACGGATGGAACCCAATGAAGAATAGAATTCAATAAGGGAATTGAAACCCACTGAGGGATGGGGCAAAGGAGAGATAGGCATTTAAGAGGCAGAACAATTGAGAGAAGGCTGAGCACCAAGCAATTCCAGATGCAGAGAGAAGCATGGTGAGATACATATGTGTGTGTGAGGGTGTAGGTGCATATACATCCACACACATACATATCTTCACATATTTAGTCTCTCTCATCATCTCTGTAATATTTCTAAGTAGTGGTGTATTCAACTACATACAGACCACATATCTCAACACTGTAGGATTCATACTGCACAAAGTGATCTCAGTTCAGTTCAATCGCTCAGTCGTGTCTGACTCTTTGTGACCCCATGGATCACAGCACATCAGGCCTCCCTGTGCATCACCAACTCCCGGAGTTCACTCAACTCATGTCCATTGAGTCAGCAATGCCATTTAGCCATCTCATCCTCTGTCGTCCCCTTCTCCTTCTGCCCCCAATCCCTCCCAGCATCAGAGTCTTTTCCAATGAGTCAACTCTTCACATGAGATGGCCAAAATATTGGAGTTTCAGCCTCAGCATCAGTCCTTCCAATGAACACCCAGGACTAATCTCCTTTAGGATGGACTGGTTGGATCTCCTTGCAGTCCAAGGGATTCTCAAGAGTATTCTCCAACACCACAGTTCAAAAGCATCAATTCTTCAGCGCTCAGCTTTCTTCACTGTCCAACTCTCATATCCATATATGATTACTGGAAAAACCATAGCCTTGACTAGGCGGAACTTTGTTGGCAAGGTAATATCTCTGCTTTTCAATATACTATCTAGGTTGGTCAAACTTCCAAAGAGTAAGTGTCTTTTAATTTCATGGCTACAATCACCATCTGCAGTGATTTTGGAGACCAAATAAATAAATAAATGAATAAAGTCTGACACTGTTTCCGCTGTTGCCCCATCTATTTCCCATGAAGTGATGGGACCGGATACCATGATCTTCGTTTTTTGAATGTTGAGCTTTAAGCCAACTTTTCCCTCTCCTCTTTCACTTTCATCAAGAGGCTTTTTAGCTCCTCTTCACTTTCTGCCATAAGGGTGGTGTCATCTGCATATCTGAGGTTATTGAGATTTCTCCGAGCATTCTTGATTCCAGCTTGTGATTCTTCCACCCCAGTGTTTCTCATGATGTACTCTGCATAGAAGTTAAATAAGCAGGGTGACAATATACAGCCTTGACGTACTCTTTTTCCTATTTGGAACCAGTCTGTTGTTCCATGTCCAGTTCTAACTGTTGCTTCCTGACCTGCATACAGGTTTCTCAACAGGCAGGTCAGGTGATCTGGTATTCCCATCTCTTTTAGAATTTTCCACAGTTTATTGTGATCCACACAGTCAATGGCTTTGGCATAGTCAATAAAGCAGAAATAGATGTTTTTCTGGAATTCTCTTGCTTTTCCCATGATCCAGCAGATGTTGGCAATTTGATCTCTGGTTCCTCTGCCTTTTCTAAAACCAGCTTGAACATCTGGAAATTCATGGTTTACATATTGCTGAAGCCTGGCTTGGAGAATTTTGAGCATTACTTTACTAGTGTGTGAGATGAGTGCAATTATGCAGTAGTTTGAGCTTTCTTTGTCATTGCCTTTCTTTGGGATTGGAATGAAAACTGACCTTTTCCAGTCCTGTGGCCACTGCAGAGTTTTCCAAATTTGCTGGCATATTGAGTGCAGCACTTTCAGAGCATCATCTTTCAGGATTTGAAATAGCTCAACTGGAATTCCATCACCTCCACTAGCTTTGTTCGTAATGTTGCTTTCTAAGGCCCACTTGACTTCACATTCCAGGATGTCTGGCTCTAGATGAGTGACCACACCATCGTGCAGCCAGTAGGTGGCAGAATGATTCTCTCAGGTCTGTATGACTCTTTAAATGAGGTTCTTAGTTGTTGTGGAACATATACACATGCAAACAACCCCAAACTCATGCCCCTGAAGGTACACACACACACACTCTCTCTCTCTCACTAATAAAGTTGGAAGATTCTGTGAAACTTGATTTAAACCAGATTGCTCAGAACCTTTGAATTAAGACTTGGGAGACAAGAAAAAAAAAAGAGTCGGGAATTCAAGGTCTAAAATTAATCAAGTGGGTATCTTTCAGGGGGAGAGAGTGGGGAGGAATTATAGGTAGGGATTTTTTTCCCTGCCACCTTTTCTAAGCAGTCCTATTCCTGGTTGGGAGCAGCTGCCAGGAGCTAAATGGAGGGAGGCAGAGAGGAGCTGCCAGTGTCACCAGTCACAGGAGCCACATGGGTGGCAGGAGGCAGTCTTCTCATGCCCAGGTCATGTCTCACACCTGAGGGCAGAGCCCAAGATCAAGATAAAAGGGCCTTGGGCCCAGAGCACCTCCATCCACTCCTCTCCTGAGGTGCTGACAACCCTGTGCTGTGTGTACCCTAGTGAGTGTCCGCTGGGAGTGGGAACAGGACCTTCCACAGAGGATGCTCAGAGCAGAAGGGAGGTTGGGGAGTGGGGGGCAGGGCTGAGAGGGTAACAGGCAGGAAGGCCAGGGGTCTCCAAACGGAGGAAATAGCCTGCAAGTGTCAGACATTTTATCTCTCTTAAACGGCAGGAGGAAACAAACTAGGGATATTTTTTCCTTCTCTATACACATTTAAAAGAGGTTTCTCTCAAAATCCTGTGTTGCCATAATGACACCTGGTTTCACCTGAAGTTAACCGTTGCCTTTTTTATGGAAATGTTTATCTTAAGCTATGCTAATGTACTATACATTTACCCCAAACTCTGTCTTCAAGCCGGTTCTGCCTTTTGGGCTCAGAACCTACTTGATAAACCAGTATGTTATACTCCAATATTGTTCCTCTAATCTATGTAAATAAAACTATTTCCATGGTGCTGTGCCCTTCCTCAAGATTCAAGTTAATCCTTTTATGGCCCAAGATAAACCATTTGGAGCCAAGATTATCCCAAAATACATCTTATGGGTGAGGGGCCTGGTGCCATTCTGAGTTTTGAGACATTCCTTTCTTTCATTAACAGGCTGCTTGTGACTATATAACTTCCAGCTGAAGACTAGCAAGGGGGTACTCTTCCTGCCCCCTTCTGATGCCTATGTCAGAAGCTTTCTCTATCTCCTTTATACTTTAATAAAACTTTATTACACAAAACTCTGAGTGATCAAGCCTTGTCTCTGGCCCCGGATTGAATTCTTCTCCTCCGGGGGCCAAGAATCCCGGTGTCGTAATTCAACAACAACCTTTCAGGGCCTTGGGGATGGCAAGAATGAGGGGAGCTAGAGAGAAAATCTAGAAATCTGATGAAGGATGAGCTGTGAAGCAGGAGGTGGCATTTGTGTATCTACGCTCTGTGCTCTAAGTTAGTTCTATATCTTTTTGAGTTTCTCAGACTTAGATAAGACAGAACTTTCAGAATGAAAATCTTACCCTGGAGAAGTGGGCTGTTTCTTCTACAAAGCCTCTACTAGGGTCATAGTGGTTTTCAAACAGTGGAGATCAGAGGCAACATAATTTGGGTTTGATAAACACAGAGACCCATGGGCCTCACCCTCATGAAGTGCCATTTAGTTGGTCAGGAGTGGTGCCTGGTCATCTGTATCAGAAACTCATAAGTTGAATGAGTAACATGTTGAAATTCACCTGCTAAAGTGTGAAAAAATGGTTATAGGTTATAAATGGTGTATAACCAAGACTAGATTCACTAGACAGAAAACCTAGGTTCACATTCAGCTTGCCTTGATTGGTTTGGGACTCTCTTCTCTATTTCTAAAATGATCTGGTAACTCATTTTATATACACATAGAAATAGATACATACCTGTATACATAGGTATAGATATATGCAAGCAAATACAGATACAGATAGATAATATATAAACAGAATTGCAAAGGGTCAACATATAGGCTGGTTAACCAAATACATATGTATAATCCAACCAGTCCATTCTGAAGGAGATCAACCCTGGGATTTCTTTGGAAGGAATGATGCTAAAGCTGAAACTCCAGCACTTTGGCCACCTCATGAGAAGAGTTAACTCGTTGGAAAAGACTCTGATGCTGGGAGGGATTGGGAGCAGGAGGAGAAGGGGACGACAGAGGATGAGATGGTTGGATGGCATCATGGACTCGATGGACGTGAGTCTGAGTGAACTCCGGGAGTGGGTGATGGACAGGGAGGCCTGGCGTGCTTTGATTCATGGGGTCGCAAAGAGTCGGACACGACTGAGCGACTGAACTGAACTGAACTGATATATGATACATATGATAACAATATGTGTCTCTGGAAAGCTATCTGGGAAATTCCTCCAGAAGGGAATTCTTAGTTCTTCCTTAGCAGAGAACACTGCTGCTCCAAATTGGCTCCTCAGTCAGTCAGATCAGTCGCTCAGTCGTGTCTGACTCTGCAACCCCATGGACTGCTGCATGCCAGGCTTCCCTGTCCATCACCAACTCTTGGATCTTGCTCAAACTGATGTCCATTGAGTCGGTGATGCCAACTGGCTCCTAAAGTGGACATTTTCAGAATTCTGAGTGGTGTAGGGTGAACTTGAGTCAGATTTTGTGAAGGCTAATTTTGCCTTCTCTAGTGAAAGTATCCTGACTTTGGGCAGCTTTGTCAACTCAGTTGTCCTCTATGTCTTGCTTTGTTGAAAGAAGACAACCTATATCTGTTTTACAAAAAATTCTCAAATTTCAAATAAGGTAGTGGGAAAGCATTTGAAAACTATATTGTAGACATAATTTCTCCATGACTGACTTTGCCAGGCTTTTAGAACGTGGGGGAAAGACAAGATGGCAAAAGTCCATAAAGGAGGTCTCTGTGTGCTGGTCTGACCTGTTCTCTGACTCTCCCTCAGCTCCTGAACATGCCCACCAAGATGTCCTGTCAGCAGGGCCAACAGCAATGCCAGCCCCCTCCCAAGTGCCCCACCCTGAAATGTCCCCCAAAGTGCCCCCAGTCTCCTCCTGCTGTGGTGTCAGCTCCGGGGGCCACTGCAGCTCTGGGTCTGGGGGCTGCTGCCTGAGCCACCACAGGTGCCACAGGTCCCACTGCTGTAGACCCCAGAGCTCTGACTGTTGCAGCCAGCCCTAGGGGGGCTCCAGGTGCTGCGGACGGGGGAGCAGTCAGTCCTCTGGAGGTGGCTCCCACTGGAGTGGACGCTGAGCCAAGAAGAGCTGACCTGGGGACAGCAAGTGGACAAACACTTCCTCCTCCTCCTGCTCTTCCAACTGGGCCTCCCCCTCTTGCTGGGGGTCTGGGTAGGGCCTTTGAGCTCTGATCCTGAGGAGCCCTGTGCCCTGGGATCCAGGAACCCGAAAGCTCTTCTCCAAACCAATTTATTGACCTCCTTTCCCATAAATGTGACAGCCCTGGGAATCCAAAAGCACAGAGCCCATGTCCCTCTGCAGTGTCTCTTTTTGCATAAACCAGGCTGATGTGAAACAATAAAGCTGGAAATCTGTATTCCTTCTTGCATTGACTGACCTTTTATTCCTATATCATTTTTCTCATACTATATCCTCATCTCCCAGTTCCCTTAATGTGTCAGTATCTACAGGTCTTTTCCAGATTTATCTCTTGTGCTGCTAATGTCCTTTATAGCAAAACAAAATTTTACTGATTTAGTATCTAATTCAGAATCCAACACTGCATTTAGTGGCCATGTTTTTTTTTTGTCTCCCATCTATGACAGTTCTTCAGGTTTCTTTGTCTTTCATGACCGAGGTTGTTTAAGAGCCATTGGTTTTTGTACAGTGTTCCTTAATTCAGATTTTTCTAATGTTTCTTCTCGACTAGATGTGAGTTAGCATTTTTGTAGGGATCCCATAGAAAGTGAAGTGAAAGTGTTAGTTGCTCAGTCAGGTCCAATTCTTTGTGACCCCAGGGACTGTAGCTCACTAGGCTTCTCTGTCCATGGAATTCTCCAGGCAAGAATACTGGAGTGGGTAGCCGTTCCCTTCTCCAGGGGGTCTTCCCTACCCAGAGACTGAACCTGGGTCTTCAGCATTGGAGGCAGATTTTTTTACCATCTGAGCCACGAGGGAAGGTGGTACTATATCCTTCTTAGAATTTGATATTCAGTTTCATAGTGTATATAATTACTTGTCCTATTCCTGGTGATACAATTTTGACTGCCTGGTTTAGGTGATGTCTACCCCGGTTGTTCATTGCCTATTTACTATTTGTTTTTTAACATGGAAACATATATTACCATATTTAAAACAGATAGCCAATAGGAATTTGCTATTTAACTGCTGCTGCTGCTGCTGCTGCTAAGTCGCTTAGTCGTGTCCGACTCTGTGCAACCCCATAGATGGGAGCCCACCAGGCTCCCCCGTCCCTAGGATTCTCCAGGCAAGAACACTGGAGTGGGTTGCCATTTCCTTCTCCAAAGCGTGAAAGTGAAAAGTGAAAGTGAAGCCCCCCAGTCATGTCCGGCTCTTAGCAACGCCATGGACTGCAGTCTACAAGGCTCCTCCGCCCATGGGATTTTCCAGGCAAGAGTAGTGGAGTGGGGTGCCGTTGCCTTCTCCAACTGGGGGAACTCAAATTGGGGCTCTGTAACAACCTAGAGGGAGTGCAATGGGGAGGGAAGAAGCAGGGAGGTGCAAGATGGAGGCAACATTATGTATTCAGTTCAGTTCAGTTCAGTCGCTCAGTCGTGTCCTACTCTTTGCGACTCCATGAATTGCAGCACGCCAGGCCTCCCTGTCCATCACCAACTCCCGGAGTTCACTCAAACTCACGTCCATCGAGAAGGGGATGCCATCCAGCCCTCTCATCCTCTGTCGTTCCCTTCTCCTTCTGCCCCCAATCCCTCCCAACATATGTATACCTATGGCTGATTCATGTTGATGTTGAGCAGAAGCCAACTCAATGCTGTATAGCAATTATCCTTCAATTAAAAATAAATAAATTTTAAAAAGTAAAATAACTGATGAGAGATACTTTGATAGTATTTAAATATCTATATTTTACCAAATATTTACCCCAAACATTTTTGGAATCTGTTCATTCTATATGAAACAAATATTATTCTGGTGTCACTGATGTCATTGATTATAATTTGTGATTTATATATTGATCTTGTATCCTGCTACTTTGCTGAACTCTTTTATTCAGTTTAGTGAAATGAACATTCTTGTAAATGAATTTTGCCTATACCATATCTTTATTTTCTTAGGTTAAGTTCATATACAAAGTTATTGAATGAAAGGCTATGTTCATTTTAATTTTAAATTGATTACACAGTAATAAGTACTAAATTGTCATCCAGAATAATTATGCCAATTTATATTGCCACCATCAAATTTGAATGTTTATTACCACAAATTCTCACATCCAAAATTTTATTAGCCATTACAATAATTGTTATTTTGAAACAAATAAATTAATCTGATAAACCACATCCCCAAAGATAAGATATTTATTCTTTTTTTTGTAATGTTTCGAATATTAGTAATGTTGAACATGGTATGACTTTTAGCATAACAGATGGCATCTTGAGCATACCCAGTTATTACTGTCATTCCATTGACCCTACCAGGACTGTACTGTGTAGTAACTCTTTTCTCTCTAGTCAAGGGCTGTGTAGTTAATAGATATTGTCTAATGCTTATTAGATTCAGGTAGCCTCTCTGCTCTGTTAGTCTCAGACAATGAAAAAGACCTTTGCTGCTATATTCCTAGTATGCATGAGACTAGTTATCCATCATAAATAAGATAAGGTCTTGGCTTAGGAACGCACTCCCAGTCTTCAAGCATATACTGCATTCCCTAGATTAACTATAAAACATTTCTCCAAAGAAGACATACAGATGGCTAACAAACACATGAAAAGATGCTCAACATCACTCATTATCAGAGATAATCAAGACCACAAAGAGATACCATTTCACACCAGTCAGAATGGCTGCAATCCAAAAGTCTACAAGCAATAAATGCTGGAGGGGGTGTGGAGAAAAGGGAATCCTCTTACATTGTTGGTGGGAATGCAAACTAGTACAGCCACTATGGAGAACAGTGTGGCAATTCCTTAAAAAACTGGAAATTGAACTGCCTTATGACCCAGCATGTCATCTGAATATCTGAGGTTATTGATATTTCTCCCAGCATTCTTGATTCCAGCTTGTATTTCTTCCAGTCCAGCGTTTCTCATGATGTACTCTGCATAGAAGTTAAATAAGCAGGAGACAATATACAGCCTTGATGTACTCCTTTTCCTATTTGGAACCAGTCTGTTGTTCCATGTCCACTTCTAACTGTTGCTTCCTGACCTGCATACAGATTTCTCAACAGGCAGGTCAGGTGGTCTGGTATTCCCATCTCTTTCAGAATTTTCCACAGTTTCTTGTGATCCACACAGTCAAAGGCTTTGGCATAGTCAATAAAGCAGAAATAGATGTTTTTCTGGAACTCTCTTGCTTTTTCCATGATCCAGCGGATGTTGGCAATTTGATCTCTGGTTCCTCTGCCTTTTCTAAAACCAGCTTGAACATCAGGAAGTTCATGGTTCATGTATTGCTGAATCCTGGCTTGGAGAATTGTGAGCATTACTTTACTAGCATAGGAACTAAAAAGCCTGTTGATGAAAGTAAAAGAGGAGGGTGAAAAAGTTGGCTTAAAGCTCAACATTCAGAAAACGAAGATCATGGCATCTGGTCCCATCACTTCATGGGAAATAGATGGGGAAACAGTGGAAACAGTGTCAGACTTTATTTTGGGGGGCTCCAAAATCACTGCAGATGGTGACTGCAGCCATGAAATTAAAAGATGCTTACTCCTTGGAAGAAAAGTTATGACCAACCTAGATAGCATATTCAAAAGCAGAGACATTACTTTGCTGACTAAGGTCCATCTAGTTAAAGCTATGGTTTTTCCAGTAGTCATGTATGGATGTGAGAGTTGGACTGTGAAGAAGGCTGAGCGCCAAAGAATTGATGCTTTTGAACTGTGGTGTTGGAGAAGACTCTTGAGAGTCCCTTGGACTGCAGGGAGATCCAACCAGTCCATTCTGAAGGAGATCAGCCCTGGGATTTCTTTGGAGGGAATGATGCTAAAGCTGAAGCTCCAGTACTCTGGCCATCTCATGCGAAGAGTTGACTCTGATGCTGGGAGGGATTGGGGGCAGGAGGAGAAGGGGACAACCGAGGACGAGATGGCTGGATGGCATCACTGACTTGATGGTTGTGAGTATGAGTGAACTCCAGGACAGGGAGGCCTGGTGTGCTGCGATTCATGGGGTCACAAAGAGTCGGACACGACTGAGTGACTGAACTGAACTGATGACCCAGCAATCCCACTGCTGGGCATACACACTGAGGAAACCAGAATTGAAAGAGACATATGTACCCCAATGTTCATCACAGCACTGTTTATAATAGCCAGGACATGGAAGCAACATAGATGTCCATCAGCAGACAAATGGATAAGAAAGCTGTGGTACATATATACAATGGAGTATTACTCAGCCATTAAAAAGAATACATTTGAATCAGTTCTAATGAGGTGGATGAAACTGGAGCCGATTATACAGAGTGAAGTAAGCCAGAAAGAAAAACACTAATACAGTGTACTAACATATATATATGGAATTTAGAAAGATGGTAATGATAACCCTCTATGCGAGACAGCAAAAGAGACACAGATGTATAGAACAGACTTTTGGACTCTGTGGGAGAGGGAGAGGGTGGGATGATTTGGGAGAATGGCATTGAAACATGTATACTACCATGTAACAACCGAATCGCCAGTCTAGGTTCGATACAGGATACAGGATGCTTGGGGCTGGTGCCCTGGGATGACCCAGAGAGATGATATGGGGAGAGAGGTCGGGGAGGGTGATGGTGGTTCAGGATTGGGAACTCATGTACACCCGTGGTGGATTCATGTCAATGTATGGCAAAACCAATGCAGTATTGTAAAGTAAAATAAACAAACAAAAACTGACCTAGTGGCCACTTGGTGGTTCAGAATGCAGCAGCTCATGCTTTTGGGTCATCATTTCCCAATTCTACTCACTTGAATGTTAACCACAATAAACTTCATGTTTCTGTTTTAAGGAGTTGTCTGTTTTGTTTTGCATCTCAAGATATCTTCTCAGTTTGGTGGCCACTTTTCATTCCCTTTGTCCTCAGACAAACATCTTTTCAAATTTTTTGTGCCTTTGTGCTTGAGAAAATGCACTCACGCATATATGTGTGTGCATGTGTGTGTGTGAGAGAGAGAGAGAGAATAAGAATGGGCTGCCTCTTTCCTTTGTCCATTAGATTTTTTGTGTTTTCTTTTCCCTTTTTAAGACATGTTTTTATATTAGGAATATTAAATCCTTACCTGGCACATGTGTTGTGTTTCTGTGTGGTTGATTACTTGTCCTTCTGCCTTTGCAACACGCAATTAAATTTGTGTATAGTTTACCCACCTTTTCCTTACATATTATGGGATTTGTGCCATTCTTAAAGTATTTTCCGGACACTTAATAATGAAGTAACAATCACCTATATATTCTATTTCCTTTATAGTATTGTCTCATCATTTAAAATTTAAAAGAAAGTTTTTCAATAATGAGGAAAAAGCTACAATTTGTTCATGTACTAGTCTGTAGCTTAAAAGGGAGGAGAGTGAAAAGGCACAGAGAAAAAAATAGTCTGAATTATTTCACATTAAATCTCAGCAGTGCCTCCTCCAGCTCACTGAGAAGATGAAAGAATGAAAATATAAGAAAAAGAATCCTTGCGTTAATACGTGACCTCAAAAAGCCTTTGATAACCAAACTGTTTATTGAATGAGGCCAAAGCCATTGACAGCTAATATCCAAGGCCAAAGGGTCAGTCCAAGTGATATGGTTATAATCACGGCTCTGACTCATCACCTAAGTCCAAATATTTAGACTGATATTTGGGCTCTGCCCTACCTCAAGGAAGAGGTGTGGACCAGATGACCTCTTTATCCCATCATTGTAGGAATCAGGAGCTGGGATCGTGTGTGAGCCAGTACACAGATATCCTGTCTACTCCCCCTTAACTAAGCTAATTGGAATAACCTGGGCCAATGTCATAACCAGGTGAGACAGGGGCAGATCTCTGCAGGGTGATGTGGCTATCACAACTCACGGTGCCTATCTCAGTGTGTGGTCTCCTAGGAGCATAACCTGTCATAGAGAAGAGCTACTTGTAAACTGCAGTATCAGTGCTAATGCTAATGAAAGGATTTTTAAGACTCTCTGAACCACCCATGTGTGTGTAACCTTGTGCAGTTGCTGAAGGGAATCAGAAATATAAGACCCAAGTTGTACTGTCAGAGTATCTATTAAAATTTCATTTGTGAGAAATGGTGCATAAAAGATATGGAATAAGCGGAACTTGAACTCCCTGACTCAGAAAGGAAAACATCATGGAATAAAGCATAGGACTAGGATAGGGAGATGGTGAAGGACAGGGAAGCCTGGCGTGCTGCAGTCCATGCGGTCACAAAGAGTCGGATATGACTGAGCAACTGAACGATGAGGATAGGGAGAGACATGTTTTCAGTACAGCCAATATGTCAGTTCTTTTAGGGAAGCATATCAGAAATTGGATTAGTTGTGCTAAGTCATATTGCAGACAGCCTTGGATGTCAAAGTGTTGCCCTTGATCCTGAACATGCTCTGGAGCCCTGGATGAGACTTCCTTAAAGTGTGGGGGTAATGATTCCAAGAGTGTGGGATGGTGGAGAGAGAACATGCTTGTATCCCAGTGAAGACTGGCATCAAGGAGAAATCCTAACTCATGGAGGCGATGAAACATCAGAGGAGGCTGCGCATCACGAGATATCTTGTGCTGAGAACATAGACAAGGTGGATTCTGTATCCATATCTATGTATGTATTATATATACTGTTAAACAATTTAAAATACAATTATGTCCACACATACAGCTCACCAGATATTGGTTCTCCTTGCCCGACAGACTTAGGCATAGATACTACTGAGTTATGTCTTTGTGCGTGTGCTAAGTTGTGTCTGACTCTTTGGGACTCCATGGACCATAGCCTGCCAGACTTTTCTGCCCATGGAGTTTTCCAGGCAAGAATACTGGAGTGAGTTGCCATTTCCTCCTCCAGGGGATCTTCCTGACCCAGGGAAGATCAGGGATTGAACTCATGTCTCTTGCATCTCCTGCATTGGCAGGCGGGTTCTTTACCACTGTACCACCTGTGAAGACTGAGTTATGTCTACCTCCTCTCAAACTCTAGAAAATTATTTTGGACATTTATGGAGGGAGCACTTTCTTTTCATAGCTAACTCCTAGGTTTAATTTGCCTTCATCTAATTAATTTGATGATTTTTAAAAATACTGCTGCTCTGTAGGCATGGGAGGATACATACAAAATTAACATCAGCCAATATATTAATCTCCATAAAATGGTTGAAGGTTTAAAAAAAAAGTCCTTGAAGGAGCACTTGTGTGGAAATCTTCCTATTCTGTCAGGCCCTCCTGCCTCTTCCAGCTGGAGGCTCATTTCCACAGCATCCTCCTGTACAAATGCTTCAGGATTGAACTCTGTCATTGTCTCTCCTTGCTACTTTCTGGTTCCACAAGTTCAGCCTCTTTCCTCGTGTAAGGTCCTTGGAAGGCAAATTCTCATTCTACCGTAGAAGGCAATGCAGATTTACTCTCTAGCTCCTCTACATGGATATCATTTTATGAAAATGTACAAAAGAGCTCAGTTGAAAAAAAGTGTTCATTTAAAAATGTATGGCAAAACCAATACAGGATTGTAAAGTAAAATAAAGTAAAAATAAAAATTAAAAAAAAAAAGTTAGATACACTTATCCTAGAAAATAACTTACCTTAAAAAAAAAAACTACTCATTTTTAATTATCAGTGAGTAGACAGCTCATATGTGAGGGTCTATTGTGTTACAGGGCCTTTTGCAGGAAGAAAAACATCTTTCATCCATGGTTCTGTTGATCCTCAGGATACCATTGAGAGTGATTCTTAGCAACTAATTTAAAGCTGAGGAAACTAAGAATGAGAAAAGTTGGGTGATTTTCACAAGAGCACACAGCTGAGTGTCAGGACCAGGATTCTGTCCCTGGTGTGTCTCACACCCAATCCAGGCTTTTAAGTGGACTGGTGCGAACACACACGGGTACACACACGTGATGGGCCTGTGGGGCTGGGACACAGGAGAGACACTTGGAGACTTCATGAATCTCAGTTCAAAGCAGAGCATCAAGGAATTAGGACAGGAGTGCTCAGGAGGCCAAATTCTAAGACGAAGGTGTGAGGGACAGACAAATGTAAGGAGAATGAGGGGGCACCGATGCTGGGGATTCCCTGAGCCCCGTGGAGGGAGGCAGGGAGGAGCTGCCAGTCATCACCTGTCACAGGAGCCACGTGGGTGGCAGGAGGCGGTCCTCTCATGCCCAGGCCCTGTCTCACACCTGAGGGCAGAGCCCAAGGCCAGGATAAAAGGGCCTCGGGGCCAGAGCACCTCCATCCACTCCTCTCCTGAGGTGCTGACGACTCTGTGCTACTTGTACTCTGGTGAGTATCCACTGGGAAGGGGATAGAGCCTTGGGGGTTGTGGCCCATATTATTAGAGAGAGAGACCAGGCCTGGAAGGACAGAAGGAGCCAGGAACTGGCAGGAACAGTGAGAGAACCATAGGAGTTTAGTCATGACTAAGGACACTATGAAGGAACCAAAGATTCTGTGAGGGACTCTCAGGATGAAAGGAAACCATTGGTTGCTCTGACATTCTGAAAGAGGTCTCAGAAAGGGAGTTTGCCTTTGAGAGATACTGAATTCCCTGCAAAGTACGATCTAGGGAAAGCAATTCTCAGAGTTAGGCAAGGATCAGAGGCACTCTGGGAGATTGTTGCATGCGTGGGTCAGGGTAGAGCCTGGGAATGCATTGTACAAGCTCTAGGGGGTAAAAAGCACAAAAAGTTTAATGCTCTTTAGGTCAAGGATAGTGTAAGAGGTATCTCTGAGACTGTCAGAGGCCAGGCTCTGAGTCAAGGTATCTCTTATTTTTCTCTTTAACAAGGTGAACCAGCCAGGAAATTGCTAAGACTCCTTCTAATCTAATGTTGTAAATGTCTAAAATATTCAATTATTTGCAATGTTAACAAAATATTTTTTCTATAAAGAAAATATTTTGGTAATATTTGGATGACATAAGTGAAAAAAATATGTTTTAGTTAATATCATTTGGTCTCAGTCTTCAAATTTATGAAGCAATTGATGACTTCTTTTTACTTTAAAATGATGAGTTGAGGTTCAAAGGAGATGCTGTAAGAGTAGTTGATAAGATATTAAAATGATAAAAGTGTCAGGTTATTTAAATGCATGTATTAGAAATGATTCTAAAAGTTCAGGAAGGGGCAGGGAGGTCTCTGTGTGCTGGTCTGACCTGCTGTCTGTCTCTCCCTCAGCACCCACCAGGATGTCCTGCCAGCAGAACCAGCAGCAGTGCCAGCCTCCTCCCAAGTGTGCCCCCAAGTGTGCCCCCAAGTGTGCCCCCAAGTGTCCCACTCCTAAATGCCCCCCAAAGTGCCCCCCAGTCTCCTCCTGCTGTGGCCCTAGCTCCAGGGGCTGCTGTGGCTCCAGCTCCGGGGGCTGCTGCAGCTCTGGGTGTGGAGGCTGCTGCCTGAGCCATCACAGGCGCCGCAGGTCCCACCACTGCAGACCCCAGAGGTCTGACTGCTGCAGCCAGCCCTCAGGGGGCTCCGGGTGCTGTGGAGGAGGGAGTGGTCAGTCCTCTGGAGGCGGCTGCTGCTGAAGTGGACGCTGAGCCAAGAAGAGCCAACCTGGGGACAACAGATGGACAAACACTTCCTCCTCCTCCTCCTCCTCCCACACCTCTTGCTGGGCCTGCCACTGTTGCTGAGGGTTTGGGTGAGGCCTTTGAGCTCTGGTCCAGGGGATCCCTATGCCTTGAGGTCCAGGAGCCCTAAACCTCTCCCCCAAACCCATTTATTCACCTCCTTTCCCATATGTGTGGCAGCCTTGGGAACCCCAAAGCACAGACCCCATGTTCCTCTGCAGCTTCTATTTTTGCATAAATCAGGCTGATGTGAAACAATAAAACTAGAAATCTGTATTTCTTGTCGGATTGATTTTCTATTCCTACCTCATCTTTCTCATACTCAGTCCTCAACTCCTAGTTCCCTTAATGTGTATCTATAGGCCTGTTCAGATTCACCTCTTGTGCTACTAATGTCTTTTACAGCAAAACAAAATTTTGTTGATTCAGAATCTAATTCAGGATCCAAAATTGCATTTAGCAGCATGTTTCTTCAGTTCCCTCCTGTTTGTGACAGTCCTTCAGGCTTTTTGTCTTTCATGACCTGGACATTTTTTTTATGAACTGTTGGTAGTGGGGTTTGTCTGAGGTTTCTTCTGACTAGATGTGATTATGCATATTTGTAATGGTTCCCACAGGAGTGATGTGCTATGTCCTTCATAGAGTCAGAAGTTATGCCTCACATGATGTGTAATTGACTCATTCCTGGGACCCTGAAAATTGCAATGCAAGTATTTGGGGAGATTCTGAAAAAGTGAGACATTAAATTTCTGAATTCTCTTCCATTGCTTTTTTTTTTTTTTTTTGCAGTAGAAGCAGCCTTTCCATCCCACCTGAGTAAATTAATCTTGTATTGTTCCAAAGAAATTATAACAACTTTGCCTGAAGTAGTTGCCTTTCAAGAGACTGATGGTTCTCACCTGGACCCACTCTCACCATCTCCCTTTGCTCTTAGATGTATAAGTGAACTCAAGTTCAAGTAGGCCTGAAAAGGTGAGGCATTAATTGTGACCAACAAACAGTTGGATTATAGTCCAAAAGAACTACATGATTTTTTCCCTGATTTATACAGACACAAACCCAGGGGTATGTGTAGAATGTATATTAGGAGCATGGGATAATTGTGGAAGGAACTTAAAGTTGGTTCAGGCCAAATTTATTGATATGATCAGGCAAGCAGTTGTTCCTAGACTTAACATTCTAACATTGTGGGTTAGACAGGGCTTTAACAGTTTGGCTCATTGGTTACCATGAAGAAAAAAGCAGTCTCCACTAAATGAAGGTGAAATGCAAGAGGTTCCTTGGTATACTGCAGAGGAAGGGATCCAGAGGCTTGGGTTGATTGGAATGTTAGAGTGAAGTTATCGTTTATATCTGCTCATCCATCCCAGAAAGGTCCAGAGGACTCACCTTTTACTGCAACCAGGAGAAATAAATTTGTAAGGATAGCCCTAGAATCCTTGACTAACTCTGCAATTGCTCATCTCTCTAAGTCAAAAACTACAGTGGCATCTGATGTCACTAAACTGGGAAACCTAAACGCAATAGCGATAATTGGATGGCAGGGCCAAGTGGCAGCACTTCGTCACCAATAGCAAAGTGGGTGTGGCGACTGTAATGGACCTCAACATCAGAGCAGCAGTCAGGATGTTCTGACGCCCAGAGAGCTGTGCCTCTGGCAGTTCGTCATGCTGCACTTAGAAGTGAAGTAGACAGGAAGTCTACTAAACTCTCAGTTGGTCCATATAAGTGGAAGAGTTCTAAGTCATGTGAACAAAACTCTGACAAGAAAGAACATGCTCCCCAATCAGCTTCTTGTCTTGAGCTAGTTTACAGACTCAGAACTTTTCGAATTAAGGAGAGCCCTAGAATAAATCCCCTTTAAGAAGGATCCCAGTACTCTGCCCAAACGTTATACTGTCAATCTTTCCCCCAACATTCCTTGAAGGGACCTAGGACCTTTTACCAGGGTGATTATGGTTATTAATGGGTTCATCAGGATTTTTACTCATAAGGGCTGATGTGTCTATAAAGACAAATGCCGGGGTCCAGCCCTGGTGGATCCAGGGTGATTCGAAGGTGGGGACAGAGTCGGCGTCCTTGGAAATAACTTTTTTAATTACAGATAGAGAGGGACTAGAAAATTAGCAGAGAAAAAGAGGCTGAATAACTTGGTTTACATGGAATACGAATCACCACCTACATAGGCAGCAGGCGTCTTCCCGTTCTCCCAAAGAAGAGGAGGCACTGAGCCCACCCCCCACCGCCCCCCCCCCCCCCCCCCCCGGCCAGTCCAATCTTAAAAGCTCAGGCAAAATTAGCAGGCTAGGTGGGTACCCATGCACCAGATGGGAATTCGGCCAGAAAATAGTAGGAGAGAAAAAGAGGCTGAATAACTTGGTTTATGTGGGATACCAATAAAATTTCAAGACAAGGAATTTGCACCATCTACATTGGGCCACTGGCACCACTTGAATATCGGAAGATGCCCCTCCTTGGGCTCCTTCTCGCGAGGGCTTGAAAACCAGGACAAGTAAGTAGACATGGCGAACACCCATGCTCCAGATGGGAATTCAGTCAGAAAAACGGGGAGCAAGAAAGAACGACATGGGGGAATCAGTCTTTCCGGAAACTGATCCCATTTCTTTATTTTTGGGTTTGCTTATATACCTTTTGTTATACATGGGGATGAATACAGAGTCACGTGGGAGTCAGCAGTCCTGACCTTTATCAAAATCAGGTGCTTTACATAAAAAAAGATCTTAGGGGTTTACATCATCTTCTGGCTATGAGGCCTGCTGACATTTTACTACCCTTTCTTTCTGATAACCAAAAAACTTATTTTTTCCAAGGGTGTTTTTTCTTAAACCAGGCACCACCCTCCAAATAAAGTTGCATTCCTATAGGGTAAGGGTGTAGTGAGTTACAATCAAGAAAGGAATTTATTTAACCCAAGGTTAACATGATTAATCTTAAAGGTTAATACTTATTTCTCCTATATGTTAGTTATATTCATTATAAGGGCAGGGAATATGGAGATTTAGCAGCAAACATCAGCCCAACAAATGAAAATCCTTTCACCAATGTTCCCCTTAAGATCTATTTAGTCTTAAAGATAGTGATAAAGTTACATTTTTGCATAGCAAAGACACAGTGATTTATAGCAAAGTACAGTGATCTATTACAAAAAAGAAAATTCATTAACTCAAAAAGTCTAGTATTGCTAACCTTAAAAGCTACTATATTTCCTTTTCTGTATTCCAAATACATTGATTAATATATTCCCAGGTACCTAAGGATATGGAGGCCTGGCGGCAATCATTGACTCAACAAATGAGAAAAGCCCTATGCTAATTAAGATTTTCAAAATACTCCAAACTCTCTGTGCTGTTTATGGTTGAGAGGTAGTAAACAATCATGTGCGTAGTGGCAGGAGTATGGATAATCCTGTCACACAAGCTAGTTTGCCAGCAGAGAGGTTTGACCTGAGACACCTTTGTCACACCCAGGGCAGGGAATTAGCGGCAATTATTGGCACAAAAAATGAAAAACCCTCACCAATATAATTCCTAACCAATCCACTATACTAATAATTTCTAACTTCCCAAAAGAATTTGCCTTTAGTAAGTCTAAAACATCTCATGCCTCTCAGGTTGGGAGGCTGTAAACAATCATATGTAGCCGGACAAACCTATATAGGTGGGCTAGATAACTTTCAGAGGAGTCCGTAAGTTGAAACACCCTTGTCATGCCCAGGAATTTTTATTGACTTGGAGCTGTATGTTTACTCCTTCTCCGAGAGAACTGGTGGGGAACAGCCCCCCATAAAGTCAGAGGTGTAGGTGAGAGGATGAAACAGTAAAGTAGATAGACTCTGGTTTTGGGGGTAGATGCTCGGGAACAGGGGGTTTCCTGAGGCTTGAACATGCCTTTGCGTATGCCAAGCCTCCTTCCTCATGACCTTTGCCATGGGCGGAGTTCCTCACGCTGGCTCCCGGCAGACCAACACTGAATTCACAATAAGACACTATTGCTTGGGTTGATCAGCCAACTGCCTTGGCAAGTTGACTGCATTAGGACACTCACATCATGAAAGGGCAGTGCTTTGCTCTTATTGGAATAAGGACTTCCTCTGGATACACATTTGCCTTCTTTGCATGCAGTTCTTCTGCCAAAGCATTCATCCGAATGAGCCTGAATAAGAATGGATAAGATGGATAAGAATGTCTTATCCATCATGATGGTATTCCACATAGCACTATTTCTATGACTATTTTTTGGCCCGAGTGGCCATGGGTTGCCCAAGCTAAACAATATTTCTGGATACATCTATGAGGGTGTTTCTGGATGAGATTAGTATTTGAATCATCAATTCAGTAGATTACTATTCCCAGTGTGGGCTGGGCATAATACAATTTTTTGAGAGCCTCAGTAGTACAAGTAGCAGAGGATGGAAGATTTTGCCCTTTAAAATTTTGTGCCTAATTTTGTGAGTTGAGACACTGACCTTCTCCTGCTCTTGGCGCTGCTGGTTCTTGGCTTTCTGGCCCAGACTGGCATCTACACCATTAGCTCCCCTGATTCTCAGACATTTAAACTTGGACTGAAGTACACTACCAGCTTTCTGTGGGACTTTACAGAATCTTTTATTGCATTAGCCCAATTTAAAAAATAAATCTCTTCATGCACACATATATATAATCATACTTTTGTTTATCTGGAGAATGCTGACAGATCCAGCAAATAAAGCATAGCAACGGGTCCACTTATAGAATTCACTGTTCTCACCATGTTCCCTATCATCCTCAAGCAGCTGGCTTGATCAGACTGTGGAATGGCCTTTTAAAGACCTAGTTTCTGAACCAGCATAGTGGGAATACCTTGCAGAGCTGGGGCAAGGCTCTTTAGGAGGCTACATGCTACAGGCTCAAGATCAGCAATCAGTATAATGGTTCTGTTTCTTCTACAGTCAGATGATACAGGTCCAGGAGTTAAAAGGTGGAAATAGAGTGGCACCTCTCACTATTACTTTTAAAGATCTCCTAGCAAAATTTTTGCTTCCTGTCCCTATGACCTTATGCTGTTCAAGAGGTTCCTTCGGTTCAAGAGGTTCCTAAGGGAGGAATGCTTCCACCAGGACACACAATAACTCCACTGAACTGGAAGTTAAGACTGTCACTCAGCCATTTTGGCCTCCTCATGCCTCTGAATCAACAGGCAAAGAATGGAGTTACTGCGCTTGTTGAGTGATCAAGTCCGATTACCAGTAGGAATTTGGACTATTACTTCAGAATGGAGGTAGAGAAGGACATATTTGAATACTAAAATCACTTAGGGCATACCTTAGTACTACCATACTCTTTCATTGAAGGCAGTGGAAAAACTACAACAGTCTAATTCAGACAGGACTACTAATGGTCCAGACTCTCTAGGAATTAATGTTGGGTCACTCCACCAGGTAAAGAAGAACCACAAGTAAGAGTTTAATTATTATTATATTTCCTCCATATTTTGCTATGAATATGCTTGTGTGTATGTGTGAATACAAAGTCTTTTTATTTTATTTCTAATTTCTAATAAAATAAAATTTTATTTTATTTCTAATTTTATTTTATTTCTAATCCCCTTACCACATAAGGAGTATTGACTACTATATTTAAGTATGATTCAACTGTGTATCACAATATTTAAGTAAGTTTAGGCCATCAGGGAGAAGAGTAAACATTGCTCAAGGATGCTGCATCTTCTACTGGGGAAATGGTTAGTGCATTTTTTTGATGTACACAGCATGGTTGTATTATGTTAGTTGGAAATGTGGCCTTGTCATTGTCTTTATTTAGGGGGTAAATATGATGTAAGGAGATGTATAGGGTTTCACTGGTGGCTCAGTGGTAAAGAATCTGCCTGCAATGCAGGAGACCTGGGTTTGATCCCAGGGTCAGGAAGATTCCCCTGGAGGAAGGCATGGCAACCCACTCCAGTATTCTTGCCTGGAGAATTCTGTGGACAGAGGAGCCTGGCAGGCTACAGTCCATGGGGTCACAAAGACACAGTTGAAGCGACTGGGTGCACACGCATGTAAGGAGATGTGTACAAGTACCAAGCTGACAAGTAGTGAACTGTGATGGTTAACATTATGTGTTAAGTTGGTGAGACCATGGTACCCAAATTGTGAGTTAAACACCAATCTAGATGTCGCTGTTTAGATTCTTTTTACATGTTATTAACATTTAAATCTGTAGACTTGGAGTAAACAAATCATCCTCCATAGTGTGGGTGGACCTCATGCAATAAACAGAAAGCCTTAAAAGACTGGGCACTCTAAGAGAAGAAGGAATTCTGCCTACAGACTACAGGCTGTAACATCAACTCTGCCATGAATCTTCAACCTGCCAACCTGCTCTACTGACATCAAGCTTACCTGCCCCTACAACTATGGGAGCCAATTCCTTAAAATAAATTCCATTAGCTACATGCACATGTCCTGTTCATTCTGTTTCTCTGAAGAATTCTGACTAATATGTATGAATATGTGTGTGAATATGTGTTTGTATGACTAATAAGGGCTCTCTGTGTTTTTTATCCATTACATTTTTGTATGTTTATTAATTTTTGGATTTATAAGATATATTTATATGTTAGGTAAAGTAATTCTTTATCAGGTATGTATTGTATTTTTCTTTTGTTGATTTTTTATCTCATATATGGCATTTTATGCTATAAAATTATATTTTTGTATTTGTTTCCATTACTCGAGAAGGTGGGTCATAAAGGATCTTGCTGTGATTTATGTCAAAGAGTGTTCTGCCTATGTTTTCCCCTAAGAGTTTTATAGTTTCTGGTCTTACATTTAGGTTTTTAATCAATTTTGAGTTTATTTTTGTGTATGGTGTTAGGAAGTTTTCTAATTTCATTCTTTTACACGTTGCTGCCCAGTTTTCTCAGCACCACTTATAGAAGAGACTACCTTTTCTCTACTGTATCTTGTTGCTTTGTTAGTCAAAACTGAGGTGCTCATAGGTGCATAGATTTATTTCTGGGCTCTCTGTTTTGTTCCGTTGGTCTATATTTCTGCTTTTGTGCCAGTACCATACCACATTGATGACTGTAGTTTTGTAGTATATTCTGAAGTTAGGGCGGTTGATTCCTCCAGCTTCATTCTTCTTTCCCAAGGTTACTTTGGCTCTTCAGGATCTATTGTGTTTCCATACAAATTGTGAAATTATTTGTTTTAATTCTGTGAAAAATACCATTGGTAATTTGAGAGGGCATCCCAAGTGGCTCAGTGGTAAAGAATCTGCCTACCAATACAGCAGACTCAGGAGATGTCAGTTTGATCCCTGGGTCAAGAAGATCCCCTGCTGGAGGAAGTAGCAACCCACTTCATTATTCTTGCCTGGAAAATTCCATGGACAGAGGAGCCTGGCAGGCTACAGCCCATGGAGTCACAAAGAATCAGACATGACTGACCATGCATGCACAAAGCCACCTAGCCAAGCTGATCCTGTATTCCTGACCAACAGAATTGTGAAAATTTGATAGGGATTGCATTGGATCTATAGATTGCTATGGGTAGTATAGTCATTTTAACAATATTGATTTCTCCAATCCAAGAACGTGGTATATCTCTCCATCAATTTGTGTCACCTTTAATTTCTTTCAATAGTGTCTTATAGTTTTCTGCACACAGGACCTAATTAAACTTAAAAACTTTTATACAATGAAGTAAACTATAAACAAGGTGAAAACACAACCTTCAGAATGGGAGAAAATAATAGCAAATGAAACAACTGACAAAAGACTAATCACCAAATATACAAGCAAGAGTTCATGAAGCTCAAAAGCAGAAAAACAGACAACCCAATGAAAAAGTGGGCAGAAGACTTAAACAGACACTTCTCCAAAGAAGACATACAGATGGCTAATAAGCACATGAAAAGATGCTCAGTATTATTGATTATTAGAGAAATACAAATCAAAACTACAATGAAGTATCATCTCACACTGATCAGAATTGTTGTTGCTCAGTTTCTCAGTCAGGTCTGACTCTTTGCAACCCCATGGACTGCAGCACACCAGGCTTCCCTATCCTTCATCATCTCCTGGAGCTTCCTCAAACTCATGCCCATTTAATCAGTGATGCCATCCAACCATTCTGGCCTCTGTCACCCCTTCTCCTCCTGTCTTCAGTCTTTCCCAGCATCAGGGTCTTTTCAAATGAGTCAATTTTTCACATCAGGCGGACAAATTATTGGAGTTTCAGCTTCACCATCAGTCCTTCCAATGAATATTCAGGACTGATTTCCTTTAGGATGGACTGGTTGGATCTCCTTGCTGTCCACGGGATTCTCAAGAGTCTTCTCCAACATCACAGTTCAAAAGCATCAATTCTTCAGTGCTCAGTTTTCTTTATGGTCCAACTGTTACATCCATACATGACTACTGGAAAAACCATAGCTTTGACTAGACTGATCTTTCTCAGCAAACTAATGTCTCTGCTTTTCAATATGCTGTCTAGGTTGCTCATAGCTTTTCTTCCAAGGAGCAAGTGTCTTTAATTTTATGGCTACAGTCATCTGCAGTGATTTTGGAGCCCCCAAAATTAAGTCTGTCACTGTTTCCATTGTTTCCCCATCTATTTGCCATGAAGTGATGGAACCAGATGCCATGATCTTAGTTTTTTGAATGTTTAGTTTTCAGCCAATTTTTTTTGCCCTCCTCTTTCACCTTCGTCAAGAGGTTCTTTAGTTCCTCTTCGCTTTCTGCCATAAGGGTTGTGTCATCTGCATATCTAAGGTTATTGATATTTCTCCCAGCAATCTTGATTCCAGCTTTTGCTTCATCCAGCCCCACATTTTGCATGATGTACTCTGCATGTAACTTAAATAAACAAGGTGACAATATACAGCTTTGATGGACTTATTTCCTAATTTGGAACCAGTCTGTTCTTCCATGTCCAGTTCTAAGTGTTTCTTCTTGACTTACATACAGGTTTCTCAGGAAACAGGCAAAGTGGCCTGGTATTCCCATATCTTTAAGAATTATCCACCCTTTGTTGTGATCCACACAGTCAAAGGCTTTAGTGTAGTCAATGAAGCAGAAGTAGATGTTTTTCTGGAACTCTCTTGCTTTTTTTATGATTCAATGAATGTTGGTAATTTAATCTCTGGTTCCTTTGCCTTTTCTAAATCCAGCTTAAACATCTTGAATTTCATGGTTCATGTACTGCTGAAACCTAGCTTGGAGAATTTTGAGCATTATTTTGCTAGCATGTGAGATGAGTACAATTGTGCAATAGTTTGAACATTCTTTGGCATTGCCTTTCTTTGGGATTGGAATGAAAACTGACTTTTCCAGTCCTGTGGCCACTACCGAGTTTTCCAAATTTGCTGGCATATAGAATGCAGCACTTTCACAACATCATCTTTTAGTGTTTGAAAAAGCTAAGCTGGAATTCCATCACCTCTACTTGCTTTGTTTGTAGTGATGCTTCCTTAGGCCCACTAAACTTCACACTCCAGGATGTCTGGCTCTATGTGAGTGATCACATCATCATTGTTGTCTGGGTTATTGTGGTTATCTGCCATGTAAAGCCACCCAAGATGGACAGGTCATGATGGAGAGTTCTGACAAAATATAGTCCATTGGAGAAGGGAATGGCAAACCACCTCAGCCCTCTTGCCTTGAGAATTCCATGAACAGGATGAAAAGGCAAAAAGATATGACATTGAGAAATGAACTCCCCAGGTCTGTAGGTGCCCAACATCCTACTGGAGAAGAGTGGAGAAATATCTTCAGAAGGAATGAAGAGGCTGAGCCAAAGTGGAAACAACACCCAGTTGTAGATGTGTCCCGTGGTGAAAGTAAATTCCGTCAGAATGGCCATCATCAAAAAGTCTACAAACAATAAGTGCTGGAGAGGGTGTGGAAAAAAGGGAACACTCTTGCACTGTTGTTGGAAATGCAAATTGATACAGCCACTATGGAGAACAGTATGGAGATTCCTTTAAAAAACTAAGAATAAAACTACTATATGACCCAGCAATCCTATGACTGGGCATATACCCTGAGGAAACCAGAATTTAAAAAGACACATGTACTCCAATGTTCATTGCAGCACTATTTACAATAGCTAGGACATGGAAACAACCTAGATGTCTATCGACAGATGAATGGATAAAGAAGTCAAGGTACATATACACAGTGGAATATTACTGAGCTATAAAAAGAATGCATTTGAGTTGGTTTTAGTGAGGTGGATAAACTTAGAGCTTATTATACTGAGTGAAGTAAGTCAGAAAGAGAAAGACAAATTTTGTATATTAACACATACATACGGAGAAGGCAATGGCACTCCACTCCAGTACTCTTGCCTGGAAAATCCCATGGATGGAGGAGCCTGGTGGGCTGCAGTTCATGGGGTCGCTAAGAGTCAGACATGACTGAGCGACTTCACTTTCACCTTTCACTTTCATGCATTGGAGAGGGAAATGGCAACCCACTCCAGTGTTCTTGCCTGGAGAATCCCAGGGACGAGGGAGCCTGGTGGGCTGCCGTCTATGGGGTCACACAGAGTTGGACACGACTGAAGTGACTTAGCAGCAGCAGCAGCATGGAGTTTAGAATGATGGTACTGATGAACCTATCTACAGGGCAGCAGTGGAGATTGCAGACACAGAGAAAAGGCTTTGGGACACAGTGAGGGAGAGAGAAGTAGAATGATTTGAGAGAGTAGCTTTGAAACATATACATTACCATATGTAAAATAGATAGCCAGTGGGGATTTGCTGTATGACACAGGGAACCAAAACTGGTGCTCTATGCCAACACAGAGCATTGGGTTGGGGTGGGAGATGAGAGGGAGGTTAAAGAAGGATGGATGTATACCTATGGTTGATTCATGTTGATGTATGGCAGAAACCATCACAATATTTTAAAGTAACTATCCTTCAATTAAAAATAAAATAAAATTTAATGGCATTTTACAATTTGGTTTATTAATTTTTTCCTTTATAAATTGTGGGTTTGTGTCACTTTTAAAATATCTTCTCCTCCTTATTAATTAAGCAACAATCATTTATACTTTCAGTTTCTTTGGAGTGTTGCTTCATTGTTTATAACTTAAAAGAAGATTTGCATGAAGGGAACATGTGGTAATGGTTTCCTTTGTAGTTAACATTGAAGAGTGGGAGGGTACAGAGGAAAATTAACTCAGCCTGATTACTTCCCATTAGATGTCCAGTTTCTTGTTAACTTGAGGGGATGATGTAGAGATATAATCCTTGGATGAATCGGTGACCTCAGAAAGCCTTTGGTCGTGAAAATGGTACCAGAGCCACTGACAGCTAATATCCAAACCAAAGAGTCAGTCCAAGTGATATGGTTGTAATCATAACTCTGACTCATCACTTAAGTCCAAACAGATTAGTGTTTCAGGCTGCCCTGCCTTGAGGCAGAAGTGTGGACCATATGACCTCTTAACCCTATCATTCTAGGAATCAGGAGCCAGGCTCTCCTGTGTGAGCCAAGGCATGGATATCCTGGCCACTCCCCATAACTAAGATCATTGGAACAACTTGAGCCAGTGTCATAACCAGGTGAGACAGGGGCAGAACTCTGCAGGATGACGTGGTCATCACGGCTCACGGTGCCTATCTCAGGGTGAGGTCTCCTAGAAGGATGATCTAAGTCACGGGGAAGAGCTGTTTATAAACTGAAGAATCAGTGCTTTGCTGTGTGTAGTTTAGTTGCTAAGTCTTCTCCAACTCGTTGCAACCCCATGGACTGCAGCAGGTCAGGCCCCCTTGTCCTCCACTATCTCCCAGTTCAGTTGAGTTCAGTTCAATCACTCAGTTGTGTCTGACTCTTTGCAACCCCATGGACTGCAGCATGCCATGCTTCCCTGTCCATTACCCACTCCTAGAGCTTAGCTTGAAGAATTTGGAGCATTACCTTATTAGCATTCAAAATGAGTGCAATTGTTCAGTAATCTGAACATTCTTTGGCACTGTCCTTCTTTGAGATAAGAATGAAAACTGACCTTTCCTGGTCCTGTGGCCACTGCTGAGTTTTCCAAACTTGCTGATGTATTGAGTGTAGCACTTTAATAACATCATCATTTAGGATTTTATATAGTTCTACTGGAATTAATGAATGTACCCCAATAAATAATCACTGAATGAATGCCCTGAATCATTAGGCTAATTTGCATTCCCAGTAACAAGGCTTTTCGAGGGACCGTTTGCACGCAACCCACCAACAGTAGTTTTAGGAATTTTTTTTTCATTTAAAAAAAAATATTCACTGATTTATTTGGTTGGTTGGTCTTATTGGGTCTTTGTTGCAACACAGGAAACCTCTTCATTGTGTCATCCAAGATCTTTCATTGCAATGCACAGACTCTCTAGTTGTAGCACCCAGGTTCTAGAACTCGGGCTAGGCAGTTGTGGTAATTAGGCTTAGTTGCCCCATGGCATGTGGGATCTTAGTTCCCTAACCAGGGATCAAACCTGGGTCTGCTGCATTGCAAGATGAACTCTTAGGCCCTGGATTACTAGGGAAGTCCCTTAGGAGCCTTTTTAATCTCTGACAATATATTATGAATCTAAGAGCTCCCTCCTGAAGAAACAAGTTCTATCCTTTACTAGTGAGGTGGAATTTTTTTTTTTTCTAATCTCATTTCAGTGGAAACTAGAAAATTTTTTTCATTTCTTTCTTCATTTTTTTGTATTGATCATTTATGCCTCTTCCAAATCTTTTATAGAAATGTTTACTTGTTTATTCTTACCCATGACCATTAAATAAGGTGACCAAAACCATACATCATAGTTTGCCAGAGATCATTTTAGATTATGTCTTTTATCCCAGCATAAATTTTCATAAACCTTTTTTTCAAATTCAACCCTGTTCCAGTTCAGATAATGATGATATAGTCACACTACCACCCAATGATGGTAAGAGGATGGCTTCTTAAGAGGCTTCACTGATTCAGGATAAAACCGAAACAACTTGGCCTTGAGTCAAGTATCTATACAGTATGACCCTTTTCTGTTTCTAAAGGTTTTTTCTTTGTTCCCTTAAGAGAAGAAATCCTTCTCTTAAACTGAATTGGCTCATTAGCTCTACTTTGAATAGGCTGCATGCGTGCGTGCTAAGTCCCTTCAGTCGTGTCCGACTGTTTGTGACGCTATGGACTCCAGGCGAGACTGCTGGAGTGGGTTGCTGTTTCTTCTCCAGTGGGTCGAGCCCCCACTTCCTATGTCTCCTGCACTGGCTGGTGGGTTTTTACCACTAGCGCCACCAGGTTACTTCATGCCTTATCTTTGTTTTGCTTATGTGACATATTTCTGATCAAGTATTTATTGAGAACAGAGTCTGGATATAAAACATTTATATCCCTCTCTGCTCCTGGAGCGGAGAGATGCAGATAGTCATTTCACCAGGGTTTCTTAGCACCTAAGAGTTTGCACATAGCTTTTCCATGGGATTTAAGTCAATCAGGTAACAGTTTGATATTAAGATGTGTACTGTTATATGTGCTGGTCATATCATCCTACAGAGATCTCTCTCTATATTACTCAAGGGAAATATTTGTTCTCAATATGTTCTAAAGGGCATAGCTATGGAAGGAGAGATTGGGATATTGATTCCCTGGCTCACACAGTCAGTAACTACTCCAAAGCCCAGCTCATGAATTCCTAGGTTAATGGGGCTGGTGTTCCACTGGGTCACGCCTCTGCCTCTAGGCATGGCAGCACCCAACCTTCCATGAGTCTGACTCTGGGTATAGGTGATTAATCAGCAGTGTGGTTGCAATATCTTGAGGACTTCTTTCTAAGCCTTGGCTTTTAGAGTTCAACAGATGCAGTAACATTTCAAAAGAAAACAAAAATGTTTAGTTACAAGGGATTGGTTTTCTGAGGTTATTTACTCATCAAAGTGTAAGGCGAGTGCAGAGAAAGAAAGTGAGCTAGGCAGTCGGGCAAGGAAAGGAAATATATTAGAGGGAAAACGAGAGGGTGACTGGCCCTTGAGAAGAACCAGTGTCCTCCCTCTCTGACGAGATCTTTCTTATATACCTCCAATGAAAAATTCTCTGAAGAAATGGTTAACTTATAGCCTGTACTTGAGTCCTGCAGTCACATAGCTGGAGGTCTGGAATCTGGTGATCTCTTAGCCTTCAGTAGGTAGGTGCCAGCAGGAAAGCAGAATGTCGTTTGGGCAATTAAGTCAGTCTCAAGGGTCATTATGACCTTGTGACTGTGACTTTATCCTTTGTTTGAGAGGTCAGCATAATAAGTTATGTTAACAATGAGTCCCCATGTAGGCCCTGTCACAAAGGTATCTGTCTCCCATGTTCTTGGATAATTTCACAGGATGGGAGGAA
Organism: Budorcas taxicolor; assembly: GCF_023091745.1. Lineage (NCBI taxonomy): Eukaryota > Metazoa > Chordata > Mammalia > Artiodactyla > Bovidae > Budorcas > Budorcas taxicolor. Next base: position 18,376,142 of record NC_068912.1, read on the forward strand.
ACACTGCTGAGAGTCACAGGAAGCTATTAAAACTGGATGAATTTTTTCTTATTCCCTGCACCCTACAGCCCCTTCCAGAGACAGGACCTTGTACATCACCAATTTTTACTTCCCTTCCCTTCTCTTCTCTTCCCCTTCAAAACATTTGAAAGTGAAAGTGTGAAAGTGTTAGTCACTTAGTCACGTTCAACTCTTTGCAACCCCATGGATGATAGCCTGCCAGGCCCCTCTGTCCATGGGATTCTCCAGGCAAGAAAACTGGAGTGGGTTGCCATTCCCTTTTCCAGGGGCTTTTCCCAACCCAGGGATCAAATCTGGGTCTCCTGCATTGCAGGCGGATTCTTTACCTTCTGAGCCGCCAGGGAGGCCATCAAAACCTTTATTTATATTATAAAGTATTTTTTAAAGCACATTTTAAAAGCATTAAGGGAAAATATTTATTATTTCTAATTCATTGAAAAATAAACTTAATTTGAAGGAAAAATAAATATAGAAGAAAAGTTGATAAATGGGTATATCAAGTTAAAAATCTGTACAGCAAGTAGCACCCACAAATAAGGCAGAATGAAAATGAATCAGTGGGGAGATTGCAACACATTTACAGGGAACATAGAAGACAGCTCTCACAAGTCAACAGAAAATACGTAAGTTCAGTTCAGTTGCTCAGTTTTGTCCGACTCTTTGCATCCCATAGACTGCAGCATGCCAGGTTTCCCTGTCCATCACCAACTCCCGGAGCCTGCTCAAACTCATGTCCATTGACTCGGTGACGCTATCCAAATATGCAAGCACACTAACAAACAGATGAGCAAAGAACATGAACAGGCAACACACGTTGTATTTGGAGTATTTCTATGGAGTATTTCCTGCCATATCAGTAAACAAGGATGTCACAGCCATCAGTGATTTCCGCACCTCCAAATGTAAATTTCGGACACCAGAGGGTGTCTGAAAAGGAGAAAAATGCCTGTGATCCAGCAGCTGTTGGATGCCACCACTAAAAATCAAGAAGCAAGATGCTGGCCCCAGATAGCTGAGATATAGATGAAAGGAATGATTTCAGTGAGTCCAGATGCTTGCATCTTCCCATACAAAAAAAGAACGCTAAATTCCTTAACTTGAGGTATCTGGTTTTCCTTAACTGACGATAATCTTTTGCTGTTCAGACTGCCTGCTGCCTGCGCCTTTTGTTGCAAACTTCTGTATAACCTGACTCCTCTTACATCCTCAAAGCAGTTTCTCAGGACTACTTGAGATACTACCCCCAGAGCTTGAAGTCCCAAGAGTTCCCACCAAATAAAACAACTCTCTACTTCCAGTTTGTGACTATATTTTTCAGTTGACACACATATCAGAAAATAAATACAAATAGCCAAAGAATAATTAAAAATATTTTCAATTAAATATATTCTATGTTACCAATCAAAAGAGATAGACAAATTAAAAGGAAATGTCTTATAGAACAGTGTCAATCCAGTGTATTCATTCACTGGCAAAGATTGCGTGTCTGACAGGCTCTCACTGTTGGAGTGGATGCATGGAATTGAGCACTCAAACTACATTGCCTTGAAAATAAATTGGTATAATTATCATGCATGACAGTATGATGATTCATTCATTTAATACAGACTTTATGATGTGTGAATACAGTGTTTGAATATATAGGAACTTAGCCTAAGGAAATAAAGGAATGGTAAGAAAAGAATATATGCATAAGGATGCTCCTTGAAGCCAATTACCAATAATAAGAATACAGTAATCCTAACCCTGCCAGGCTCCTCTGTCCATGGGATTCTCCAGGCAAGAGTACCCGAGTGGGTTACCAGTTCCTCCTCCAGGGGATTCTCCCAACCCAGGGATCAAACCCACATTTCTTATGTCTCCTACATTGGCAGGCAGGTTCTTTACTATTAGCGCCACCAGTTAAGCACCCCCAAACACATTTTCCCTGACCAGGAATTGAACCCAGGTCGTAGTGGTGAAAGGACCTAATCCTAGCCACTAGACCAACAGCCTGACAATTGGAATTGCTCCATCATTGACAGTTCTTATATCACCCTGTCCTCAGGACTCAGAGCAGTAACAGAGTAGCAGGTGTTTTTCAGAGTGCACAGATGAGGGTCACCAAGTCTGCTGGAGAGCCTGTCCTTCTTGCTCTAGTCCACGACTGTGAAAGATGGTGAAGCTCTCCTCCCACTGGTTTGACTGTCTAAGCTGGGGAAGAGGGTGGTCAGAGAGAGCATCCTGGATCCTAATGTGTTGCCTGGACTGTGTGGACATCCTGACCTCAAACTCAACAGAAATTGTGGAGAATTTCCTATGTGTGGGCAGGAGGGCTCCCATGCATGGGAGCAGAGAAGAAATTAAGTCCAGCCTCTACTGCTGGACATTGACTTGTGGACTCACCAGAAATCAAAAGGTAAAGAGAAGGGACGATCCAAGAGAGTTTGTCTTCTTGTTTGTGAGGAGCTTCAAGCCTTGAAGCATCTATCAGGACCCATATCAGCATTTCTCCCTCTGCCTAGAGGCAGCGGTAGTTGAACTTGCTACTTATCAACCTTTATGTGCCTTTCAGTTCTTCAATAAGTCAGCAGTTCCTTACAGAAAGTTCTGCCTGGTAAAGCGAACATCTTAATTTCTGTTTCCTGACCTCTTCTAAGACAGTGACTAGTTTCAGCTTTAATGAGGACAGAAATTGAAGGAATTTAATCTTAAGGACTCAATGAGTCTTAAAAGCAACTGATACTGTTCTAGGGTCCAGATGACAAGTGGAGAAAGGGCAGAGGGCAGACATGCTTGTCTTTCCCGGTACATCGACAAGTAGGAGGAAAGCAGTCTAGGACAAGGTGGTGAATGGATGATTTGTTTTATTGTTTCATTTCAGGTAGGGAACTACCAGTGGCATAAGAATTATTCTCTGGGGTTCCCAAGGCAGCTTGAAGAGATGGGATCAGGGATCGGCAGATGAGTTTTTAGCAAAGAACACAGATTTCTGGATTCCAGGTCAGAAGAAACTTCTAGGACAAAATTTGAAATCTTCACTGATACGTCTCAGCAGACAGTCAGACCGAAGGAAGATGGCCTTGTCCTTTTCATGCCTCTAATTCCTCTCTTCTTGGCTCAGGGTCCACTTCAGCAGCAGCCGCCTCCAGAGGACTGACCACTCCCCCCTCCACAGCACCCGGAGACCCCTGAGGGCTGGCTGCAGCAGTCAGACCTCTGGGGTCTGCAGTGGTGGGACCTGCGACGCCTGTGGTGGCTCAGGCAGCAGCCCCCAGACCCAGAGCTGCAGCAGCCCCCGGAGCTGGAGCCACAGCAGCCCCCGGAGCTGACGCCACAGCAAGAGGAGACTGGGGGGCACTTTGGGGGGCATTTAGGGGTGGGGCACTTGGGGGCACACTTGGGAGGAGGCTGGCACTGCTGCTGGTTCTGCTGGCAGGACATCTTGGAGGGTGGGCTCAGGAGCTGAGGGAGAGACAGATGGCAGGTCAGACCAGCACACAGAGACCTCTGTGCCCCTTCCTGAACTTTCAACATCTTTCTGGACCCTTTATCTTGAAAGCCTTCAGATCAGACATAAGAAAATCATCTCTTTCATGCTCATTAACATTTCCTAAGTGTCAGAAAAAGGACCAGGAAATAAATTGGCTCCAGGTCAGCATTCTCTCTACCACCAAGATCCTTGAAAATGTCCAATGTAGGGACCATTTTAGAGCTGAAAGCCTCATTAACGAAAAAGCAAAATCTTCCTCTCCCTGAAGAATTTCTATGTTTTTGTTTTGCAGAACATAGAAAATTGCAACTGCAAAGGGCCTTGGAGTGGATGTGTCTCAATCAGCTCATTTCATAAGAAACTGAAACAGAGGCACATTCACTGGTCCAGTGCTATTCACAAACACATCACAGTTTCATCCCTAGGTTCCCTGACTCCCCACCGAAAGACTATCTTATATTCTGCTCCTTAGGCCTGTCACCAGGCTTCTCAGCCTCACTATGGATCTTCTTGTTGGAATCCAAACAGATCCACAAGTGTCTCTGATTCTCTCCACTAAGTACCAACATCCTCAGTCCATTATTTCTACAATGGATGTGTTTCCAAAATGATGTTTCCATTATACACCCCACTCCAGCATAATCTAGAAGTCAATATTTTTATTCCCTAAAAGCAGAAAAACACACCCAGCAACTGAAAACCATTTGATTTCTCTAAAGCTCCAGCACTAGCCGCAAGAATCTTCCCAGGAGCTCTTGGTCTCTCACTCATCTTATCCTTCCCTCCTTCAGATTTCCTGGGCTTTTGTCCTTGCCAGCGACAACTCCAGCCGCCAAGTTTCTGCCCTGCCATCTCCTCTGGTCTGAGCATCCTCTGTGGAAGGCCCTGCTCCCATTCCCAGGGGACACTCACCAGTGCACACGCAGCAGAGAGTCGTCAGCACCTCAGGAGAGGAGTGTATGGAGGTGCTCTGGCCCCAGGGCCCTTTTATCCTGGCCTTGGGCTCTGCCCTCAAGTGTGAGCCAGGGCCTGGGCATCTGGGCATGAGAGGACCGCCTCTTGCCACCCACATGTTTCCTGTGACAGGTGATGAATGGCAGTTCTTCCCTGCCTCCCTCCACGTGGCTCAGGGCAGCTGTTCCTGGCTAGGAAAGCACCTGCCTAAAATGAGGGCTATAGTGGGTGGAAACAGACACCAGCATTCATGGAATCCTCTGTTGCCTTCCTTTCTATGGAAGATGGCTCTCTTCACAGCCTTCTCTTCACACTGAGGGACCTGGTCACATGATGCTTTTCCTTCCACCCTAGATATTAATTTTTCATCTGGACCTTTGGATCTAGATAGCTTGAAGTGAAAATCTACATGTCTAAATTGTGGGTGGGGGGCTGGATGTGTATATGACTGTCAACTAAAACATATATTCACAGTCTAAGAGTTTAGAGTTATGTTTTCTTTGGTGAACATTTTTAGGACTTCAAGCCCTGGAAATAGCATCTCAAGTAACCCTGAGAAAATTGAGAAGAGCTGAGGGAGAAACCAGGATATATAGGAGTTCTGCAACAAAGGGCAAACAGTAGGTGCAAAAGATTACTATCAGTAAAAGAAAACCAGAAATCTTAAATTAAGGAACTTAGCACTTTTCTGTGTTTGGGAAGATGCAAGAGTCTGGGCTCACTGAAATCATTCCTTTGATATGTGCCTCAGCTATCTGGGACCAGTATCCTCTGTTTACACATCCAAAATTTCCTGAGGGCTCACCATGGGGAGTGGCTGCATCTGATGACTGCTGGATAGCAGGTATTCTTTTCCTTGGGGCTCACCAGCTCTGGTGGCTGCAGTCTCTGATGACTGTAACATCCTCTGTTTACTGATGTGGCATGTGATATTTCATATCAGAACAGAATATTCTGATTACTAGAATCTTATCATAATGGAATATTCTATCATAGCCTTAGTTTTCTAATATTTTAAATTGAGATTATGATAGAAACGTCTTCTTAAGGATCTACAAATTAAGATGGCAAAGAGGAAGTAGACCGATGGTATTCAGCACTGAGTGATGTTCAGGCTGATAGACAGGCATAAAGAAAAATAGATTCAGACATGAATTTTTAACAGACAGTGGGCTTTTATTAAGCCACAGCTATCTTTTAAAAATAGATGGATCTTATTAAAACTAAATGCCATTTTTTCCAATATACCTCAACGAATCTGACTTTATGAAGAGACTTCTAGAATTAAAATAGGAGAAGAGGACTGAAGAGAGGCGTGTTTCCCTAAATTATAGCCTGAAAAGAATTCATAATTTCCTGGGACAAATCTGAAGGAATGAAGTAATGTAAAAATGAGATAAGTGAAAAAAGAAAGTGACCAAAGAAGAGGTCTTAAAGTGTGACTTCAAGTGGTGTGACTGGTATACTTAAGAACAGACATATTCAATATTCTTTAAAAATTTTTCATTATCACAATATAGATTTCCTTTGTTCCCCAAGGTTAAAAATAGCCAAATGGAAATTTAAAAAATGTGAAACAGATTATCTGAAAAAAATGAGTTCAAAATTAAATATAATGTCAGAAAACTCAGTGGATGGTCTTAGCAGATTGTAAAGCACAGAAGAATAGATTAGTGAACCCGAATTTGAAAAAAATTATTCAAACTGAATGGAAGAGAGGAAAGAATATTGGGGAAAAATGAACAGATGATTGATAATCTGTTGAAAAATAGCAAACTGTCTACATACGTGTTACAGTCCAGAAGATAAAATAAATAGAATGGAGGAGGAAATATATTTTAAAACAACAGTCAAAAATTTTCCAAATTTCATAAAAATTGTTAACTAATAAACCCAAAATGTTATAAACAAACAAAAAAATCCAGTAAGTAGTAAAGTGTGTCTAGGGGCAAGATCGGAGAAGGCAATGGCACCCCACTCCAGTACTTTTGCCTGGAAAGTCCCATGGATGGAGCCTGGTAGGCTGCAGTCCATGGGGTCACCAAGAGTCGGACACGACTGAACAACTTCACTTTCGCTTTTCACTTTCATGCATTGGAGAAGGAAATGCCAATCCACTCCAGTGTTCTTACCTGGAGAATCCCAGGGACGGGGGAGCCTGGTGGGCTGCCGTCTATGGAGTCGCACAGAATCGGACACAACTGAAGCAACTTAGCAGCAGCAGGGGCAAGATACAAACTAATCTTGGAAAATAGGTAAAAGAGAAAGAAATTCTGAAGAAGGTAACCAGAAAGATTTGTCAAGAGGTCTGGTACGAATATAGGCTTTAAAGGGTGGTGAAGCCTTGATCCCTAGGGTGGAACCAGGAGGACATTCAGTGGAGAAGAGCAGTGTGAGGACATGTATGGTGCAGGAGGATACAGGTGGTCTTTTGTGAGCAGAGTGGGCCAGCATGATTGGAATGTAGGGCATGTGTGATGGAGTAGGGAGGGAGAGTGAGGCACAGAATAAGGCAGAAAAGAAGACTAGGTCCAGATTTTGGGGAGACTACAGCCAGGGTCAGTCTCCCAGGTTTTATGCAATGTTCACCAAAAATCCACTGAAGGTCTTGGTTCAATTTTATTATTGTTACTTGTATGTTTGTCATTTTAGCAGGGTAAGGATAGTCACATTCATGCTGGGGATTCACACAGGAGACTTTGGGACAGAGGAGAACAGCAGTAGGGGAAGAGCTGAGAAAATGCCACCTCTGATAATCCCCTAGATGTTGTCACAGAGTGATAATCCCTTTTTCATGAATTCCAAATCCAAAGACCTTCAAAAACTGAATTTCTAGTCTGATTGTTTATGACAGTCATTTGGTGGCAAAAAGACTGAACTGAGCTGACCGTGAGGTCTCTTCACCTTACTGTGAATGTTCCTATGTTCTGTTGCAGAAATACAAATGACCTCTCTGAGGGAACCCTGAAGCCATGGGGTGTGGAGGATCTGGACTATACGTCTTGCCTCCCCAGGATGTGGTGGACTCCTTTGAGTTTGTAAAAAATTATGTGAATACTTCAATTAAATAGAGGCTGGCACCACCAGGGGGAGCTCTCCTGCCCTGCAAGGATAACAGAGCCCAACAGCAAGAAAAAGACTTTTCTTTTCTGGCAAGGACTCAGCCAATGAAAAACCATGGACTCTTGTTAACTACAGCCCTCCCAACTTCCTTTTCCTCTTTATAAAAGTGTTCTCCTTTCCTCACCATGTAGGGACTTGTACGTGACTCCCTATGGTTGCAGACACCTCATTGCAATTCACCAAGGATCCCAGATAAACTCATCTTCGCTGGAGAAATAGCTGGCAGTCTGTTTTAGGTCAACAAAATCCATGGTGTTGAGGTTGTACATGGCCAACTCTGAAGTATTCCCGCAGCATTACTATCAAACATAAATTATATTTATTGACTATCTTTTTAAAAAATGTCCTAAATTTTGTTTGGTGCCAAGGGGTTCAGATAAGGAATAGGTCTGTGGTATTTGTATCCTGGCAACCCACTCTGGTATTCTTGTCTGGGAAATTCCGTGGACAGAGGAGCCTGGTGGACTACAGGCCACGGGGTTGCAAAGAGCTGGACACGACTTAGCGCCTAAACAACAACAAATGTCGATATAGTTTGCTACTGGAGGATTAAGACTATGCTCATTGGAAAAAGCTCCTGCATTGCTGACTGAATAAAACAAACCTCTGAAGAATGCAAATGAAATGCTGTGGAAATAAATGATGAATGAAATGTTTGTTCAACCCAGCCTTTTTATCCAGGCAAGGTCAAGTCAGGAGGCCTTCGAGTGACTAAGGGCTCAATCTCCATTCAAGCCGAAAAGATATCTCTGATTGATGGAGAGCCTCTTCTCCCTGGTACCACCCGTCCCTCTGGCTGGTCCAAGGAGACACACCAGTGGTAAACTGGCTGCACAGCATCAATAAGCTGATGGTCATTTGTGATAGCTGCTCAAATCAGTATCCTTAAACCCAACATCCACCCTGGTACTTGAACTTTCTGATCTCAAAACATCTACTCTTTCTAGATTCAGTGTTTTGCCTCAGCCATTTTCCAGCACCATCACTTTATCCCTCTTCTGTCTGCCATTCCATGTCCCTTTACTTCTTCAACTGCTTTTCTTCCAAGCCCCTCTACTTGACCCAGCTTGAGGCAGGGGATAGATGGGCCCCTGGGGAGTTGGAGTTAGTTTCCGGTGAACCAGTACTCCCAGATAAAAATAGCAGGACAATCAAGGGAGGAAGCTGGGCTCTGCACAGATAGAGGATGTGCGTGTGTGGTGGGGGGATGGGGGGGTGGGGGGGTGGGAGGGTGGGTGTGCGCATGTGTGTCAGTGCTCAGTTGTGTCCAACTCTTTGTGACCCCAGGGACTGTAGCCTGCCTACCAGGCTCCACCATCCATGGAATTTCTCAGGCCAGAAACCTGGAGTGGATTGCCATTTCCTACTCCAAAGGATCTTCCCAACCCAGGGATTAAACCCACGTCTCTTAGGTTTGGGAGTAAGCATTATCAGGTCTTAGATGTGTGACCAGATAAATTAGTTAACCTTACTAGACTGTGTGTGTGTGAGAGAGAAAGAGAGGGAGACTGTCTATAAATTGGAGCAAATCATAGCATCTTTTCAAGGGGTGAATATGAGTAAGAATGTAGGTTTCCTCTTCAGGTGGTGGCTGGCACACAGTAGGTCATCATCTTCTAACCTCACTCCTATTTTATCTGAGCTGAACAAACTAGGTACCCAGGTGTGCACTGTGTGTGCCAAGCAGAGCAGCACACTCATGCCTAACTAAAAGGACAAGAGTTCATCACCATTTGCCACAGATAATCTCACCCTTGGCCTGTATTCAGTTGTAATCAACCATGCTTTCTCCATATCTGCAGATTTACAAATACCAACTCATCTTCTATGTTAAGTGTGGCTAACATTTTAATTAAATTCATAACTTCACATTTATCTTAACTATATTTTATCGTTTCAGATGAAGTCCATTATTCTAACCTGTATTGAATCACTGCCTATTCTTCAATTTCCCCATCCCTTGAATTCCATACCTGGAATTTCAGTCAATTTCTTCTCAAGTGTTTCTCTGAGAGGCTGATAAGAAGTTCATTAGAGCAGGATAAGAGTGGAATCTGGGGACCATAAAAGTGTTAGGAACCAGGAGAGATGGTCAGTGAAGGAAGAAATACCCCTCCAAGGGCTTCTGCCATTATGCCATTTGCTCTGACAGCACACCTATTATCATCTCTGTCTGGAACACAGGTCCTCTTCCCTCCATTCATTAGATGACTCCCACTTGCCCTTCACATTGCTGATCATAGCTGCCTCCTCCAGGCACTTAACCCCTGCAAGTGCCCCTCCAGTGGGCTTCCTCAGTACCCTGTGCCCCCACACTGAAACTCTTATGATCTCTATTGTCTCTTAACCTCTTGGCGAGACAAACAGGGTCTGCCTGGCTCACCATGGCCTCTCCTGGAATAAGCACAGCTCCTGGCAGAGCACTGAGGCTCCATAAAGATTTGCCAAATGAGTGGATGTGTTGATACAAGTTGACACGTGGTTTTTTCCCTGATAGCTGTTTAGTACTGGAGAACAGAGGGAAGGTGTTATCCCAGCTCAGGGCTCCCGTGATAAGATGTAGTGAGGAATGTGGTGGGCAGGTTTGGCACATCTTGAGTTATTTCTAGGCTGCTAGGTACTTCTACTTTAACCTTCCAGGTCAGGGAGCTTCTTACTTTGGAGGAATGATTTTGCTTGTCGCTGGTGATGGGGAAAAACATGAGTCCTCATGCGTCACCATCACCCTCTCTTCCTTGCTAGTCTCAGGACATAGGCATGTGGATCCTCTGGGATGTCCAACCATGTCAGAAATCAGGAGTATGCTGTGGCCAAGGACCAAATCTTGCTCACCACCTGGCCATTCTCCCATTTGTCAACGAGGTATCTACTCGTTGTGCACTGCCTGCCTTCTGATTACTGCCGTAGACCTAACTAAACCATTATGAACAGCCAAGCTACTTCCTTACGCATGACAGTTCCATTTGCTTATTCATCCTGGACTATTCTAATCTGCTGGACAAACTATGGAGTGTGGAATTTCTCCCTCTTAATATTTGGGAAATTCCTGGGTAAAGAAGAGATATGCCAAAACTTGGCTTCTCCTATCCCAGCAAAAATATCTTACATATACTGGACACCACCCTACCCCCTCATCAGCCATTTACAAGTGCTCCATTCTATGTATTTTTAGTGGCAGTGGGGCTGCAGGTTTAACTGAGAGAAAGGAAGAAGTACTTTATCTTAAGGTGTTTCTAGACTGAGTATAAATCTGACTCCACACAGAGGATAATTACCTAAAACCTCGCACAAAAAAAAAAAAAAAGAAAGCTTAATGGTCAGCACCCTATTGCCATCATGTCCACATTCTACTCATGTTGTACCCAGATATGTACAAGCTTTAACGTTCCTTGTAGGTATAAAGTAAGCTCAGACCCCTGGGTGTTCACTGTAGCAATGGTCTCCCCACCCAGCTAATTAGAATAATTTTCATCTATAGTCCAAGATTTTACTGCTGGAAATTCAGATTAAGTAGTTCTGGGCTGGTTCCTGGATTCCATGTCTTTAAGTGGGTTCCCAGCTTACTGCACCTTAGCCTTGTGCCTGTAACAAAGAGGAATTATGGAAACTTACCTGGTGTGAAGACAGCCCCTAAGGGGCTGATTTCCTCATTCGACAGTGAGGATGCTAATCTCAAGGAGGGAGGCTTCAGTTCAGTTTGGTTCAGTTACACAGTCATGTCCGACTATTTGTGAATCCATGGACTGCAGCACCGCAGGCTTCCCTGTCCATCACCAACTCCTGGAGCTTCCTCATACTCATGTCCATCAAGTCGGCAATGCCATCCAACCACTTCATCCTCTGTTGTCCCGTTCTCCTCCTGCCTTCAATCAGGGTCTTTTCCAGTAAGTCAGTTCTTCCCATCAGGTAGCCAAAGTATTGGAGTTACAGCTTCAGCCTCAGTCCTTCCGATGAATATTCAGGACTGATTTCCTTTTGGATAGACTGGTTTGATCTCCTTGCAGTCCAAGGGACTCTCAAGAGTCTTCATCAACACCACAGTTCAAAAGCATTAATTCTTTGGCGCTCAGCTTTCTTTATAGTCCAACTCTCACATCCATACATGACTACTGGAAAAATCATATCATTGACTAGATGGACCTTTGTTGGCAAAGTAATGTCTCTGCTTTTTAATATGCTTCCTAGGTTGGTCACAGCTTTTCTTCCAAGGAGCAAGCGTCTTTTAATTTCATGGCTGCAATCACCATCTATAATGATTTTGGAGCCCCCCAAAATAATATCTCTCACTGTTTCCATTGTTTCCCCATCAATTTGCCATGAAGTGATGGGACCAGATACCATGATCTTAATTTTATGAATGTTGAGTTTTAAGACAGCTTTTTTATTCTTTTCTTTCATCAAGGGGCTCTTTAGTTCTTCTTCACTTTCTGACATAAGGGTGGTGTCATCTGCATATCCGAGGTTTTTGGTATTTTCCCCAGCAATCTTGATTCCAGCTTGTGCTTCCTCCAGCCCCACATTTCACATGATGTACTCTGCATATAAGTTAAATAAGCAGGGTGACAGTATACAGCCTTGATGTACTCATTTCCCAATTTGGAGCCAGTCTGTTGTTCCATGCCCAGTTCTAACTGTGGCTTCTTGACCTGCATACAGATTTCTCAGGAGGCAGGTCAGGTGGTCTGATATTCCCATCTCTTTAAGAATTTTCCAGTTCGTTGTGATTCACACAGTCAAAGGCTTCAGTGTAGTCAATAAGGCAGAAATAGATGTTTTTCTGAAACTCTCTTGTTTTTTTCATGATCCAACAGATGTTGGCAATTTGATCTCTGGTTCCTCTGCCTTTTCTAAATCCAGCTTGAACACCTGTAATTTCATGGTTCATGTACTGTTGAAGCCTGGCTTGCAGAGTTTTGAGCATTACTTTGCTAGCATGTAAGATGAGTGCAATTGTGCAGTAGTTTGAGCATTCTTTGGCATTGCCTTTCTTTAGGATTGGAACGAAAACTAACCTTTTCCAGTCCTGTGGCCACTGCTGAGTTTTCCAAATTTGCTGGCATATTGAGTGCACCACTTTCACGGCGTCATCTTTTAGGATTTGAAACAGCTCAGCTGGAATTCCATCACCTCCACTAGTTTTGTCCATTGTGATGCTTCTTAAGGCCCACTTGACTTCGCATTTCAGGATGTCTGGCTTTAGGTGGGTGATCACACCATCGTGGTGATCTGGGTCATGAAGATCCTTTTTGTACAGTTCTGTGTATTTTTGCCACCTCTTCTTAATATCTTCTGCTTCTGTTAGGTACATACCGTTTCTGTTCTTTATTGTGCCCATCTTTGCATGAAATGTTCCCTTGGTATCTTTTATTTTCTTGAAGAGATCTCTAGTCTTTCCCATCCTATTGTTTTCCTCTATTTCTTTGCATTGATCACCGAGGAAGGCTTTCTCATCTCTCCTTGCTATTCTTTGGAACTCTACATTCAAACGGGTATATATTTCCTTGACTCCTTGACCTTTAGCTTCTCTTCTTTTCTCAGCTATTTGTAAGGCTTCCTCAGACAACCATTTTGCCTTTTTGCATTTGTTTTTCTTGGGGATGGTCTTGAGCACTGCCTCCTCTACAATGTCACAAACATCTGTCCATAGCTCTTCAGGGACTCTGTCTATCAGATCTAATCCCTTGAATCTGTCTGCCACTTCCACTGTATAATCGTAAGGGATTTGATTTAGGTCATACATGAATGGTCTAGTGGTTTTCCCTACTTTTTTTAATTTCAGTCTGAATTTTGCAGTAAAATTGGAGGCTTAGAAGAAAGGAAAGAAAGGAGAACTGCAGAGAGATAGAAGCAGGATTTCAAGGAACGAGACCTGAGCCTTAGACCCAATTTCTTACATTCCCTTGGACTACTTAGCCCTCATCTCTGGAAACTGGGCCCTCATTCTGATGCAGCGTGACTGGATGCTAGGCACAGAGGCTTGGCTGACCCCTGCCTCACATTGCTTGTGACTTGGCTAGTGCAGTGGCATTTCTAGCAATAGTCCATGAGATTGTTAAATGGAAGTGATACTGTGCAACACGTGGGTTGCCTCAGGTTAGTGTGGAATTCAAGTGGAGTCTTTCACAGGTCTTTGAACACTTTTAAAGCATTTTAGAATGATTTTTTTTTCCTCTGGAATGTTTAGCCCTGGTCCAGGAGACACTTTAAGGTTTGTTCAAATGGTTGATGTAGAAGGAAAAGAGAGAGAGATCTGGGAGGCAGGTCATCAGCAAAGAGATAGAGAGTGGGGAGTGAGGAGATGATCCTCCAAAGCGAGTGTTGAAGGACTGCAGGGCATCCCGAACCTTGCTGCTGAGTTCCCAGTCCCCACTGCCGAATGAATTTTAAAAGCCCTGGGCTTCTAAAGCACACAGACACAAACAACAGCCAAACGGACATACTGAGAAACATGTAAAGCCCCCAAAAGGACATGTAACACACACCCTCCTGGGTACTCCTTTTCTCTGAGTACTATAGATGGGCTGTGACTCTTCACTATGGGCCTGCCTGGGTGCTCAAGGCAGGGCATTCTGTCAGAGGAAGTGGAGGACCATTGAGGCCAGTTCAGACTAGTGCTGGGAGAGAGGAGTGCTGGACCTTGAGCCCCTCTGGCTACTGGGAGATGGCATCACAGCCTCGGTCTGCCAGGGGGCACCAGGCTGTCAGGGGTTCCCTGGCTCAACCCCAGACTGACTCACCCAGGCACCCCTATATTCCACCATCTTCCAGTCCCTTTGCATATCCAGACCTAGTTATCCTGGGGACCAGAGTGTGTCCCCTGAGGATAGGACAGGTAGTGGGACACTGTAATCAAGAGCCTGCATCATGACCTTCTCCTGCACCCGCAGAGGGAGCAGTTTCTTAGAAGTGAAAGCCCTTCCCTCCCAGCCAGTCGAGTTTCTTCTGTACCTGGGTTGGGGGGTGGGGGGGTGCTATTCTCCACCTCCCCCCAGATAAGGAGGTTCCTGTCAGTAGTGTGTTTGTGACAACAGGGGCAAGTTCTAATGAAGATTGCCATCTGGGGCTTCCAGGCCTCTCCCTGTCCTGCTATCTTCACTCCAACTCAAGGGCCTGGGTGATGGAAACCTTCAGATGCCCATGGGAGCCACTGGGGCCCAGCCAGACCTCTGGGGCCTAGGCCACAGAGCAAGTGCAGTTGCAGAGCAGCCTGGATTTTCAGAGAAGAAGCAAGGTGAAAGTGGAGAAAAACCTGTGAGACAGCTCCAAAATGTTGTTGGAAGAGTGACTTAGGTGATACAGGAAAGATCTATGGAAGAGGCTGTGACCAAGATGGGTGGGACCATGTGTAACAAGAAAGAGTATAGATTGTGAATGACATCTGGCTGCACAACTAGGCAAGTCACATAAATCCTGTGGGATTAGGTTTCCGCCTCTGTCAAACGGTAAGTTGATAATGTCTTTGTGATGGATTATTGTAGAAATTAGAGAATATATATATATATACATATACATACAATATACATACAATATACATATATAGACATACACATGTACATTCATATATATATTCATTTTCTACCTGCATGAGGCATTTCACTAAATCAATAATGACCAAACATTATTGGATATCAGAAATATCTGGGAAAGAAAGTAAAATAAATACCTACAGGCTTGGTTAAAACAGTTTCCTTGGCCTCACTCTCAGATTCTCTGCTTTAATATGTCTGGAGTGATACATATGCATTTCTAACAAGGTCTTAGGTGAGGCTGATGCTACTGTTCTGGGTACCACCCTGAGAATCAGTGTGCTAAGCTGTGACAGCAAATAAGCATTATGTCTCTCCCTTTTATGAGTACCTTCCTAGTAGATAAGCAGTGAATATTTGTCAATTAAAAAGTGGATGAGTGGATTTCACAGAAGAGCCTTGGTTTTCTTTTGTACAACACAGGGTTTTACTATGTGGTCTCTTGGGTCTTCATCATTGACACTGAGGGACTGGATCCCTTGGGTGAGGGGAAGACATCTGAAGAGCCAGGCCCTGGATCTGTGGTTCTGGACTGTTTAGCTAGAGCTATGGGGTCTTTTGGTGTTGTGGCCTGTGTGGAGGAGGGGACTATTGCCTAAGCCAAAGCCACCCATGCTGTCCTCCCAAGAGGAGACTTTTTCATCTTCTAAGACCAAGGTGGCCTCAGGGCACTCTCTTCTCTAGGGAAGCCCATCCCAGCATCATTTCCCAGCATCCTTTGTGGTATCCATCTCATCTGCAGGGAGGCAGAGGCATCTCCCCCTTTCCTGCCTCTCTAAGCCTTACCTTCATATACCCAAAACCACCCATGCCTAATGGGATTTGGGTGCAATCAAGGAATGCAAACTCAACCTCAGATGTGTCCTTTTCTATTGTGTCAAAAAAAAAAAAAAAAGCTAATCAATTATTCTTAACCAAACAAGAGTGTGTCCTGTACAAAGGACCCCAGAGAGCCTATCCCAGACTCCCTCCTCGCCTCCCTGACTCCACAGAGGTCACATGGCTATGACTAAGGCCCCAGAGTTGAGTGACCTACCCAACCCTGGCCTGAGAACTTTACCTCTAAATAGAGGAGCAAGAGTTATCCTCCTTGCTCCCGTATTCCTCATCCCCTTCATCCACCCATTCCTGGCAGGGGCCAGGGACACTGATGGTAGACAGAAAACTGACAAGGCAGCCCACTCAGTCTAGGCTAAAGAAAGCTCAGACCATGAGTAAAATAAACCCAAGAAGAAGAAAAAAACTCATCCCAGAGAGTCAGGAAGGAGTAAGAACACAGGCATCATGCAGGACTTAGGCTGTGAGGGTATCATCATCTTTATTGTTACATGGTTTCCTCTTGTCTCCAGTCCTGTGGCTGTGCATAAGGACAGACCATAGCTCAAGCTGCAAACCGAGAATCCTTGCTGAGGAGCTGCCTGCCCCAGGAGAAGCACAGGACTTTGGGGATACTCTGACTCCACTCCAATGGGAGTTTACAACCTAGCTGGGCAGGTAAGACAGACACACCCGAAAAGTGAAATAACAGTTCAAGAGATGTTGCAAGGCAGTTGCCAAATGGATGGTGTGGATGATGCAACAAGTTCTAGGAAATCATTCCAGGCTCCTGCAGAGAGGAACAAATACAAAAGGCTCCAAGGAATCGGTCTTGAAATACAGGTTGGGTTTTTAGATACTGCGAGTAGCAGAGAAGTGGTCCAGGTAGTAGGGAAAGAGTGAGCAGAGGCTTGGGGGCAGGCGCCCCAAAGGGATGTCTTGGGAAACACCCAAGATGTGGCTTGGTGGCAAGACTGGTCTGGCTAGAAAGGAGGATGTGTTTGGGGAGGAGTCAGATGTGAGGCTAAAGAGGTGTCTGAGACCCAGGTGTGGATCCTGAGATGGCAAGCAAAGGAGTTTGGACATCATTTCTGCAGCAGGGAGCCTCTGAAAGTCTTGGAAGAGATACAAACCAGAAAACGTTGGAAATTGTGGCTGCTGGGAATGGAGGATCAACATTTTCAGGACAAGAGGTAAGGCCATCTCAGCTGTGCTTTCTTTAAAAGTGGGCACCCTTTGCTCCACCACGGGTTCCGCCTTTCACTCCAACACTGACGTCTCCTTGGTCTCCACAACCACGAAGACCCTGTGGCTCTTGAAGGCCTACATCGCAAGGTCTAAATCTAGGCTCACTGTCTGGCTGCCAGTTATAACCGGCTGGGCCACAGATGGGGGCCTCAGTGTCCAGGTAGTGTGGACTGGACTCATGACAGCCTAGGTCTCCTGTGCATAGATTTGGATTTGGACCTGACCAGGGACTGGGACAACGTCGGGGCTCCACACAGGGCTCTGGGCTTGGGCAGGGCGATGGAAGCGGAATTGGCTCCGGAAGTGGAAAAGATTCTTGGCGCTCACAGGGCTGCGGACATGGATGCGGTGCTGGAAGATCACACTGCACTGGCCGAGGATGACGCGGGGCTGGATATGGCACTGGACGTGGTTCTGGATACAAACAGGGTTCCGAAAGTCGCCGTGGTGGAGAGCAGGGACGGAACTCTGGACTTACGCACCGCTCTGGACGCAAACACGTACGTGGAGCCGGAAGTGGACGTGGGCGTGGAGCCGCAGGTGGACTTCGCGGCAGTGATGGCTCTGGACGTTGGTCCAAACGCCGCGGAGGATGGGAGCTTGGGAGTGGACACGGCTCTGCACGTGGTCTCAGATCCGAGCAGGAGGTACCCCAGGAGGGTCGTGGGGCACAACTCTCAGAGCAGCGTCTGATGGGAGGAATCTGAACAGAACACTTCTGGGGGGGAACCTGCCTGGGGCAGCGAGGGGAGGAAATCTCTATTCGGCACTTGGGTCCACATCTCTGAGAGCAGCCCAAAGTGGGACGCCGAGAACAGTCACTGTTATAGATGGGCTCAGAGCGGCGGGGTGGGGTACAATAGTTATAGGAGCCCGGAGAACATCTTGACGGCAGGCAGCTACTGCTGTAGTAGGGCTCGGAACGTCGTGGTGGGGAGCAGCTGCGGTAAGAAGGCTGCAGCTGGCGAGGAGGGAGGCACCTGCTGGTGCTCCGAGAGCGACTTTGTGCAGGAAAGCTCCCATAAGAGCCCCGGGTCTGGCACTGGGGCTCACAGGTGCTAAATGAAGCCCGGGACTGGCGCTGGGGGGCGCAGCTGCTGTAGGAGCCTTGATACTGGCACTGGGTGGAGAATCTTCCCTGAGGCTGGCACACCAGGGGACCTGTTACATAAGTCTGGACAGGCTGAGGTGCCAGGCAGGGTACATAGCTCTGGCCTGGGCATTCCACATAACAAGTTTCTGTATAACAAACTGGAGCACATTCTACATAGCAGGTCTGCACAGGGCATGGGCCTTCACACTGCACATAGGAAACCTCAGACTGGCATGGAGCCTGGCCTTGAACACATGTAATCTGAGGCTGGCTTGGAGCCTGACCCTTCACCTGTGTGGTCTTAGACTGGCATGGAGCTTGGCCCTTCACCTGGGTGGTCTTAGACTTGCATGGAGGTTGGCCCTTCACCTGGGTGGTATTAGACTGGCATGGAGCTTGGCCCTTCACCTCTGTAGTTTTAGACTGACATGGAGCCTGGCATTTTACCTGGGGAATTTGAACTGGGCATGGTGCAGGGCACTCCACAATTTGCATCTCACAGGGGGCTTGGACCACCACCTGGCTGTTGGCACAAGGGGATTGGGAGATGCAGAAGGGGGAACATGCCACACAATACTGGGGGTGCGGCTGGTAACACTGAATCTGCTGCTGGTCACACATGGTTCTGATGCAGACAGGTAAGCAGACCTGAGGGTAGAAAGACCAAGATCAGGAAGGTGAGAGTTGCTGGGGAGTGGTGAGCAGGACCAAGGGGCAGACACCCTGCTTCTTTCCTGGCCTTTCCTCCCATACCTTCAATTTGTACCCAAGAGTTCTTACAGAGTGAGCTCGACCCAAGATTAGTCACCGTTGCCCACAAAATCTGCCTTGAGTCTTCCAAAAGTCCTGAACTGAGGGAGCTTCAAAGGACTGCAAATGGGCATTCCAGTGTCCAGCACAAGAGGGCGCTGATGACAAGAGAATTCCCTCACTTCATCAAGTCCTAAGAGGTGGGACAGGGAGGCCTAGTGTGCTGCGATTCATGTGGTCGCGAAGAGTTGGACACGACTGAGCGACTGAACTGATCTGAAGAGGTGGGAGGGAGCTTTATATGAAGTAGAGAGAAATCTTCCTCCCAAGGCTGTAGCCCGAAATGGGAACTCCACACGCATAGGAGCTTGGATGTCCTCAAGCACTCACACTGGCAGCTTGCACATATGTGCAAACATGCAAAAGGGTACATATGGGAGCAAGCTCTCAGGACTTCCCAGGTGGCTCAGCGGTAAAGAAACTGCCTGCAGTGCAGGGGACACGGGTTTGATCCCTGTGTCAGGAAGAGCCCCTGGAAGAGGAAATGGCAACCCACTCCAGTATTCTTTTTGCCTGAAAAATCCCATGGACAAAGAAGCCTGGCAGGCTACAGTCTGTAAGGTTGCAAAAAGTGAGGCACAACTGTGTGACTATGCACGCATGCACTCAGGCACCATCTGCACTCAAAGAAAATATCCATTGTAGATTAAAGGATCCAGTCACTTACCGGACAGCTCAAACCCAGCATAAAATGTTTGTTTCTTTCTATTCAATCTTTTTAAGTGAATTTACTTAAACAAGCCCTCATGGACGTATGCAAAACATGCACATACCAAATACACCAACCTTGGAAAGGCTCAGGACCATCTTGGAAACTTACCTAGGCAGATTCCTGATGTCAGTCACCTCAACTGGGACAGTCTGCTAGTTTAAGAAATGTTTTCTCCCCAGCCCCTCTGAGAGGCAAGGCACAGTTACCTAAAGTGGGATGACCCAGAAAGTGCAAGTTTCCTAAATCACAAGACTGACATTCAGGCACACATAAAGCTCTAAATAGCAGAGCGTTACAAACACGATGTAGGGGTGCAGGCATGCTCCCCAACAGCATACTTAGCCAGGGAGAAACTGAGGGCATCCCCACTCCTCTGTTCTCCTCCAATCTGCCTGTTCACAGGCATCAGCCCAGTGACCAGCACAGCACAGAGACTGTTTTGATAGTCCACATCTCAAACACATCCCCGTGAGCTCCTGAGATGCTGAAATACTTACAATGAAGAGCAAAGCCTTCTACTGTTTATTTGTACAGCCTAAGTATACATGTCCTTGAGGATGGTAACCCTCTTACACACATGTCTGCTCACAAGATGTAAATTAATAATGCATCTTTCCAGAGAAAGAGGTCCTGATGCAAGAAAATGGTACCTACAGATACGTCCATGGTAATCCAAGACAAATACACTGACTTCAGTGTCCCAGCTTTTCACCCCAACTCCGTAGATATTCTTCCTCCATCCTCTAAGAGCCCTCCAGACTGTTCTCCTCTGAAGGAGTACCTCTCTTTTTCTGGTCCCAGGATCCGTCCTCACTGTGCCTCATCCTTGTGAATCTGGGAACCCCATGGGCATTGTCCAGACCCCAATCCCAAGACCCAACCCCTAGACTCACCCTCCTCACAGGCAAGCAGTCATTCAGGCTGAGGCATCTGGAGACAAGACTGTATATAAAGGCTTCTGGGTCTGGCTTAGACCATGAGACAACTGGTTGGCATCTGCCGGGCATCACCCAATTCCAGCAGCCAGTCACCTCCCTGTATGTTTGTCCTTGCAGTCACCTGTAGAATGTGGGAGTGTCTCACCTTAGTGTCGAAGCCTCTGAACTATGAAGGAGCAGGTCCTTGTTTTCTTCCTCCTTCACACTGTCAGTTTTTTCTCCATTGCTAGAAGACCTGGTTTCGAGGATGATGAGGCGTGGCAAAGACATCTTTTCTCTTGAAAGATGATTCCAGGCCCCTACATTCCCTAAACCAGTAGAGAAAATGGAAGAAAACTCCCTCTTTAAATTAAATAACAGATAATTCACTTCAGTTCAGTCATTCAATTGTGTCCAACTATTTTCAGCCCTGTGGACTGCAGCACACCAGGCTTCCCTGTCCATCACCAACTCCCAGAGCTGACTCAAACTCATGTCCATTGAGTCAGTGATGCCATCCAACTGTCTCAACCTCTGCCATCCGCTTCTCCTCCTGCTTTCAGTCTTTCCCAGCATCAGGGTCTTTTCCAGTGAGTCAGTTCTTTGTATCAGGTGGCCAGAGTTTTGGAGTTTCAGCTTCAGCATCCGTCCTTCCAGTGAATATTCAGGACTGATTTCCTTGGGATGGACTGGTTGGATCTCCTTGCAGTCCAAGGGGCTCTCAAGAGTCTTCTCCAACACCACAGTTCAAAAGCATCAATTCTTCGGCACTCAGCTTTCTTTATGGTCCAACTCTCACATCCATACATGACTACTGGAAAAACCAGAGCTTTGACTAGACGGACCTTTGTTGGAAAAGTAATGTCTCTGCTTTGTAATATTTTGTCTAGGTTGGTCATAACTTTTCTTCCAAGGAGCAAGCGTTTTTTAATTTCATGGCTGCAGTCCCCATCTGCAGTGATTTTGGAGCCCCCCAAAATAAAGTCTGTCACTGTTTCCTTTGTTTCCCCACCTATTTGCCATGAAGTGATGGGACCAGATGCCATGATCTTCATTTTCTGAATGTTGAGCTTTAAGCCAACTTTTTCACTCCCCTCTTTCACTTTCATCAGGAGGCTCTTTAGTACTTTGCTTTCTGCCATAAAGGTGGTGTCATCTGCATATCTGAGGTTATTGATATTTCTCCCAGCAATCTTGATTCCAGCTTGTGCTTCATCCAGCCCAGCATTTCTCATGATGTACTCTGCATGTAAGTTAAATAAGCCGGGTGACAATACACAGCCTGGCGTACTCCTCTCCCAATCTGGAACCAGTCTGTTGTTCCATGTCCAGTTCTAGCTGGTGCTTCTTGACCTGCATACAGATTCCTCAGGAGGCAGGTCAGGTGGTCTGATATTCCCATCTCTTTAAGAATTTTCCAGAGTTTGTGGTGGAATTTGACACAGTCAAATGCTTTGGCATAGTCAATAAAGCAGAAATAGATGTTTTTCTGGAACTCTCTTGCTTTTCCCATGATCCAGCAGATGCTGGCAATTTGATCTCTGGTTCCTCTGCCTTTTCTAAATCCAGATTGAACATCTGGAAGTTCACAGTTCATGTACTGTTGAAGCCTGGCTTGGAGAATTTTGAGCATTACTTTGCTAGCATGTGAGATGAGTGTAGTTGTGTGGTAGTTTGAACATTCTTTGGCATTGCCTTTCTTTAAGAGATAATTAAAATCACCTAAAAGACAGAGGAAGCTTTACAGGATGAAGAGAATATTGGGTTAGAGCTAAGTCTTATATCCCAGGTTGGCTACGTGCAACTGTGACCTTTATAACCAACCTGAATATTAATTTACTTATCTGCAAAATGAAGATAATTAAATCAATTTTCCTGAGTGGTAGTCAGCATTGAGGCAGCTATTTTATACAGAAGCATCCAGACAAGAATGATATTCAAAGCATTGAACATCTACTAAGAGTAAATGCTGATCATAAGCAACAGGCATATCTGGGCTGATAGTTGCCTGCTGTATCCCAGTCTTGAGCTGGCAACCTGATGGTTTTACAGCTAATGCTATTTGGAGTGGTCCTTGAAAACAGCACAGTGCACAGGAATAATCCTGTGAGCCAGATACAGTCAAGATGGGGTAACATTTCATTTTGTGCAACCATAGTTTTCACTTAGATAATTAGTAATCATTAGCATTTAGAAATAGATTTTACTTAAGATTGCAGACATTCAGCTTTTCTTCTAAAGTCAAAATATCCAGCACAGATGAGCCTACCTTCCATCAACCCAATTAACAACTGCCCCCCTGGCCCGCAAAATAGGGCATATACTTTTATTTTCTACAATTCTCCATCATTCCTTTCTATAGCCACAATGTCACTCCAAGTGTAAATTTTCTTTTATTGTTTTATTTTTCCTCTTATGTTTCTTTGGCAAAATTGAAGGAAAGTGAAATAACCCTGGGTCATTTCACTTGTTTATATAAACCAGTAAGCATTTAAGATAGAAGTTAGATAGATTTGGGATTGAATCTTAACTCTACTATTTGCTAATGGGGTTAAAGCTCCTTAACCTGCATAAGGCTCAGATCTATAAAATGGAAAGAAGGAAAATAAGAAGGAGGAGATTGAGGAAGAGGAGGAGGAAGAGGAAGAATAAAGAAGAAAAGGAAGAATTAGAAAACTCATAAGAGTATTGTATGAATTAAGTGAGATAATTGGTATAAAGTACTTAGCACTTTATTAGCTGTTTATTACTCTGAGCTTTAGTTTCCACATATGAAGATGGGAGTGAAAACATTTACTTCACCAGGTTCTCATGAAGATAAAGTCAGACAATGGGTATGAAAGTGCTTTGTGACCTACAGTGCACATTCCAGTCATGGCTGTGAAATCCTTCCCATGGGGAAGTTTCAGTCCAGATCAGCCTGACTTTAGAATCAGAGTTCTGGATCCCATCATTCATTCCAAATGGGTCTCCAGATACCCCAGATTATTCTAAACTCAAGCAGGGTCATAGAGTTTCAGAGGGTCAGAGCAACAAGGACCCAGAAGTTACCTGAGCCCTCCTGTTGTTCTGCAGGTAAGGAACGACACCTAACCTCAGGCTAGGCCTCTTTCACTGCCACAGAGAAGTTATTTCTCTCATCGCACAATTTGGCCAAGGTGCTCTGAACTTGGGTAGCATTGGTCTTGAAGGTAGTCAGGGAATCAGTGAAAAAGCAAACCTGAAAACACAACCCAGCTGTGTGACCGCCAGAATGGAATTATTGAATCCTCCATTGATTTTTAAAACGATGGAGGCAACTTGAAAAGCACAATAAATCTAGAGATAATTCATTGAGCACTTGTTATAAAACTGTCTCTTGGGTAAGAAATTTGACATACATTAAGTCTCTCAATCTTTAAAATAGCCATGCAGGACACAGATTATTATCATAATTTCATAACTGGGAAAACAAAACTTCAAAGAAGTAGTAGTTTGTTATAGGTCACAAGCTTGAAAATGGCAGGATCAGGATTCTAGTTAAGTATCTAGAGAGAGAGGCTTTAGGAAATACACACACACACACACACATATATAATATGTATCAATACACCATATATATATGTATATGTATATGTATATGTATGTATATATACACATAATGAAATAAAATTGCCTTGAGTTACAGATACACAGAGAGGCATTCTATGCTTTATTATACTATAAGACCCTTTTCAGGAGTTATTATATTATTCTTTAGGATACTGGCTTGCTGAACCTTAAAAGAATTTACTGGATTCTTAATGATTCCTTAATCCTGAGAGCTAGTCCATAAATACTTGTCCTTTGTGTGAAAGATGTATATTTTAACATATTCAATATGACTTCTTCCTTTGTATCATTCACAATCTTCTTTTCACTTCTTTTCCCCTCCCATCATTCTAGTAGCAGAGGTTCTGGAACTCATCCCTGAAATGGTGGCGATATTTGTCATTTAGATAGCTTCCAATCTTTCCATACAAATTCCTAGTGTCTTATAACTTCTACCCTCAAGAATTAAAGTAGTCAGAGTTTTGCCTTGGCACCAGGGTACCACTGAGTTTTTCTCCCTAAGACCCTCTTCAACAGGTCACATGCCTATTTAAGCGACAGAGTACCTATGTGTCAACCAGGGTAAAGGTAAAGGCAAAAAAAATAGTATCACAGATTGTCACCGTGTGGCTGTTAATAGATGATGAAACAAGCACACATCAGGAGAACAAAGAAAAGCTGATACTCAACAGAAGAAGAGAGCTCCCCAATTGTTTGCAACAACTTTTAAGAGACACATTGAAAGTTAAAAGAAAAAGCAAGCACAATAAGGATAGTGATAGAGGTAATGAATGGATATACAAGGAAATGTGAAGATGCAGAGGAGAGATAAAAGGAAAGAGACTGGAGATCAGTTCAGTTCAGTCACTCAGTCGTGTCCAACTCTTTGTGTCCCTGTGGGCTGCAATAAGCCTGGCCTCCCTGTCCATCGCCAACTCCTGGAGTTTATTCAAACTCATGTCCATGGAGTTGGTGATGCCATCCAGCCATCTCATCCTCCATAAGCCCCTTCTCCTGCCTTCAGTCTTTCCCAGCATCAGGATATTTTCAAATGAGTCAGTTCTTTGTATCAGGTGGCCAGAGTTTTGGAGTTTCAGCTTTAGCATCAGTCCTTCCAATGAATATTCAGGACTGATTTCCTCTAAGATTGACTGGTTTGATCTCCTTGCAGTCCAAGGGGCTCTCAAGAGTCTTCTCCCACACCACAGTTCAAAAGCATCAATTCTTCGGCACTCAGCTTTCTTTATAGTCCAACTCTCACATCCATTCATGACTACTGGAAAAACCAGAGCTTTGACTAGATGGACCTTTGTTGGCAAAGCAATGTCTCTGCTTTGTAATATTTTGTCTAGGTTGGTCATAACTTTTCTTCCAAGGGGCAAGCATCTTTT
This sequence comes from Budorcas taxicolor, assembly GCF_023091745.1. Taxonomy (NCBI): domain Eukaryota; kingdom Metazoa; phylum Chordata; class Mammalia; order Artiodactyla; family Bovidae; genus Budorcas; species Budorcas taxicolor. Next base: position 18,401,795 of record NC_068912.1, read on the forward strand.
AATTTCATGGCTGCAGTCCCCATCTGCAGTGATTTTGGAGCCCCCCAAAATAAAGTCTGTCACTGTTTCCACTGTTTCCCCATTTATTTGCCATGAAGTGATGGGACCAGATGCCATGATCTTAGTTTTCTGAATGTTGAGTTTTAAGCCAACTTTTTCACTCTCCTCTTTCACTTTCATCAGGAGGCTCTTTAGTTCTTCTTAGCTTTCTGCATAAGGATGGTGTCATCTGCATATCAGAGGGTATTAATACTTCTCCCAGCAATCTTGATTCCAGCTTGTGCTTCATCCAGCCCAGCATTTCTCATGATGTACTGTGCATATAAGTTAAATAAGCAGGGTGACAATATACAACCTTGACGTACTCCTTTACCAATCTGGAACCAGTCTGTTGCTCCATGTCCAGTTCTAACTGGTGCTTCTTGACTTGCATATAGATTTCTCAGGAGGCAGGTCAGGTGGCCTGATATTCTCATCTCTTTAAGAATTTTCCAGAGTTTGTGGTGTTCCACACAGTCAAAGGCTTTGGCATAGTCAATAAAGCAGAAATAGATGTTTTTCTGGAACTCTCTTGCTTTTTCTGTTGGAAATATTCAGATGGGGGATGCATAGAAACAAGGGAGTAGGACGCAAAGTGGAGCTATATCTCTGCTGTACGTTTTTTGTTTTTCACATTTTGCAAATTTAAAAACGTTGCTCAGTGAATAGTAATCGATGTATGTTTCATTGGCAGAATCTAAGCTAGGTAAGTTGTGCATCTGCTTGTGCAGAGAATTTGGGGCTTCTGAAAGTCTACTTATTATCTTGCAACACTGTTACCATCACAAAATGATATTCAGAGTCTAGGGCAGAACTAAACCAACTACTTTAAATGTTAGTAACCTCTCAGTCATTATTATACTGCTGAATGGAGAGTCCTGCTTAAGCAGACCCTCAGTCTCACAGAATGTTACCAATATAGCATCACTGGGTAGTCAATATATCCTTGCCAGCTCAGTGGCAAGGATATATCAACTGCCAATCTGTCTTCGGTCACTGAGAAGGCTTCAGCTATAGCCAGTTCCTCACAATTGCTCCCAATATAGTCTGGTGCTTCATTTCACGGCCTTTTATCCAAATTCTTTCCTCTGCTCAGCACTCTCTTCTGCCCTCTCTCTCTCTCTCTCTCTCTCTCTCTCTCTCTCCACCCACTCTTCTTTGCCTTGTATGTCAAATGTCTACTAATATCTTCATCACATTTAGCTCAAATACCAATGTCTCTATCAGATTTACTTGGCTCTACTTTCACCACCAACACAGGTAAAATGAGCCATTTGGGGGCCCTGAATCATCTTCTTTTATAGACTCTACAAGCATTGCACTTCTTTGCTGATATGTCTCATATCTTCATTAAATGATGAACATCCTGGTAGCAGAAGACTGCACCTAGCAGAAAGCCAGGCTACTAGAAGGTGCCCACCAAATGTTTTGAATGACATTATGAAAATCAGCTCTTGCCTTGAAAACCCCATGAACAGTATGAAAAGGCAAAAAGATAGGACACTGAAAGATGAACTCCCCAGGTCAGTAGGTGCCCAATATGCTACCGGAGATCAGTGGAGAAGTAACTCCAGAAAGAATGAAGGGATGGAGCCAAAGCAAAAACAACACCCATTAGTGGATGGGACTAGTGATAGAAGCAAGATTTGATGCTGTAAAGAGCAATATTGCATAGGAACCTGGAATGCTAGGTCCATGAATCAAGGCAAATTGGAAGTGGTCATACAGGAGATGGCAAGAGTGAACATCGACATTCTAAGAATCAGTTAACTGAGATGGACTGGAATGGGTGAATTTAACTCAGATGACCATTATATCTACTACTGTGGGCAGGAATCTCATAGAAGAAATGGAGTAGCCATCATAGTCAACAAAAGAGTCCAAAATGCAGTACTTGGATGCAACCTCAAAAACGACAGAATGATCTCTGTTCATTTCCAAAGCAAACCATTCAATACCATGATAATTCAAGTCTATGCCCTGAGCAGTAATGCTGAAGAAGCTGAAGTTGAACAGTTCTATGAAGACCTACAAGACCTTCTAGAAATAACACCCCCCCCAAAAATATCCCTTTCATTACAGGAGACTGGAATGCAAAAGTAGGAAGTCAAGAAACACCTGGAGTAATGGGCAAATTTGGCTTTGGAGTACAGAAGGAAGTAGAGGAAAGGCTAATAGAGTTCTGCCAAGAGAATGCACTGGTCATAGCAAATACCCTCTCCCAACAACACAAGAGAAGACTCTACACATGGACATCACCAGATGGTCAACACCAAAAACAGATTCATTATATTCTTTGCAGCCAAAGATGGACAAGCTCTAAATAGTCAGCAAAGACCGGGAGCTGACTGTGGCTCTGATCATGAACTCCTTATTGCCAAATTCAGACTTAAATTGAAGAAAGTGGAGAAAACCACTAGACCATTCAGGTATGACCTAAATCAAATCCCTTATGACTATACAGTGGAAGTGAGAAATAGATTTAAGGGACTAGATTTGATAGACAGAGTGCCTGAAGAACTATGGATGGAGATTCGTGACATTGTACAGGAGACAGGGATCAAGACCATTCAAAAAAAAAAAAAAAAAAAAAAGAAGTGCCAAAAAGCAAAATGGCTGTATGAGGAGGCCTTACAAATAGCTGTGAAAAGACAGGAAGCAAAAAGCAATGGAGAAAACGCAAGATATGCCCATTTGAATGCAGAGTTCCAAAGAATAGCAAGGAGACATAAGAAAGCCTTCCTCAGGGATCAATGCAAAGAAATGGAGGAAAACAATAGAATGGGAAAGACTGGTGATCTCTTTAAGGAAATTAGAGATACCAAGGGAAAATTTCATGCAAAGATGGGCTTTATAAAGGACAGAAATGGTATGGACCTAACAGAGGCAGAAGATATTAAGAAGAGGTGGCAAAAATACACAGAACTGTACAAAAAAGATCTTCAAGACACAGATAATCATGATGGTATGATCACTCACCTAGAGCCAGACATCCTGGAATGTGAAGTCAAGTGGGCCTTGGAAAGCATCACTACAAACAAAGCTAGTGGAGGTGATGGAATTCCAGTTGAGCTACTTCAAATCCTGAAGGATGATGCTGTGAAAGTGCTGCACTCAATATGCCAGCAAATTTGGAAAACTCAGCAGTGGCCACAGGACTGGAAAAGGTCAGTTTTCATTCCAATCCCAAAGAAAGGCAATGCTAAACATGCTCAAACTACCACACAATTGCACTCATCTCACACGCTACTAAATTAAAAGACACTTACTCCTTGGAAGGAAAGTTATGACCAATCTAGATAGCATATTCAAAAGCAGAGACATTAATCTGTGCCAACAAAGGTCCTTCTCGTCAAGGCTATAGTTTTCCCAGTGATCATGTATGGATGTGAGAGTTGGACTGTGAAGAAAGCTGAGCGCCGAAGAATTGATGCTTTTGAACTGTGGTGTTGGAGAAGACTCTTGAGAGTCCCTTGGGCTGTAAGGAGATCCAACCAGTCCATTCTGAAGGAGATCAGCCCTGGGTGTTCTTTGGAAGGAATGAAGCTAAAGCTGAAACTCCAGTACTTTGGCCACCTCATGTGAAGAGTTGACTCTTTGGAAAAGACTCTGATGCTGGGAGGGAATGGGGACAGGAGGAAAGGGGATGACAGAGGATGAGATGGCTGGATGGCATCACCGACTCGAAGGATATGAGTTTGAGTGAAATCCGGGAGTTGTTGATGGACAGGGAGGCCTGGCGTGCTGCAATTCATGGGGTCATAAAGAGTCTGACACAACTAAGCGACTGAACTGAAAGTAATGCTTAAAATTCTCCAAGCCAGGCTTCAGCAATACGTGAACCATGAACTTCCAGGTGGTCAAGCTGGTTTTAGAAAAGGCAGAAGAACCAGAAATCAAATTGCCAACATCCGACTGATCATCAAAAAAGCAAGGGCATTCCAGAAAAGCATTCATTCCTGCTTTATTGACTATGCCAAAGCCTTTACCTGTGTAGATCACAATAAACTGTGGAAAATTCTGAAAGAGATGGGAATACCAGACCACCTGACCTGCCTCTTGAGAAACCTATATGCAGGTCAGGAAGCAACAGTTAGAACTGGACATGGAACAACAGACTGGTTCCAAATAGGAAAAGGAGTATGTCAAGGCTATATATTGTCACCCTGCTTATTTAACTTATATGCAGAGTACATCGTGAGAAACGCTGGGCTGGAGAAAGCAGAAGCTGGAATCAAGATTGCCAGGATAAATATCAATAACCTCAGATATGCAGATGACTCCACCCTTATGGCAGAAAGTGAAGAAGAACTAAAGCGACTCTTGATGAAAGTGAAAGAGGAGAGTGAAAAAGTTGGCTTAAAGCTCAACATTCAGAAAACTAAGATCATAGCATCCAGTCCCATCACTTTATGGCAGATAGATGGGGAAACAGTGGAAACAGTGTCAGAGTTTATTTTTCTGAGCTCCAAAATCACTGCAGATAGTGATTGCAGCCATGAAATTAAAAGACACTTACTCCTTGGAAGAAAAGTTATGACCAATGTAGATAGCATATTAAAAAGCAGAGACATTACTTTGTCAACAAAAGTCCGTCCAGTCAAGGCTACGGTTTTTCCAGTGGTCATGTATGGATGTGAGAGTTGGACTATGAAGAAAGCTGAGTGCCAAAAAATTGATGGTTTTGATCTGTGATGTGGGAGAAGATTCTTGAGAGTGCCTTGGACTGCAAGGAGATCCAACAAGTCCATCCTAAAGGAGACCAGTCCTGGGTGTTCATTGGAATAACTGATGTTAAAGCTGAAACTCCAATACTTTGGCCATCTGATGTGAAGAGCTGACTCATTGGAAAAGACCCTGATGGTGGGAAAGATTGAGGGCAAGAGGAGAAGGGGACAACAGAGTATGACATGGTTGGGTGGCATCATCGACTTGATGGACATGGGTTTTGGTGGACTCCGGGAGTTGGTGATGGACAGGGAGCCCTGGCATGCTGCGGTTCATGGGATCGCAAAGAGTTAGACACGACTGAGTGACTGAACTGAACTGAACTGATGAAAATCAGTCTACTAATAGGCACCAGAAGCCAAGTAAAAGAGTTGGTTTTCTAATAATGCCAGGAAAGTATTCTGTAGGAATATCTTGACTAGATTTAAGATGCAATTTCACTGATTAATATAAAGATATTTAACTTTTTATGTTTGAATTATTTATCTGCTGCAGGTTTTAAAGATAAATTATCCTCCAGTTTAGACTTGATATTGTATTTATATGTATATACTTTTTTCTTTGCTTAAATTTAAACTTGAAGTTATTTTATTACTGTAAAACATTTTTATTCTATAAATCTCTTTTATAAACACATAGACTACATTAAAAGTTGTGTGGCCTCCAGCAAAGTTACTTACATTCTTTGGATCTCAGTTGAACTTTGTTAACTCTGAAGTTATTTCTAGTCCTAATATTAGGCTCAAATTATAGAGTTAGACAAGCTGGAATCAAGATTGCTGCATAACCTCAGATATGCAGATAACACCACCCTTCTTACAGGAAGTGAAGAGGAACTGAAGAGCCTCTTGATGAAAGTGAAAAAGGAAAGTGAAAAAGCTGGCTTAAAACTCAACATTCAAAAAACTAAGATCATGGCATCTGGTCCCATCACAACATGGTAAATAGTTGGGGAAACAATGGAAATAGTGACAGACTTTATTTTCTTGGGCTCCAAAATCACTTTGGATGGTGACTGCAGCCATGAAATTGAGATGCTTGCTCCTCAATTGAACTGATAAGAGTTAGTAAAAGAGAGTGAGAGAAGCAAAGATAAAACTGATTGCTCTAGAACAACAATCAGTTCACTTCAGTCACTCAGTCGTGTCCGACTCTTTGCAATGCCATGAATCGCAGCACGCCAGGCCTCCCTGTCCATCACCAACTCCCAGAGTTTACCCAAACTCATGTCCATCGAGTTGGTGATGCCATCCAGCCATTTCATCCCCCGTCACCCCCTTCTCCTCTTGCCCCCAGTCCCTCCCAGCATCAGCATCTTTTCCAATGAGTCAGTTCTTCGCATGAGGAGGCCAAAGTATTGGAATTTCAGCTTCAGCATCAGTCCTTCCAATGAACTCCCAGAACTGATCTCCTTTAGGATGGACTGGTTGGATCTCCTTGCAGTCCAAGGGACTCTCAAGAGTCTTCTCCAACACCACAGTGCAAAAGGATCAATTCTTCTGTGCTCAGCTTTCTTCACAGTCCAACTCTCACATCCATACATGACCACTGGAAAAACCATAGCCTTGACTAGAGGGACCTTTGTTGGTAAAGTAATGTCTCTGCTTTTGAATATGCTATCTAGATTGGTCATAACTTTCCTTCCAAGGAGTAAGCGTCTTTTAATTTCATGGCTGCAGTCACCATCTGCAGTGATTTTGGAGCCCAAAAAAAGAAAGTCTGACACTGATTCCACTGTTTCCCCATCTATTTCCCATGAAGTGATGGGACCAGATGCCATGATCTTCATTTTCTGAATGTTGAGCTTTAAATCAGCTTTTTCACTCTCCCCTTCACTTTCATCAAGAGGCTTTTTAGTTCCTCTTCACTTTCTGCCATGAGGGTGGTGTCATCTGCATATCTGAGGTTATTGATATTTATCCTCGCAATCTTGATTCCAGCTTGTGCTTTTTCCATAGAAAGAGACAAATAAATATAAAGCTTTGAAGTTAGTGTCAGTTCATAGAAAGATGAAAAAAATTATATGATAAAGTCATATGGATTGCTCATAAGAAATTATAGGTGAAATTAAGATTAAAATATGATTGGCTTTTCATATCCACAGGTTACTCATTCGTGCAATCAACCGATCCCAGATGAAGAATATTTTTAAATGATCAGCAAGTTTCAAAAATGTACACAAATTTACTGTGTGCTGACAATTATTTACATGATGTTTATATTTCATTAATTATCATAAGTAATCTGGAGATGATTTAAAGTATACAGGAGGATGTGTGTAAATTATGTACAAATAGTGCACATTCGATTAAAACAGAAGGGACCTGAGCATCCTGTGATTTCAGAGGGAGTCCTAGAATCAGTCCCCTTCTGATATCAAGGGATATATAATTCTTCATATCATATGGAAAAATTAATTCAAAATAGATCAAAACCTAAATGTAAGAGCTTAAATGATAAAACGCTTAGAAGTGAACATAGGAGTAAATCTTCTTGGCTTTACTTTATCTAAGTGGTTTCTTAGATACAACATCAAAAGCAAAATTTGGAAAAAAATTTTAACATAGATAAATTGAGCTTCATAAAAATTTTAAAATCTTTTATGTTGCAAATGTGAAAAGCTGACCCACTGAATGAAGAAAAGTAATTGTAAATTAATATCTGAAAAGGGACTTTTATCTAGAATGTGTAAGGAACATTTATAACTGAAAGATAAAAGATAAAAAGATATGGCAATTTAAAAATAAATAATGGATCTGAATAGATATTTCTCCAAAGAAAATATAGTAATGGCCAGTTAAGCACATGAAAAAATGCTCATCATTAGTCATTAAAGAAATGCAAATCAAAACCATAATGACATACCACTTCACACCCACTAGCATGACTATAATAAAAAAAAAGGATAGGCAGCAACAAGTGTTAAGGAGGATACATAGAAATTGGAATCCTCAATACATTGCTGGAGGGAATATATATAGTACAGTTACTGTGAAAAGCAATTTGGCAGTGCTTCAAAACTTAAACAACCTAGAGTTACTTACTACATGATCCACCAACCCCCTCACTTCTAGCAAAATGAAAATCCCTCCAAGCAAAATGAAACGATCCACTCAAAAAATGTATACATAAATGTTTCATAGTGGAATTGTTCACAATAGCCACAATGCATAAACAGCTTAAGTGTCCAACTGATGAATGGATAAACACTTGCAGTGTACAAATACAATGGAGTATTAATTGGCCATATCAAGGTGTTGAATTTTTATACATGCTGCAACATGAATAACCCTTGAAAACATTCTGCTGAGTGAATGAAGCCAGTCACAAAAGATCACATACCATATAATTCCATTTATATGAAACGTTCAGATGAAGAAAATCTGTAGAGACAGAAAGTCAGGCTCAGGGGGATGAGATGTGACAGCTAATAGCTACAGAATTTTGTTTTAGGGTAGTGAAAACATTCTAAAATTAGATAACTACACAGCTCTGTGAACATACAAAAAAACATTGAATTGTACACTTTCTGTGGATGAACTGTATGGTATGTGAACTATATTTCAATAAAAATTATATATATGTATATATATATTTGCTTCTGTATGTACATTTGCATATATATTGTAAGAAATCTATCAATCGAGATAGATATCACATACATACACATGCATACATAAGTAGAGATATATCCTTAAGCCTTGGTGACAACTAAATCACATTCATGGAGCATGGACTCACAAGCTCCTTGAGATCCAACCTCCCTGCCATACAGGATACCCTCTATAATTTCTTTAGGGAACAACCTTTCCTTGAACCTGAGTCAGGCATCTTCTCCAAGCATCTTGGAAACACAATCATTCAGGCTGACATGTTCACTGGAGGCTGATCTGTAATCCAAGGAAATATTGTATTCTTCTTGGTGATGACTACTTCTTTCAAATCTTCCCTGCTAGTAGTAATTATCTCAAATGTCCTATGCAAAATGGATGACATAAGTGGAGCTTATTAAATCCAGGTCACTCACCAAGTATTTACAGATTACCTGTCAGATTCCTAGAATTGAATTAAGATCAGTCATCATCCATCCACTCAACAAACATTCTGTGAAGAGCTACTCATAGCTTCTGTCCTCAAGGAGCTTACTGTCTAATAAGGAAAATACATAAATGAACAGACATCTGTGATACAGTGTGATAAAGGCTTTGATGTAAGCACAGGATAAGAGCACAGAAAGGAGGCACTTAAAGAAGAATTAGGAGGGACCACTTTTCAAAGTTTTTACCTTCTCACTCCACAGAAAAAGCTGCACATAGAAACCAGTGGGACCCAGTGTTCATTGCAGCACTATTTATAATAGCCAGGGACATAGAAGCAACCTTGATATCCATCACCTGGTGAATAGATAAAGAAGTTGTGGTACAGGGCTTCCCTCGTGGCTCAGTGGTCAAGAATCCACCTGCCAATGCAGGAGACATGGGTTTGATCCCTGATCCTGGAAGACCCCACACACAGCAGAGCAGCTAAGCCCATGCACTACAACTACTGAGTCTGTGCTGTAGAGCGCAGGAACCACAGCTACTGAACCCCTGAGCCCTAGAGCCTGTGCTCTGCAACAAGAGAAGCCACCGCGACGAGAGGCCTGTGCATTGCAGCTAGAAAGCAGTCCATGCATCAGCAAAGACCCAGCACAGTCAAACGATAAACAAATAAAATAATAACATGTAAATACAAAAGGAGAAATTGTGGTACATAGTCACATATGCAATGGAATATTATTTAGCTGTGAAAAGGAATGAATTTGAGTCCACTGAACTGAAGTGAATGAACCTAGAAACTGTTACAGAGTGAAGTAAGTCAGAAAGAGAAAAACCAATATCATATATTAACACATACATATGGAATCTAGAAAAAAATGGTACTAATGAACCTATTTCCAGGGCAGGAATAGAGACACAGACATAGAGAACAGATTTGTGGAAATAGTGAGGGAACGAGGATGAGACAAATCGAGAGGGTAGCATTGAAACATATACATTGCCATATATAAAACAGACCTCTAGTAGAACTTGCTGTATAACACCAGGAACTGAACCCAGTGCTCTGTGACAACCTAAAGGGGTGAGATGAGGGAGGTGGGAGCAAGGTTCATGAGGAAGAGGATATATGTATAATTATGGTTGATTCACATTGTATGGCAGAAACCAACACTGTAAAGAAATTATCCTCCAATTAAAAATTAAAATTAAAAATAAGTGAAATCTTTGGGGAAAATGAGACTATGAACTTCCAAACATGAAATTGCATGACTTACAACACAAAAAGGCAAGTGTCTATGGTAGAGTTGTCTGATTTAGCAAATAGAAATACAAGGTCCCCAAGTGAATTTCAACTTCAGATAGACTATACATATATTTTAGATACGTATGTCCCCTGGGGCTGGAGCAATTTAAAAAAAGTATTTCTATAGTAATATAGATAGAAAGAATGATGGTGGTAATATCAATGATGCTGAATCATTAATTCTTCAATGCATGCATTTATTCATTCAGCTACTGGGTTTAACTGTGTATAAAATATTATGCTACATCCTAGAGTTACAGTGCTAAGATAAAGGAGCCATCAAATGTAGCCCCTGTTCTTAGAAAGCTGTTAGCTGAGTGAAGAAGATAAGCATCAATCAAAAGACCACACAGATAAATAGCCAATGATGCCCCTGATTAGTATCTAGCAGGAGAGGTCTAGAGAGCAATGAGAGCTGCTTAGGGCTGAGAATGCAGGGAATGGGAGAAAGCTAACCCGGCCAGGGAGACCAGAAAAGACTCTCCTGAATACATGAATATGGGCTGAGACCTAACGGATAAGTAGGAACAAAGGAGGATGAGGAATATGCTAGAATGAAGGAACAGCAAGTGCCAAGGGACAGTATAGGAGATATGAGCGATTATGGCACATTCACAGAATTGAAAGCAGACTGTGAAGCAGAGGAAAGGAGCCCCTCAGGTCTGCATCCAGATCACTGGCAACTATTTTAAGCAGAGATGTGACAGGATCAGGCTTGAGCTCCCCTGAGAGGTATAATGTGGGAGGAACTGAGCTAAACCAGGGACACAGGTGTAGAGACTGTGTGTCTTAGCCCAGGAAATGGATTGTGACCCTATACCACTATTAGGCACCATCTTACACCATTAACACTTTGCCTACTTTGATCTCAAGAAGTAAACCCCACTTAGGAGGCTGAGTGCCCCAGGAAAATAGCAAGATCATTGCAGGCAGACAGGCCCAGGCTTATCCTATGGTTCTCCCTCCAAGCAAGAGCTTGGAAGAGCAAGTTGTTTACTCTTGCTCAGCTTTGGTTAGTTTCATCATACATAAAATGTAAACAATATTTGCCTCATACATTATTGGAAAGGCTAAATAAAAAGTATGTGAAGAGTCAAGCCATGAGAGGGCCTTCAATAAAGGTTATTATTGTTATTAGCATCATTATATGATTACAATTATTTAACATCACAGCTTTTTTTTTTTAACCTCAGTATGCTTACCTAATGGAAAAATAATCACTTCTGAAACAGTTTGCAATGGGACAAAATTATTCTAAATATAAAATCATATAGGACATATCATGGGACTGTAGAAATAATTAAACGAGTAAGAGATGGGGTTTTCCTGATTTGGTCTCAGCTCTCAATATATTGTATTTGGTGTCTCTGAATCTTTATATCTTCATATCTTCATTCTGTTGGTTGTGTTTTTATTGCTTATTTTTCAAAGAATGTCATAAAAATAAAATATACCCCATGTCATGAACATTCTTTAAATTAATATAAATCACCATAAGCATAAGAGTCACTGCCTCTGTACACACATGGCATTTCTAGTTCCCAAGCCCAGGACTGACAGAAGGGAAGAAGGTCCTTTTTCCACATTAAAGGACAAAGTCACTGGGGTCTTTGTTTTGGGAGGTGGTCTGGACAAAGCTGGCTGCTCCTTAGGATGGCTGGTACCTGAATTGGGCAAAGTCATCTGGAGAAACACTCACCTGCATGGGTGAGGCAGAGCTGCAGGGAGGTGAGGCTTTGTGTGAGACATCAAGGGCAAGGAGCAGGGTGCAGAAGAAGAAACTTAATTTTTCTCTTAATGGGATATGGAGCTTGATGGTAGGGTGTGTAGAGTGAGGAGAGAAGGAATTTGTGGGGAGCACAAGGATGAGCCCTGTGCAAAGACTACATTTTAACTCAAACTCCAGAATGAAAGAAAGATTGTGAGGGGAAGGAGGGGGTTGGTGGATCTGTTACTTGGATCCTCCCATTGCTGCTGTCCTGTGGGTAAGATCCAGGTTAACAGCAGTCACCCATCATAGAACCTGGAGCCCCCAGAGCCCCTAGAGAGATCACACTCACAGCAATCATGCTACAGCCCCAGCAGAAGGGATGGAACCTGTGGTGGCTCAGGCAGCAGCCCCCACCTCCAGCCCCCAGCCCCAGAGCTGGGGCCACAGCAGGAAAAGACTGGAGAGGGACATGGGGCATGCAGTTGGATGGGACATTTTGGGGAACACTCGGGGAAGGGGGGGGGGGCTGGCACTGCTGCTTATTCTACTGGAAGTATATTTTAGGAGAAGTTCAGCCAACCTGAGAGACACAAAAAAGAAATCAATGCATCATTTCAAAGATTCATTCTCATTATTTTCTTCCCCCTGGATTTCATAGAAATCTCTCCTCTACAAATAGCAGGTTCATGAATCCAGTTCCACAGTGGTGTCCGGAAACTGATGTGAAGGTAAGCACACCTTAATGAAGACTCTGTCTCCTCAGTCTGTTTTGCTTTCCCTGAGGTATGATGGCCAACTCCCCATATGGGCTCCAAACCCACTGACGTAAGCCTTCTTATCCCCAAAGGACACAAAATAGTGCACTCATTTTCTGACCCTTAATCTCAAAGACATCAGATGGGAGTAGGATGTATCCCCCCCCAAAAAAACGATATTTTTTTGAATGAATAAACTAGAAAATTATGATACTGAGAACAAAGACCTCTGCAAGTTGCAGGATCCTTAACCCCACCCCAACTCCCCACACCACTCCTGTGAAGTGACTCCTTCCTCTCTCCCTGGAGCTCCTTTATCCAGGGCCTGGTATTTTCCCAGGGATGAGGCACTGCCCATGTATGTAGAGTGGTCAGTTTCACAACCTGGGATGAGGAGACTTTTTTTGCACCAGCATTTCCTTGCACATGAACTAGAGGGATAGAAAGCCAGAGCCTGTCAGACATCTTCTCCCCAGGCCTGCCGCCAGCAAGACTTTCCCCATCCCCACTAGCTCGCCCATGCATTCATTCATTCATTTGGTCAATAATAATACACTATCTTGGGCCCAGAATTTTATGAGATGCTGCTGTCTTCAAGAGCCACTGAGTTTCCTTGAGGACATACTTTCTATTAATTTACTACAGTCTCTAATAGCTCTTAACTCAGAACAGTATCATATACATTTGCTTGTCTTCCTGCTCTTCCAGATGGAGAATCCGTTGAGGACAGAATCTTTATCTCTGAATAAATCTGAACTTTATTCAGTTCCATTCCCTCTCTAGTTTCACAAACAGAATGGGTAGATGTGATGAAAAGGTGAATTTTGATGCTTAATTGATTAAGAGAGGGATGAAGAACTGTGTTTTAGCACTAGTGGGCAGAGACTTGTGGCTCAGGGTACGATTCTTCAGGCTTCAGACATCCCCTGAAGGAAACCACACACTGGTCACATGGGAAATGCTTTAGTTGTCATCATCTAATAGTGGCTCATTCATTAATTGAATACTTGTGTACTTTCTGTCTTGAGACAGGAATTTTACAAAATTCTGTTTCCATAAAGATGAGACAGGTGCCTGGAGGGCATACATGTAAACAGTGCCCTGTCAACCAATTTGTGGTGTGCTAAAGTGGCGGCCCCATGACTCATGGGGAGGCTCCTCCAGTGCCGAGTCCTTGCATCTGTCTGTGTTCTTCCAGAGGGAGATCACATTTAAGGCAGAAACTGTACTGGTTTTTATTCATCTACATATGCCCAGAAGCCCCACTGAATGCTCACAGGATGGGTAGAGGCAAAGCAGTAAGTTACTGATCACTGACTGAAAGGATGAATGATATCTGCCTTTGGACACACATGTGAAGAGGCCTGGGTCTTAGGATCCATTTGTTGGGCTGGAGAAGTCCTTCAAAGCAGGACACACACTGAGTCAAATGTGACATGGCCATGGATGTCATCACCTATCAGTGCTTCAGAAATAGTACATTTATTAGGCCTGAGTGCACAGGCCTAAGGGAATAGAAATCAGATGAGACTTGAGTATGTGTCAGCAAGGGAATAAAGCTCAGGTCACTAGCCAGAGAAGGGGCTTCAAGGATCAGCTAATCAGTTGTCAGGAAACAGCATGAGGGATTAAGGAATAGGATAGCGACAGTGATAGGAGAGGCCATCGGAGATCGGAAGGGGCTGGTGACAGGCAAGTGACGAACTCTGCCACTCAGTCATGGGTTATTCCACTGGGCTTCGGTTTAAGACCACATTGAATATAGGCAGCACTCAGGTGTGAAAATCCATATTTTGCCATTGACACATCTGAAATGAAATACAAGTAGACCTAATTAATGAGATGTGATGTGTTCTACATTGAAACAAGCATTCTATTACTCAAAATGAAAGATAATCATCCCTGCCTTGAAGGCTATCACAAGCCAATTTGAAGACAGATAAGTAAAACACATGACTCCTCTGTTAGACAAACCCTGGATGCTACTGGGGCTTAGGGGAGGGTTTGCAACTCACTGGAGAGGAAGTTGATACCTCAGGTCAGTTGAGTTCAGTCTCTCAGTCATGTCTGACTCTTTGCGACTCCATGAATTGCAGCAAGCCAGGCCTCCCTGTCCATCACCAACTCCCGGAGTTCACCCAAACTCATGTCCATTGAATCGGTGATGCCATCCAGCCATCTCATCTTCTGTCATCCCTTCTCCTCCTGCCCGCAATCCCTCCCAGCATCAGAGTCTTTTCCAATGAGTCAACTCTTCGCGTGAGGTGGCCGAAATACTGGAGTTGCAGCTTTAGCATCAGTCCTTCCAAAGAACACTCAGGACTGATCTCCTCTAGAATGGACAGGTTAGATCTCCTTTCAGTCCAAGGGACTCTCAAGAATTTTTTCCAACACCATAGTTCAAAAGCATCAATTCTTCAGCACTCAGCTTTCTTCACAGTCAAACTCTTACATCCACACATGACCACTGGAAAAACTACAGCCTTGACTAGATGGACTTTTGTTGGCAAAGTAATGTCTCTGCTTTTGAATATGCTATCTAGGTTGGTCATAACTTTCCTCTCAAGGAGTAAGCGTCTTTTAATTTCATGGCTGCAGTCACCATCTGCAGTGATTTTGGAGCCCAAAAAAAGAAAGTCTGACACTGATTCCACTGTTTCCCCATCTATTTCCCATGAAGTGATGGGACCAGATGCCATGATCTTCGCTTTCTGAATGTTGAGCTTTAAGCCAACTTTTTCGCTCTCCTCTTTCACTTTCATCAAGAGGCTTTTGAGTTCCTCTTCACTTTCTGCCATGAGGGTGGTGTCATCTGCATATCTGAGGTTATTGATATTTCTCCTGGCAATCTTGATTTCAACTTGTGCTTCTTCCAGCCCAGCGTTTCTCATGATGTACTCTGCATATAAATTAAATAAGCAGAGTGACAATATACAGTTTTGAAGTACTCCTTTTCCTATTTGGAACCAGTCTGTTGTTCCATGTCCAGTTCTAACTGCTGCTTCCTGATCTGCATACAGATTTCTCAAGAGGCAGGTCAGGTGGCCTGGTATTCCCATCTCTTTCAGAATTTTCCACAGTTTACTGTAATCCATAGAGTCAAAGGCTTTGGCATAGTCAATAAAGCAGAAATAGATGTTTTTCTGGAACTCTCTTGCTTTTTTGATGATCCAGTGGATGTTGGCAATTTGATCTCTGGTTCCTCTGCCTTTTCTAAAACCAGCTTGAACATCTGGAAGTTCACAGTTCATGTATTGCTGAAGCCTGGCTTGTAAAATTTTAAGCATTACTTTACTAGTGTGTGAGATGAGTGCAATTGAGCGATAGTTTGAGCATTCTTTGGCATTGCCTTTCTTTGGGGTTGGAATGAAAACTGACGTTTTGCAGTCCCGTGGCCACTGCTGAGTTTTCCAAATTTGCTGGCATATTGAGTGCAGCACTTTCACAGCTTCATCTTTCAGGATTTGAAATAGCTCAACTGGAATTCCATCACCCCCACTAGCTTTGTTCTTAGTGATGCTTTCTAAGGCCCACTTGACCTCACATTCCAGGATGTCTGGCTCTAGGTGAGTGATCACGCCATCGTGATTATCTGAGTCATGAAGATCTTTTTTGTACAGTTCTTCTGTGTATTCTTGCCACCTCTTCTTAATATCTTCCTCTTCTGTTAGGTCCATACCATTTCTGTCCTTTATCAAGCCCATCTTTGCATGAAATGTTCCCTTGGTATCTCTAATTTTCTTGAAGAGATCTCTAGTCTTTCCCATTCTGTTGTTTTCCTCTATTTCTTTGCATTGATCGCCGAGGAAGGCTTTCTTATCTCTTCTTGCTATTCTTTGGAACTCTGCATTCAGATGCTTATATCTTTCCTTTTCTCCTTTACTTTTCACTTCTCTTCTTTTCACAGCTATTTGTAAGGCCTCCCCAGACATCCATTTTGCTTTTTTGCATTTCTTTTCCATGGGGATGGTCTTTATTCCTGTGTTCTGTACCATGTCACAAACCTCATTCCATAGTTCATCAGGCACTCTATCTATCAGATCTAGGCCCTTAAATCTATTTCTCACTTCCACTGTATAATCATAAGGAATTTGATTTAGGTCATACCTCAATGGTCTAGCGGTTTTCCCCACTTTCTTCAATTTAAGTCTGAATTTGGTAATAAGGAGTTCATGATCTGAGCCACAGTCAACTCCTGGTCTTGTTTTTGCTGACTGTATCTCCATCTTTGGCTGCAAAGAATATAATCAGTCTGATTTCTGTGTTGGCCATCTGGTAATGTCCATGTGTAGAGTCTTCTCTTATGTTGTTGGAAGAGGTTGTTTGCTATGACCAGTGTGTTCTCTTGGCATAACTCTATTAGTCTTTGACCTGTTTCATTCCATATTCCAAGGCCAAATTTGCCTGTTATCCCAGGTGTTTCTTGACTTCCTACTTTTGCGTTCTAGTCCCCTATAATGAAAAGGACATCTTTTGGGGGTGTTAGTTCTAAAAGGTCGTGTAGGTCTTCATAGAACCATTCAGCTTCAGCTTCTTCAGTGTTACTATTTGGGGCATAGACTTGGATTACCGTGATATTGAATGGTTTGCCTTGATACCTAGTGGATGATATGACAAGGATGAGGTCTTGGTGGTCATCAGAACTAGGAACCAAGACTTCACTGATGCATGGCAGATAAGGAAAGAGAATGGACCCAGCATAAGCATTGTTAATCATTATTCAAAGAAAGCAAATTCTAAGGAAAATGTGATCACTATTATAAATTGCCCCAGTGAGTGCCTGCTCCATGTGATGGTCTGTTACATCAACAGTGACTTCAGAGCAGCTGATTTCACTGGATATGTGAGGAAAGAAGTCATTATTTAATCTTTCTATTGGTGAATTGGCTTAAAGTTGCTAATAATTGAAAAGTGAAGAACAACTTTATAAGGAATTAGGAAGGATAAAGGCAAGAAAATGACCATTTCTCGAGGCTTGCCCCCAAAACCAAAAGCTAAAAAAAACTTTAAATTGCTTTCAGACAGTATCCAATTGAGTGTGGAACTGATTATAGGAGCTTTAGATATTCAGAAAGGAAGTGAGTAATGTAAGCTTAGTTATGAAGGTTGGGTCAGAGGATCAGGGTCATTGATGGGAGTGGCCATTTCATGATGATGAGGCTGACAATAGTGATAGAGATGAGCTTGATCATGATGGTGCTGAAGAACTGCACTCCATGAAATAAAAGTGTTTCTGAGGGTTTTGTGTCACAGGAGAGCAAAAGTTACTGTCCCATCCTAAGCCGTCTATTTACATGTATTAACTCTCTTAACCCTTACAGCCCTCCTTTAACCCTAACTATGTTAGCCTTCTTTGACAGAAGAGTACATTAAACACAGAGAAGTTAATGACTTACTTCAAGATCATACAACCCAAGTTTTACTGAGATAATACATAGTCTTTAATTCATCTGTGTTACCCATGAAGGGCATCCCTGGTGGCTCAGACAGTAAAGAATCTGCCTGCAATGCCAGAGACCAAGGATCAATCCCCGAGTTGGGAAGATCCCCTGGAGAAGGGAATGGCTACCCACTCCAGCATTCTTGCCTGGGGAATTCCATGGACAGGGGAGGCTGGTGGGATACAGTCCATGGGTTCAAATAATGTAATAAAATACCTAAATTGTGGTATTTTCTACTTAATGGTATTTCTATTTAATGTATTTTTAATGTATTACTTAAGTATTTCTACTTAGTGGTATTTTCTACTTAAATGGAAATAATCATTATTTTATAAAAACCATTCTTTGACTTTTGGTGGGTGTAATTTAATTTAATGATATTTCTACCATTCATTTGCCAGTGACCACCTAACAGGCACTTGGTCATACGAAAGACAAAAATCCAGGATATCTTCAGGTTCTGAACTGGGCAGATAATGATACTATTCATTGAGTTAAAGTCAATGTAGAACAAGTCTGATGAATGGAGGGCTAGGAATGGATTTTCTACTGTAAACTTTCAATTTAGGATGACAATGGAATGCTTCATTGGTGAAATCTAAAAGGTTGCCAAATGAACAAATCTGTAGTTTGGGAAACAAGTGTGTGCGTGCTTCATCACTTCAGTCTCCTGTGTTAATAGATGGGTTCTTTACCTCTAGGGCCACCTGGGAACACCCCAGGAAATAGGCATGGACCTTATACATTGACCTGGGAGCTGCGTGCTGTGTGCTAGGTCACTTGAGTCGTGTCCAACTCTTTGTGACCCTCTTGACTGTAGCCCACCAGGCTCCTCTGTCCATGGGATTCTCCAAGCAAGAATACTGAAGCAGGTTGCCAGGCCCTCCTCCAGGGGATCTTCCCGATCCAGAGATCAAACCCTCATTTCTTGCAACTCCTGCATTGCAGGCAGATTCTTTACCATTGAGCAAGAGCTATGTAACCAAAAAATATTTTTGACACTTCCACAATATTCCACTTTTGGTACTGGAAAGATGCCATTGGGCAAGATAACAACGTTTGTACCTTGGTGAAGTTTACATTAAGGTGAGAAGAGAGAGGCATAAAAAAAGTAAATAAATAAGAAACTATTGATTCGTGATAAATGATATGAAGAAAATCAAGCAGAGTGATGTGTTTGAGTGACAAGGCGGCTATTTGAGGTTCAGGGGTCAATGAAGGGCTCTCTGAGAAGTGGCTTCTTTACTGTAAGTGTGATAATGTTAACTGATGTCACAGGAGTAGATAATATTGCTCAGGAGAGATAGGGAGATAGAGAGGAGAGAGCAGGAAGGGAAGGCTCACAGACTGACAGGGATCTGGATGTGTTCTTACTGCGTGAACTAGGGCAAATTATTTAACATTTCTGAACTTCAGTTTCCTTACTTATAAAATTAACAGGGAATCAATATGTTTTAAAGAGTCATGAGAATCAAATGAGAACACTATATAAGTTAAGGAATATAATGCATTTCTGGAAAAACAGGACCTTAAATGTATAGAATTGGAGAAATCAGAATTCTTGAACCAACGCTTACTATTGTCATTGCTCTGCACATGCTCACTTTATTTAGTTCACTGATCTGTCCATCTGTTCAATTATTCAATCATTCATTCATTTTAATAATATAAAAAATGGGGAGCCCACCAAAAAGAGAGCTAAGATGTTGACAGTTATGTTACCTCTGACCGCACATTTCTCCCCAGCGCTCCTCACCGTGCTCCTCCCTACCCAAAGTACATATTAGTCCAAAAAAAAAAGTTTTCATCCATACCTCATTTTCCTTTTTGTATAGTTAATTTTCAGCCATATATGTACAACAACCTAAAAGGATATATTTAAATTTTAAAATAGGGTATCATGCTGCATGTAATCTTTTAGGAATCGCTTTTGTCACTTCATTTTTTTAAAACAATGAATCACAGACCATGTATGAATATCTCACAATGATACCAGCTACCTTCCGTTTGATGAGCATTTGGCTTGCTTCCAAGTTTTTACTGTTGGGTATAATACTAGCAGTTTAATCACTTAATATGAACAGTTAGAGACAGTATCATTGTTTCTATTAAGTTAAAACTTAATGGAGTAATAAGAATAACATTGGATAAAGTTTAAGCATACTCAGGGGACTTCCAGGTGGCACTAGTCATAAAGAACCTGCCTGCCAATGCAGGAGATGTAAGAGACCCGGGTTTGGTCCCTGGATTGGGAAGATCCCCTGGAGAAGGGACTGGAAACCCACTCCAGTGTTCTTGCCTGGAGAATCCCACGGCCAGAGGAACCTGGTGGGCTACAGTCCATAGGGTTGCAAAGGATCAGACACAACTGAAGTCACTTAGCACACATGAACGCACAAAGCATACCCACAGAAGGTGGATATCCTCAAATGGCATCTGTAAGTTTAGAGTGAGCCTCTCTGAACAGGAAAGGTCAACAGAGGTCCTTCCAGGGACACCCTGTGAGTATAGACCAGGTGACCTCCCCCAACTCCTGAACCAGGCTTTCCCAAGGCACGGCAGGGCAGGGCTGAGCCACCTGTTGCTAACTCTGACCTGTGGGGTTCTGCTGGCAACAATAAATAAGAGGTCAGGTGGGCTCAGTGGGGAAGGTTTTTTTATTTTGTAACTCAGAAGAGGAGGCCAGAAATATTTAGGGAAAATGCAGATGTTTCCATGGGAAGATATCAGCAGCTCAGTCTGCAGGGCATAGAGGGAGAGGACAGTGAGCAGCAGGCTGGGGCGGGCATTCAGCACTTTGGGTCCAACCCTGCTTGTCGCAAGTCCTTATGGGCGAGATCAGCAGCAGCCCCCAGAGCAGCAGCCAGAGCTCTCAGACACGTGGCAGCCGCTGGAGCCCCCAGAGTGCTGGCCACCACCACCACCACAACAGTCAGAGCTCTGGGGTCTGCAGCGGTGGGACCTGCGGCGCCTGTGGTGGCTCAGGCAGCAGCCCCCACACCCAGAGCTGCAGCAGCCCCCAGAGCTAGAGCCACAGCAGGAGGAGACTGGGGTCGGACATGGGGGTGGGCACTTGGGGGGACACTTGGCAGGGCATTTGGGAGGAGGACACTTAGGGGTGGGGCACTTGGGAGGGGGCTGGCACTGCTGCTGATTTTGCTGGCAAGACATCTTGCAGAGGAAGTCGGTAAACCTAGGGAGAAATGCAAAAAGCCATCAGCACACAAGTGACGAGCAGATACATCCTATACCCTGGAGTTCATTGACTTCTCAGCCCAGACAAGCTACTTTGTGAGCAGGATCTACAAACAGAATCTGAAAACTGACAGGAAGTGAAAGGACTACAGTAAAGCTCTCTCTCTCTTTCTTTTTATTCTTTCTGAAAGACTCAGAACCATCTCCCTACGTGGGGCCCAAAGTCAGCCCCGTATTAGGCTTCCCAGCCACTTGGAAGCACTGCTGGCCATAGTTCAGAATCCTTCCCACAATGGACCCGTCATTCCTAAGCATTTCCAGTGGATGCTTGTCATCTCTGAAAACCTTTATTGGATGAGGACAAGGAGGAAAGACATTGATGGTCCAAGTCTTGGCAGTTTAGCCCCACATTCCTGCTTCTTCTCCTTCCTTCTTCTCTTTCTTTGCCCGGCAGCCCACAGTGGAGGGCTTTTTGTTGCCCTCCCACCAATCGTGAATATTCTCAGCTCTACAGTCTGCTTCTCACCAGATACTTACTTGAGGATGGCTTGACAGGCTCTTTAGAGAGAGGCCTGGACCAGAGCACCTCTGCAGTTTGCTGACTCCCTCACTTCATTCCCACTCCCCAGAGACCCTTTCCCTCTCCCTCCTTCTTCTGCTCACCCCTTTGCAGTCCTGTCCCCGGAGCCTCCTTTTCGAAGCACTCACCTGGTCAGTGGAGGGGTGGGAACTGTCACCGACAGAGCTGAGCACTGAAGAGCCCAACATGAGCCCTTTTATACTGGGCCTGGTGGCTTACCACGGGTGAGACTCAGCCTGGGGATGCAGAACAGTCACTTTCACAATCTGGGATGAGTGACTCTTCACATTCCCAGTGCCTGAGATCCAGAATCTCCCCACATAGGACTTAGAGGAATCCAGGAAGCCAGAGACTGCTAGACATGTGCTTCCCAGGTCTGCTCCCAGCCAGCCATTCCCCCTCCAAGCATTCATTCATAATTAGGCCAATAATCATGCATTGTCTATCTTGGGTCCAGAATTTTGCAAGATATCAATGATGCAGCGATGATGCAGATTGCCTTCAGGAGCTGGTAGTCTTGGAGGATGAGTTTGTAAGCAGTGAACTCTGAGTTGTGTGTCATACAGTCTTGATCTTTTGTTCATGTCCCTCATAGCTCTGAGCTCAGTGTTATCCTGCAGTCTTTCTACATGTCTATCTAAACTCAGAACCCTTTGAACGCCATCCGTCTCTGTAGTATGTGTGTGGTACAGTATCTGGAACAATAAACTTTGGATGAAAATTAAACATCAGGAAAGAAGAAGGTAGATGTTTATGAGACCCTGAGGCAGACTCAGGCAGTCAGCATGGCAGCCTGTTGGCTTCCAGGATTCCTGTAGTAAGATAGATTCCCAGGGAGATGTAGCATTATTTGCACTAATCCTGGATATTAGTTCCTGAGAAATATATTATTTGAGAGTATAATGGGAATAATTATCTGTGACAATAAAATAAAGTAGGAAGAATGAGGACCAGGGGGAATCTACAGTAAGCATGAAAATATTGTCCTTGAAAAGTCTGATGTCCCCTGGAAGGAAGTGGGCACACAGAGGGGATAGCGATGCCATCTCAGGGGAGAGGAGACTTGAGATGTGAAGGAGCCTGGGATTTCTACTAGGTTTTTGGCTTCAAGGTTGAAGGTGAGGCCTGAACGTGCTTGGGAACTAGAATAGCTAATTTTACCATTGGAGCATTGCATTCTTTATATGATACTTATAAGGAAGACAAACAAAATAAGACGTATGTAGATTCCTTTAAGCTGACATTATGTAAGCATCTACTATCTAGCAAACTGCTGTGGATAGGGAAACATCTCTATCTAAACTTTGATGAGCCCACACTGTAGTCAGGAGAGTTTAAAAGAACAGAAGAAATCCTGTGATATGAGTTTGCCAGGTTTGATAGGCATATATAGAGGAGCATTGCCTAATACAAACTGGAATGGTTCCTGGATAATTAAACCACATGAAGATGAGCAAGGAGACAAGGTCATTATAGGAAAGCACATGTGCACAATAAAAGGCTAGGCACAGAACTTTGGGAGTATTCCAACTTTTGATAGGCAAAGAAAATGTAGACACTTAGGAGTCTGAGAAAGAAAATTGAGATATCTAGTTGGAAAAATCATGAGAAAGTCATGGCACTTGGAAGAAACAGGGAAAGAATTTTTGAAACAGAAGATGCTGCCCATTTTGTGAACTGCTATAGACAGGATCCTGAGACTGGCAAGTTTAAGGGTATTGGTGGCATATAGGTTTTCCCTGGTGGCTCAGTGTTAAAGAATCTGCCTGCAATGCAGGCGACATGGGTTCAATCCCTGGGTCAGGAAGTTCCCCTAGAGAAGGAAATGGCAACTCACTCCAATATTCTTGCTTGGGAAATCCCATGGACAGAGGAACCTGGCAGGCTATAGTCCATGGGGTTGCAAAGAGCTGGACACAACGGAGCGACTGAGCAGGCACGCATGCACATGAGACCCACTCTACTGCATGGGCCCAGATGTTTTAGTAGCTGTGACTTGCTTCAACTAAGCCGGGACTATTTCTAGAGGACTGGCTATAACTCCATCCCTTTGTCTCTCACTAGCTCAATAGGTATAGTGGGTCATGAAACTAATGAAGAAATCGAGTCCTGGAATAGATTGGGTGTTTTTGTGACTGACATGTACACACTACAATATTTAAAATAGATGTACCAGGGACTTCCCTGGTGGTCCAGTGGTTGGGAGTGCACCTGCCAATGCAGGGGGCATGGATTTGATCCCTGGTGCAGAAATATCCCACATGCCAGAGAGCAACTAAACCCATGCACCACAACTACTGAATCTGAGCTCTAAAGCTTGAGAGCTACAACTATTTAGCCCAGATGCCTAGAGATTGTGCTCAGCAACAAGAGAGGTCACCATGACTAAACAAAAACAAAGGTAATGGTGGCTTTGGAAACAGTTTAATGGTGAGGATTGGAATGATTTTATAGAAGTTTTGGAAAGGAACACTATAGAAAAAGCAGAGGTGATTATGTCAAGAAACTTAAAAGACAGATGAGTAATTAACTAGAAAAAAATAGAGTGAAGAAGCTACTACTTTAATATTATGCATAGCAGTTGAGATAAGGTCATAAAGCCAAATGGGCTATGAGATATACAGTGCTGATTTGAAAAACTATAGCTATTCGAAAGGAGGTGGCCTTGATTCACACTGGGATTTTTTAGAAAGAGTTGTTGAAAAGCTAATGTTAATTAATAAAAGTGATGGTAATACTGACCCTAAACATACCTCTGGTCACGAGACACTAGAGCTAACACTGCAAGAACAGAGGATTGACAAAAATGAGTGCCCTGATTAAGACAACTTGGAGGTGTTTCAGAATATTAGTTTCAAAAGAAAGCCTTAGAGTCAGAGACTTAAGCTGGAATCCCTACTTCTCCATGCCATCTTAAGTGAGTTATACTTTTTAAGCTACAGTTTTGTTGTCTACAAAATAGCATCATAGTTCTGCTCACCTGTGTGAATAAAGTGAAATCTTGCCTGCAAAGCACTGAGCATAGTACCACACAAGGCAGGAGCTCAAAAAGTGGTAGTTACTACTACAACTTGGCTTACCTAGTGGCTCAGGGGTAAAGAATATGCCTGCCAATGCAGGAGATGCAGGTTCAATCTTTGGGTCAGGAAGATCTCCTGGAGAAGGAAATGGCAACTCACTCCAGTATTCTTGCCTGGGAAATCCCATGGACAGAGGATTGTGGCCCACCAGAGCCACTATGGTGGGCTATATAGTCCATGGGGTTGCAAAAGGGTCAGATGTGACTTTGTGACTAAACAGCAACAACAACTTCTACAACTACTGTGTGCTCAGTTTCTCAGTCATGTCCAGCTCTTTGCAACCGCATGGACTACAGCCCTCCAGGCTCCTCTGTCCATGGAATTTTCCAGTCAAGAATACTGAGGTGGGTTACCATTTCCTTCTCCAAGTGATCTTCCTGACCCAGGGATCGAACTCAGGTCTCTTGTGTCTCCTGCACTGGCAAGAGGATTCTTGCCACCTGGGAAGCCTATAATAACTACTACTATTCTAGCTAATGTGATTAGTTCAATATTTTGGTATTTTTTAAAAATAAGTATTAGTCTTCCTAACATGATTTCCTTGGCTTATTGTCCTATTTTCCTTGTTGGACTCAACAAAGGCAGTAGCTGGAGACTTTTGAAGACAAAGATGGAAGAAGAATGAGGATTAGGTGTGTCTCATTCTACACCATTCAGGAAACCCATTCTCTGTGCAAAGTGGTGTACTAGGTAATAGGGAGGATTCAGTGAGATTTGGAAACCACCCTTATCTTTGGAGCTGAGCTTTATCTAGAAGGCCCAATAGACAAGCACTCCACCAACTTTAATGTGAGGCAAACAGAGATGATTATAGGCAAGGCTATATTCTCTCTGAAACTAAGGTGTGACTATCTGGAGGCAGAGTCCAAGCAATGCAAATGAACAGAGGTGGAGACAGAAAAGGTCGGTGGCCCAAGCGTACAAAACTAACCCAAGTGTGTGAAACTGTGTGATCATTTGAAGGTCAAAAGGATTGGAAATAAATGTGGGCCCTTTGTCTTACCTCTACTGGGAAAGTAGCTCAGATCTTTAAAGATGCAGTGATTTCTGATTCTATATCACTTAATGATGTCAAGGATGGAACTCCTGGAAACAAATATCCTCTTTGGTAAACTATGTGATAATCCATGTGTTTAATATAGAATTTCTGTACATGCACGTCAGTTCAGTTCAGTTCAGTTTAGTTCAGTCCCTCAGTCATGTCCAACTCTTTGTGACCCCATGGACTGCAGTACACCAGGCTTCCCTGTCCTTCACCAACTCCCAGAGTTTACTCAAACTCATGTCCATTGAGTTGGCGATGCCATCCAACCATCTCATCCTCTGTCATCCCCTTCTCCTTCTGCCTTCAATCTTTCCCAGCATCAGACTCTTTCCCAATAAGTCAGTTCTTCACATCAGATGGCCAAAGGATTGGGTTTTCAGCTCCAGCATCAGTGCTTCCAATGAATATTCAGGATTGATTTCCTTTAGAATGGGCTGGCTGAATCTCCTTGCAGTCCAAGGGACTCTCAAGAGTCTTCTCCAACACCACAGTTCAAAAGCATCAATTCTTCAGTGCTCAGCTTTCTTTATAGTCCAACTCTCACATCCATACATGACTACTGGAAAAACCATACCTTTGACTAGACGGACCTTTGTTGACAAAGTAATGTCTCTGCTTTTTAATATGCTGTCTAGGTTGGTCATAACTTTTCTTCCAAGGAGCAAGAGTCTTTTAATTTCATGCACATCACACAGTTAAAAATGATATACACATACTCATGGGGTGAAATTTTACAATCAAATGAGTTTAGAATAATGAAGTTTTATAAAGTAAAATTGCTTCTGAAGCAAGACTTTTCAGATACTTTATGAAACACAATGGTCGCAAGGATCATTACAATGCTACATTTCATAAAATGTTGTTTCCTGGTGTATTTAAGTTCTGGAAATCTTTATTTTCACTGAATTTTACAGAAATTGTGTTCTGAGGAACAGAATTCATAATAAAAAGATCTAACCTTTGAGTTCCAATAATGGTGAGCTGTATTACTCAAATGAACTGTCCTAATAAAAACAACAAAAATAATGTAACACAATCTATATATTATGTTCACATATGTATATATAATGCAATATAATATATTCATATGTACATATACAGTAAGCCCCCTATATGTGCATGCTTAGCCACTCAGTCATGTCTTACTCTATGTGACTGCATGGGCTGTAACCTGCCAGGCTCCTCTGTCCATGGAATTCTCCAGGCAAGAATACTGGAGTGGGTAACCATTCCCTTCTCCAAGGGATTTTGACCGAGGGATCAAACCCAGGTCTCCTTCATTGCAGGTGGATTCTTTACCATCTGAGCCACCAGGGAAGTGCCAATCCCCTACATATGAACCTTCAATTTGCAAACTTTCAAAGATGCCAATATTTGTGCCAGCCCCTGCATGTCAGCTGTACTTTACTACTTTACTTACAGTACTTTTCAAGATACTGTACTGTAAGATTAAAAATGTTTTACTTTTTGTGTTTGTTTGTTTCCTATGTACATATTATTTGTGGGGAAAGTATTATAAACTTATTACAGTACAGTACTAGTTAGATACCTAGGCTAACTTTGTAAGATTTATGAACAAATTGAACTTATGAACATGCTCTTAGAAGGGAACTCAGTTGTGTGTAGGGGACTTACTCTATATTCCTTAATCACATTGTATATATGGGTGCATGCACACACACATGATTTAGGAATATGAATTGCCAGAAAAACTACGGAGAAAATTAAAAAAAAAAAAAAAAAGGAACAAAAGAGATTAGCAGAGTAATAAAGCTACTTTCACCCTAAGGATAAAATTAACATATTCAACATTTTCTTTTGGTGACCTAGCTTTGTGACAAAAATCAGAGCCCAGTCCTTCTCCTGCCAGGGTGGGAGGTCTCACAGAGGACCCTCCTAGAGTTACTGGGCTTTCTCAGGGTAAGACTGAGCAAGAAGGAAACCAGCTGCAAGGACTTGCTGCCATGCTCCAGGCACCTCCCCTCAGGAACTTTGTTAAGGATGGTGCTAGAACAGGACCCCTCTGGAGCCCTGGAGAACGCAAACACAAATCATCTCTGGAGGGAGGCACTTACATCATAAGTTTTCAGTTGTTCCAACAACTACATTTACAGGTAAGTGATGTTATACTATGCCTGCCTTGGCCAAAGTGTTGTCAATCTCTAGCCTAATTTTCATAATAAGCTTTTCATAGTTTGGTTTGACCTTAACCTCCTTCTCCAAGGTAACTTAAGCATTTTTCCTTTGTGTTGCACCTCCTTTGCCACATTTATCATTTTACTTAGGTTGTTGAAAATGCTAGCTCAGCCAAAAGTCTGGAAACCCCTCAAAGGCAGAGACCGTGCCTTCTCCATCTCAGTGTCCCAGCACTTAGCACTGTTCCCTGTACCCAGCACCAACAACAGAGACTGTATCCAACAGTGTTTATTCACTGAGTGAATAAACCCTTCATGAGGGTATAGAAACTGAAGAGAAGAGTTCCAGTGTGTGAGTAAGTTAAGTAACTCCTGACATATAAGGCCACCACCTGTGCCTTGGCTTTTCAGAACTACCTTGGTTTCCTCCCAGGCCATAAGTCCCCAGCTGTGGAAATGATGCAAATGCAGGCCTTTAGGAGAGTCATGATGGGAGGAAGGTTTATTCCAAATGTCTTCTGCAATATGAACAGAACATGAGAATCAAGGGGATCAAGGAACAGAAGGATGAGGAAAGAGAATGGCACAGAAAATGGAGGGACCCAAGAAGACAACAGGCTTCCCTGGTGACTCAGATGGTAAAGAGTCTGCCTGTAATGCAAGAGACCCAGGTTTGATCCCTAGGTTGGGAAGATTTCCCGGAGAAGGAAATTATTCCTTGCAAAAAGTATTCTTGCTTGAAAGATTCCATGGACAGAGGAGCCTGGTGGACTGCAGTCCATGGGGTGGCAAAGAGTCAGACACGACTGAGTGACTAACACTTTGCTGTCAAGGGGACAACAGCTGTCTTGAAGACAAGAATGAGATCTCTGTGCAAAATACCTGTTTAGAAGTCTGCCTTACCACATACTAGTCATCTTGATTAAGTCCTTTCACCTCTCTGAACCCCAGGCTCCTCACCTACTTCATCTGAGCAGTAATGATATTGAGGCAGGAGATACATAGGCCCCAGACTAAGAGCTGGAGTCCATCCCTTTTGGACCGATACTGTAAAATAGCAGGAGGGAGAAGCTGAACCCTGCCTAGATAAAAGATAAAAGCCCACATAGTCCTCATTCTCGAACTCAAGAAGACCTTCCCAACTACATATGTGCAGAAGGTACCTTTGAGGTCAAAAAGAGAGGGGACACCACCCCATAGTAAGTGATGCCAACCTACTCATAGACTTCTTCACTAGAATCCATCTTGGCTAAGAGATGTGTGTGCACACAGGGGAGGACCCTGAGATATACCAAATATGGATTCAGAACCACACAAAGCAACATGATTGGCCAAAGGGAACCCAGAAGAAATGCCCCATAAGAGATTCAAATGACCACAAGGGGGCAACTCTCTCTGAGCCCACATGTGTGTCTACCCTTTTTCCTCCTATTAAACACTTGACTTGTGTCACTACTTTTCTTTATGTGGAAATTCATTTCTACAAAGCTGGTGGGCCAAAGTCTTGTCACTGGCCACTGGTCCCTAGTGGTCTAGTGGCGAGGATTCCATACTCATACTGCCATAGCTGAAAGATTGTTGCTGAATGATGCAAAGACGCCAGGATTCTTGGCCTCTGGAGGAGAAGAATTCAATCTGGAGCCAGAGACGAGGCTTGATCGCTCAGAGCTTTTGTGTAATAAAGTTTTATTAAAGTATAGTGGAGATAGAGAAAGCTTCTGACATAGGCATCAGAAGGGGGTAGAAAGAGTACCCCCTTGCTAGTGTTAGCCATGGAGTTATATACTCTCTAATTAGTTATTACGGTGAATCAAAAGAATGTCTGGAGGTTGTAAAGACCTCAGTAGACCCAGTCCTTAAGACCTACTCCTATAATTTACACCTTAAGATAACAGGATTAGCCAGAAGGTTTTTTCCAGAGAGTATCCTCAAGCAGGATACATGATTGTTATATAATCTTAAGGAATGTAGAGAGACAAAAAAGTTTGTCCTTTCCTCCTCATTGAGAATTCCAGACCCCTCTCTCCATGGGAACACCTAGGCTTCTTATCAACCTGCCTAGGAAATGACTCTTGTAGCCTGACTTCACACTCTGGCTGAGAAACTGAGATCCTGCTTCAAGCCACAGCAGGCAGAGCTCACCTGAGATCAACATCACTAATATATATTTTTTTAATTTTTATTTTTACTTTATTTTACTTTACAATACTGTATTGGTTTTGCCATACATTGACATGAATCCACCACAGGTGTACATGAGTTCCAAAACATGAACCCCCCTCCCAGCTCCCACCCCATATCATCTCTCTGGATCATCCCCATGCACCAGCCCCAAGCATCCTGTATCCTGCATTGAACATAGACTGGTGATTCGTTTCTTACATGATAGTATACATGTTTCATGCCATTCCCAAATCATCCACCCTCTCCCTCTCCCTCAGAGTCCAAAAGTCTGCTCTACACATCTGTGTCTCTTTTGCTGTCTCGCATACAGGGTCATCATTACCATCTTTCTAAATTCCATATGTATGTGTTAGTATACTGTATTGGTGTTTTTCTTTCTGGCTTACTTCACTGTATATAATCAGCTCCAGTTTCATCCATCTCATTAGAACTGATTCAAATGTATTCTTTTTCATGGCAGAGTGATACTCCGTTGTGTATATGTACCACAGCTTTCTTATCCATTCATCTGCTGATGGACATCTAGGTTGTTTCCATGTCCTGGCTATTATAAACAGTGCTGTGATGAACATTAGGATACATGTGTCTCTTTCAATTCTGATTTCCTTGGTGTGTATGCCCAGCAGTGGGATTGCTGGGTCATAAGGCAGTTCTATTTGCAATTTTTTAAGGAATCTCCCCACTGTTCTCCATAGTGACTGTACTAGTTTGCATTCCCACCAACAGAGTAAGAGGGTTCCCTTTTCTCCATACCCTCTCCAGCATTTATTGCTTGCAGACTTTTGGATCGCAGCCATTCTGACTGGTGTGAAATGGTACCTCATTGTGGTTTTGATTTGCATTTCTCTAATAATGAGTGATGTTTAGCATCTTTTCATGTGTTTGTTAGCCATCTGTATGTTTTCTTTGGAGAAATGTCTATTTAGTTCTTTGGCCCATTTTTTGATTGGGTCGTTTATTTTTCTGGAATTGAGCTGCATGAGTTGCTTGTATATTTTTGAGATTAGTTGTTTGTCAGTTGCTTCATTTGCTATTATTTTCTCCCATTCTGAAGGCTGTCTTTTCACCTTGCTTATAGTTTCCTTTGTTGTGCAGAAGCTTTTAATTTTAATTACATCCCATTTGTTTATTTTTGCTTTTATTTCCAGTACTCTGGGAGATGGATCACCTGCTGTGATTTATGTCGGGGAGTGTTTTGCCTATGTTCTCCTCTAGGAGTTTTTATAGTTTCTGGTCTTATGTTTAGATCTTTAATCCATTTTGAGTTTATTTTTGTGTGCAGTGTTAGAAAGTGATCTAGTTTCATTCTTTTACAAGTGGTTGACCAGTTTCTCCAGCAGCACTTGTTAAAGAGATTGTCTTTACTCCATTGTATATTCTTGCCTCCTTTTAAGGTGTCCATAGGTGTGTGGATTTATCTCTGGGCTTTCTATTTTGTTCCATTGATCTATATTTCTGTCTTTGTGCCAGTACCATACTGTCTTGATGACTGTGGCTTTGTAGTAGAGCCTGAAGTCAGGCAGGATGATTCCTCCAGTTCCATTCTTCTTTCTCAAGATTGCTTTGGTTATTCGAGGTTTTTTGTATTTCCATACAAATTGTGAAATTATTTGTTCTAGTTCTGTGAAAAATACCGCTGGTAGTTTGATAGGGATTGCGTTGAATCTGTAGATTGCTTTGGGTAGTATACTCATTTTCACTATATTGAATTTTCCAATCCACGAACATGGTATATTTCTCCATTTATTAGTGTCCTCTTTGATTTCTTTCATCAGTGTTTTATAGTTTTCTATATACAGGTCTTTAGTTTCTTTAGGTAGATATATTCCTAAGTATTTTATTCTTTTCATTGCAATGATGAATGGGATTGTTTCCTTAATTTCTTTTTCTACTTTCTCATTATTAGTGTATAGGAATGCAAGGGATTTCTGTGTGTTGATTTTACTGTATTCATTGATTAGCTCTAGTAATTTTCTGGTGGAGTCTTTAGGGTTTTCTATGTAGAGGATCATGTCATCTGCAAACAGTGAGAGTTTTACTTCTTCTTTTCCAATTTGGATTCCTTTTATTTCTTTTTCTGCTTTGATTGCTGTGGCCAAAACTTCCAGAACTATGTTGAATAGTAGTAGTGAGAGTGGGCACCCTTGTCTTGTTCCTGACTTTAGGGGAAATGCTTTCAATTTTTCACCATTGAGGATAATGTTTGCTGTGGGTTTGTCATATATAACTTTTATTATGTTGAGGTATGTTCCTTCTATTCCTGCTTTCTGGAGAGTTTTTATCATAAATGGATGTTGAATTTTGTCAAAGGCCTTCTCTGCATCTATTGAGATAATCATATGGCCTTTATTTTTCAGTTTATTAATGTGGTGAATTACATTGATTGATTTGCGGATATTGAAGAATCCTTGCATCCCTGGGATAAAGCCCACTTGGTCATGGTGTATGACCTTTTTAATGTGTTGTTGGATTCTGATTGCTAGAATTTTGTTAAGGATTTTTGCATCTATGTTCATCAGTGATATTGGCCTGTAGTTTTCTTTATTTGTGGCATCTTTGTCAGGTTTTAGTAATAGTGTGATGGTGGCCTCATAGAATGAGTTTGGAAGTTTACCTTCCTCTGCAATTTTCTGGAAGAGTTTGAGTAGGATAGGTGTTAGCTCTTCTCGAAATTTTTGGTAGAATTCAGCTGTGAAGCCATCTGGACCTGGGCTTTTGTTTGCTGGAAGATTTCTGATTACAGTTTCAATTTCTGTGCTTGTGATGGGTCTGTTAAGATTTTCTATTTCTTCCTGGTTCAGTTTTGGAAAGTTGTACTTTTCTAAGAATTTGTCCATTTCTTCCACGTTGTCCATTTTATTGGCATATAATTGCTGGTAGTAGTCTCTTATGATCCTTTGTATTTCTGTGTTGTCTGTTGTGATCTCTCCATTTTCATTTCTAATTTTATTGATTTGATTTTTCTCTCTTTGCTTCTTGATGAGTCTGGCTAATGGTTTGTCAATTTTATCTATCCTTTCAAAGAACCAGCTTTCAGCTTTGTTGATTTTTGCTATGGTCTGTTTTGTTTCTTTTGCATTAATTTCTGCCCTAATTTTTAAGATTTCTTTCCTTCTACTAACTCTGGGGTTCTCCATTTCTTCCTTTTCTAGTTGCTTTAGGTGTAGAGTTAGGCTATTTATTTGACTTTTTTCTTGTTTCTTGAGGTATGCCTGTATTGATATGAACTTTCCTCTTAGCACTGCTTTTATAGTGTCCCACAGGTTTTGGGTTGTTGTGTTTTCATTTTCATTCATTTCTATGCATATTTTGATTTCTTTTTTTATTTCTTCTGTGATTTGTTGGTTATTCAGAAGCGTGTTGTTCAGCCTCCATATGCTGGAATTTTTAATAGTTTTTCTCCTGTAATTGAGATCTAATCTTACTGCATTATGGTCAGAAAAGATGCTTGGAATGATTTCGATTTTTTTGAATTTATCAAGGTTAGATTTATGGCCCAGGATGTGATCTGTCCTGGAGAAGGTTCCGTGAGCACTTGAGAAAAAGGTGAAATTCATTGTTTGGGGGTGAAATGTCCTGTAGATATTAATTAGGTCTAACTGGTCTATTGTATCATTTAAAGTTTGCATTTATTTGTTGATTTTCTGTTTAGTTGATCTATCCATAGGTGTGAGTGGGGTATTAAAGTCTCCCACTATTATTGTGTTATTGTTAATTTCCCCTTTCATACTTGTTAGCATTTGTCTTACATATTGCGGTGCTCCTATGTTGGGTGCATATATATTTATAACTGTTATATCTTCTTCTTGGATTGATCCTTTGATCATTATGTAGTGGGCTTCTTTGTCTCTTTTCACAGCCTTTGTTTTAAAGTCTATTTTATTGGATATGAGTATTGCCACTCCTGCTTTCTTTTGGTCTCTATTTGCATGGTATATCTTTTTCCAGCCCTTCACTTTCAGTCTGTATGTGTCCCTTGTTTTGAGGTGGGTCTCTTGTAGACAGCATATATAAGGATCTTGTTTTTGTATCCATTCGGCCAGTCTTTGCCTTTTGGTTGGGGCATTCAACCTATTTATGTTTAAGGTAATTATTGATAAGTATGATCCCATTGCCATTTACTTTATTGTTTTGGGTTCAGGTTTATACACCCTTTTTATGTTTCCTGTCTAGAGAATATCCTTTAGCATTTGTTGGAGAGCTGGTTTGGTGGTGCTGAATTCTCTAAGCTTTTGCTTGTCTGTAAAGCTTTTGATTTCTCCTTCGTATTTGAATGAGATCTTTGCTGGGTACAGTAATCTGGGCTGTAGGTTATTTTCTTTCATCACTTTAAGTATGTTTTGCCATTCCTTCCTGGCCTAAAGAGCTTTTATTGAAACATTAGCTGTTATCCTTATGGGAATCCCCTTGTGTGTTATTTGTTGTTTTTCCCTTGCTGCTTTTAATATTTGTTCTTTGTGTTTGATCTTTGTTAATTTGATTAATATGTGTCTTGGGGTGTTTCACCTTGGGTTTATTCTATTTGGAGCTCTCTGTGTTTCTTGGACTTGGGTGATTATTTCCTTCCCCATTTTAGGGAAGTTTCCAACTATTATCTCCTCAAGGATTTTCTCATGGTCTTTCTTTTTGTCTTCTTCTTCTGGGACTCCTATAATTCGAATGTTGGAGCATTTCATATTGTCCTGGAGGTCTCTGAGATTGTCCTCATTTCTTTTAATTCGTTTTTCTTTTTTCCCCTCTGATTCATTTATTTCTACCATTTTGTCTTCTATTTCACTAATCCTATCTTCTGCCTCCATTATTCTACTATTTGTTGCCTCCAGAGTGTTTCTGATCTCATTTATTGCATTATTCATTATATATTGACTCTTTTTTATTTCTTCTAAATCCTTGTTAAACCTTTCTTGCATCTTCTCAATTCTTGTCTCCAGGCTATTTATCTGTGATTCCATTTTTATTTCAAGATTTTGGATCATTTTCAGTATCAATATTCGGAATTCTTTATCAGGTAGATTCCCTATCTCTTCCTCTTTGGTTTGGTGGGCATTTCTCCTGTTCCTTTACCTGCTGAGTATTCCTCTGTCTCTTCATCTTGGTTATATTGCTGCGTTTGGGGTGGCCTTTCTATATTCTGGGAACTTGTGGAGTTCTCTTTATTATGGAGTTTCCTCACTGTGGGTGGGGTTGTATCAGTGGCTTGTCAAGGTTTCTTAGTTAGGGAGGCTGGTGTTAGAGTTCTGGTGGGTGGAGCTGGATTTCTTCTCTCTGGAGTGCAATGGAGTGACCATTAATGGGTTATGAGACGTCAATGGTTTTGGAGTAACTTCGAGCTGCCTGTATATTGAAGCTCAGGGGTGTGTTCCTGTGTTGCTGGAGAATTTGCGTGGTGTGTCTTGCTCTGGAACTTGTTGGCCCTTGGGTGGTGCTTGGTTTCAGTGTAGGTATGGAGGCGTTTGATGAGCTCCTATCAATTAATGTTCCCTGGATTCAGGAGTTCTCTGATGTTCTCAGGATTTGGACTTAAGCCTCCTGCTTCTGGTTTTCAATTTTATTTTTACATTAGCCTCAAGACTTCTCCATCTATACAGCACTGATGATAAAATATCTAGGTTAAAGATGAAAACTTTCTCCACATTGAGGGACTCCCAGAGAGGTTCACTGAGTTACATGGAGAAGAGAAGAGGGAGGGGTAGTTAGAGGTGATTGGAATGAGATGAGGTGGGATCAAAAGAGGAGAGAGCAAGCTAGCCAGTAATTACTTCCTTATGTGCACTCCACAGTCTGGACCGCTCAGAGGTATTCACGGAGTTATACAGGGAAGAGGAGAGGGAGGAAGTAGACAGAGGTGGCCAGGAGGATAAGAGAGGGAAATGGAAAGGAGAGAGACAGATCCAGCCAGTAACCAGTTCCCTAAGTGTTCTCCACCGTCTGGAACACACAGAGATTCACAGACTTGGGTAGAGAAGAAAAGGGGGAGGGAAGAGACAGAGGCCACCTGGTGGAGAAAAAGGAGAGTCCAAAGGAGGAGAGAGTGGTCAAATCAGTAATCTCGCTCTCAGGTAAAATTGGGAAGTGAAGTTTGGGTTTTTAAATGTACAAAATTGACAACAAATACCAAAAAGCAAAGATTAAAAATCTAGAGTAGAGGTTGGATTTTCAAAAATACAATATTAAAGAAAAAAAGAAGAAGAAAAAAAAAGCCACAAGAATTATTAAAAAAACAACAACGACGACCACACAAAGACTATATACGGCATTTGCTTTAAAAAAATAGGGTCTTTTTTTTTAAAGTAATAGTAGATTATAAAAATAAAAATTAAAGGAGAAATAGGACTTAACAATTTTAAAAAGTAAAAAAAAAAAAGAAGAAGAAGATGAAAAAACCACACAACAACATCAACAAAAAAGAAAAAAAGAGAAAAAAAAAAGAATGATCGTAAAAATAGTAAAGGTATATCTGGCCCTTTCTCTGGTGTTGTGGGCAGTGTGGGGTCACTTCCAAGGCGGTTCCCTCTGTTTAACTTCTGTCTGCTGGTCTCTTCAGTGTCTGATTTCCATCCTGACACGGGGGGGGCGGTAGTGGACACTTTTTTTTCTTTTTTTTAGGCTCACTTATTCAGTCACGGTGTGGGGAGGGAGGGATGCAGCAAACAAATAACACTGTCACGTGCACGCAGGGTCTCAGCCCCACTGGGCCTGCCCCTGCTCGCAGCGCACAAACCGCTCAGGCTCTACGTAGCTCCACCGGGAATCATCTGAGGCCAGCCCTAGGCTGCATGCACCTCCCTGGTCTAAGCCGCTCAGGCTCAGCACTCAGGTAGCCCTCAGAGGCGGAGATTTGGTTGGGACTGAGTTTTGTGCCCTTCCCAGGTCCAAGTAGCTCAGGTGTTTGGCGAGCATGGTCGCTGCGACTTATCGCCTTTCCCGTCTCTGCTGCTCAGTTTTGTGGGTGTACCGCTGGCACCCCTTGTGAGGCAGATGGTGACTGTCCAGAACCCCCAGAAGTCTTAGCAAAGAAGCCTTCTTGCAGTTTGGTAGGTAAAGTCTCTCTGGGGCTGCGATTGCCACCTTCCAGCCCTTACAGCTCTGGCTGCCTGTCACCAGCGGGGGATGGTCTGCAGCTGGCTATTTCTGTTCCATCCTTTGTTTTCTGCGTGGTCCTGGTGGCGTCTTATGTTCAAGCTTTTCGCGTGGTAGCTATCCCACAGTCTGGTTTGCTAGCCCAAGTTAGTTCGTTCTGGTTAGGTGTAGGGTGTTCCTGCCTGATTCTTACAAAGCACTGCAGCCCACGCCTCCCACACCTCCCTGCCCAGCCCCCACTTGCTAGTGGTGGATGCAGGCGTCTGTGCTGCTTTTCTGCTGGGGGAGTTACTGTTGGGCTTGTAGTCTGTTGGTTTTAATTATTTATTTATTTTTCCTTCCTGTTATGTTGCCCTCTGTGCTTCCAAGGCTCGCCACAGACTCGGCAGGGAGAGTATTTCCTGGTGTTTGGAAACCTCTCTTCTTAAGATTCCCCTCCTGGGACAGGATTCCCTTGCCGAGATGGAGCTCCCTCCCTACCTCCTTTGTCTCTTTTTTCATCTTTTATATTTTTTCCTACCTGTTTTTGAAGACAATGATCTGCTTTTCTGGGTGCCTGATGTCCTCTGCCAGCATTCAGAAGTTGTTTTGTGGAGTTTGCTTAGCGTTGAAATGTTCTTTTGATGAATTTGTGAGGGAGAAAGTGGTCTCCCCGTCCTATTCCTCCGCCATCTTAGGACCGCCCACTACTATTTTTAAAACAGCATTTTTAAATGAGTTTGAAGTTGTTTTGTAATTTAAAAAGAGCCAGTACACTAGATTTCGTGTTGCAATTTTATCATTACAAGTAGTATTTAAAGGCAACCCAGAGGGTAAAGGAAGTACAGAGTGAACAGAGGTTGAAGATTAAAGATGCTATTTGATAGGAAGTCGATTTTCAATATAGTTCTAGAGTAGAGAGCAGAACTGGTTGGTTTCCTTTAATGTGATACAGTAGTAGTAGTAAAATGGTGTAGGAGGAAAAATGAAGCAGAGTAGGAATGAAAAGATGGGGCAGGATGCTCCCTGAGTCTGGTGATCAGATATGTAGTGTATGGAGTGCTTAGCACTGAGACAGGTTCACTGGACACTAGCCCACATTGAGATTGACATTTTTCTGTCTGAAATCCATAGATGCTATGCCTCTGAGTCTTCTCTCCCATTCCCTGGGTAATCAGACTGGATTCAAACAATGCAGGTCATTCCCATAGGACAGATGCATGCATGAAGAAGGTTCATTAATTCATTGACAAGAATATATTTAGTCCCACCCTATGCTAGGCTCTGGGAAGATCAAGTCAAATAGGAGTTAGTTCCCAGCTCCTGTACAGTCCCAATCTAGGAAGTTAAGATAATCAGACTTCCCAACAGAGCATCCTTCTGGCTTGAACACAAGGTTTGACCACTGGGGTCTCTGAGATTATGAATCATTGCCTGCCTTTCTCTGCCCTTTGGAGCTAAACACACTTTCCTGCCCCTTCTCTTTCCCCCTTTGGCCCAGCCCATTCCAGCACCTACTCGTCTCACACAGTCTACTTGCTATTCAGGTTACCAGCAACCATCAACTGGGTGGAGTTGCTTACACCACTGATGAGGAATGACATCTGATTGTGACATTTTTGCCATCCAGCTTCCAACTGAAGACCTGGCCGATGTTCTCCCTTCTCATCAAACACTGAGTATAGGAGAGAAGCTCTTCCCAATTTTTCCAGGGGTTTTGTTCCATGTTCTCAACTTGCTGTTCTCTTTAACTCATTCACAATGAGTCCTTTGTAAATATATTTGAGGGACCAGGAGTCAAAAAATCTAAATTATTTTCCATGAAGAATGGCACATCAAGACTTTTTAAGTTATAAAAAGTAGGTCATGGCAAAGCTTTTGGTTAACCTAAAAATATCCTGAAACTGAATATTCTGAACTTTTAATTTTATTTTTTGGCTGTGCCCTGGTGCAAGTGGGATCCTAGTTCCCCAATCAGGAACTAAACCCATGCCCTCTGCATTGGAAGTGCTGAGTCATAACTACTAGACCACCAAGGAAGTCCCTAGTTTGAACTTTTCTAACCCATCAGTTTTAGAGATGAGGGTGTCAGAATCATGCAATGAGAAAGCCCCTGTGCTGGGAAGCAAAGGCCACCTGATGTTGATACTTGAAGGCATCTCACTCAAAGTACCGCCCAAGTTGTTGTTTGATAGCTGCGCAAACTAGACCTGGAGATGGGTAGCTACACAGGGCAGAGTTTGGCCACATGCAGGTAAACTGATGCTACTAGGCAATTGTTTTAGATTATCTTTTATATGCTTTAAAAATATGAATTTCCTTCTGCAGAAAGAAATAAACTTTAATAGAAACAAATCATACCACTTGAAATCTCCCAATAGTTCCTTTTGATTCCTCCACTGACACCATACGTGGCAAGACTCTCCAGGCCCTCCAGCCCCTTCTGCCTCATTTTTCACTCTCTCCCATTAGCTCCTTACTCCGGTTACTCTCCTTCCTCCTACAGAAGCTTTGTTCAGGCTTTTGCCTCTTCCTGTTGAAGTCTTCCCTCAGTTAGTTCAGTTCAGTCGCTCAGTCGTGTCTGACTCTTTGCAACCCCATGAATCGCAGCACACCAGGCCTCCCTGTCCATCACCAACTCCGAGTTCACTCAGACTCACGTCCATCGAGTCAGTGATGCCATCCAGCTATCTCATCCTCTGCCGTCCCCTTCTCCTCCTGCCCCCAATCCCTCTCAGCATCAGAGTTTTTTCCAATGAGTCAACTCTTCTCATGAGGTGGCCAAACTACTGGAGTTTCAGCTTTAGCATCATTCCTTCCAAAGAAATCCCAGGGCTGATCTCCTTCAGAATGGACTGGTTGGATCTCCTTGCAGTCCAAGGGACTCTCAAGAGTCTTCTCCAACACCACAGTTCAAAAGCATCAATTCTTTGGCCCTCAGCTTTCTTCACAGTCAAACTCTCACATCCATACATGACCACAGGAAAAACCATAGCCTTGACCAGACGGACCTTTGTTGACAAAGTAATGTCTCTGCTTTTGAATATGCTATCTAGGTTGGTCATAACTTTCCTTCCAAGGAGTAAGCATCTTTTAATTTCATGGCTGCAGTCACCATCTACAGAGTCTTCCCTCACTGCTCTGTAATTAACTCTACTCAACCTTGAGATCAAGCTGTAATTTCTCAGAGAAATCTGTTCTGATCACCCT
Organism: Budorcas taxicolor; assembly: GCF_023091745.1. NCBI lineage: Eukaryota > Metazoa > Chordata > Mammalia > Artiodactyla > Bovidae > Budorcas > Budorcas taxicolor. Next base: position 18,442,300 of record NC_068912.1, read on the forward strand.
GACCAAGTAAAATCTGCATATTATATATGCTGACCAGACACCTGGCCCCCCTTCTTCATAGCCATGCATCTTTTCATTTATTTATTGGATTTTTGATTGCTTATTCTTTCTCTCTGTTGCAAACCCCTACATAATAGAGATGGTGCCTGAAACAAAACTGATATTTAATAACTATTTATGAGATGGTGAATGAAAATCAGATGTAAAAGTCATTTCTAGATCTTGGCCAAGTTCATGAGAGCTTCTCAAATTCTGGTCTCTGGTCTCCTGAGACCAGTGCAAGAGGGAGTGTCCATGGCCACGTGTTGGTGTTCATTGGGAACTGCTCCTGGGTACTTGCCCTGGATGCCTTGAAAGCCTAGATTTTTATCATTTGCAGCTTTTCTTTACACGATCTTTTAACACATAAGCACAGCCCTCCTGAAGGTTCTGGAGTTCTAGGAAGATATTTCTGTTCTACTCCCATTTTATGCCTCCAAATTTAGCCCCATGTTTCATGGGGATTTGATTTTTGGTTACTTGTTTTCAGCATGAGCTTCATCTTTCTGAGGTCTAGGCAGGGTTATACAGGCATGTTTACTGTGTAATACGCTTATGATTTGTGTACTTCTCTGTGTGTTATATTTCCATTTAAAACGTTAAAACATCTTTATTAAGACCTTAATAGCAGAGACAAACTGAGAGAGACAGAGAGAGCCTAAAATATATATCATAAGGGGGAAAAAGAGGATGGTTAACTAAATCACCAGCCACAATGTTGGAAAGCAAACAACAAAAGTAATGGTAAGATACAATTGTATGCACTAACCAAAATTGATGTTCAATATTTATTAAATAAAACCAGGTAATCATAGAGCAATATACACATATTGTGATTATATATAATAAAAGAAAATCTTTAAAACAGATAATAGAGATTTATTAATACATGTATTTCTCCCTGCCTTTCCTTTGACTGATATTCCCTACCAAAGAGAATTACGTTTGCCTTTTAAGCTTTGCGATCCCTTCTATCCTATTTGTACAAGATCAATAGGATAGGCCAGAGAAAGAGTTATAACATCTGGAGAGAAAAAGAGAGGATTTTGCTCCTGGTCACTCCCTCTGAAATGAAGAATCCCAGAACTGGGCAAAAGACAGAGGAAACTAACAAAGGAAACAAAGAGACTGGGGTTACACAACTAGGACCAGACTTGAGTCAGGTCATGGAGGGGAGAGGAGGAGAAAAGGGTAAGAAAGATAAAAGAAGCCACAATTTCTGGATGTTGTAGAGCATTTAGCGGTGCTTAGGGAGAATATTCTAAGCAGCTGTAGAATATGGGACAGTTGAAGAGAGAAAAATGGGGATTTTAGAAGTAAGCTGTGGATTATGAAATAGATTGCCTACAATATTTTACAGCAGGGAGAGCAAACGAGTCAATCCTAAAGAAAATCAACCCTGAATATTCATTGGAAGGGCTGATGCTAAAGCTGAAACTCCAATACTTTGGTGACCTGATGCAAAGAGCCAACTCATTAGAAAAGACCCTGATGCTGGGAAAGACTGAAGGCAGGATGAGAAGGGATGACAGAGGATGAGATGGTTGGATGGCATCACCAATTCCATGGACATGAGTTTGAGTAAGCTCCAGGCATTGGTGAAGGACAAGGAAGACTGGCCTGCTGTAGTCCATGGTTCACAAAGAGTCCAACACAACTGAGCGACTGAACAACAACAGTATTTACAAGAGTATTTTTTAGATACATCAATGCTGGATGGAGTTTTGGTGGATGCAGTTCTCACAGAAACTAGGCCACAGGGGACTCCAGGAGTTTTTCAGCTGTGTGTGGTTGACATATAACCAAAAGGCCTAAATGGATATAATCCAAGCACAGCATGGACACCCTGGAAAATAGTGTAGAATTAGAAGTCTAATGATAATGTTTCATTTTTATCTGTATGTGTCTGTCAAAATTTTTACATAGCTCATGCAACTTAGTGATTTTTAAACAACAAATGTGAGAAAGCATTATAGCATGTGTGCTTGGTCCTATCCAACTCTTTTGCAACCCCATGGGCTATAGCCTGCCAGGCTCCTCTGTCCATGGGATTTCCCAGGTAAGAATACTGGACTGGGATGCCATTTCCTTCTCCAAGAGAACTTCTCGACTCAGGGATCAGACCCATATCTCTTGCATCTCCTGCATTGCCAGGCAGATTCTTTACCAACTTTGTCACCTGGGTAAAAAGCATTAGATGCTTCTGTCAAGTGCAGAACAAGCTACACTCTGACCTCCCACATTGAGGTGTCACATGGTGGTACATGAGGAAATCATGGTCTTGGACAAGACTGCTCCCGGCTCTGAGCGGGTGTCCAGTGACTGGGCTGCAAGTTGATAGCATTTGAACAGCAGGATGGAGTATGATTGTGGAGCCACAGGTGATTTCAATGTGTAAAGGCAGCACAGGAGTCCAGACAACTTTCTGTCCCAGGGTGACTCAAAAGAGATTGCTTAGAAACAAACACAAAATTCTCTATTCTTGTAAAAGCATCCATTTATGCATTCATCAAACACATCTCCAGGGCTCATGCACCAGGCCTTGCAGGCTTGCTTTGAACATCACTTATCCCTCTACCTCTTCTTTTAATGTGTGCGTTTATAGTCTCTAGTTACTAAAAAATAATTTACCCCAAGCCCTCCAGAGTTAGCAAAGCCACGGAGAAAAAGGTGCTAATGAGGAAGTGTGCCTGGCCTTGGGACCCAAATGATTGTCCATGAGGCTTATCTTCCTCTCTGAAACCTCCCACTCACTACCTGGGCTGTCTCTCCAGGGCTGACAGGGAGAATGTCTACCTGCCCCAGGGCAGCTTTAGCTTCTTTTTTCAACTCTTTACTCTATGGTGTCAGGAGGGCAAGCTTATCAGATGAGAAAACATAAGCCATAAAACCCACCATGAGTTCAAGTCCACTCACACAGCAGCTGGTACATAACTGTGATGCTCCTGGGAAGATCTGATTCCACACTCCCTTCTCCGTTCAGGATGACAAACTCTGAGTTTATATACTCAGGACAGACTCATCAAGGCCATACCCTCTCCTCAGATTGATCAGAGGGCAAAAGAGAGGTGTCCTTTAGCCCCCAAATCTTCCACCCAGATCCTGATAACATGCGTGCTGCTAAGTTGCTTCAGTCATGTCCAACTCTTTGTGACCCTATGGACCATAGCCCGCCTGGCTCCTCTGTCCATAGGATTCTCCAGGCAAGAATATTGGAGTGGGTTGCCATGCCCTTTCTCCAGGGAATCTTCCCAACCCAGGGATCAAGCCTGCATCTCTTACATCTCCTGCATTAGCAGGCAGGTTCTTACCACTAGCATCACCTGGGAAGCTTTTGACTTGCATAGGGAAGTTTATTCCCAGCATTCTAGGAGGCAAAGGGGTCCCCAGATTGGGGGTACCAGCTCAGCCTGCTTGTTCATGTTCTGCAGATGTTTCCTCTTGTTGAGAAAAAAGAGTAGAGTGGGGAAGGTAGACGAGTTTCTGATAGAAAAGTGTAAATATGAACCAAATAAACAGGAAGTCACTGTGAACTGCATTCAAAGCTTTATTCTTGCCAGAGTTTAGGACTTGCGCTAACTCTGGTAGGCTGCCTTAATAACGAAGCAAGGTAGGGAGATGAAGCAATGAGATTTGAATACAGGGAGGGGAGCAGAAGCTGAGGAGTCTCCCAGAAGGTAGAGCAGGGTGGTAAGTTCTGGAACAGAGCTGTTCTTCTATATTTAACAGTCGCAGTCATCATCGCAATCACAGCATGCAGGACCTCGGGACCTCATGGGAATAATTCCTAGACAACAGCACCCAGAGCCACAGCATCCAGAGCTGCAGCACCCAGAGCTGCAGCATCCAGAGCCACAGCATCCGGAATCCTCACAGCCACCAGACGATCCTGAGTTGCAGTCCTGGGGCCGTTGGATCCAGCGTCTCAGAGGACTCACTCCGAAGGTCCGGGGAGCCAGACAGCAGTAGCTGGTGGAACAAGGATCAGAGCATGGATCAGGGACACAACATGAGGTGACTGAGCCTCTTACAGGAGCCTGAGCATAGTAGGTTTGGGAAGGAGCAGGGGTCTGAACATAGTATGTCTGGGTCTGGCAAGGGGCTGAGGATTTCACACAAGTCGTCTGGCATGAAGCAGGGCACTTCACAAATGTCTGGCAAGGAGCTGGGCATTTCACGTAGGTCGTCTGGCTTGGAGCTGGGCACTTCACAAGGGTCTGGCAAGGAGTTACATATTTCACATAGGTCTTTGTCTGGAATGGAACTGGGCATTTCACATAGTTTTGAGTTGGACACAGAGGTGGACATTTCACGTAGGTTTGAGTCAGACATGGACCTGGGCATTTCACAAAGCTTGGAGTTGGACATGGAGGTGAGCATTTCACGAAGGTTTGAGTCGGACATGGATGTGGGCATTTTACAGAAGTACATTTGGTACTCTGCACAACTCCCAATCCTGAACCTTTCACGCAAGATGGAGGGAATTCTGGCTGTTTCTGCTGGTCACACATCTTTCTGTGGCTTTGCAAAATCTGAAAAGAAAGTTCTCATTAGATCTAAGAAGGCTTCCAAGGAAACTTGCAGCTTCCCCTTTGGATAAAGTGGCCTTTTTGAGAAGGTCACAGATACTGAGATCTGGCTTTAGGACAGACTCAGAGTCAGGGATCCTAGGCTCAGCTCTTGTGACTTTATCTAAGATGGGTGCCTTTGCACAAGTCACTGCTCACCTGTGGGACTGTTTCCAAAATGGAAAATGAAAAGGAAGAGTTTGATAGATAGATCTCCATGTTTCTACCCAACTCTTCAAGCAACTTGTTTCACCCACCCCAGCATCTGCATTATGAATTCCCCTGGGGAAATTGTCATTTCCCAGCTGATTTCCCCTCCTCACCAACTCTCCCACAAGAGGCTTCTCTTCTTTCTCCTGCCTGGCCATACAGGACCCAGGGATTCCAAATTCACATCACCAGAAGCTGATTCAACCTGAGTCTCAAGCTGATTCCAACAGAGGTAGGACAAATTTGAATAAGTTTCCACCTTTTGCTGTTTGGATCAGTGGTACTATCCTTGCACCCCATTAATGGACCCAAGGATGGCACAACTGAACTCAGAGAGGGAGAGTGTGGTGACCCAATTCTCTACAAAACCCTCTCACACAGAACTAATAGCTGGTCCTCTCCTCTCACACTCCAGACTCTGAGCTTCCAGCCAGTGACTGCCCTTTGTGTCTCATCCTGACCACCCTCATCCCAAGAGCCAAGTGTCACCAAGGCTCTCCTTCTTTCTGTGTCACTGTCCCAGGCATAGGCTTACCCTCTTTGCTGATCGAGCAGGACTGGAAGAAGCCAGTGATCTGAGGAAATGGCAGTTGGGGACACCTTTTATAGGGTAGCAATGAGGCAATTTAATGGCATCTGAGTGAAGCAAGAGATCACAAGGACAAGGGCTGGCATTGCATTGGCGAGATTCCTCCCCAGTATGCTTGGCCCATCATCAGAGGCAGGGCATGCCTCTGCTTGACACTGAATTTTCCTGAACACAAGATAAATGATTCCTATCACTTTCTTCATGAAACTAGTCAGTCTTCTTCTTCTAAGAGTTATGAGAGATGAGATGCCTGGAAGAGCTGCCACTATGAAATGATTTCTGCATCACGTGAGTCTTCAAGAACTTGTTCAAGATGTAATTAGAGTCTCAATTCTTCACACATTGTACTAAAAGCTACACAGAATCTTCCCAACCTAAGTGATGTGTTCTTTCTGAGGGCTTCCATGGTGCTTTCTGCTGGCCTGTGTTGTTGGACCCAAAGAGTTTGGCCCTGTGGTCTCTGCCTCAATGTGGCAGCAAAGCCCCCCAATAAATGGCTTGTTCTGGACTGGCAGCTTATTCTAAGTTTCTTTGGGAAACTGGGTGTGTACTTGATGATCCCAGGCCCCAGGCTCTATATCTAGGCTACCTCTCCTCTCCTCCTCATGTCCTATAAACTCCCTCGTCCTAGCCTTCCTGGACTTCACTATCAGGTCTAGATCCACAAGGACCTAAAACAGGGGGAATTTAATTGAATGCTTTTTATGTGCCATACAGTTCACAATATATGTTCACTTATAGATGGTCCTGTAACTGAGGCCCCAAAAGATTAAGGAAGTTACTCCTTGTCACAAAGCAAGTAAATAACAACGTGAGAGAGTTCAAACGTAGGCAGCCAGCTTTCTTAAGCCATGGTCTTTATCTCTACAACATGTTGCCTTTTCTTTCTGGACATAGTATACTCCCTGAAGCTCTAAAAGCCCAGATGGCACTAGTGGTAAAGAACCCACCTGCCAATGCAGGAGACATAAGAGATGCAGATATGATCCTTGGGTTGGGAAGATCCCCTGGAGGAGAGAATGGCAACCCAGTCCAGTATTCTTGTCTAGAGAATCTTATGGACAGAGGAGCTTGGCAGGCTGCAGTCTATAGGGTCACAAAGTGAAACAACTTAGCACCAGCACCTGAATCTCCACCTCCATTCCCTTCCCAGTATAGTATATATAGGGAGAAAAATGGGAATATATGTATTAGGCACTTATGTTCTTAATGTACTCAACGTACTGCATACTGTCCCGGCTTCTTCACCTGTGTTAATTCATTTGATCTTCACAATAACCCTTAAACATAGGCTATGTTAGCCCTATCTTTTAATATTTATTTATTTGGTTGCATGGAGTTTTAGTTGCATCATGCAGGATCTTTCATGGGATCCAGAGTGCATGGGCTCAGTAGTTGCAGTGAGCAGCCTTAGTTGCCCTGCAGCATGTGGGAATCTTAGTTCCCCAGCCAGGGATTGAACCCACATCCCCTGCATTGGAAGATGGATCCTTAACCACCTGGGAAGTTCCCCTGACCTATTTTTAAAGAAGAATCTAAGATCCAAGGCCTAATCACTTCACCAAGGTCATGCCATTGGTAGGCAATGGAGCATCACTTGAATCCAAGCATGTTTAGTTTCAGAGTCACACTCTTCCTGTCAGGCCATGCTAGGTTGCCCAAGGTAGATTATTTTATTCCTGAGACTAGCGCTGGTTCCAAACTGCCACTCCACTAGATCAGCCTGTCCAGGTCCCACCATGGGCCCTGAGCCCTCTAGGGTAAGAGGCGCTCCTGCATTAAGTTCAGTTCAGTTCAGTCGCTCAGTTGTGTCCGACTCTTTGCAACCCCATGAATGGCAGCACCCCAGGCCTCCCTGTCCATCACCATCTCCTGGAGTTCATAAAACTCATGTCCATCGAGTCGGTGATGCCATCCAGCCATCTCATCCTCTGTCGTCCCCTTCTCCTCCTGCCCCCAATCCCTCTCAGCATCAGAGTCTTTTCCAGTGAGTCAACTCTTGGCATGAGGTGGCCAAAGTACTGGAGTTTCAGCTTTAGCATCATTCCTTCCAAAGAAATCCCAGGGCTGATCTCCTTCAGAATGGATTAGTTGGATCTCCTTGCAGTCCAAGGGACTCTCAAGAGTCTTCTCCAATGCCACAGTTCAAAAGCATCAATTCTTCAGCACTCAGCTTTCTTCACAGTCCAACTCTCACATCCATACACGACTACTGGAAAAACCATAGCCTTGACCACACGGATCTTTGTCAGCAAAGTAATGTCTCTGGTTTTGAATATGCTATCTAGGCTGGTCATAACTTTCCTTCCAAGGAGTAAGGACCCTCAATTTCCCCAAGACCTGTAAGCTCAGCAACACTCAGGCCTGACCTTGTACAAACAGAAGAGGAAAGAGATGATGTTTTATTGAAGCCAGGTACTTCACATGGGATAACTCATCAAATTTAGTCCCTACAATAAGTGTCTCAAATAAATAAACAAACTAGCTCAAGCTCCCATTGCTAGAAGTAGTAGATGTAAAACCCAGGTTTATATTTGAACCTGGGTTTATATTTCAATTTTTTTCCTACCACAACAAATTTTTCCTACCACAGCAAATGTTTCAAGTGTTAAAATCCAAAATGCTTTATAACCATTCCTTTAAGCCACTCAACAGACACATTCATAAAGCCCACTATCTTGTACATAGGATGGGATAGCTCCACTCCACAAGGAAGAAAACATTCTAGAAGTACAGCTCTTTGAAGGCATTTTAGACAGACACTTCCAGGTACAAGTAGAACTCAGCCCTGGTTCTGATTCTGCCATTGCCCTGCAGTGTGATTCCACTGTGCCCTCCATCTCTGGACCTTTCCTTCTTACACTCTGAAATAAAGAGCTAGATGAGGTCCCTTCTGGCTATAATAAGCTGTGATTATAAGGGCTTGCTCTAGAAAGTAAATATATCCACATCCTAGTGGTCCATGGAGTTATTCCCACTGGACTGTAATTCCTATGTTTTGGAAACTGTAGACATGTTCCCTGTACGCCACCTGCCTCTAGCACTGGACATGGGGAACTCTGACTAGATGAGTGAAGGAATGAATGGGGATGCTTTGCATGGACAGTGCAGTCTTGATCTCCTCCTCCTCTCTGTGCAGCAAGAGCCCATCCTGCTTTCCATCTCATGTCATCTGTGAGCTCCGATTGGCAAACGTCCGGCTCTGTGGGCTCAGACTCTACTAATGGGCTTGACATATTCAGGTAGCACTGACATCCCTGGTGAGAGATACTGGTGGTGCCACAGGTGGGTGGGTTGTGCCCCGCCTATTCTATAGGCTGGGAAAGCAAGGCAGAGTTTTCAGATGACTGATGTAAGTGCCAGGATGAGTCACAGGGCTATCCCTACAAGGCCCTGATTGTCTCTTTAGATACAAACTCATAGAATCAGAGACTGTGGACTCATGCAATAATAGTCCAGTAAACTCACAGGTAGAGAGAATTGTGAATTCACAGAATAACAGAATCACAGATTCAGAATCCTGGCATCTCTGAGGTGGAGAGGACTAACACAAGTCATGAGGTCTGGTCTTCGCCATAAACTGGGTCAGTACATGTGTCATCGTCATATGGCCTAGCTGTTATTCTTAGGAAGATCTTCTGGTCTTTAGCATTCTCTGCAGTCCCACTGGCTAGCTCATTTCAGGATTTACCACCTGGAGAATCAGTTAATGTATACTAGGTTATCTCTAGAGTTCTTTACAGCATTAGCTGTATGTACTGTAAGGTGTTTGAAGTTGTTCCCCTGAGTGTGTGAACAAAACCAAGACTTCAACCCCAACCAGGAAATCAGAGGGGGAAGTACCCAAGTTGACATGTTGTTCTCTGAGGACAGGGCCTGGATCTCCCCTCTTCTTGCGAGCTTTCTTTGATCAGGGTCTGTGGATGCTCTGAAGGTAAAAATCTGAGTCCTTCCTTTTCTGTGGAAGGAGGAAGTGAAAAGCCACCTCACAGGAGGTGGAGGGCACAGGAACCTTGTTATCCAGTGAAATATGTCACTTCCGTGTCTGAGAAGATAGTATGGGGGTCCTCTCTGTTAGATCCTGTGTCTGTATGAGTCTCTGTTCCAGACTCAGCTCTAAGATCCTCTCCATCATTATTCCAATGACAACCGGGGGTTCCCCCTAGATGACTGGGAAATTATATTGTAGAATCATGGAATGGGGGGCTAGTGAGGACATTTACAGGCATGGAGTTAACCCCCTATATTGTAATTGAGGCCTGCACAGAAGGAAAGAAACTTACTCAAGGCCACACAGCCAAGGTAAGAGAAGATCCTAGACAGGAATTTCTGAATCCCATCTAGGGCACCTTCCAGTATGTGGCCACTCAGCAGGCCTGTTAAGGAAGCATCATCATCTGGCCTCTTTCTTGCCTCTCTTCCTGCCCTCAAAGCCACCAAGGCTATCACGAGAGAAACCAATGCATGTCCCCTAAGAAGCATCCTCTACAGAACCAAAAGTGTTTTCACCATCTGTGGGGGAGGGTCACCCAGGATTCCCACTGTGTGAACCTATGGGTTGTTGAAAGATGAAAACCCCAGCCCACATGACTCAGAGCCTCATGGACTGTATCTTGGCCAAGGACACAGGGCAAGACAGCACCAAGGCCATTTGTTGCAAGGCCAGGAAACATTGATGCCCAATTATTTTTCTTTCTCATGGATGGCCCCCTGAAGATGGTTTCCTTGAACTTCTGCCAGTCCTTCTCTAATCCAGTTATTCTTATATGAGACACACCAAGTAACTAGTCCCTCAGATTTACTACCACTTTGTAGAGCTGTTTTGTTGCACTTGGTCTTAAATACACTTTTCTGTAATTTAAATAAAAACTGCCTCACCTTGGTATTTCAGGATGCAAAGGAATGCAGAGAAGCTCCATGTTCCCTCAGTATATCCCTGCAGTTAGACTCCAGGGATTGTGTTCCCTCTTGGACCCCTCCCTCTCAACTATTTCATTGGTCCTTCCAGTGCAAATAACATGTTTATCCTTTATCCCAACACTTCCAAGACCTCCATACAAAAGGCCAACTGCAATCCTATGAATGTATGCCTTTTCTTGTCAGAGAGTCCCCAGCTCTTATCACAGCTCTGCCAATCCCTAGTTGTGAGATCTTAGGTAACTTGCTGAACTTTCTGAATCTCATTCTCTTCAATCTGCAAAATGGAGACATTAGTGATAAGATCATGTAGTTCTTCTGCTGAAAACACTCTAGTGATTTCCCATTCTGTTCTGAGTAAAAGCCCAAGTCCTTATAATTGCTTTCTTTTTTTTTTTTGCACATTTGGAAATTTTAATTTTTTAAAATTAATTTATTTATTTTAATTGGAGGCTAATTACTTTACAATATTGTAGTGTTTTTTTTGCCATACATTGACATGAATCAGCCATGGGTGTATATGTGTTTCCCATCCTGAACCCCCTCCCACCTCCCTCCCCATTCCATCCCTCAAGGTCATCCCAGTGTACCAGCCCTGAGCACTCTGTCTCTTGCATCAAACTTGGACTGGTGATCTGTGTCACATATGGTAATATATATGTTTCAATGCTATTCTCTGAAATCATCCCACCCTTGCCTTCTCCAACAGAGAAGATATTCTTTACATCGGTGTTTCTTTTGCTGTCTCTCATATAGGGTCATCGTTACCATCTTGCTAAATTATATATATATATATATATATATATATATATATATATATATATATATCTTAATATACTGTATTTGTGTTTTTCTTTCTGACTTACTTCACTCTGTATAATAGGCTCCAGTTTCATCCACCTCATTAGAACTGATTCAAATGCATTATTTTTAATGGCTGAGTAATATTCCATTGGTATATGTACCACAGCTTTCTTATCCATTAGTCTGCCAATGGACATCTAGGTTGCTTCCATGTCCTGGCTACTGTAAACAATGCTGCGATGAACATTGGGGTACACGTGTCTCTTTCAATTCTGGTTTCCTTAGTGTGTATGCTCAGCAGTGTGATTGCTGGGTCATATGGCAGTTCTATTTCCAGTTTTTTAAGGAATCTCCACACTGTTCTCCATAGTTGCTGTACTAGTTTTCATTCCAACTAACAGTGTAAGAGGGTTTCCTTTTCTCTGCACCCTCTCCAGCACTTATTGTTTGTAGACTTTTTTATAGCAGCCATTCTGACCAGCATGAAATGGTACCTCATTGTGGTTTTGATTTTCATTTCTCTGATAATGAGAAATGCTGGGCTGGAGGAAGCACAAGCTGGAATCAAGATTTCCAGGAGAAATATCAACAACCTCAGATATGCAGATGACACCACACTTATGGCAGAAAGTGAAGAAAAACTAAAGAGCCTCTTGATGAAAGTGAAAGAGGAGAGTGAAAAAGTTGGCTTAAAGCTCAACATTCAGAAAACTAAGATCGTGGCATCCAGTCCCATCACTTCATGGCAAATAGATGGGAAAACCATGGAAACAGTGGCTGACTTTATTTTGGGGGGCTCCAAAATCACTGCAGATGGTGACTGCAGCTATGAAATTAAAAGATGCTTACTTCTTGGAAGGAAAGTTATGGCCAACCTAGACAGCATGTTAAAAAGCAGAGACATTACTTTGTCAACAAAGATCTGTCTAGTCAAGACTGGTTTTTCCAGTGGTCATGTATGGATGTGAGAGGTGGACTATAAAGCTGAGTGCAGAAGAATTGACACTTTTGAAGTGTGGTGTCGGAGAAGACTCTTAAGAGTCCCTTGGACTGCAAGGAGATCCAACCAGTCCACCCTGAAGGAAATCAGTCCTGGGTGTTGATTGGAAGGACTGATGTTGAAGCTGAAACTCCAATACTTTGGCCACCTGGTGCAAAGAGCTGACTCATTTGAAAAGACCCTGATGCTGGGAAAGATTGAGGGCAAGAGGAGAAGGGGACAACAGAGGATGAAATGACTGGATGGCATCACTGACTTGATGGACATGGGTTTGGGTATACTCCGGGAGTTGGTGATGGACAGGGGGACCTGGCATTCTGCAGTTCATGGGGTCAAAAAGAGTTGGACATGATTGAGCGACTGAACCTAATTGAACTGATAATGAGTGATGTTGAGCATCCTCTCATATGTTTGTTAGCCATCTGTATGTCTTTTTTTGAGAAATGTCTGTTTAGTTCTTTGGCCCATTTTTTGATTGGGTTGTTTATTTTTCTGGAATTAAGCTGCAGGAGCTTCTTATATATTTTTTATATTAATTCTTTGTCTTTTGCTTCATTTGCTATTATTTTCTCCCATTCTGAGGGCTGTCTTTTCACCTTGTGTATAGTTTCCTTCATTGTGCAAAAGCTTTTAAGTTTAATTAGGTCCCATTTATTTATTTTTGCTTTTATTTCCAGTATTCTGGGAGGCGAGTCATAGAGAATCCTGCTGATTTATGTCAGAGAGTGTTTTGCCTATGTTTTCCTCTAGGAGTTTTATAGTTTCTGGTCTTACATTTAGATTTTAAATCCATTTTAAATTTATTTCTGTGTATGGTGTTAGAAAGTGTTCTAGTTTCATTCTTTTACAGTGGTTGACCAGTTTTCCCAGCACCAGTTGTTAAAAGAGATTGTCTTTTCTCCATTGTATGTTCTTGCCTCCTTTGTCAAAGATAAGGTGTCCATAGGTGTGTGGATTTATCTCTGGGCTTTCCATTGATCTATATTTCTGTCTTTGTGCCAGTACCATACTGTCTCAATGACTGTAGCTTTGTAGTATAGTCTGAAGTCAGGCAGATTGATTCCTCCAGTTCCATTCTTCTTTCTCAAGATTGCTTTGGCTATTCAAGGTTTTTCCTTTATTTCCATACAAATTGCAAAATTATTTGTTCTAGTTCTCTGGAAAATACCATTGGTAGCTTGATAGGGATTGCATTGAATCTATAGATTGCTTTGGGTAGTATACTCATTTTCACTATGTTGATTCTTCTGATCCAAGAACATGGTACATTTCTCCATCTATTCATGTCATCTCTGATTTCTTTCATCAGTGTTTTCTAATTTTCTATGTATAGGTCTTTTGTTTCTTTAGGTAGATATATTCCTAAGTATTTTATTCTTTTCGTTGCAATGGTGAATGGAATTATTTCCTTAATTTCTCTTTCTATTTTCTCATTATTAGTGTATAGGAATGCAAGGGATTTCTGTGTGTTAATTTTATATCCTGCCACTTTACTATATTCCTTGACTAGCTCTAGTAATTTTCTGGTGGTGTCTTTAGGGTTTTCTATGTAGAGGATCATGTCATCTGCAAACAGTAAGAGTTTTACTTCTTCTTTTCCAACCTGGATTCCTTTTATTTCTTTTTCTTCTCTGATTACTGTGGCTAAAACTTCCAAAACTATGTTGAGTAGTAGTAGTGAGAGTGGACACCCTTGTCTTGTTCCTGACTTTAGGGGCAATGCTTTCAATTTTTCACCATTGAGGATAATGTTTGCTGTGGGTTCATCATATATGGCTTTTATTGTGTTGAGGTATGTTCTTTCTATGCCTGCTTTCTGGAGTTTTTTTTTTTTTTTTATCATAAATGGATGTTGAATTTTGTCAAGGGCTTTCTCTGCATCTATTGAAATAATCATATGTTTTTTGTCTTTCAATTTGTTAATGTGGTGTATCACATTGGTTGACTTGTGAATACTGAAGAACCCTTGCATCCCTGGGATAAAGCCCACTTGGTCATGGTGTATGATCTTTTTGATGTGTTGTTGGACTCTGTTTACTAGAATTTTGTTAAAGTTTTTGCATCTATGTACATCAGTAATATTGGCCTGTACTTTTCTTTTTTTGTGGCATCTTTGTCTGGTTTTGGTATTGGGATGATGGTGGCCTCATAGAATGAGTTTGGAAGTTTATCTTCCTCTGCAATTTTCTGGAAGAGTTTGATTAGGATAGGTGTTAGCTCTTCTCTAAATTTTTGATAGAATTCAGCTGTAAAGCCATCTGGTCCCATGCTTTTGTTTGCTGAAAGGTTTCTGATTACAGTTTCAATTTCTGTGCTTGTGATGTGTCTGTTAAGATTTTCTATTTCTTCCTGGTTCAGTTTGGTATAATCACTTTCAAAGGGGTTCACAGACTTGACCTCATGACTCTACCCCTTACTTCCCTGGTCGCACTCAATCCCCTCCTCTCTCCCTCTGCCACATGGGTCTCTTTGTAGCTCATCTGACTCTCCAGGCACCCTGCTTTGGGGAACTTTGCTCTTACCTTTTTCTCTACCTTTTTCAAATGTTAGAACATTTTGGAAGAGACTAACTTGTTTACTTCACATTCTTTAGCTCTTTATTCAAATATGACTTCAGTGAAGCCTTCGTTGCTGATTCTGCTTAAAATGAAAACCCAGACCCACTGGCATTTCCTGCCTCTCTTCCAAGCTTAATTTTTCTCCTCAGAATTTAGAACCATCTACTGCATTATGCATTTACATATATAGTGTTTTCCACTTTCACCCATCAAATGTTAGTGTATCACAAAAGAAATTTCATCTCCTTTGTTCACTGTTGTATCCACAATTTCTTACTCAGGTGCTTGACACACTCAAAACATATCTGCTGAATGAGCCAATAGTATATATTTTCTTATTTATCTTGTTTTTCATCTTTCTTCCCATATTAGAATAAGTTCAAGGAGGGAGAAATTTTTATCTGTTTTGTTCACATCTATATTAGAGTGACTGAGCATGCATGCATATTGCATATTGCATGCATTCATGTGTGCTGAGTCATGTTACTCTCTACCCGACCCCAGGGACTGTAGCCCACCAGGCTCCTCTATCCATGTAATTTTCCAGGCAAGAATACTGAAGTGCATTGCCATTTCCTACTCCAAGGAATCTTCTCAACCAAAGGATCAAACTTGCATCTCTTGTGTTTCCTGCATTCTTTAACACTGCACCACTTGGAAATCCCCATGCATATTATTAAATCTTAACACTGCTCTTGTAACATAGGTACCTAATAAAGATCTTTTGAGTGCAAGCAAATATTACTGTGAAACAAAGCACATGCCTAACGTGAGCAAATACTAACTGAATGTTGATAAGTTTTGCTAGTACAGCTGTCTTTTATCCCTCATCATTTATACCCTGTAACCTCAGCTGCATTCAGCCCTGAGCAAAAACACTGAAGGCAGATGGGTAGGGTAAAAAATAGGGATTGTCTTTTAATGCAGATAAATTGTATCCCAGAAAAGCTGTAACCTCATCAAACAGCACCTGGCCACATCAGCCGCTGTCTGCCACACATTCTCAGTCTTAATACATCATTTCAGGAAGTGCAGGATCAGAATTTCAAATAGTTTTATGAGATTCACCACAACAGTGCTTTTTTGGGTAAGTGGATTAAGATGTATGGTTTTGTTTCCTGTGCCCTGCAGAGCAAGCACAGCTATTCAGCATGTGCTAGGACTGCAGACAGGAGTTTGGGCTGTGCTGCCCTGTCCCTGATGCTTCCGTATCTTTGGCTAACACCCAAGCAGCCCTTCTACTTCTTCAGTCTCTCTAAGGTGTTTTTTTTTTTTTTAGTTTTACTATTTATTTATTTTCAATTTTATTGAGAAGCAATTGACATACATCACTGTATACATTTAAGGCCCATAGCATGACAGTTTGATTTACATATATTGTAAAATGATTAGCACAATAGGTTCAGCTAACATCCATATTCTCATATAGAAACAATAAAAAGAAGGAAAGATAAAGGGAAGTTTCCTTGTGATGAAAACTTGTGGGGTTTGCTCTTTTAACAACTTTCTATGTACTGAAAAGCAGTGTTAGCTATAGTCATCATATTGCATTTTGCACCCTTAATACTTGTGTGTCTTATTCCAAGACTTTTATAACAAAATCCCTGCATTAAACCCTTCTCTGTTTCAAATAGCCAGAATTGTCTCTGTTCACATGACCAGACATTGACATCATGAAGCTTATATAGTATAAATTATAGAATACAGTCTTTCTTCTAGGGAGAAAATGAGAGGCATTTGACAAATGAAAATAAAAAAGTATGTAATTTCAAGTGGTTGTAAGTGCAAGAACAATAACAACAAACTCGATTTATTTAAAAACATGTTTCTCGAAAGACCTGAGTGTGCACGCTATGCCTACTTCAGCTCTACAGTGTTTCCTCTCAGTGAATTCATTCAGTACCTCCTCCCCTTTGCATGACCACAAGCTAAGATGGGTCTACAACACCTAATCTGCCATATCCAAGGCTTCTGCTTCAGAGGGAGCCCCAAACCAGCAGAGGTCTGTAAAAAGGGGCTCCCCAGCTCTAGGACAGAGTGGGTCTCTGTGAATAGGTTTCATTTAAAAATAAAAGTCTGGGTTTCAACAGCACTTTATTTAACCAGACTTTGGTACATGCATATCACAACTAGTGAGAACAGCCACAAAGATCAGTAAGTTTTCTCCATCAGTTCCCAGAGAAAGGTGTAACTATTCTCTTATCTTAATGAGAGAGAGATTGCCTTAAAGATGTATGTATGAAGCAATAGGTGCAGTTTTATTCAAGTAAATAAGATCTTCTGTGCAAACTACTTCAGTGGCATGGCTATTTTTTATCACTAATATTTTTCCAGTCTTACTGAGATATAATTGACATGTAACGTTGTATAAGTTTAAATTGTAAAGCCTGTTGATTTGATATAATTATGTATTGAAATGTGATTCCATCTTATGTTAGCTGACATCTCTATTATATCACAAAATTACCATTTTTTTAGTGCTGAAAACATTTTTTTATTTTTAATTTTTTTTAATGCTTAGAACATTTTAGATTTATGCTCCAGCAGCTTTCAAGTATGTAATACAGTATTGTCTACAACCACCAAGTTTTGAGTTCAGTTCAGTTCAGTTCAGTCGCTCAGTCATGTCCGACTCTTTGTGATCTCATGAACCACAGCACGCCAGGCCTCCCTGTCCATCACCAACTGCCAGAGTCTACCCAAACCCATGTCCATTGAGTCAGTGATGCCATCTAACCATCTCATCCTCTGTTGTCGTCTTCTCCTCCTGCCCTCAATCTTTCCCAGCATCAGGGTCTTTTCAAATGAGTCAGCTCTTCGCATGAGGTGGCCAAAGTATTGGAGTTTCAGCTTTAACATCAGTCCTTCCAGTGAACACCCGGGACTGATCTCCTTTAGGATGGACTTGCTGGATCTCCTTGAAGTCCAAGGGACTCTCAAGAGTCTTCCCCAACACCACACTTCAAAAGCATCAATTCTTCTGAATTAGATCCCAGAACTTATTCCTCTTCAGATTGGAAGTTTATATTATGAACAATGTCTCCCCATTTCTCCTACCCCCTGCTAATATATTTTTTTAAGTCAGACTCATCTTGGAATTCTAGGCAACCCTTCTTTATGGGCATTACATGAAACGGCAACATTTTAAACTCTCTTGAAGATATGCATACATTAAACATGAATTCATTAAAGTTTAATTGGTTGTTTTTTCTTCAGTATATCTAACTTTCTATCTAGGGAAAAAAGATTGGAATTTAGGTAAAAGAGAAGAAAAGTGGAATAAAAGCTACAAATAGGGAAAGGAATGTTTACAGTTGCAAAGCAAGGCTTTAGAGTTTTTCCAACAATCTGAGAAATATAGATACTAACATGAGGCCAATAGAATACAAAATCCAAGGCATAACACGGATGGCTTTTGAGAGGCAAATTTTCCCTGTTTATTTAACTGATGAGGCCCCAGAAAGGAAAGATATGAGAGAAGAGGGTAAAACCAGGCTGCAGTAGGTCCTTTGTCCTTTCATTCTTCCAGTGCCCTTCCTCAGTGCTTCTTGTGGTCTGGTCAAGGTCAGCAGCAGCCCCCAGGGCCATCACAGCACCCGCAGCCCCCCGAGAACTCACATTCATAGCAGTAGGGGCTCTGATGCCCGGGCTGGTGAAAGAGACAGGTTCTGTGTGGCTCAGGCAGCAGCCCCCACACCTGGGGCCACAGCAGGAAGAGACTGGAGATGGATAGGGAGTTGGACACTGGAGTGGGTACTTTGAGGGATTCTTAGAGGGTGGGACTATTTGGGGGCACTTGGGAGGGGGTTGGCATGGCTGCTGGTTCCTCTGACAGGACATCTTGGTGGGATTTCAGTAAACCTAAATGACAAAATAGAAACAGATCCAGAAACTTAATATCCGTAGCCATATCCATGTCCATTGGTGATGGACAGCCATAGTTCAGTTCAGTCACTCAGTCGTGTCTGACTCTTTGCAACCTCATGGACTGCAGCATGCCAGTCTTCCCTGTCCATCACCAACCCACAGAGCTTACTCAAACTCATGTTCATCGAGTCGGTTATGCCATCCAACCATTTCATCCTCTGCCATCCCCTTCTCCTCCCCGCTTCAATCTTTCCCAGCATCAGGATCTTTACAAATGAGTCAGTTCTTTGCATCAGGTGGCCAAAGTATTGGAGTTTCAGCTTCAGCACCAGTCCTTCCAGTCCTTAGGATGGACTGGTTTGATCTCCTTGCAGTCCAAAGGACTCTCAAGAATCTTCTCCAACACCACAGTTCAAAAGCATCAAGAGCCATTACATTTTTGCTTATTTTAAAATCCATCCCCAAAGTTGGGGAGGGATATCTAGATTATGTGCAGAGATCTCTTTGAGACAATGAGTATGTCATTTCCACCTTTGTACCTCTAGAGTCATTCGTGGTTCTTAAGTGATTAATAAAATACTGCTGAGCTAAGAAATCAAGCAATGTTTGAAACAGTAGAATGGGCATCTCATGTCAGTTCAAAGACATGTTAAATTCTTTGGAATTCTAAATACTTAAATCTACCTGAAAATATTTTCCAGGAATTTGAAGAAGAGCTGTCATATCCTGATATATATGTATATGAAAAGTGAAAGTCACTCAATCGCGTCCGACTCTTTGTGACCCCATGGACTACACAGTCCATGAAATTCTCTAGGGCAGAATACTAGAGTGGGTAGTCTTTCCCTTCTCCAGGGTATCTTCCCAACCCAGGGATCGAACCCAGGTCTTCCACATTGCAGGCAAATTCTTTACCAGCTG
This sequence comes from Budorcas taxicolor, assembly GCF_023091745.1. Classification (NCBI taxonomy): domain Eukaryota; kingdom Metazoa; phylum Chordata; class Mammalia; order Artiodactyla; family Bovidae; genus Budorcas; species Budorcas taxicolor. The sequence goes on from NC_068912.1 coordinate 18,461,773, forward strand.
AGCCACTATACACACACACACACACACACATTATATATAATACGTGTGTGTGTGTGTGTGCTCAGTTGCTCAGCTGTGTGCGACTCTTTGTGACTCCATGGACTGTAGCCTGCCAGGCTCCTCTGTCTATGGAATTTTCCAGGCAAGAATACTGGAGTGGGTTGCCATTTCCTCCTCCAGGGGATCTTCCTGATCCAGGGATCAAACCTGCATCTCTTGCATTTCCTGAAGTGGCAGGCATATCCTTTACCACAGAGCCACCTGGAAAGCCTTGGTATATGTATCTATACATACATCTGTATAATAAATCTGGGATCTGCACAGTCAGGGAAAGTTTCCCTTAGAGCAATGGGCTCAGCACCAGCAGGGCAGTCACTGCAGAACTGTAAGCTGTCCTAGGTCACTTATCACCCCACTGTTTAAAACTTTAGTCCTGACCCTCTGTCCTGTCCGTTACTTTGTCTCCCTCCTCCACGGTCCACTCTGCCCCATCCCAAAATCACCCTTCAGTCTCACCTCCATGCTGATCAGCACTCCTCTCTCCCACCCCACCCACAGCTCCTAGAGAAGACTCGCCATGGTATCAGGCAGCAGCCACAGACACGTCCCTGAGGAGGCCAACAGATGAGGTGCTGACTGCAGGGACACAGTTTATATGGTCTCCAGGACTGGGTTCCGGTGAGCCAGGCTTCTGAAAGGAGCAGAATGTGGCCGCTGCACAAGTCAAGTACAAGCAGATTCTTCCTGGTATTCCCCGGCCGCCTTGTTCTTTCCACACTGAGCTGGGAGCTCCCTCTCCCAGCCTGGAGTCAGGGCTTTGGGAGCAGTTCTATGTGTGGGATTCTATGAAGCACACTCTTTCTAAGTTTTGGGGAACCCCATGGTCTTTACATATTCTAATGCTACAGCCCCTGAAATTCTTTTTGAGGGGGAAAAAGAATTGCCTTTCTTTCCAATCTCTGTCTTGAACTTGATCTTGTCTATCCCTGAGAAAGAGTCTTTTGGCCACATTGGGTTTAGACCTACCTCTTCTTTGGGCTCCAGCCACTTTTAGAAAGGTCTACTAGGTGCCATGAGGTTCTTCTTCCCAAAGAGTGTGGTCATGTTTGGCCTGGTACCCTAAATCCAGTGGTGAGCTGGACAGCCAAATGTGTGCATCTCTTCTTAACCGTGAATTCAATGTCACCAATTTGGTAGCTTGAAATCTTCATGTTGGGAATATTTACACCATTGATTTGCTGTTCACTCACTAAGTTACGTCCTATTCTTTATGACCCTATGAACTGTAGCATGTCAGGCCACCTGTCCTCTACCAACTCCTAGAGTTTGCTCAAACTCATGTCCATTGGACATGAGTCCCTTGGACTGCAAGGAGATCCAACTAGTCCATCCTAAAGGAAATCAGTCCTGAATATTCATTGGAAGGACTGAGGCTGAAACTAAAACTCCAATACTTTGCCCACCTGATGCAAAGAACTGACTCATTTGAAAAGACCCTGATGCTGGGAAAGATTGAAGGTGGGAGGAGAAGGGGACGACAGAGGATGAGATGGTACCAACTCAATGGACATGAGTTTGTGTAAACTTTGGGAGTTGGTGATGGACAGGGAGGCCTGGTGTGCTGAAGTCCATGGGGTCACAAAGAGTCGGACACTACTGAAGGACTGGACTGAACTGAACTGATGTCCATTGAGTTAGTGACCCCTTCTTCTCTTTCCTTCAATCTTTCCCAGCATCAGGGTCTTTTCCAATGAGTCAGCTCTTCCTAACAAGTGGCCAAAGTATTGGAGCTTCAGATTCAGCATCAGTCCTTCCAATGAGTATTCAGGGTTGATTTCCTTTAGGATGGACTGGTTTGATCTCCTTGCAGTCCAACGGACTCTCAAGAGTCTTCTCCAACACGACAATTCAAAAGCATTACACCATTGAAACTGACAATCCATGTTTCTTTTTTCCCCAGAAATCCCATTGTTAAACTTTACCAGTGTACCACTTTTCCAGATTTCAGTCCACTCCTTATGGGATAAATATTGCCCTTACTTTTAATTAAGTCAAGTCCGTGAGCCTATGCATGGGTATAACACCTCAATCAGTGCACCAACATCTTTTACAGAGCTGCTACTCTAAGAACCCTTCAGATTGAATCTCAAAGGTTAGCATCTTTGTCCTTGTACTTGGGTTAGCCTATGGAGTTAGGGATATAAAATGGTTTTGTGTATTGAGTATTGACTTTGGTTGTTACTGTGCTTTAACTCTGCCCTGTCTCCTGGAATGCACAATGAGAGGCTTTGTAGGCTGGTCTATACTTCTACTAACTTGCAACATTTCTTAGAAAGTTTCTCTCCTTTCCTCTCTCCTTCTTCTCCCACACCATCTCTCTCTCCCTCTTTCTCCTTCAGTATGTTTTTCTCGTTTTATGTGCACACACACACATTCACACATGGAGACATGGGCACATATAGACTGTGGGAACCAATAAGAAAACAAGTGAGTTTTCTTAACGTGCAAGAAAATTAGTGTATATAAGGAATTCTTTCCATAATTAAAAAATAAAAAAATACACTGACAAAAACAAAGCAAGAAACTCCACAAAAACAAAACCTGTCTTTTTGTCCGAGATCATAGACACTTAGGATAAGAAAATTTATTGTTGGAAGTTGCCACTCACAGAAAGTTCCCTGTGGTATCTAACTCTTTTCATATGATATATTTATTTATGTGCCTTCTCACAAGGCACTTCTAGCAATAACTGCTCTGGAAAATAGATGCCTAATGATGACAAAGTTGCTACTTATGTGAATGATATTCTAACAAGGGCAAGGAAAATGACTAAATTTCAAACTTGCGTTCCCTCCCTTCAAAGACCATGAACTAACTGCCTTTGTGGTAACTTTGACTGCCAGTTCAGAATGCATGAGTTGAAATAGGGATGGAAAAAGAGTTTCCTGCCATGTGTCTTTCTAGAAATGTCCTCCTCCTGTCACCCCACTAATACAATGTCCCAATCTCAAGGCATTCAAAACTCACAAGAGAGTCTCACATAAATAGGAGTAAAGTCATAGGTTACAGGGAACAGTTATCATAACAAACTCACCCACATCTTAACCTTTAATCTGTGACCAATTCTGCCCTCTTACTGTGAAAAATACTGATGAACCAACCTAAGCCCCTGCACTCGGAGTTCACAATTGAATTGAAGAGAGAAACACAAATACCTAAGTTAGATAGTAACCCTGATACTCAACACAACAGAAAGAGTAGACTGGGCATGGCAGCAGCCAAATTCAAGAGTCAGAATATTGGTGTGGAACCCTAGTCTCATGTTAGAAACTTTCAGAATCTGATATGATCAATAAGAAAACAGTAAAATTAATAAGTAAAACACTAAGTGTTTAAAGATAAATTGGTATTATTAAAAAAGAAAATTGAAAGAACAGAGAATTCAAAGGAACAATAAATATTTGGGCAAAATGCTTCTTTTACATCTTTCCTGACACCCAGACTAACTTAGGTCCCGAATTTTTTCACCCATAACATGAGTTACTGTAACTGCTTGCTTAATCATCTACCTTTCCTAGTAAACTATTGTAATAATTTTTTTTGCATTATTTATAATGAAAAATATATTTTTCCTTTATTTATCATGTTTTGACATTTTAGGGACCACTGATGGGGAAAGATTGTCCCTCCCAGAGCTAGCTAATTCCACTTTTCATATTCAAACCAACCAATCCCAAGTTTATGCCGCATCTCCTTTCTAACTCTCATATACGAAGACAATATTTTTCTTGCCCTGAACCATCCCATGGCCACGCACCAGGCAACTGGAGACAGTCCCTATTTCCCAAAGCCTGCTGGAATTATTCAAACTAGACAGTCTTAAACTGTTGCTCCTATCCTCTTCTTCCTTTCCCATGGAAAACACAGTAAGGGTTATGGTCTCTGTTTTCCTTTCCCTCCTGCTGTTGCCTCCAAAACCCAGTGCACCCCCATGTGTCCCTCCATGACAAGGTGTGCTGACTTCTCTTAAGAAATAAAAGTAATAAGTTTCCCAATTGCAAGAGCCCCTGCATGTTGTCACCTTTATAAATTAAGACTCCGGCACAGATCCACTAAAAGCTCCATGCTCACAACCAGGGTCTGTCTCATGTCAGGTTCTTGGTAAACAGGTTGTTATTATTTGTGGTTCTTAATCATAAATTCAATTTTTCCATGAAAATTGTAATTCTATGCTGTGCTTAGTCATTCAGTCGTGTCTGACCCTTTGTGACCCCATGGACTGTAACCTGCCAGGATCCTCTGTCCAGGGATTCTCCAGGCAACAGTACTAGAGTGGGTTGCCAAGCTCTCCTCCAGGGGATCTTCCCAACCCAGGGATCAAATCCATCAAACCACATTGTAGGCAGATTCTTTGTAATCTGAGCCCACCAGGGAAGCCTGAAAATTGCAACATTCATGTTCAAATGATAGGTTATTCTTTTCATCTTTGCTGCAACATTTGTCTCCTGTGTGTTTTTTAAAGAATGAACTTTAGTGTACTTTTTCACACTATTTAATATCTTATGGTTTCTGTGTTTATGGCTTTTTGTTACACAGTTCTGCAAAGCTGGATTTTCCTGGACCAACTTTCAGCAGGAAGTTTCTGTGGAAGCCACAGAGGTGGGGACGGACCTGGTTTAGCTTCCCACGTTTCTTTGCTCAAGGGCTCCCCCTTCTGTTGTTACAATGAAAGACTAAACGACTAAGCACCGGTAGCCATTTCACCTGGACTCTCAGGATCTGATATAGTTCAGGGAAGGTCTAAAGCCAGCCCTGAGACCCCCAAACACTCCTCAGCTCCATGTTGCCACTGGCCTCTGCTACCAGGGGACCTACCTCTGCATTCCACTCCTTTGCTAGGTTGTTGCTTCCAGAGATCTGCCACTGGAAGATATCATGGCAGAGATCTTCTGCCATGAGCAATTTAGTGATCCACAGACACCCACAACTTCATCTTAGTCCTATTCATGGCGGTTCCCACTCAGGGTGGAGCTCTGTCCTGGGAGTGAGTATTGGCAGATTATCCTGAAGCTTGCCATTGCTAAGCTGCTCTGACCTTGCTGTTCCCCATGGCTCCACCCACAGCTGCCCGTGCAGGCCACACCCTCACATCATTCAGAGGCTATAGGTTTTCTCTGTATCCCAGATTCAACAAACATGTAGGGATATATATAGTATATATGTCTCTGTGGGTATGTATCTACTCATATGCATCTACTCATATGTATCTACTCCTGTGCTGTTGGAGATTGCGCGTGAAATGACACAAAGACAAGACACACAAGAGACAGACACAACTCTGGCCGGAGGAAAAGAACTGCGCAAGCAAGCAAGCTTGCGGTTTACTTTTATATAGCCCCCCTGGGCAGAATTCCAGACTGTATGACTAAGCCTTTTCAGTATAGCGCATGTGCATAAATGTTATCGTACAGCAGGAGGGAGTGAAATTCCGTCTTACTGTAGAGTCTGTCCAGAGCCCTTTCTTCCTTCTTATCACAGGAAGGGAATGTTCCCTCGCTTGCAAGGGACCATTAAACTCAAGGCTGTGTCCAGTCTCCTTGACAGAACATCTTGTTTGCAAGTACATTCGGCCCAGGCAGGGAGTCCCGTTTGCAGGCACATCTCCGCTTTCCCTATTGTGGCTGCATTAACCCTTCACTGTGCTCCTTTTTGCTTTGTATGACTTCCTGGAGGAAAACTGTTTAAGATGTGAAACTAAGCTTCTATCATGTTTTACAGGAATCAAAACGTCCTCTTGTATAAAATCAGTGAACAGAGCAAGATAAAGTATTGCTTTCATCTTAAAATCAAATAAAAGTTCAAATAGAGGAAGAATGCTAATACCTAGAGTCAACAGTGGCCATGCATTGCTGATTATTTGTATTTTCCAATCCACCTATGTTCCAGGTTTCCAGAAAAAGCACATTTTCCTTTTTATCATAAAACCAAATTAACATTTACATTTACACACACACACACACACACACACACACACGAGGTTTCTCTGATGAGGGAAGAGGATGATTTGGAGGAGAAATGCCTGTTGGAGAGAGGCCTGTCTGTTGCTCATTTCCCTCATCCAGGTGACAGGAGTGAGAGGACTCTTGGGCTGATGGTCACATGATTTCTCTGTCCTTACAGTTCTTTCTAATCTTCCTGACTCTAAATCCCAGTCCTCTAGATAAAATTTCTGTTTTGCATAGCTTTTCATTGACCCTAGCTCTATCAGTGTTCAGTTCAGTTCACTTCAGTCACTCAGTTGTGTCCAACTCTTTGCGACCCCATGAATCGCAGCACCCCAGGCCTCCCTGTCCATCACCAACTCCAGGAGTTCACTCAGACTCACATGCATCGAGTCAGTGATGCCATCCAGCCATCTCATCTTCTGTCGTCCCCTTCTCCTCCTGCCCTCAATCCCTCCCAGCATCAGAGTCTTTTCCAATGAGTCAACTCTTCCCATGAGGTGGCCAAAGTACTGGAGTTTCAGCTTTAGCATCATTCCTTCCAAAGAAATCCCAGGGCTGATCTCCTTCAGAATGGACTGGTTGGATCTCCTTGCAGTCCAAGGGACTCTCAAGAGTCTTCTCCAACACCACAGTTCAAAAGCATCAATTCTTTGGCACTCAGCCTTCTTCACAGTCCAACTCTCACATCCATACATGACCACAGGAAAAACCATGGCCTTGACTAGACGGAACTTAGTCAGCAAAGTAATGTCTCTGCTTTTGAATATGCTATCTAGGTTGGTCATAACTTTTCTTCCAAGGAGTAGCGTCTTTTAATTTCATGGCTGCAATCACCATCTGCAGTGATTTTGGAGCCCAGAAAAATAAACTCTGACACTGTTTATACTGTTTCCCCATCTATTTCCCATGAAGTGATGGGAACAGATGCCATAGGTATAGGAAAAAGTAGTCCAGAATGGTGGTGGCTAAAAGACAAGGGAAAAGTCGACAAAAATAGAACAAAGGAAAGTCCGAGGACTGGAATGAGAACCTCAGGTAGAACAAACAGCACTCCTGGTTGGCCCAATCTACATAGGACAGGCGTAAGGGGAGGAAAAAAAACATATAAAAAGAGGAACCAAACGGCTGGGGTCTCTCTCTCCCGCATGCGTGCACTCGTTCTCTCTTTCTCTCTGTCTCTTCTCTTCACATCTTTTGGGTCAGCATGCCCTCATGCCTCAAGGATATATTTTCCTTTATTTTCTAAATAAAACTGATCTGTCCAAGAACTATAACACAGACTGTCCAAGAGCTGTGACACGCCGAGGGCTTTAATGTCCGTTGCCGCAAATCTTTGTTGTGAGGAGACAGAACTGAGGAGATTACACTCCCCTGACATCAGGAACATACTATCCTCTGCCTACAGCCTGGTTCTCCCTATTCCCCTGGTGCCTCTGTGCCTTTCTGGCTCCTTCCCCAGGCATCATGGTGGGTATTTCCTCTCTTCCCTCACTTCATCATCACAGCTCCTGAGACTTCCTCCCACCTGCCTAGGCCAGTGCTTTGGTCTTGATCTCTGACCATGAGTTTTCTTCTCCATCACAAGATACTGCTTCCTTTCTCTTTTCATATTTTTGGAACAATTATATGGTGAATATTTTAAAGCAATGATGGATTTCAAGTAGTCCACATATGTACATCTAAACCTTAAAAACAACCATGGAAGACATTAATATAGATTAAATAAAGCTAATTTTCAACTAGCAAGTCATATAAAACACAAATATTTCTTTATGGACAACTCACCTAGAACTAATTTGATGGGCAAAATTTCGGCTTTTGGAAAATGGGCATTGGATGACTTTATTTCCCTAAAAAAAATAATGTGTAGGCCCAGAGTGAGCTTGAGGGACTCAGGATGTTTTGAGTTCTCATTACCAAGGCTTTAATTTAGGTCTCTTAAATTCTCTCCAGAGCAGATAGTTTCAGTTCAAGGTGAATGAGAGGGACCATAAAATATGCCAGAGGCTCCCTGCCTCTTTAGAAGGTGGTCTTCTTTCTCACTTCCGCATCCCTCATTACCCAGAGAGCTGGTTAGAGATAGGATGAAGGAGGAGAAATTACCTACTCATTCTTCATGGTCCAACTGAGAAGTGAAGGAGTTTCCCTGTGAGTGACGGGACAGGCCCAGAACAGCTCTGTTCCTCTAGGCAGACGCAGAGGCAGACAGTGAGGAGGAACACAGCAGTGTGACTCTGGGTCCATGGGGAGCCCAAGATAGAGCGTGATACCCAGAAGCAGTGCACTGTGGTCCCATTGACATCTGCTCTGCCTGGTACAGGGGACTCTCCCCTGCCAGCAGAACATCACTACTGAGATTCTGTCAACCCTCCACGGAGTCCAAACTTTTTCCAGATACATCTAGCCTATGCTGCTATCTCTCTATTAATGTTTTTCAATTAGTGCTCATGGAAATATTGAATAAAGTCTGAAAGAATGTGAAAAACCATTTCTTCTGCTTTTGGAACTGGATATAAAAAAGGTATGGTCTATCCCTTGTTGAGCTTTTGTGTTTAAGCCCTGACACTTGCACGCCAGGAATTCATGGGAGAGAGAGTGTGTGCTGTGTGTTCTCTCGAGGCTTATAAGGTGCTTGGTGTACAGACACAGAGGGAAAACTCTCAGGGCCTGGCAACCCTTCCTCAGGAAGCAGGATGCAGACAGAGGTTATAGACCCCTTTACAGATGCTGATTTTCCCTCACCCAAAAAAGTTGATAAGCACATACCAGACATTCCAAAGTGTTTGTAAATGGAAATAACTCTGCAGGGTACTATGTTACTACTGAATTTTTTTCTGGAATGGCTGGATTTAATTCTGATAACAACTGGAACAACCCTAATTTGCAACAGCATTCTTTCCTCTATACGGCAAGCTTCTCCTTCCAGGCTCCCCAGCCTCTCTCCTCTGGTGCCTCACCAGCTCCCACTGCAGCCTCCTGCGTGAGGCTCCTGCTCTCAGATCACCTTCACCCTGGCTCATTCCTAACTGTAGACTCATCTTAGAGGAGTTGACACGAATGACAAGATGGTCCTGGGCTTGCCTTCAGGGAATGCAGGGATTCCAGGATGAGCCACTACGACAGGAGCAGATGGTCCTTGCACAACCTATGCATGCCAGGTCACTATTGGCATTCCCTGGCCTCCTCGCTGTCTCCACCAAGGAGGCCTTGGGAATGACTGGAATTCTTCTAGGACCAGCATTGTAGGTTGAGCTACAGAGCATTTAGAAGAGGAGATTCTTAGATCTTGGGATCAGGAACTTTTTACTCAGGTAACTTACCGGGGTCCAGTCCCCGTTGGATCCAGGGCATCCTCAGGGGGACGGTGTTAGCGACCTAAACAAATAATTTATTTAGAGATATAGAAAGAGATAAAGAAGGAATACAGCAGTTAGGAAAATATAGGAGAGAAAGAAGCTTATATTCCTTGGTTTGCACAGAAAATCGAAGAAGTCTCGAGACAAGAGACTTGTACCATCTACGTAGGCCGCAGGCGCCCTCCCGGTCTCCCGAGGGCATGAAGATGCAGGGCGCCTTCCCGTTCAGATCTTAGAAGCCCAGGCAAATAAGCAGACACAGCGGACCTCTGTGCTCCAGATGGGAACGAGCCTGAAAGAAGAGTAACAAAGACGACACAGGGAAACCAGACTTTCGAGAAAATGGCCCCATCTTTCTTTCTATTGATAAAGGTTAGTCAATCAGAAAACTTGTTTTCCCTTAAGATCTACTTAGTCTTAAGATAGTGATAAAGTTACATTCTTACATAGCAAGGATACAATGATTTATAACAAAGAAAGAGGAGTACAGTGATTCATAACAAAGAGAAAATTCATTAACTCAAAAGTCTGGTATTGCTAACATCAAAACTATTATAATTCTTTTTCTACATTCCAATTACATTGATTAATACACTCCCAGCTGCCTGAGGATATGGAGGCCTGGTGGCAATCATTAACTCAATAATGAAACCCTTCACCAACATGATTTTTATCTTTAGAAAAGCTTTATGCTAACTAAGACTTTCCAAATACTCCAAACTCTCTGTGCTGTTTATGGTTGAGAGGTTGTAAGCAATCATGTGCATAGTAGCAAGAGTGTGGATAATCCTGTCACACAAGCTAGTCTGCCAGCAGAGAGGTTTGACCTGAGACACTCCTTTTATATGCAGGAGACTATTAACTGGAGCTCTAAGTTAATTTTCCAGAGAAAGATGGTCGGGGATAGCCCCTGTTAATGTCAGAAAAGTGTAGTATAACAGACAGATTTTGGTTTTGGGGGTAGATGCTCGAGCATATCTAGGGGACATCTTGAGTCTTGATCCTGCCCACATGACCTTGTCATGGGTGGGGTCAGGGAGTCCCTCGAGTTCTGACCCACCTTTGCCCATCAGGGCTCTTCCTCATGACCTGTGCCATGGGTGGGATCTCCTGTGCTGGCTCCTGGCAGTCACTGTTATGCTAAGAAATCAAAGGCTCCTGGGGAAATGTCTTTCTGCCTGGAGGCCCAGCCACATCCCTGCTTTGGGCCCCCATGATTCCCAGGCTATCCTCTCAGCTTCTTCCCTGTCTCTGCTCTGGCTCAGCCCTGCAGCTGAGGCTCTAAGACTCTGAGTCCATCTTCTGCAGCCCCAGGGAAGCTGCAGGGCCAGGCAGCTCTGTCCCTGAGAGTAGGAAGTAGTGATGGATGGAGGAAGGAAGGGAGAAAACTTTGTAGTTTTCCTTATCCCCACACCAGACTCTTGGCTGTTTTTGATAATAGAGATGTTTCTAAAGTAAAGGAAGAAGAGGGATTGACTGTTGGGGGCAGCTAGCAGTTTCAATCACAGTATGACTCTGTAGGAAACAGTAGTTGGACCTCTGGATATCTAGATGCAGCATGTCCTGGGTATGTGGTATTACAATTGACAGGAGCACCCCTGTGACCTTCACCACAAAAAGTGAGGAAACATACCTATGATGCCACCTCCCTGGATCCAGATGTGAGGAGGTGCCAATGACCCAGGTGAGGTAGAAACATCGATTTGGCAATCACCTTGGGAGTTCCCAAGTGCTTCTCTTGTGGCTCAGCTGGCAAAGAATCTGCCTGCAATGCAGGAGATCAAACCGTGGGTTTGATCCCTGGGTTGGGAAGATCCCCTGGAGAAGGGAAAGGCTATTCACTCCAGTATTCTGGCCTGGAGAATTCCATGGACTGTATAGTCCATGGGGTCACAAAGAGTCAGAAATGACTGAGCAACTTTCACTTGGGAGTTCCCAAAGGTACAGCTTTGGTTGGAGTGTGCACTCTATTTGAAGGACGCTATGGGGACTTCCTGAGGGGAAACTACTGATTAGGCCTTATTTATAATTGAGGAAAACTGTGAAAACATCTAAAAGTGGAGCTTTAAGAAAGCTCATTGATGGAGCTCACAAAGCTGGTGGTTGCCTTTTGCCACATATCTTCTCTTCTTTGTGCCTGAGTCCCAAACACGGTGACTGCAGATCAGCAGCCTGTGTTCTGACGGTGTTGTAGATGGAAGCCAGAACTAAGGATGGAGAATGGGCAAGGGGAAAGGGGCTTAGGTTCTTGAGGACATTATGGAGCTACCAAGTCACCCTGAGCTAGTCCCTGCAGATGTTCAGGATGTGAAACAATAAGTTCAGTCTTCTAGTTTACTTAAGCACTGTTATTTCAGCCAAACTGAATTCAAGTCAAACTGAATCTAACACAGACACATACACAAACAAAAGCAAGGTATGCTACAAATACATGCCAGAGCTGTTACCGAGTCCAAGCTAGCTCTGCTTACAGCATGACAAGTCAATAAACTGGAGACAAGATATTAAGGGAAGGAATATGACTTTATTCGGCAAGCTGGCAGACTGTGTCTCAAAATAACCATCTTTTGGAGTCTGGATGCCAGTATCAAGAATGGTAGGGAAAGGCGAAGAAGTAAAGTAAAAAGACCATTCATCCTGCAAATTTCTCCTGGAATGGCCAACCCAGGGTGGGGGTATACTAATTTCTTCTTTCTGTAGACATCCACAAAGTCCTGAACAAAGTCACTTTGGTTTAACATTCAATCAAAAAGGCAGGATTTCCCGAGGCAAACTGTTCTGTATATACAGTGTATACAGAAGAGGCAGATAAATAAAGGAGCTTCTCATTATAAAAGGAGCCCTAAAAGTTCCAGGTAACCCTGGAAAAGAAAAGGTAGCTGCTGTCACTTAAAGAAAGAAGTTTGTGTGAGTGAACCTGAGTATCCACCTCCTTTTAGACCTTCCCTGACCTCAGACTAATTGAGATTCCTTGTGAAGAGCATATTATACCCCATCCTTATTGTAACTAATTAATATTGCTTCATTTACTGGTCTAAAAGCTTCAATTCAATCCACAATGAATCCTCATGTGTGGTCTCCAGGGCATATTTGATTAGTAAATAAAGCATTAAAGAGATTTTTATGGTGATTATAAGAAGAGCATATTTAGAAAGCAAGTTATGCCAATTAGATGTTAAGTTTGTTGATGCTGCAGCTACTGATGCTGCTACTGATGGTGATGTTGCAGAGAATAGTGACCAAATGTGAATCAGCCTCTAGACTAATGGCCTCTTAGCCAAGCCTGCCCCTGCTTCCATGGATGTTGCCATCTCCTGGTGGTAAAGGGCATATTCATGGAATGTCAGAGCCTTGGCAGTTGTTCCCTCTCCTCCTTTCCTCATATACCTTAAATAAGATGTCAGTGTTTGCATATATATCCTCTTAATGTTGGACATTTAGACAGTAATTGATTTTTCCTTTACAGTTGATTTCCAACTGTAAATGAGCTGCTGAACTGCTTTAAAGAGTGTGCTTTTGTGCACATGTAAGTGTTTGACTACTTAACAAATTTTTAAATTGTTGAGACAGACAGTATGCCATTTTTTGTTGTAATAGTAATGGAAATTTTACCCACAATGACTATATGACAATTGACACTCCACCATAGTCTATAGTCTATGTAGTAATATCTCTTTATCAAACTCACTTAGTATTTAATATTATAAAAATATTGCTTTTCATATTTGCCAAAATGATATTAAACTGTTTATTTAAATTATAGTTCTCCAAATAACTATAAGGTTTGACATCTCATTTTACGCTTATTTACTGTGTGAATTTTTTCTATTGTGAAGAGCCTGCCCATTCACCTATTCAGCTCCTTCTTTTTTTAAGGATAAATAATATTGCATTACATGTGTATACCACATTTCCTTTATCCTTTTATTTGTCAATGGACATTTAGATATTATTAGTTTCCATATCTTGGCTATTGGGAACAGTGCTGCAGTGAACAGGGGGTACAGTTATCTCTTCAAGAACCTGATTTCAATTTTTTTGGATATATGATCCAGATTGTTGGATCATACGGTAGTTCTTATCACCATCAAAACTCTAATGGCGTTTTTACAGAATTAGAAAAACAGCTCTTAGGATGGCTACCACAAACTTTTTTTTTTTTTTTAAGATAAGCTTTGGAGAGGGTATAATGAAACTGCAACTCGTATAATCTTGGTGGGAACATCTAACATGGTGTACTCACTATGGAAAAATGATTCCTCAACAGTTAAAAATAGAACCGCTATGAGCACTCTTACACAAGTTTTCATGTGGATATATGTTTTCATGTCCCTTGGAGACAAATCCAGGAGTGGAATTGCAGGACAATATGGCAACTCCATGTTTCATATTTGGAGGAACTATCAAATTGTTTCCCAAAGTGGTTGCATCGTTTTATATCCACACCAGCAATGGGTTCCAATTTCTTCACAACTTTGTCAACTCTTGCTATTTTCTGTCTTTTTTTATTATAGTCATCCAAGTAGGTGTGAAGTAGAGTCCCATTCTGGTTTTGATTTGCATTACTCCGCAGCTAGTTATGCTGAGTGTCTTCATGTGCCATTGTGAATTTATGTATTTTCTGGGAGAGATGCCTATTCGGAGCCTTTGTCCACTTTTAATTTGGTTATATGTCCTTTCCCTTATTGAGTTGTTGAGTTCTTTTTATACTCTGCATGTGTGTGTGCTGAGTTGTTTCAGTTGTGTCCAACTCTTTGTGACCCTATGGACTGTAGCCCACCAGGCTCCTCTGTCCACGGGATTCTCCAGGCAAGAATACTGGAGTGGGTTGCCATGCCCTCCTCCAGGGGATCTTCCTGACCCAGAGATGGAACAAGCATCTTTTAACATCTCCTGTTTTAGCAGGTAGGTTCTTTACCACTAGCACCACCTGGGAAGACTTTATTGTCTGTATACAATCTCTTAAGTCAGATTTATGATTTACAAATACTTCTTCCCATTCTGTGGATTATATTTTCCCTTTCCTGACAGTGTCCTTTGAAGTATAAAAGTATTACATTTTGATGATTCAATTTGCCTGAGGCTCAGCTATGAGCCAGGTGGTAGAAATGAAAGTGGGCCTAGCCCAGATCCTAGGTTTATACCCCATGACCCTCAGGCCATTCTGTCTCTCTTAACCATGGACTGAGCCAGATGGACTGGGCAGGCTCAGACTTCAGTACCCCTCAGCCTAGACTATTTAAACATTTATGTAAGATTTGCTTACAGGAGAGGCTGAGACATAAATGAAGACAAGGACGAGGCAGACTCACCCTCTCCAGAAGGTAGCTGAGTGACAACGAGTTATCATTCAGGCTTGTCCCTCCAGGGTACCAAATCTCACGCCAAGCATTTTATTTTATTTTAATTGCTAGAGAATTATTTTACAATTTTGTGTTGGTTTCTGCTGTACAACAACATGAATCAGTCAATGAGGTGGGGGAGGGGAGGCAGGCTCAGGCCCTTCCCTCCTGAGCCTACCTCCCCTCCCCCCATTCCATTCCTCTAGGCCATCTGTAGTGAGGTGGGTGAATCTAGAGCCTCTTATACAGAGTGAAGTATAAGACCAGAAAGAGGAAAACAAGTATCATATATTAATGCATGAATGTGGAATCTAGAAAAAGGGTACTGATGATCCTAGTAGAGAACAAACTTGTGGACACAGCAGGGGAAGGCGAAGGTGGGATAAATTGAGAAAGTGGCCCTGACATATATACACTATCATGTGCAAAATAGATAGTGGGAAGTCCCTAAATAACACAGGGAGCCCACCCTGTCACTCTGTGATGCCAAGCATTTTAAATCAAATGGAAGGAGTTCTGTTAAATGTACCTTTCTCCATCTACTCGAATTTCAAATAATTTTCAAATGTGGTCATCATGGTATGCAGAAAAATTAAAATAATTTACATGTAGCATGATGGATTAAACTGACCAGTCTGCTGGTGGCCTAAAATGCTCAGCCCAGGGATCCCCAGGTTCTTCCGGTGACTTCTTGGGCTAAGAGGACCCAGGGCTCACAGTCCATGATTGCCCAGGGCAATCCCATTGAGAAGCTATTTTAAGCAATCACTCTTCTATGATTCCCTTTCTGGAAAATTCTGGTAGCTCAACCCTTTCTCAGACTCCATTCTTACCAAGGCATCCTATGTCTGTGTGTTGCAAGGACTCTGAGCTGTAAGGGATTTCAAGAGAATGAGATGGACAATGTCAAGGGCATCTTGTAAGTAAGCAACAGAGCTTTCTTGTCATGAGAAGGGAAGTAGGAAGGGATCAGGATCCAGTAAAAACCTTGGGTGATCAGAACCAACAGGACACGTCACAGGTCTTCAGAACCCCATGAAGAGAAGAGGAAGAGGAAAAAGCTTCACTCTTCAGGTTCTTCTATGGATTTCTCTGTGATACCAAAGGTCTGGGTCAGCAAAAGCCCCAGAGCCTCTGTAGAACCTGGAGCCCTGCAAAGACTGGCTGCAGCTGTCAGAGCTCTGGGGTCTGCAGTGGTGGGACCTGCGGCGTCTGTGGTGGCTCAGGCAGCAGCCCCCAGACCCGGAGCTGCAGCAGCCCCTGGAGCTGACACCGCAGCAGGAGGAGACTGGGGGGGGGGGGGGGGGGGGGGGGCTCTTCCAGGTTCACTTTAGAGGGCACTTAGAGGCACAGCACTTGGGGGGTGAACTTGGGAGGTGGCTGGCACTGCTGCTGGTTCTGTTGGCAAGATATCTTGGCAAGAGATCGATCAACCTGCAAGAGAATAATTAAAGGTTTTGATAGGTTAAATCAAGAGTCAGGCTCTTCATCTCCTTTAATGAATTTAATGAGTTCATGATAAATACATTCTGAGACACGTGGAAAAGCATCCAGAAGGAAATAATTTATTTTTTTCCCCGAGTTAAAAGTACATAGATTTAAATCCAAATGTAGTGAACATTTTATTCTCCTTGGAAGCAGGGATTTCGCCATCTTCAAAGACCTGCATGCAGAATTCAAGTCTCTCAAGTGCCATCATCGTAATATAAATAGGCCCCTAATCTCAGTGAAGCCAATACACACTTTTTAGCCCAGGACAGCTTCCAGAGTGGTAGAATGCTAACGACTTCTTAGTGCTGTGTTGTTAGTTGCTCAGCTGTGTCCAGTTCTTCGTGATGCCATGGATGGTAGCCCTCCAGGCTCCTCTGTCCTTGGTATTCTCCAGGCAAGAATACTGAAGTGGGTAGCTGTCCCCTTCTGCAAGGGATCTTCCTGACCCAGGAATCAAACCCAGGTCTCCCACACTGCAGGCAGATTCCTTAATGCCTGAGCCACCAGGGAAGCCCCAACTTCTTAAGTCACAGTCTTTCCCTCTCTTCTGAATGTTATTCCTGCTCAGTGTAGCAGGAATCAAAGACAGACCCTCTTTCCAAAGCCTCCCTCCTTCCTCCCCACCTTCTGCTCTGCTCTTAACCTCCCAGCAGTCAACTCCTCCCCAGTCCTGCTCAGAGTCCCACTGGCTCCACTTCCCACTCACCCTCGTCACAGGCAGGAGTCCCTGGGGAGTCAGAGTTGATGAGATGCTAGAGTCAGGATGTCTTTGGCTCCAGAATTGGCCCAGGAGGGGCAGGAGGTGGTTCTTACACGAACAGGCATGTGCTGGGTCATTCCTGACATTCCCCAGCTTCCTTGTCCCTGCATCCCAAGAGACCATGGGAGCTTCCAGAATCTCCTCTAGGGCAGGGGCTAAGGGGTTTTACCAGCCACAGCCTCCTTCATGCTGAATACTGAGGAACTGACTGTGGACCCCCAAAGATCCAGGCCCTGGATGAAGACTCATGGAGTGACTTCTAAGGAAACCAGAGAAGTGTTTTAGCCCATCTTTCTCTAATCCCCAAATAAGATCTTTGAGCCTGCTTCCATGGCCTGGCTGGTTTCTTGAGGACTGACTCAGGAACCATGTTCCTCCTTTCAAATACACTCGACATATTCTTCCCTCCCTGGTCAGACCCTCATTCCTGATGCCCGTGTCCCTGGGTAACATGATCATTAGAGGACCAGTGTGGTTCTTCAAGTTCCTTTGGTGGCAATGACGATTGTGATGAAATCCCTTCCCTCATACTATTTAACACAGCAGTTCTCTTATACATAAATCCTCTCTCAAATTGAAGCCATGATATCAGGGATCAAAGTATAGCTCTGCTGTTTATGAACTATGTGTGCGTGTGTGCTCAGTCTTGTCCAACTCTTTGCCACCCCATGACTGTAGCCCGCCAGGCTCCTTCGTCCATGGAATTCTCCAGGCAAGAATATTAGAGTAAGTTGTCATTCCCTTCCCCAGGGGATCTTCCCAAACCACAGACTGAACCCAGGTCTACATTGCAGGTAGATTCTTTACCATCTGAACCACCAGGGAAGCCCCATATAAAAACTTAAGCATAGTTATTTGGTAGGTGAAATGCATGCAGCCCCATCAACCTCATCATATCAACAAATTAACAAAAATCTTCATCAATTTTCAGTAAAATATATAGAATTAGTTGTGACCTCGCGTATTCCACTGACAACCACATGACAGATGGCCTTTGTCTTCCATTCACTGTGATTTCTGTTAGCCCAGCAGATGCAGGTCATATTTTGACATTGTCCCACTCCCCCACCAAGTCCCACCTCAGCTTCACTCCCTTCTTACCCAGCACTCTGTCCTGCAGATGCCATGAGGTTCTCTGAAGAGTTCCGTGTCACAGGCCATGGTCCCAGCTTCATTCTTCCACTCCTTACCCATCCCATTTCCATGATCCAGGAAGTTCAGCTGAATCAACACACATAAAACAGAAGGCAAAGACTTCATTCCCATCAGGGAATCTACAGAGCAGTGCACGTCCATGTGCCCATCACTAGCACATAGGATCTACTGAGTTGTTCAGTTGTCCATCTGTCTCTCTGAGCTAGTCAAAAGCGGTTCTATATGTGTCTGCATTACCAGTATCCACAAAGGATAAATCCTGAGTGCAGGGTGTGTGAGCTGAATGAGTAAATAAAAGTAGAATGGCAGCCAGTGGGCCTGAGCTATGGGTAATTGGATTGTCACTGAAATTTCCTGCTTCCTCTTTGTCCTTCCTCAAAATCTGTGCCTCAGGAAACACTGACAGCCTGGTCCTGGGAGGATGTGGTCCTGTCACCTTGGGCTGAGCTTGAGGACACACACCTGGGTTGTGCAACAGAAAGTTCAGCGTAAAAGGGCTCGGGTCCTGGGATCCAAGGTCCACAATCACCTCAACAAGAGCCTCTCCTGCTTGCACAGACTCGGGCGAGTGTCCAGCTGAGCTGAAGGGGCTGAGCAGATGAACCTGTGCTTCAGCCAGGAGAGGGCAGTAGGAAGACAGGATGGAGGTGGCAAAAACGGGCCCATGGTGAGCAGCAAGGGCGGGATTGTGAGGAAGAAGAGTCCACAAGCCATGTCGGGGGGGGTTATGATGCAGCAGACCTCAGCATCTCTCCTTCCTCATTTTCCCAGACCTGCATCCTTTTCCTCCTCACACCCTCAGTGGTCTCCTTGCTCCTCACCTGGTGTCTGGAATGTGCTTAGTCACTCAGTCATGTCCCATTCTTTGTGACCCCATGGACTGGAGCCCACCATGCTCCTCCATCCATGGCGATTCTCCAGGTAAGAATACTGGAGTGGGTTGCCATGCCTTCCTCCACGGGATCTTCCTGACCCTGGGATCAAACCCAGGTCTCCTCCCTTGCAGGCATATTCTTTACCATCTGAGCCACAAGGGAAGCCCAAGATACTGGAGTGGGTAGCCAGGGGAGATCCTTGCCAGGGAATCTTCCCAACCCAGGAATCGAATCAGGATCTCCTGCACTGCAGGAGGATTGGATGTCTAAACAGGAGAGAGATTTATGGGACAGTTGTGTGTTGCTATTTCAAATCCTGAAAGATGATGCGTTGAAAGTGCTGCACTCAATATGCCAGCAAATTTGGAAAACTCAGCAGTGGCTACAGGACTGGAAAAGGTCAGTTTTCATTCCAATCTCAAAGAAAGGCAATGCCAAAGAATGCTCAAATTACCGCATGATTGCACTTATCTTACACGCTAGTAAAGTAATGCTCAAGATTCTCCAAGCCAGGCTTCAGCAATACGTGAACCGTGAACTCCCTGATGTTCAAGCTGGTTTTAGGAAAGGCAGAGGAACCAGAGATCAAATTGCCAACATCTGCTGGATCATTGAAAAAGCAAGAGAGTTCCAGGAAAACATCTATTTCTGCTTTAGTGACTATGACAAAGCTTTTGACTGTGTGGATCACAACAAACTATGGAAAATTCTGAAAGAGATGGGAATACCAGACCACCTGACCTGCCTCTTGAGAAATGCGTATGCAGGTCAGGAAGCAACAGTTAGAACTGGACATGGAACAGCAGACTGGTTTAGATAGGAAAAGGAGTACGTCAAGGCTGTATATTGTCACCCTGCTTATTTAACTTATATGCAGAGTACATCATGAGAAACGCTGGGCTGGAAGAAGCACAAGCTGGAATCAAGATTGCCGGGAGAAATATCAATAACCTCAGATATGCAGATGACACCACCCTTATGGCAGAAAGTGAAGAAGGACTAAAGTGCCTCTTGATGAAAGTGAAAGAAGAGACTGAAAAGTCGGCTTAAATCTCAACATTCAGAAAACGAAGATCATGGCATCTGGTCCCATCACTTCATGGGAATTAGATGGGGAAACAGTATAAACAGTGTCAGAGTTTATTTTGGGGGGCTCCAAAATCACTGCAGATGGTGACTGCAGCCATGAAATTAAAAGATGCTTACCCCTTGGAAGGAAAGTTATGACCAACCTAGATAGCATATTCAAAAGCAGAGACATTACTTTGCCAACAAAGGTCCATCTAGTCAAGGCTATGGTTTTTCCAGTGGTCATGTATGGATGTGAGTGTTGGACTGTGAAGAAGGCTGAGCACCGAAGAATTGATGCGTTTGAACTGTGGTGTTGGAGAAGACTCTTGAGAGTCCCTTGGACTGCAAGGATATCCAACCAGTCCATCCTAAAGGAGATCAGTCCTGGGTGTTCATTAGAAGGAATGATACTGAAGCTGAAACTCCAATATTTTGGCCACCTCATGCGAAGAGTTGACTCATTGGAAAAGACCCTGATGCTGGGAGAGGTTGGGGGCAGGAGGAGAAAGGGACGACAGAGGAGGAGATGGCTGGATGGCATCATGGACTCGATGGGCGTGAGTCTTGGTGAACTCTGGGAGTTAGTGATGGACAGGGAGGCCTGGTGTGCTGCGATTCATGAGGTCGCAAAGAGTCGGACACGACTGAGCGACTGAACTGAACTGGACTGAACTGTGTGTCATGTGCACTGCCTGCCTGCAGGGGACGCCATTCACACTCCATCTGTAGGGTGTATGCAGTGTCTCTGGAGACTCACCTGGAAGTCTGTCAGCTTTCATTCCTTCCAGGAGAGAGATGAAACAAAGACAACTCATTAGGCACATTTAACTCTAAATCAGTTCCCACCTCTCTTCTGATCCTGACTCCAGGAGCAATTGGTCTGAGGGGAAGTTCTAAGTTCATATATATATATATATATATATATATATATATATATACACACACACACACATACATACACACACATGCATACATATTCTGTCCTTTTGCCCTTTCAATGAGATTTTGCAGATCCTGACTCTATGACTCTCAGCCCACAGTGTAAGGAACCTGAAGGCAGCAGGGAAACAGAAAGGCCTTTGGGCAGAGATGATCTGGATTAAGACTGTTGATCAACCCTGAGATTTTCTCTTTTCCTCCTTCGATTTATAGTTAAGAGGAAAAAAGGGGGACCTGACATGAAGAGTGGAGACAGTGAAGGGTTATCATCTGAGCGGCAGATCCTCAAACTCTCCAGCCCCAGGCCTTCAACATTTCCTCAGTAGATTCCCAGACGTGTTTCTGATAGAAGGGAGCTGAGTAGTCCCTAAGCTGCTCAAATGTCTGCCCTTGACCCTCAGGACTTTTGAAGGCTGGGTGTTTATAATTCTTCATTCATTCAAACAACATGCATTGAGTATACATTTCAGAAATGTGTTGGACACAGAGAACTCAGCACTGTATCAGCCACAGCTCCCAGCCTTGAGAAGCTTATAGTGTAACAGACACAGTGTAGACTGACATGAAACGAAAGTATCATTAACTGGAATGGTACTTGCTATACGTGTGTGGGAAGTCCTTGGAAATTAGGTCGTAGACTTTGGACGTCAGTTCCCATTTGACAAGAATGAGGCTTCTAGCCATTGTCACTTGTACCACTTGTGGACAGAGAGTAAGGTCCTCAGACTTCAAAATGGCTATTGATTCAGGGCAGGAGCTAACGTGTTGCTCTGTGGTAACCCAGTTAAGGTGTTTAAGAGGAACTCATGGGATGCAAGAGCCTGGAGTCCCTGGGCTGGAGATTTCCAGAAGGAAGGAGAAAATAGCTGCATTTTTCCATTGTATTTAATTTTTACTTTGTAGAATGAAGTAATGACTTAAATATGAAGTAATGAATTATCCATATGTAAAAATGGATGCCTTTGATAAGACATTATTGTTGCAATAATGATTCTGAACTTTCTAGATACACAAAGGTTGTGGGAACAGTCTTTCTCTTCAAACCTTGAACATTTTGTAATTATGGCCAGTATTCGAGCCTTTTCAAAATTTATGCTAAGGCTTCAAGAATAGATAATGTGAGCTGGAAAGAAGTGAGGTCAGTGGTCAAGATACCCATTGAGATAATTTTAAAACATAGCTAAAAATTCCTCGACTTTCTTCTCATTGAGAAATAAAGTCTGCATTCCCTCCTCTTGAATCTAGACAGGCTTATGACAGCTCTAACCCATAGGATATGGTGGAAGTGAGGCTGTGTACCTTCTGAGCCTGGACCATGAAAGGTCATACAGATTCCTCCTGGTCCTCTTGGGATGCTGTCTGTGGGAGGTATCATGTGAAGAGTCTCAGGACCACTCTGAGATCATCATCATCCTAGAGAGGCCAGGAATAAAGCATGCAGCTGAAGCCAGAATCAACTCCAGTTATCTGAGTGAATGATTCTTTACTGCTATTGGATTTGAAAACTAGCATTCAATAGCCAAAAAGTAACGCAGATGAGTTCCATTCTACATCAAATCTCTTGAAAAAAATGTACAAGCATCCATTCTGTAACCCTCTGAGATGCTTCTCATGTCCTCTTTTTTTCTCAGTTTTCTCAAAGTCGAGAGGCTCTCATTTGCTGGATGCCCCATGCATTCTTTCCAAGAAAGCCCTCACTTTGGGTTTCTTGAGAGTTCACTGCCTGACCAGTTCATCTCTCTCTCCCAAGTTCATTATTTTCAGATGAACTTGCTCTTTCTCCACCAGGTCTTTCTTTCTGCCTCCAAGTCCTCCATCCTCTTTGGTCTCATTTTCCTCAATGTCTGATCCTTCACACTAGCCTCAACAGAGAAACGGATTCCGAGGACAGCTCGTCCCTCCTCTCCCATGTTATACATGGCCTTTTTCTGAGAGTGTTCTCAGCAACCAGACAGCTCCTCTTCTCCCACCTGCCATCCCCAAAACTCCCACTGGGCAACCCCCACAAGTCCATGTGAGAAAAAGCAGACCTATTAATGTGCCAGGTCCCTGCCAGGATCATTCCCAGGTGCAGGCAAGCCGGACCTTCAGGAATCGAGGGAGGGGCCCACCGGGCAGCCTTGAGTGGAGCAGTCAATGGACAGGTGAGAGGCATGTGGTGTGAGAAGAGGTTTTATTTCTCTATGGGGTCAAACAGCGGTGAGAACATTGTGAGGCACAGAGCAGGGGAGCCCATGGGCTCTTGGGAAATACACCTTAGAGCCTTCTAGGGAGAGCGTACCACCCTGCTGTGAACATTTCAGCTAGTCAGCCTGGGAAGCAAAGACCAGGGTGTCCAAGAAAGGATGCATCAAGCTGGGACTTTTCCTTGGCTTTTGGCTTCTTGTTTCCTCTGAAATCATGTGTCTCAGCATCAGGATGCCAGGTCAGCAGCAGCCTCCAGATCCCTGGCCACAGCCAGAGCGCCCGGACTGCAGACCACCGTCACCATCACAGGAGTCGGAGCTCTGGCGCCGGCAGCGGTGGGACCTGGGGCGCCTGTGGGGGCCCAGGCAGCAGCTGCCCTCGGAGCTGAGAGCACAGCCCGAGGAGGCTGGAGGCAGACACTGTGCTGGGCTCTTTGGGGGGCACTTGGGGGAGGGGCACTTGGGAGGGGGCTGGCACTGCTGCTGGTTCTGCTGGCAGGACATCTCGGCGGGAGGTCAGTGAGCCTGGACACATTCAAGGAGGAAAGATCAGCGCACAAGCTCCAGGCCGCTGTCTCCCCTGTGAGCGGTCTTACTAGGGCCTGTGCTCCTAATCCCAGCTGCCTCCTGAGCTGTGATGTTCAGGAGGAAAGTGGAAATGGATCTCAAGTCAACTGACCTGGCAAGACAGTTCCCTCACTCTCTACTCCTTCCCAGAACCATGCTGTCATCCTCTAAGTGGGCCCCATAGAAACACGGAGGCAAACACACCCCACTGGGAAGTGACCTGTGGAGGATGTCTCTGGGTACATGTGTGTTTCAGGATGAAGCATGGGGGTGGTGCTGAGAGCCATGTGTCCCAGACCCCAATGCCTCCCACACAGGTCCTTGCTCACTGTCCCCTGTCCCCAGTTGCCCCTCAAAGTCTGATTCTTGCTGCCTCCACAGACACCTCTGCTTTCCTCTTCCCCACCAACCCTTAGTTTGTCTCCCCCACGCTCCTAGCTGAGGCTCTGTCCCATCCAGTCACTCACCGTTGCAGTGGAGGCAGGAGAAGGATGCTCCTGAGTAGGCTGTGGATGCGCAGTTCAGAGCAGAAGCCCTTTTATCCTGTGCTGGGTGTGTGATGCACGGCCCGAGCATCCTGCTGCTTTCACAACAAGGGGGAGGGCAATGACATCACACACTTCCTACGTGCTTGCCTCGTGTCTTCCTGGGCATGAATCTAAAATTCTCCGAAGGTGGAACCAGGATGTCCCTGTGACTGCTGAACCGCTTGCTGCTCAGATCTGCTCTGGACCTATTGCTATGTCTTCAGTCATTCATTCACTTCCATTCCTAAGCCAAGCTCTATCCACTTTACTTCATTTGACAAGAATAATATAGAGAGATGTATGACAGGTTTCTTCTCTGATTATCTCACAGGTTAAATAGATCATGACACAGAGAAGTAAATATATATTTTAAAATAATTTCTAAAAGTCTTTATTGAATTTGTTACAATATGGCTTCTGTTTCATGTTTTGGTTTTTTGGGCACAAGGCATATGAAATCTTAGCTCCCTGGTCAGGGATTGAACCCTCACCTCCTGTATTGTAAAGTGAAGTCCTAACCTCTGGGTGGCCAGGAATGTCCCTAGACAAATAAGTATATTGATCTATTGAGATATGTACTATCACAGATTTGTTTACAAAGACCTCAAGCCTAAGATTTTAGCTTGTGATAGTCCATCCCCCTTGTCCCCACATTGCACTGCAAGTCCCAAAGGGTAATGGAGACTCCAGTGTTCTCTGAAGTCTGGTGACAGCTGGTCAAGATCATTGTCCTGAGGGAGATGAAAGATGTGTAGGGTAAGGGATGGAGGTGGGAGCCAGTTCTTGTCTAAGGTAGACAGGTTCCTAAGAGAACCTCACTATCCCATGTGGCAGCATGGGCAGCAGTAGTCGAGTCCCACTAAGAAGGGGCCTACAGCTCTAGATGTGATGAGATTCACAATTGATATTATTAAGAAGAAGGAGGAGAAGGGGAGATAGAGCAAAATCCACTCTTCACTGAGGCTCTGTTGTGTCCATGCCAATGTGCACTATTGATTCTAACACCGTAGAAGCTAATAGAAGGAAGTGGTTCAGATGTTGGAAGAGCTAAGGGAAGGAAAATTGTGCAAATGATAATAATGAACCATTTTACAAAAATGGTTGGTAATTTTAAGATTGACCATGGTGGAGGTTTTATATGAACCTCATTTGATATCATAGACCTTATAGTGGCTAAAGTGAAAGTGTTGGTTGCTCAGTCATGTCTGACTCTTTGTGACCCCATGGACAGTATCCTGACAGGTTCCTCTGTCCACAGAATTCTCCAGGCAAGAATACTGGATTGGGTAGCCATTCTCTTCTCCAGGAAAGCTTCCCGACCCAGGGATCCAACCGGGGTCTCCTACATTGCAGGCAGATTCTTTCCCGTCTGAGTGCTATTTTCCCATTGAATTTACTGGTGACAATACATATCTATTCCTCATCAAACTGTATCTCCAATATGAAAAATATATTATACTACACTTACCAAAAATAAATTTATCATTGACACTTCAGCATTCACATACTTAAATTTAATTAAATAAAATTATATAAAACTTTATTATAGCAAATGTATCACATTGCATTCCAATTTCTTATAAGTTTAAAGGACTAGCTACCTGTTTATAGACACAAAATTAATAGCAAAGGCTATGGTGTCCTTTTTCTCATCAATGTACAATTTACTTGTTTTGAATCAGTGATTCCAAAAGTTCTTTCAGGATACTTGTGAGAACATAAATGGTCCTGGACAGGGGGGCTGTTGTATATTTTCAACCCGATATCCCAGTTAGAGTGAACACTAAAAATATATTTCAGGAAGATCCCCTGGAGAAGAGAATGGCTACCCACTCCAGTATTCTTGCCTGGAGAATTCCGTGGACAGAGGAACCTGGCAGGCTACTGTCCATGGGGTCACAAAGAGTCAGACACGACTGAGCAACTAACACTTTCACTTTAGCCACTATAAGGTCTATGATATCAAATGAGGCTCATATAAAACCTCCTGAGGCAAAATGTGTAGGTAGAAGGGAGGGAGAACTGACTTAGTTTTAGGGTCCAAATCTAGCTGCAGAAGGGAGCTAATTATTTTTTTCATGCAGTATGCTTTTCTAGAAATAAGCACAGAGGCCATGTTTTATCCCAGCAATGTGTGGTTCTGTGTTGCTGTGGGGCTACACTTTGGGTGTAACACTTGTCCCCAGTCAGTGTGACTCAGATCATTTCAGAACCTGCTAATAGAGCTGCTTTCTGGCCCTGGTGCATCACCAGCTGACTGGTAGCTGGCTTCCTCCCAGCCCCACCCCGAGTCCCTGTCTTAGTCCCTATCTCCTGATGTGCCCATTCTCTTCCTCTTTGTGATGGAGCTCCTTAATTTCACACCTCCCTCCTGGAACCTTGCCAGGTGGCTCAGTGTTAAAGAACTCGCCCGCCACTGCAGGAGGCATAGGAGACGCGGGCTCGATCCCTGGGTGGTGAAGACCCCCTGGAGGAGGGATGGCAATCCACTCCAGTATTCTTGCCTGGGAAATCTCATGGACAGAGGAGCCTGGTGGGCTACAGGCTGCAAAGAGTCAGACATGTCTGAGCATGCACATTCTCCTGGAACCTCCCCCACCTCACAGCCAGTGCTTTCCTTCTCAGAGCAGAGTCCACAATGAGCCTAAGAAGACCAAGGAAGACACTTGAATTCACAGCTCAAAGCATGTATCGACTTCAAAGATGCTTTACTGTGAAGGTGTCAGATTCTCATGGAGAAGAAACTAACATGGAGAAGAAACTGACCTGGTTGGCCTAAAATGAGGATCTTATGACCTAGTAATGTGTATATGAGCTCTGGAGCAGGAAGTGCTTTATCTGAGGTCCAGCTCCAAGGCAAGCCTTCTGAGCCACGCATATTAGTAACAAATAAACAAGCAAGGAGTAGCCCTTCTCATAGGCAATTTATGACTGATGTTGTGAAAAGGGGAAGATGAGAAAAGCAAGGCCCAAAGTGGTATCCTGGGAAGGTATTTCTCCTTGGAGTTTATGTCCTTTAGTTTTCTTATTATCAGATATTGGGTGTAGACTGGAACAATAATCCTTGGTTTTTAATGTATGCTGGTCATTGGTCCACATATGTCCCCTCTTAATTTATCTATCAATCACTTAAATAAAAACATACAAAAGTCTACCACCTAAGTGAAATAATAACTTTATAGTAAATTACATGGACCTACTGAGTTCTCTGTCATCCCATGTCCCAGCCAACTGACATAACCAAAATCCTGAATTTTGTGCTTAATGTTCTTTCTTTCTTCCCTCTTAATATATTTTTGTCACATTTGTATATATCCCTAAAAAGTACTGTTTTAAATTTTTTTCTATTATTAAGTCATATTCCTTGAGGTATATTTTGTTGTTGTTTCATCACTAAGTCGTATCTGACTCTTTGTGACCCCATGGGCTATAGCCCACCAAGCTCCTCTGTCCACACTCTCCAGGCAAGAATACTGAAGTGGGTCACCATTTTCTTCCCCAGAGGATCCTCCCAACCAAGTGTTTGAACCTGAATTTCTGCCTTGGCAGTAGGATTCTTTACCACTGAGCCACCAGGTAAGTCAAGGTGTATGTTACATACTCTAAAAAAAATCACTCATTGGAGTATACAATTCCATGGGCTTTAACTAACAGATAACTGCTGTCAGGCAACTGCTGCAACAATTAAGACATGGAACAAGTCCATCACCCCAATATATTCCCTCCCCCATCCCAACCCTGGGCAACCACCAATCTATTTTTAGTCTTTATAGTTTTATCTTTTCCAGAATGTCATATAATTCAGTTCAGTTCAGTCACTCAGTCGTGTCTGACTCTTTGCGACCCCATGGACTACAGCACGCCTATCTGTTCATCACCAACTCTCAGAGCTTACACAAACTCATGTCCATTGAGTTGGTGATGCCAACCAACCATCTCATCCTCTGTCGTCCCCTTCTCCTCCCACCCTCAATCTTTCCCAGCATCAGGGCCTTTTCCAATGAGTCAATTCTTTGCATCAGATGGCCAAAGTATTGGAGTTTCAGCTTTAGCCTCAGTCCTTCCAATGAATATTCAGGACTGATTTCCTTTAGGATGGACTGGTTGGATCCACCTTACTGTCCAACGATTCTTAAGAGTCTTCTCCAACACCACAGTTCAAAAGTATCAATTCTTTGACACTCAGCTTTCTTTATAGCCCAGCTTTCATATCCATACATGACTACTGGAAGAAAAAAAGCTTTGACTAGACAGACTTTGCTGGTATATAATTAGAACTATATAATATGTGACATTGATTTTTTTAATGTATTTATTTATTGGAGGCTAATTACTTTACAATATTGTACTGGTTTTGCCATACTTTGACATGAATCCACCACGGGTGACATTGAAAGCCTGACTTCTTTCACATAGAAAAATGTATTTAAAATTCATTTCTTTTGTTTCATATAGTAGTAGCTCATTCCTTTTTTGCTGCTAAGTAGCATTCCACTGCATGGATGTATCAGATTTTTAATCCATTCACCAGTTGAAGGACACTTGGTTTATTTGCAGTTCAGGGCAATCACGAACAAAGCCACTATAAACATTGACTTACAGGTTTTTCTCTGAACATAAATTTTATTTCTTTTTGGCCAGTTACCTAAGAATATGGCTCTGGGGCAAATGGTGAGTATACATTTCTATTTATGAGATACTGGCAAACTATTTTCCAAATTGGTTGTATAATTTTCCATTGTCACCAGCAATGTCTAAGAGCTCTAAATGCTCCACATCCTTCATAGTATGCGGTATTGTCAGTTATTTTTTTTAACCCTTCTAATGTGTATAGAGTGGTATCTCATTTTGCTTTTAATCTGCATTTCCTTAATGACAAATGATGTTCAGTGTCTTTTCTTGTGCTTATTTGCCATCCATGCATTTTCTTTTTTGATATGAATGTCTATTTTCTGTTTTCTTATTTTTAGTTTTCAAGTATTTTTTTTTTATATTCTAGACATAACTCTGTAAGATATATATTCTGCAAATATTTTCCCCAAGTCTCTGAGTTTTCTTTGCATTTTCCTAACAATGTCTTTTGAAAAGTTAGTGTTTTTAATTTTGGTAAAGTTCAATTTATCAAGGTTTTCTTTTTCAATGACTCCTTTTTTGCCATATCTAAAAAATGTTTGTATAACCCGACGTCATAAGAGATCATCTATTATGTTTTACTTTAGAAGTTTTATGTTTTACATTTTGGTTTAATATCCTTGTTGAGTTAATTTTTGTGTATAGCATAAGGTAAATTTTAATTCTTTTTTAATTCAGAGATGGCCAAGTGTTTCAACATCATTTGTTGAAATGACTGTCCTTCCTCCATTCAATCACCGCTGTACCTTTGTTTAAAATAAATTAATCCTCTATCCTGGGTCTATTTTTGAACCCTATGTTCTTTTCCATAGATCTACCCTTGCCTTGCTCCTGATTTTAGGAGAAAAACATTCATTGTCTATATCAAGTATGAAAATATTATGAAGTTGAGGATGCTCTTTATAAAGTTGGGGATGTTCCCAAGGAATCCCTACAAGATTCGTTGTCTTTCTGAAAGATTAAAAAAAAAAAAAAAATCATGAATTGACGCTGAATTTTTTTCAAATGCTTTCTCTGCATTTATTGAGATGATAATATGTTTTTATTTTCCCTTTAGTCTGATGTGACTGCAATAATGTCTCAACTATTTCAAGATTCTCCTTAGAATTGCTGGACTGTCTGTATTTTTTTTTTTTTTACATTTACCAAAAGACAC
This sequence comes from Budorcas taxicolor, assembly GCF_023091745.1. Taxonomy (NCBI): domain Eukaryota; kingdom Metazoa; phylum Chordata; class Mammalia; order Artiodactyla; family Bovidae; genus Budorcas; species Budorcas taxicolor. The sequence continues at coordinate 18,491,835 of NC_068912.1, forward strand.
ATAATTTTACAAATTATGAGTATCTCATGTAATGTATAATCTAAATATCAGCTGTTTTTTTCAGCCTGTGAGTACAAGATAAGACTATAATACATACATTTGGCCAAATAACAGTATATGGAAATGACCATCTAAACAGTCACAAAGTGTCTCCACACTATTTCCTGGAATTTCCAAAGGTGAGTGTCACATGGCCATACCAGCCAGTCTGACAGCTCTCATCACCGCATATCCACCCAGCTCATCCTGTCCTGATCCAGCTCACACCCTTGATGTCCATCCTTCTTGATGGTCTGCTGGGAAAATCATCCTCTGTTCTGACATTTCTCATAAAATTCCCGGCATTCTATTTTCATATGACAGTGTTAATGGGAGAGATACTTCTACAGTTTCTTAATATACATAGGGGAAATCTGGGACTCTTCCAATGCGCTCTTTAGAAGTTAAGGATATTTAGATGCTATGGTTTTAGGGCTGGGGCTCGAATATTCTGTAATAACTATATGAGAAAAGAACCTGAAAAAGAATAAATATATGTATAAATGAAACTAACACAACATTGTAAATCAACTCTACTCTAATATAAAATGAAAGTTAAACTAAAAAATAAAACATATATACAATACTAAGAAAAATCCCAAACCAATATCATTTTAAGGTCTTAATCCAATGGAATATTTTCAATATTTCCATATGAGGACGCATTTTACATCCTCAAAGTGTCAGACACCATCTGGGGAGGAAATCTGATATGTGGAAGCTAGGAAGAAATATCCTCAATTAGAAGATTGGGAGGCATTTTCACACTCCTTTGCACCATTTTCCCTAAAAGAAATTGAGCCACTGGTCACAGAAGCTTCACACAGTTCTGTCACCTCCTGGTCCCATCCCTGAAAGAAGGAAGAAGCTTGTCTTTGTTTCATTTCTTATGTAAGATGATGGACTTGATTGATGAATTGAGATTTAATGCCTCCAAGTGCATTTTAAGGAAGAAGCATCAGAAATAAAGTGCATTCTCTCTGGTAGCTCCACACTGCAGGATGCCCAGCTCCTGAAGATGAGCTACTCACACTGGTCCTCACAGAACTGTCCTAATGGCCTCACAGCATCTTCTTCCATCATCAAGGACATCTGCTCCATCTGAAGGCCTGTTTGGGAGAAATGTAAGGGGCTGTGAAGAGGGATTTCCTCCCTGAGGTGGATATAAAATGGGAGAGCAGCAACTCCAGGACTAAACCCGGTGCCCATAAGACAAGGAACGAGGGATGGAGCCTGGAGGAAATCAGAGAGAAGTCCACTTATGTTTTTAAAATTATTTATTGATTTATTTGGCTGTGCTGGGTCTTAGTTTCGGCATTCAGGATCTTTAGTTGCAGCATGTGGGATATAGTTCCCTGACCAGGGATTGAACCCAGGCCCCTGCATTGGGAATGTGGAGTCTTAGTCACTAGACCACCAGGGAAGTCCCCACTTACATTTTAAGGAAGATGGAGAAATCTTTACACTGAAAGCCACCCAGAAGTTTTGGAACTTATTCTACCACTGAGATTACTATTACCTTTCAGCTGTTGTTGGCTAATGACTCGAGATGGAGATTGTACTCATTTGGACCAAAAAGAGCCTTGTACTTGCTTCTATTGAACAAGTCAAAGAGGAAAACTATTCACATTTTGCAGAGGTCTGAACCCTGGACTAATTCAGGCCTTATCCTTACACCTGCCACAGCACCTGCAATCTCTCTTTAACGTATAGACAGTTGTAATTCATCATCCCTCCTCTCGGCTAGACTGGCAATCCTGTGAGGGCAGGCTATGTTTCCTTCATAGCTGTACTCCCAGTGCTGAGACCAGTCCCTGACCCACAGCTGACACACCATTAAAGTCTATTGAATGTAGAAACTTGGGGTTTAATGACTGGATGAGAAGAAATATTCAGGAAGAAGGAGGGCTACCAATAGGAGAATCTGGTCTGCAGGGGAAGAAACAGTGGGTGACATCCCCCTCCTGGTCATCCCCCAAGGTCAATTTGGACCTTCAGAGGAACCCCAAGAGTGATGTTAGCACCGCTTCCTTTAGGCTGACCACTTATCTCTGTATTATGCCACAAATTAGGACATGACTGAGTAATCATGTTGGGACTCAAGTTGTATAGTAAGACTTCCCCAGTGCACCAGGAAGGAGAGTAGCCATAGTTTATGGCATTACTAAAGGGATTCCCCATCCAGAAAAGCTGATGAAAATAAATATAAGTTGCCTTCTATCCTCTCTTTCTGCATCCTGACCATGGAGTCCAACAGAAAAAATAATGTCTCTTTTCATAGCTCATATTTTCCCCTTTGCAACCCAGTATCCAGTTGTAGGGCTCTCAGTGAAGTGAGGCAAATAGTGGTCAAACTGAAAGGGAGGCTGGGACTGAAAGCAAGGCCTGAGGGCTGTCAGGAACCTCACTCTGGAGACAGGAGAAGGTCAGTGAGGCCACAATTCCCTCCACACCATCTCCACCAACTCCATGCTGAGCTAACACTCTGAAGGTCCACTCCATGCCAAGTCCTTCCTGCACAGGGTCTTGAAATACTGTACAGGTGCCCTAGGCTTTAGTGTTGGGTTAGTGTTGAGTAGAGGGAGAAAAACAAAATTTTCTAAAGGCAGGAAGCCATTCCTAGAGGTTTTAATGGTCATAATAGAATAAGATACCTTCCTCTACAAAAAGACTTCATTCAAAATCTCACTTAATTGGGAATTCTCTGGCAGTCCAATGGTTAAGACTCCGATCTCCTAATCCAGGGGACATGGGTTTGATACCTAGTCAGGAAACTAAGATCCTATATGCTGCAAGGCATGACCAAAAAAAAAAAATCACTTAACTATGTGCACTGCTTTATCACCTGCTTTTTATTAGTTAATAGGCCATGAACATTTTTCTCTGTAAGAAAATATGTGCACTAAGTTGCTTAAGTTGTGTCTGACTCTCTGCAACCCTATGGACTGTAGCCTGCTAGGCTCCTCTGTCCATGAGATTCTCCAGGCAAGAATACTGGAGTGGGTTTCCATGCCCTCCTCCAGGGGATCTTCTGGACCCAGGGATCAAACCCGAGTCTCTTATGTCTCCTGCATCAACAGCCAAGCTCCTTACCACTAGCACCACCTGGGAAGCCCTGTAAGAAAATATAGGACCATGATATAATATTATTATAATAGCAAAACTTGTTTAAATTAGCTATGGATTATTAAAGCTTACAGCCTTTATTATATATTTTAATGGTAGACAGTAAAATAGATTTAAGTGTGCAAACAGTAATTTTTTTAACCATATAGAGTTTTATTTCTCATTATTACATTAATTTTAATGTATGCATGATTGACCTGTGCCCTTGCAGATGTTATATCAGATCTGTTTTTATTTTTTATGTCCCCTCCCTCTTGAACCTCCCTCCCATCTCCCTCCTTAAGTGTGCAAATAGTTTTGAGTTCAGATGACTGCACCAACAGCTTTTCTTCAGCTCAGGTCAATTTGTTTATTTGTCCATCAACACCTAATTTGGCTCTGCTCCCATGCATGAAGCTGCCTGCTGCTGCCTGGTGCCATGAGGTCACCAGAGGGGCTCACTTCCCCTAGACAGGATACAGGTACAGTCAGTCCCCTTCCCATGCCTGCATCTCACTGCAAGGAGCTCAGGAGGCAGCAGTGGATTATTCTGGAGGTCCTGGTCACTGGGGCAGCCAGGAAACATGGTCCACTTGGAATTTTTTCTATGATCTATTAATTTGTCTGTCTGTGTGTCTGTCTTGGTAGACTCATGATCCAATAACAATTATTCTGGGATTTCCCTGGCAGTCTAGTGGTTGAGACTCTGAGCTTCCAAAACAGGGACACAGGTTCAATCCCTAGTCAGGGAACTAGGCTCCCACCAGCCACATGGTGGCGGAGGGAGGTGGGGTAAGGGGATAACAAAACAAAACAGAATTCTTCCATCACTGTACCTAAGGTGAGTCAGAATCTGAATGGAGGCAGATGGTCTGAAACAATGAAGGAAGGAAGGAAGGTTGCCAGGCTCCTAGCTGCCCTAGCAGGACGTGTGTGGACAGTCATCGTGTTTCTTGATGGAAACTCCTTAGGTGGACATTATGTAAGTGCCCAGGAAAAGGGCTTGAGGTCTAGTCCTGGGAACATGCCAGACTGTCACCCTCCCCTGGATTGTGAAAGCAGCGGCATGCTCAAGTCATGTATCACACAAGCAGCACAGGATAAAAGGGCTCTTACCCTGAGCTCTCCATTCACAGCCTCCTCAGAAACAGACTTCTCCTCCCTCCTGGTACCTGGTGAGTATCCAGCAGGGAATGGAACTCTACCCGAGATGCTGGAAAGGAACCCTGAGATCATAGCAGAAAAGTGGAAACCAAAAGGGCCTGAAATGAAATCCCAGAAGAATGGTTGCAGAGAAGGTAGCCAGGGGTGTGATGTAAGAGTCAGGAAGGAGTTCCTTTGGGATGAGACAAGAATTCTGGGAACTGCAAATTCACAGGAGCTCATGACACTTCCCATGCTCTTTCTATTCATGTCTACACAGGGTTCCTGTGATAAGCACTTTTCAGAATACTTTCCTCAAATGGGTACATCCCTTGTATGTTTCCTTTGAGATACAAAAGTCTAGATGCGCAGTTAGATTGGCACCATGGGATCCTGGGCAGAGAGCAACGTAGGCGGCATCTTGCATGATCAAATTAACTCCACATCAGTGTTCCTCTCCCTCCTGTGGCCCTGTCTTAAGAAGCAGCTGGCCTGACAAGAGAGGGATCAGGAAACCAAGAGTGGGGAAACACTGGACTGTGGATTCCAGGCTGACAAGGTGATTTTGTTTTGCCTAGGTTCACTGACCTCCCGCCGAGATGTCCTGCCAGCAGAACCAGCAGCAGTGCCAGTCCCCTCCCAAGTGCCCCTCCCCCAAGTGTCCCCCAAAAAGCCCAGCACAGTGTCTGCCTCCAACCTCCTCAAGCTGCGCCCCCAGCTCTGAGGGCAGCTGCTGCCTGGGCCCCCACAGGCACCGCAGGTCCCACCGCTGCCGGCGCCAGAGCTCCAACTCCTGTGATGGTGATGGTGGTCTGCAGTCCGGGCACTCTGGCTGTGGCCAGGGATATGGAGGCTGCTGCTGACCGGGCCTCCTGATGTTGACACATGTGATTTCAGAGGAAACAAGGATCCAAGGGCCAAGGAAAAGCCCCAACCTGAGACATCCTTTCCTGGACACCCCATTCTCATTTGCCCAGACTGAGCCAGGAGATGTTCCTGCACAGGGTTCAGAGCTCTCTCTGGAGGGCTCTTTCTGTCTGATCTCCAGGATCTCACAGGTCCCCACCTCCTGCACCTGCTGATGGTCAGCAGAGCCTGTGCCTGACCCTGTGAAAAAAATAAAGCTTTTCTTCCTCGTTTCCAGGTGGCTCATGTGTCGTTTCACTCTGTCCCTCCCCAGATCCCCCGGTGGCCAACACAATCCACACAATGTTCTGGAGGCAGAATCTGAGCTCTGGATCAGGAGAAGAGAGCAGTTCACTTCTGCCTCCATTCATGAAGGACCATGAGTTTTCAGCTGGAATGGAGACTTATTGGTTTAGGTCCTGCACCTCTCAGTGAAAGGACTAACTTCCCTCAAAACCTGCAATGGGTCCTGATACAACCTGGGAATTGCCAGGGTGTGATATGGGAGTTCTGTTATTTTAATAAGCTGTTTCTGAGTCCTAAATAAAGAAACAGTGACTCCAGAGGCAACGAAAGTGAACAGACTTTTGGACTCTGTGGGAGAAGACAAGGGTGGGATGATGTGAGAGAACAGCATTGAAAGATGTATATTACCATATGTGAAACAGATCGCCAGTCCAGGTTTGATGCATGAGACAGGGCGCTCAGGGCCAGTGCACTGGGATGACCCTGAGGGATAGGATGGGGATGGAGGTGGGAGTGGGGTTCAGGATGGCAGACACATGTACACCCATGGCTGAGTCATGTGAATGTATGGCAAAAACCACTACAATATTGTAAAGTAATTAGCCTCCAATTAAAATAAATAAATTAATTTACCAAAAAAAAGAGGAAGAAGATATATCTAAGGAAGGAAAGTTACTCCACCAACTCTATGAAAATGCAGGGGGAGATGAAAGGTAAGTGAAGGATTGAATGAGGTCTAGGGGAAATGGTGTGGCTGGGAGTTTAGTTAATGAGATGACTGAAGCATGTGAAATGAGAATTTTAGGAAAAAGAGAAAATGAGAATTGTTGCTGGAATTCTATATAATTGATTAAATTTGAATTCTGCACTATCGTGAAGCTAAATAAAGTACTATGTTTTAGCCTAAATTGTGAAACTCAGACATTTCTGAGGCTGAAATAATGTTCCTAAGTGTGAGCCAAGAGTAACATCTCAGTTTGACATTGTCTGACTTTTCAGACTGAAGCTACAGTCAATTGTAAATATTATGTGAAATTGATGTTAGGAACTGAGCGGGCAGGCAAAACTGGATAACTTTGCAACCTTAAATTATGAAATGATTTTATCAAACCTGGAAGTTAACTTCTAAAATTTGGAAGTCAAAAAGCCTCAGAGGAGATTAATTCCAGATACACACCAACTCCATCTAACAAATGAGACATGATTCCCTGGAGCAGGAGTCCCAGCTCTGGCCATTAGTTTTAGATGGGTTAGAAATCAGCAGAGTGCTCAGCCTTCCACAGGGCAAGGTAGCTCCTGAAAGTGGCTAACACGCTGGCTCCCAGGGAAGAGTTGTGCCTTGCCTGATAGAGCCTGCAAACCTGGAATGCAAGGTGCGAGAGCGGGAGACCGCAGGCCCTGCAGCCCTGTGCAGGCTGGAAACTTTATTCCACAAGCTGAACAAAACTGGAGGATTAGAGCATGCCACCTGACAGAGGCTGCGGAAGAAGACGTGGAGATTCAGAAGCACCTCAAACTGCCACCCGAAGAGCCTACAGAGTTACAGCTATGGTTGAGTTAAAACTGTGTTTTAAAAAAAGAGAGAGAGGAGAGAGAAAAGGGAGCAGGGTCAACCAGGAAAGCTCCTAGCTAGCATTCCAAGGGGGTCTTAGGAAGCTAGAAGTAACATGAGAACATCTTTAACATGGAGCCCAGCCGTGGAGAAAATCAGATTCCCCAAAGCTCATCAAGGTCACTCCAGGTCCTTTCCTTGGACCAATTTATCTATTCAGTTCATTTTTATTGAGCAGCTATTGTGTGCTCAGTTCTAGGCACCGGAGATATGATTGAGAATCAGAGACATTTCTTCTCTTGAGAACTTGCGTTCAAATGGGTCTACAGGCAACAGTTGATTGTTTTATACACAACGTTGCAATGTCGAGTGAAACAGAGTGACTCTCTTCTCAGCTGACCTGTTACTCAGGGTGAGTGGACACTGGTGCTGGCCTAATAAACCCAGAGAAAACATCTAGCCTGGAGAAAATATTGATGCTTTGAGACAGTGGCTTTGGTGGTAACAAAAAAGGACATCGAACATATGCTAGCTTCCACATCCAAAGACAGCAGTCAAGAATGGAGAGGGGGCAGATTGTTACAAACCACTGGAATAATGTTAGTGCACAAGCAGACCTCATCCTCATTCCTTTCTCTGCCCCACTCCGTTATTCCACAGCCCCAGTGGGAAAATACCTTTTCAGAGGTGCTCTTTTCTTCCCATGAATATTCTTTTTTAATCACCTGAAAAGGGATTGCTGCACATCAGGCCTTCCTGTACAAGGATAACCAGACACATACTTTTCATAAATGTTCATAGAAAATAATAATATGTTGTCATCATTGTAATTAATAATCATTGGGACTGAAAGGATGTGTCCTCTTCTTAAATGTGATGTTTCAGAGAGCAATGCATCTCCAATGTTATAAAAGGTGCAATGGCAAAATAGCAAACAGCTTACATAATTGAAATTTCCAAAACATTTGGGTAATCACTGCTACTCACCATTATCACCCTCGTCATCACCACACCCAGTCAGTGTGAGTCACAGCTGAGCTAATCCCCCTTAACCACCCCAGCCAACTTGAATCCCTCCCTCCCCTATACTATTTCTGGAGCTAGAATAAATAGCACAGTCACTAAGGCACTGACACAGTGGCCTTTAGATATGTCTTTTTTTTCCTTTAAAGAACCAACCAGTTCACTATTATTATTATTTTGCCCCACCATGTAGTGTGTAGGATCTTCCCTGACCAGGAATAGAACCCGTGCCCCCTACAGTGGAATCGGAGTCTTAACCAGTTGACCAACTGTGTCACTACACCTGCAGAGTCCTTGTCTCTATCTCTTATTTTATTCCTCACATCTTTGGTCTCTCGTGCCTCTATCACTTTATAGTTTTTGTCTTCCACCCCCCCGCCCTCCCTGCCCCCGCCTTTCCCAGATACTAGCTGTTAACTGGAGAAGTCAGAATGCAAACACAAACAGAATATCTGACTCTAGATAAATGCCCAACAAGCCCCATCCTCCTTCAGCACCAGCAAGACCTCAGCCCTCTAATGAGGACTCTTGGGTTCTGCGAGCTCCTCTTGGCATCACCATCTGGGCTGACTGCCCATGGACCCACCAAAGATCTACCCCTCTGTTCCTGCCAGTTGTCCAAGTGCTGTTCTCATGGGCCAGGGTCCTCATCCCATCCATCAGCCCCAAGTGATCCCAAGTGACAACATCTGGATGCAACATCCCCTCAGAGTCACTGCAGACGAAAGTGGACTGATGCCCAAAGGCTCTGACCCAGGGCCCGAGGACCATGCCCCCCAACCTCCACACACACACACACATACACGGTACAGCTGAGGCAAAAGGTATTTGAGGAGTCCTATGACTTTCTTCACAAGAAAACTCTTGGCAACGGCCCGGGAAGGTATGGAGGACCGAGGCATGAAGATTGTTGCTGGTCTGTGTGCTTAGTTGTATCTGACTCTTTGCGACCCTTTGGCCTGTAGCCCACCAGGCTCCTCTGTCCATAGACTTTTTCAGGCAAGAATAGTGGAGAGGGTTGCAATGCCCTCCTCCAAGGGATCTTCCTGACCCAGGGATTGAATCTCCTGCATTGCAGGCAGATTCTATATCTGCTGAACCATCAGAGAAGCCCAGGAATGAAGATTACAAGGACCCAAGTTAGCTCAATATATGTTAGAGAAGGAGAGAGGGAGGGAGGGAAAGAATATGGAGTAAAAGAAAAATAAGAAATGATAGGCTCACAGAAAGTTTTAAAGGACATGTATTTGGACAATCTGGGGGGCTTCCAAATCCCTTCCATCAGAAAAGCTCCTGTTCCCTTTCCCTCCAACTGCCGTAACATTGAGCCCTGTGGTGAGTGATGCAGAGATCTCTCTGTGTTCTCCCAGATGCCAGAAGGACCCTGAGGACCCAGGAGCAGTCATTAAGCTGTCTCTCCTACTCAAGGCACAGGTACAGATCTTTCAGGTCCACTTTCCTCCCCACTGTCAGGATGTGCAAGAAGTTATGAGAAAATGTGATCAGGGGTGAAATTGGGGTCAAGAAATGAAGGAGGTAGCCAGTGAGAGTAGAGACCAGAAAGATTTCATGCTGTTTTATGGATGGCAGGTGAGTGACACACAGATGTTCACACCCTCCAATCCTTCAGTTGTGTCTCCTCCATGTCATGGAACTTGATATTCTAAGAAGTCCCTATCCACTGAAGCTATTAGGCTGTTCCAGGGATCTCATCCTCTCTGATCTTCAAAACCCTTCCCCCCTCTTGGTAACTGCTTGGCTCCCCCTGCTAGGTAACAGAAGGTAAAGGTGCACACCTTTGTGAATTAATGACTGTCCCTTCCAGCCCCACCCACCTGCCCTCTGCCAGTCCTTTGTACCTGAAGCCCCCCAGCCTCACCACTCAGTGGGTCCACCCATTCCTCAGCATCTCCAGATCCCCACAGTGACCTGAAACAATGCCCAAGGACACAGAAGACGAGTTCCTAGTCACCCGCAGGAGACTCATACAAACTGAGGACCTGGTCGGAGGTTGGGGCTTGGTAGAGATGAGCTTTGAGAACATATAGTTTCTCAGGGTTGATGTCTTATACAGCATTTCATAGTTTCTTGACTATGAAATATTGATCTCTTGGAGTAATTGTTGTATGTTGTTGCTTGTCATTAAATCACATCTGACCCTTTTGTGACATCGTGGACTGAAGACCATCAGGCTCCTCTGTCCTGGGATTTCCCAGGCAAGAATACTGGAGTGGGTTGCCATTTCCTTCTCCAGGGAATCTTCCCAATCCAGAGGTTGAACCCGCATCTCCTGCATTGGCAGGTGGATTCTTTACCACTGAGCCACCTGGGAAGCTCCAGTGAAAACATTAAGTAAGCTAGTGTTAGTTGCTCAGTCATGTCTGACTCTTTGAAATCCCATGGACTGTAGCCCCCCAACCCCACCAGGCTCCTCTATCCATGGGAGTCTCCATACAAGAACACTGGAATGGATTGCCATTCTTTTCTCTAAGGGATCTTCCTGAGCCAGAGATTGAACCTGGGTCTCCTGCCATTGCAGGTGGATTCTTTACCATCTGAATTACCTGGCAAGCTCAAGGTGAGTTCTTGGAGTAATGGTTAATAATATTAAAAAGGAAGTTTGTCCTAAATACAACCTGTTGAACATGGCCCAGTCCTTAGGATTATGTTCCTGGTTGGCTTAGAGTGGAAAAGGAAAAGGAAAAAGAGCTCAGAGAAAGCCTTGGAACAGAGATCTTCAGAGGGCCTTTTAACTGCTTTATTAAACAAGCTGAGCTCAGTGAGTTACAGAAAGAACTTTTATCTTCATCCAGTCACTGTCTTCTGCACTGCGCCAAATTTCTCTTAATGCTATCTCAGGCAGATTTCATATCTAGGACTAAAAAGTCAGTGAAGCTCAATATAATTCAGCATACAACCTCTGTCTCTAATGCTCCCCTCCCCCAGCACAGTCCAGCCCTCCTGTAGGGGGTAGGGACACATTGCTCAGCCTCAGAAGATAATCCACTTGTCAGCTCTCTGCTGTACACCCTGGGCCAGTCTGGTGGGAGTGATTGTAGGGGCCAGAGCAGCTCTGCTTTTTCTGAACAAGTCCTAGGGGGATGAGATTGGGCCTGTCTAGTTTGTTTAGAAGATGAACTTGCATGGACATTTTCTTTTCAGCTTTGGTACTTTCAGCATAGCAATAAAAACCCCTCTGATCCAGAAATCCTAGAATATTCTGGAACATTCCCCATGGTCATAGAGAGGTGTTGTATATCTCAAAATGCGAAAATATTATTCAAGGAGGGGTTAGGACTCAGAAGAGAATAGAAAGGAAAATGTCTTAAATTAGAAGACCAGGTGGCATTTTTAGACCCTCTCATCCTATCCTTTGTAAGAATGACCCGGCTGCTTGTCACAGACTTGCTAATGGTTTTGGTGATGGGATGGTCCTGAACTGAGCAGGAGCTGTGTTTTTCAGTAAACAGAGAAATAGTTTTCACTGCTCAGATTATCATGTATTTTTAAAGGAAGCTATGACAAATCTTGACTAGATGGACCTTTGTTGGCAAAGTAATGTCTCTGCTTTTCAATATGCTATCTAGGTTGGTCATAACTTTTCTTCCAAGGAGTGAGCATCTTTTAATTTCATGGCTGCAGTCACCATCTGCACTGATTTTGGAGCCCCCCAAAATAAAGTCTGACACTGTTTCCACTGTTTCCCCATCTATTTCCCATGAAGTGATGGGACCAGATGCCATGATCTTCGTTTTCTGAATGTTGAGCTTTAAGCCAAATTTTTCACTCTCCTCTTTCACTTTCACCAAGAGGCTTTTTAGTTCCTCTTCACTTTCTGCCATAAGGGTGGTGTCGTCTGCATATCTGAGGTTATTGATATTTCTCCCGGCAATCTTGATTCCAGCTTGTGCTTCTTCCAGCCCAGCGTTTCTCATGATGTACTCTACATATAAGTTAAATAAGCAGGGTGACAATATACAGCCTTGACATACTCCTTTTCCTATTTGGAACCAGTCTGTTGTTCCATGTCCAGTTCTAACTATTGCTTCCTGACCTGGACATGAGTCTGAGTGAACTCCAGGAGTTGATGATGGACAGGGAGGCCTGGCGTCCTGCGATTCAGGGGGTCGTAAAGAGTCGGACACGACTGAGTGACTGAACTGAACTGAATCACAAATCTAGGCAGTGTATTCAAAAGCAGAGATTACTTTGGTATCAGAGGGCTGCATAGTCAAAAGTTATGGTTTTCCCAGTAGTCATGCAGACGCGAGAGCTGGACCATAAAGAAGGCTGAGCACCAAAGAATTGATGCTTTCAAAATATTGTGCTGGGAGAAGACTCTTGAGAGTCCCTTGGACAGAAAGGAGATCAAAACAGTCAATCCTAAAGTAAATAATCCCTGAATATTCATTGGAAGGACTGATGTGAAGCTGAAGCCCTGATACTTTGGCCACCTATGGGAAGAGCCAACTCATTGGAAAAGATCCTGATGCTGGGAAAGATTGAAGTCAGAATAAGAAGGGCAACAGAGGATGAGATGGTTAGATAGCATCACCGACGTGAATTTGAGCAAACTCCAGGAGATAGTGGAGGACAGAGGAGCCTGACGTGCTCCTCCATGAGGTCACAAAGAGTTGGATGTTACTTAGTGACTGAACAACAACATATAATTCATATGGCCTGATTACAATGCTTTCTGAGGAGCCAAACCTGGGCATCTCCACCACTGTTGGCATCATCCCATTGGCACTACCAAGCCATGAAATCCCCCAGTATTTATCCAGCCAGGCCAAATTCCACCCCAGGAAACCAGAGCTCCAAGGACGGCATCCCTCATAGAGGTGACCCTCAGAGAGTCCCTCTCGTATTTGGAGCAAGTGGCCAGGCTATAGTCTCCCAGCCACTGGTCTGTCATCACAGGACATATGCTCAAATTTGGGCCCATGGAGCTTCCACTCTGATGAGAAATGGAGGACTGAGAAATGGGAGCTCCTTGAAAGTGAGATCAAATTGATGAGCAACATCACCCCCAAGCCATGCAGTCTAGGATGGGGCTGCAGAAAGGCCCACAGATCCCCACTGCACATCATGAAGATGAAAGAAGGCTCCACACACAGTTCTGGAATATTCAGAAATTTCAGAACTTCCTCCCCAATTTTGAATCCCAGTAACAAGAGATTTTACTCCTAAGAAGCAAATACACCACTCAACTACAGTTATTTTCAGCCCTACCATCTAGCTACCGTGAGAAAGTGCCTCCTTCCAGTCTATGATCTACTGGGAGAACTCTCAACAATATGAGTAAAATGGCAACTCATTTGTAGATCCTGAAACTAGCTCCCATGCTGGAAGGAGAAAAAGGCTGACGAGGATGTAAATGCCCAAACTCTCCCCACCCCATCCACATCTAGAATGAGTTTCCCTCCCTGTGGCACAGTGCAGTTATGCTCCCACAGGCAATTTGAAGTAAGTCTTGGCACTGCTACATTCTCAAGTGCCAGGTAGAATGGGAAGATGAAAATTGCATCCCTCCCTGTCGTGAACACAATTTCATTTCCATTGAAAAATATAACTTTAATTTAATTCAAATATGTATAACATTTGGTTATAATCCTGACTGTGAATTATCTTAAAAACATACAGCAAAATATATTTATTTTAATATTAGAGAGCAATTGGATGAGAAATTCATCTCTAAAATTAAAATGAAATTCACAGGGGAAATAACATTCAGCTTGCAGCAGTGGATCATACACAAAACATCGACCCTATGAGGTCAGCTCCAGTAGGCGAGATGCACCCAACACTACCATAGACCTCATAATACATTCAACAAAACCATCTCCATCCAAGCCAGCCTTGTCATTCATGTCTTCATACCTTCCTTAACTAGTTTAAGCAGAAGAATTGAATCACTGCTGACTCTGTATGGTTAGGAGTCTTCCTTCCTTCATGGTCTTCAAATGAAGAACACACATTCCCTCAGATCTTGATTTTGTCACAGGTGAACTGTGATTCTTATCACCCCAATTATTGCAGTTTCCTTCTCTAAACTTGCCCTCCAGTCCAGCACTGATTTATCTCCACTCCTGTTCTGCCCACGGGTTCCATGCTGCTTTCCAGGTGCCAATAAGCTTCTCTCTGGGACCCCCACCTCCCCTTCTTCATTTTTCTATCCATTTTACACACACAGCCCACCCTGAATGTCCAGTGTCCTCTGTTCAGTCACCACCCTACAAGGCAAGAGATGATTACACTTACACACCTGATTTCCCTAAAGAACATGCAGGAAAATTAGGATATGCAAAGAACTAGGAATTGTAGTTTCCTTGTAGCTCAGTCAGTAAAGAATCTGCCTGCAGTGCAGGAGACCTGGGTTCAATCCCTGGGTCGGGAAGATCCCCTGGAGAAGGAAATGGCAACCCACTCCAGTATTCTTGCCTGGAAAATCTCATGGACAGAAGAGCCTGGTGGGCTGCAGTCCATTGGGTTGCAGAGTCAGGCATGACTGAATGACTAACACTAACTAACTTATACTACAGCACTTACCAACATGGTAACAGACTGCTTATTTACTTGTCTGTCTATCCAGTTAGTTAATTACTGTAAGTCAGGTTATGTGTCATATTCAACTCTATTCATATCCACTGTAAAGTATGCACATGGGACACGGCCTCTGTTAAGTACCTATGTAGGTTTCCTGGTTCCCTTTCATCAAACACATTGTCTAATGCCCAGAGCTGGGCTGGGAATATTTGATGCTGTCACCCTTCCCCAATAACACACTCAAGCTGTGAAACACTAGCCCAGGAGCTCCTGTTCCGGGCAACTCAGTCTACAGCCTATTCAGAGCCAGCTTTCCCTGGCTTCTATGAAATCAGCAGAATGTCCAGCTAGGGTGGACCTGAACTAGCAGGGTTATGAAGACAAGCCCAGGACTCCATCAGAGGAGAGGGAAGTAGAGGGTCCAAAATAGAGGAAGCAGGAAGAGTATGGGGTTAATGAGCATCATTATGGGATTTTCCCACAGTTCCGTGGCTTGCAGAGGCCACATGTCCTCAGTGTGCCTTCATCCTCTTCCTAGACTGGTTCCAAGACATTATCCCACCAGACATTCTCAAGAAAAGTTTACCTAAAAGGATTTGTTCTCCTTCGTGATTACATGGAGACAAGACATTGTTTCTACTTAGAGGAGAGTCAGTGTGTTTTCCTAGCAAAAGGTCAAAGAAAGAAGAGAATCTTTCCAGACTAACTCTAAATCGGGTTTCATTTCCTTCCCACATTTCTTAGCTCAAAAGTAGAACACATGATCTATGAAGCTCATTAGAGAAGAGAGGATCAGCTTTGGCAATACAATGTGTATCTTATTCTCTAGGGTTATTTACCCCTGCTGAGATGCCCAGCTAGCAAAACCAGCAACAGTGCTAGCCTCCAAATTTCCCCCAAAGTGCTCACCTCAGCGGCCAGCCCCTTGCCAGTCTCCTGCTGGGACCCCAGTCTGGCAGCTGCTGCCTGACTCCTCGCAGCTCTGTCTCTTCCACTGATATCAGAGCCTTAGAGCTCCAGCAGCTGGAAACATCTACTAGTGATCTCTAGAATCAGGCTAAAGGACTCAGTTCAGTTCAGTTCAGTCGCTCAGTCGTGTCCAACTCTTTGCGACCCCATGAATCGCAGCACGCCAGGCCTCCCTGTCCATCACCATCTCCCGGAGTTCACTCAGACTCACGTCCATCGAGTCCACGATGCCATCCAGCCATCTCATCCTCTGTCGTCCCCTTCTCCTCCTGCCCCCAATCCCTCCCAGCATCAGAGACTTTTTCAGTGAGTCAACTCTTCGCATGAGGTGGCCAAAGTACTGGAGTTTCAACTTTAGCATCATTCCTTCCAAAGAAATCTCAGAGTTGATCTCCTTGAGAATGGACTGGTTGGATCTCCTTGCAGTCCAAGGGACTCTCAAGAGTCTTCTCCAACACCACAGTTCAAAAGCATCAATTCTTCGGCGCTCAGCCTCCTTCACAGTCCAACTCTCACATGCATATATGACCACAGGAAAAACCATAGCCTTGACTAGACGGACCTTAGTCAGCAAAGTAATGTCTCTGCTTTTGAATATACTATCTAGGTTGGTCATAACTTTTCTTCCAAGGAATAAGCATCTTTTAATTTCATGGCTGCAATCACCATCTGCAGTGATTTTGGAGCCCCCCAAAATAAAGTCTGACACTGTTTCCACTGTTTCCCCATCTACTTCCCATGAAGTGATGGGATGGGATACTATGATCATTTTCTGAATGTTGAGCTTTAAGCCAACTTTTTCGCTCTCCTCTTTCACTTTCATCAAGAGGCTTTTTAGCTCCTCTTCATCCTCTGCCATACGGGTGGTGTCATCTGCATATCTGAGGTTATTGCCTGTTAAGTGCCTCCAGAATTCCTGGTCTTAGTGAATCTACTTAGAGATGAAGAGAAATAAGACCAGAATTAATCAATAAAATCTGTATTGAAGGACTTTCTGGTGGTATAATGGATAAGAATCTGCCTGCCAATGCAGATGACATGGGTTCGATCCCTGGTCCAGGAAGATTCCAAACACAGCATTAGCAACTAAACCCATGGTCCACAACTACTTAGCCTGTGCTCTAGAGTGTAAGAACCACAACTACTGAAGCCTGCACATTCTAGGGCCCATGAGCCATAACTAATGAGCCCATCCACTGCAACTACAGAAGCCTGAGTGCCCTAGAGCCAGCAAGTGACAACTACTGAAGCCTGTGTGTCTAGAGCTCATGCTCTGCAATAAAAAAAGCCTCCGCGATGAGAGGCACATGTACTTCAACCAAAGAGTAGTCTTTGCTCTTTGAAACTAGAGGAAATACTCTGTCAGCAACAAGAAGAAAAAGCACCCAATGTGGCCAAAAATAAATAAATAAATAAACTTATATTGAGACACTAGGGTAGAAAAGGTTAGCCAGAATTTATGTCAGTTATGATTCTATCACTAAAAGTTGCCCCCTGGCAAGTGAGTACTCTGCAGTTACAGAGAGACAGATTCTTCCATCTTCACCTGGGAACATCCCTGGTCAAGCCCAAGTCCATTTGTTCAGTCATTCATTCATTCAACCAGTGTTTATGTGGTACTTATCTAGGTACTTGATTCAGTGAGGAACAAAAGAGACAAAAATCACTGCTCTCAGGGAGCTTACATTCCAGTGGGTTATGGGAGGCCTCCTCTGATTTCCTTGCAAGGCAGCAGGTTTAGACAAAGGTGGTTTTATATTCAGCTGGATTCTCATCCTTGGGCATTGGATAGATACTGGTAAATGGTTGCTAAACCCAGTGAAGACACTCATCAAAGGCAAATCTTTGAGAATGGGTATTGTTGGTTGGGGGGTAACAAAAAGGGACATCTAATATCTGCTTGTTTCCACACCAAAGGTGAGAGCTAAATAAGACAAGAGGATTGATGCTGGTACCAATGGTGACACGTTTGTTTTAAGGTCAGCCTGTCTTCCTCCCCTTCCAGTCTTCCTTAGTCAGTCCCCAAGGCTCAGCAAAAAAATCACATTGGCACAAGTATCTTGAAAGCATTTCTATTTGGTTTTCTACTCAGTTACAATATATGGAGCAACTGAAACAAGATGGCCATGCTATATAGCCTTTCTTGTGTCAGAATAATCAGATGCAATTAATACAATAATAATGTTTTATCAGAATCAATCATTTTAAGATATGTTTGAAATATAAATAATTCATCCCATTCTTTGGGATTTTAAATGTATCATGATTCAGTGGGGAATATATGTCTATTATCACAGAAAGAAAACACTACATGGCTGAGATAACTGCACTTTCCACAACCTTGGTCCTCTTTACAGGAGGTGTTCA
This sequence comes from Budorcas taxicolor, assembly GCF_023091745.1. NCBI lineage: Eukaryota > Metazoa > Chordata > Mammalia > Artiodactyla > Bovidae > Budorcas > Budorcas taxicolor. The sequence continues at coordinate 18,509,731 of NC_068912.1, forward strand.
CATTTATTATCATTATCAGACTCATCATCACACCCATCAATTAGCATTCATCCTTGGTCTAATCTCTTTGCCATCCCAGCCAATCTGAATCACTGTCTTCCCTTAGTGACTACCCCTGGCTCTCTTAGAGTCAATACTGCAGTCATTAAGATCCTGACACAATAGCCCTTAAAGGTTCGTTAATTTGCAAGACATGTCACTATGCCTTTGTAGGCTTCTTATGCCCATCTTTAGTTGTACCTGTGACAGCTCTGGTTCATTGTACTTCCATATGAACAGTTTTTTCTTTCCTTAAGGAGGAGGATGCTTCCTCCTTAACATAGCTATGAAGAGAAGAGAGGGATTCAAACTTGGCAGTTTCTGTCTTCAGAGTAGACAATCTTAATGACCCTGTTATTCTGCCCCCAGTGTCTTAAAAACCTCCAGTGCTCTCACAGATCATTCTCCCCTCCACACTAGCGTTATCTCTTCCTCCTGGTGGACCACTAGATGCCTCTTGCATTCTGTGAGCTCCTCTTCGTTGCCCTGCCTGAACTTACTGTGCCTGGACAGAGTAGTCTCCACATCTCTGCTCATCATCAACCATCCTGAGTGACAGCAGATGACAACATCTCAGTGACTCATTCACTTTGAGTCACTGCAGAGGAACAAGGGACTGATGCCCCAAAACTCTGACCTCCAGCCTGAGGACTCCCCACATGTGTATTGCAACATCCTCTGTTGGTTTATGTTTATTTCACTACTTGCCTCCTGGCCCTACTACACTGTGAAATCTAAAGGTAGGGTAGCATCTTGTTTTTTAATCCCCTTTACCCAGCACAGGATGTTCTGTCATCTCAATATTAGTGGTTTGAAAGAATTAATGATTTTTATAAATAAATGAATAAAAGCAAGAATGGCAGAGCCATAGGAAGACTGAGGAACATAGTTGAACTGTGTTGGAAGTTCTTGGATTCCTTCTTTCCTCAAAACTCTTGACACCGTGGAGACTTCCCTGGTGGTCCAGTGGTTAACAATCTGCCTTCCAGTGAAGGGGATGTGGGTTTGATACGTGGTCAGGAAACCAAGATTCCACGTGCCTCAGGGCAACTGAGCCCACATGCCAGCCTCTGGAGCCCACGTGCCAAACCAGAGAGCAGCCCAAGTACTGCAGCCGAGAATCTATGTGACCCACATGCCACAGCTAAGATTCGATTCAGCCAAATAAAGTAATAAATATTAAAAAAAAAAAAAAAAAGAAAGAAAGAAACTCTCAACACCATAGAGATGCAAAGGGCCTGGGGTTAGAGATGTAAGAAGCTTTCCCTTAAATAAGACTTGCCACTCTTACCCTCTCCAACTTTCACCCATTTTTCTGCCTGCAAATTGAAATAGGAAAAGACCTCCAAGATTTGGTCTCTTCTCTCTGGATTCAGGTTCCCGCCATTCAATTTAGTTTCTATTTCCCTACTCCTCTTTGTTCAGAAATTTTCCCTAAATTGTGGTCTCAGAGCCACAAGCACTGAAATAAAGTCTTTTTTAAAAGTTGATGCAGTCACATACAATTATTTGCCTTTTTACTACCTCTAGAGGCAATAAAATCCCCCCAAGAGGTCAAGGAACAAAACTAGGAGTATCGAGTCCCTGCCAAATGTCCCAGAAGTTCCTGCTCAGGGCCCCAGGCCCACCTGCTGTCCTTTCTGCTGAGCCTCTGCTCTGGGGGCTGCCATAGCTTCAGGAGGAAATTAGGATCATAAGAACTTTGGGAAAACACACCTTTGAATTGGCATTGAAGTTGTGAGGTAGTTTCTGGCTACCTATCCCAATTTTATCTGTTTGTAGGACATATATTAAGTTAACTTTTAAAAATGCATTCCAATATACATTATATGCAGCAAATACTGTTTGATTCCACTTATATGAGATACCTAGAATGGGCAAATTCATAGAGTCAGAAAGTACATTGATAAGTGCCAAGGGCCAGGGGTGGGGGTGGGGAGAGGGAATGGGGACTTACTGTTTAATGGGGACAGAGTTTCACTTTAGCAAGGTAAAAAGATTCAGGAGATGGGTGATGGTGAGAGTTTCACAACAAAGTGAATGTACTTAGTGCCACTGAACTGTACAGTTTAATATGGTCAAAGTAGTGTTTTACATTTTGTGACTTTTAGCCCAGTTTAAAAAAAAAAAAAAAAAGCCCTCTTTTTAAAGAGGGCTTCCCTGGTGGTCCAGTGGTTAAGAATTTGCCCTGGAATGCAAGGGACACAGGTTTGATCCCTGGTCTGGGAAGATCCCACATGCTGTGCGGCAACTAAGTCCTCCCGCCACAACTACTGAGCTCATGAGCTGCAACTACTGAGACCCATGTGCCTAGAGCCTGTTCTGCGAAATGAGAGAAGCCAAAGAGAAGCTCACACACTGCAACTAGAGAGCAGCGCCTACGCGCCACAACTAGAGAAGGTTGAGGTGTAGCAATGAAGACCCAGTGCAACCAAAAACAAACAAAATTATTAAAGAAAGAAAAAGAAACACTCAGCTGCTTGCCATGGAAGGAATTGTGGGGGTGGGAGGAGCCAGAACTGAGCAGCAACTGTGAGTTGTAAGCAAAGGATTTTTCGTTTGTTGATTCATCCTTGACTGCCAATATGAAACGTCCAAAATACACTCCAAGGAATTAAACTTGAGATCCTGCATCTCCTGTTCCTATAATTACCAATTGTAATGACTAAGTCATGAAATTGTCCCAAGATTCATCCAGTCACACCTATCTCTTTATTTCCTTAATGTCTCTGGGCCATAGGAAGCCAAGGCTCCTCAGGATGGGTCTCTTGAGATTACCGAGTCTCAGGGAGTTGCCCGGGTACTCTGGGGGAAGTGACCAGGCCATGATCTTATGACTGTTTTCTGTCATCACAGGATGTCAGCTCTGCTTGTGGGGCTTGCAGAGCACCTGATCTCATGAGAAAAAGAAGGGATGTGAGACAGGAGCAACTCACCAGGGTGGAGGTGAGATTAATGAGCTCTGTCTCCAGGTCTTCTGTGGAATCATCCAAGACAAGCAGACAGGGATGGGGCTAGGGCAAAGCCTGGGTGAGAGTCCTCCACTGATGTTTCATGAAGGACATGGAAAGCTGCCCATTGACAGTCATTGACAAGGATAGTTTGATCCTTTGAAACTATCCCAAAATGTGTGACTTGTGTTACTTTTTCCCAAATTGCTCCCTCCTCACTGCTCCACTATCGCACCCACTCCCCTACGTTCCATGCCCAAGCCCTACCCCCACCAATGACTCGGGGTTGCCATCCACGGTGGAGAAATGGCTTCCATGCTTACTTTTTTCATGAGAACAAGCCTTGCATCTGATCACCACAACATACAGAGATATAAATACTCCTTCATTTTTGCAGCAAAGTCTAAACCCCAACAGCTTATTTTTGATGTGCCCCTTGTCACTTGAATTCTGTACAGGGACCATTATAGCTGGCACAGGCTCCCCTGATAGCTCAGTTGGTAAAGAATCTGCCTGAAATGCAGGAGACCCCACTTCAATTCCTGGGTCAGGAAGATCCCCTGGAGAATGGATAGGCTACCCACTCCAGTATTCTTGGGCTTCCCTTGTAGCTCATCTGGTAAAGAATTCATCTGCAGTGCGGGAGACCTGACTTCAATCCCTGGTTTGGGAAGATCCCCTGGAGAAGGGAAAGGCTACCCACACAGTATTCTGGCCTAGAGAATTCCATGGACTGTATAGTCCAAGGGGTCACAAAGAGTTGGACACAACTGAGCAACTTTCACTTTCATAGCTGATATAAATAATTCTTTTATGTTTGCTCAGTCTACTAGAGGCTCCCTTAAGGAAGATACCATACCCTCCTTCTCACTGCTCTATTCCCACTGATCATGATGTTCAGTTCAGTCGCTCAGCTGTGTCTGACTCTGCAACCCCATGAACCGCAGCATGCGAGGCTTCCCTGTCCATCACCAACTCCTGGAGTCCATCCAAACCCATGTCCGTTGAGTCGGTGATGCCATCCAACCATCTCATCCTCCATCATCCTCTTCTCCTTCTGCCCTCAATCTTTCCCAGCATCAGGGTCTTTTCAAATGAGTCAGCCCTTCACATCAGGAGACCAAATATTGGAGTTTCAGCTTCAACATCAGTCCTTCCAATGAACACCCAGACTGATCTCCTTTAGGATGGACTGGTTGGATCTCCTTGCAGTCCACGGGACTCTCAAGAGTCTTCTCCAATACCACAGTTCAAAAGCATCAATTCTTCAGTGCTCAGCTTTCTTTATAGTCCAACTTGCACGTCCATACATGACCACTGGAAAAACCATAGCCTTGACTAGATGGACCTTTGTTGGCACAGTAATGTCTGTTTTTTAATATGCTGTCTAGGTTGGTCATAACTTTCCTTCCAAGGAGTAAGTGTCTTAATTTCATGGCTGCAATCACCATCTGCAGTGATTTTGGAGCCCAGAAAAATAAAGCAAGCCACTGTTTCCACTGTTTCCCCATCTATTTGCCATGAAGTGATGGGATCATGGTGATTGGCCTATAATTGTTACTGAGAAAAGAGCAGATTGCTGTCAATAAGCTGCCCTAGATCTAACAGTTAAGCTATATATTCTCCAGTCAAATAAAAACAAGTTCAGAGAACATCAGACAGTCAACTCTGACCATAAAGGAGTAAGATTTAAAAAAAAAAAAAGAGAGAGAGAGAGCACTCTGAGAACCAAGAAAATCAGATGTTGGCCAAACCGCAAAAATGACCAGCATCCCCTTTTCTCAGCCAACATAAAAAAATGCTCCTTCTCTTTGAATTAGATCTTTCAGTTCACTTCAGTCACTCAGTCATGTCCCACTCTTTGTGACCCCATGGACTGCAGCATGCCAGGCTTCCCTGTACTTCACTATCTCCCAGAGCTTGCTCAAACTCATGTCCATTGAGTCCATGATGCCATCCAACCATCTCATCCTCTGTTATCCCCTTCCCCTCCTGCCTTCAATCTTTCTCAGCATCATGGTCTTTTCCAATGAGTCGGCTCCTTGCATCAGGTGGCCAAAATACTGGAGCTTCAGCTTCATCATCAGTCTTTCAAATGAATATTCAGGGTTGATTTCCTTTAGGATGGACTGGTTGGATCTCCTTGCAGTCCAAGGGACTCTCAAGAGTCTTCTCCAACACCACAGTTTGAAGGCATTAATTCATTTGCAGTCAGCTTTCTTTATACTCCAACTCTCACATCAGATATGACTACTGGAAAAACCATAGTTTTAACTATACTTTGTCAAAAGAATCTTTGTTAGAAAAGTAATGTCTCCACTTTTTAATATGCTGTCTAGGTTGCTTGTAGCTTTTCTTCCAAGGAGAAAGTGTCTTTTTAGTTTCATGGCTGCAGTAACCATCTGCAGTGATTTTGGAGCCCAAGAAAATAAAGTCTGGCACTGTTTCCACTGTTTCCCCATCTATTTGCCATGAAATTATAGGACTGGATGCCATGATCCTAGTCCTTTGAATGTTTGAGTTTTAAGCCAATTTTCACTCTCCTCTTTCATCTTCATCAAGAGGCTCTTTAGTTCCTCTTCACTTTCTGCCAAAGGGTGATGTCATATGCATATCCAAGGCTATTGATATTTCTCTCAGCAATCTTGATTCCAGCTTGTGCTCCATCCAGCCTGGCATTTCACAGGATGTACTCTGCATATAAGTTAAATAAACAAGGTGGCAATATACAGCCTTGACATACTCCTTTCCTAATTTGGAACCAGTCTGTTGTTCCATGTCTGATTCTCATTGTTGCTTCTTGATCTGTACACAGATTTCTCAGGAGGCAGGTAAAGTGGTTTGGCATTCACATATTTTAAGAATTTTCCACAGATTATTGTGATTCACAGAGTCAAAGGCTTTAGTGTAGTCAATAAAGCAGAAGTAGATACTTTTCTGGAATCCTCTTGCTTTTTCTGTGATCCACCAGATACTGGCAATTTGACCTCTGGTTCCTCTGCCTTTTCTAAAACGAGCTTGAACATCTGGAAGTTCATGGTTCACGTATTGCTGAAGCCTACCTGGGAGAATTTTGAGCCTTACTTTGCTATCCTGTGAGATGAGTGCAGTTGTGCGATAGTTTGAACATTCTTTGGCATTGTCTTTCTTTGGGATTGGAATGAAAATGGACCTTTTCCAGTCCTGTGGCCACTGCTGAGCTTTCCAAATTTGCTGGCATATTGAGTGCAGCACATTAATGGCATCATCTTTTAGTATTTGAAATAGCTCAGCTGGAATTCCATCACCTCCACTAGCTTTGTTCATAGTGATGCTTCCTAAGGCCCACTTGACTTCACATTCCAGGATGTCTGGCTCTAGGTGAGTGATCACACCATCGTGGTTATCTGGGTCATTAAGAACTTTTTTTGTACAGTTCTTCTTCATATCTTTTGCTTCTGCTAGGTCCATACCATTTCTGTTCTTCATTGTGACTAGCTTTGCATGAAAAGTGCCCTTAGTGTCTCTAATTTTCCTTAAGAGATCTCTAGTCTTTCCCAGAAAGTAGGGAAAACCACTAGACCATTCAGGTATGACTTAAATCAAATCCCTTATGATTATACATTTCATATAATTTCATAGAGTGGAAGTGAGAAATACATTTAAGGGCTAGATCTGATAGATAGAGTGCCTGAAGAACAATGGACTGAGGTTTGTGACATTGTACAGGAGACAGGGATCAAGACCATCCCCGTGGAAAAGAAATGCAAAAAAGCAAAATGGCTGTCTGGGGAGGCCTTACAAATAGCGATGAAAAGAAGAGAAGTGAAAAGTAAAGGAGAAAAGGAAAGATATAAGCATCTGAATGCAGAGTTCCAAAGAATAGCAAGAAGAGATAAGAAAGCCTTCTTCAGAGATCAGTGCAAAGAAATAGAGGGGAAAAAACAGAATGGGAAAGACTAGAGATCTCTTCAAGAAAATTAGAGATACCAAGGGAACATTTCATGCAAAGATGGGCTCAATAAAGGACAGAAATGGTATGGACCTAACAGAAGCAGAAGATATTAAGAAGAGGTGGCAAGAATACACAGAAAAACTGTACAAAAAAAGTCTTCAAGACCAAGATAATCACGATGGTGTGATCACTCACCTAAAGCCAGACATCCTGGATTGTGAAGTCAAGTGGACCTTAGAAAGCATCCCTATGAACAAAGCTAGTGGAGGTGATGGTATTCCAGTTGAGCTATTTCAAATCCTGAAAGATGATGCTGTGAAAGTGGTTCACTCAATATGCCAGCAAATTTGGAAAACTCAGCAGTGGCCACAGGACTGGAAAAGGTCAGTTTTCATTCCAATCCCAAAGAAAGGCAATGCCAAAGAATGCTCAAACTACCACACAATTGCACTCATCTCACACACCAGTAAAGAAATGTTTAAAATTCTCCAAGCCAGGCTTCAGCAATACGTGAACCGTGAACTTCCAGATGTTCAAGCTGGTTTTAGAAAAGGCAGAGGAACCAGAGATCAAATTGCCAACATCTACTGGATCATCAAAAAAGGAAGAGAGTTCCAGTAAAACATCTACTTCTGCTTTATTGACTATGCCAAAGCCTTTGACTGTGTGGATCACAATAAACTGTGAAAAATTCTTCAAGGGATGGGAATACCAGACCACCTGACCTGTCTCTTGAGAAACCTATATGCAGGTCAGGAAGCAACAGTTAGAACTGGACATGGAACAACAGACTGGTTCCAAATGGGAAAAGGAGTACATCAAGGCTGTATATTGTCACCCTGCTTATTTAACTTATATGCAGAGTATATCATGAGAAATGCTGGGCTGGAAGAAGCACAAGCTGGAATCAAGATTGCCGGGAGAAATATCAATAACCTCAGACATACAGATGACACCACCCTTATGGCAGAGGGTGAAGAGGAACTCAAAAGCCTCTGATGAAAGTGAAAGAGGAGAGTGAAAAAGTTGGCTTTAAGCTCAACATTCAGAAAATGAAGATCATGGCATCTGGTCCCATCACTTCATGGGAAATAGATGGGGAAACAGTGGAAACAGTGTCAGACTTTATTTGGGGGGGGAGGGCTCCAAAATCACTGCAGATGGTGATTGCAGCCATGAAATTAAAAGATGCTTACTCCTTGGAAGAAAAGTTATGACCAACCTAGATAGCATATTGAAAAGTAGAGACATTACTTTGCCAACAAAGGTCTGTGTAGTCAAGGCTGTGGTTTTTCCTGTGGTCATGTATGGATGTGAGAGTTGGACTGTGAAGAAAGCTGAGTGCCAAAGAATTGATGCTTTTGAACTGTGGTGTTGGAGAAGACTCTTGAGAGTCCCTTGGACTGCAAGGAGATCCAACCAGTCCATTCTGAAGGAGATCAGCCCTGGGTTTTCTTTGCAAGGAATGACGCTAAAGCTGAAACTCCAGTACTTTGGCCACCTCATGCGAAGAGTTGACTCATTGGAAAAGACTTTGATGCTGGGAGGGATTGGGGGCAGGAGGAGAAGGGGACGACCGAGGATGAGATGGCTGGATGGCATCAGTGACTCGATGGAAGTGAGTCAGGGTGAACTCCGGGAGTTAGTGATGGACAGGGAGGCCTGGCGTGCTGCAATTCATGGGGTCGCAAAGAGTTGGACACCACTGAGCAACTGAACTGAACTGAGTTTTTCTCATTCTATTGTTTTACTCTGTTTCTTTACATTGATCAGTTAGGAAGGCTTTCTTATCTCTCCTTGCTATTCTTTGGAACTCTGCATTCACATGGAAATATTTCTCCTTTTCTCCTTTGTCTTTCACCTCCTTTCTTTTCTCAGCTATTTATGAGGTCTCCTCAGACAATCATTTTGTCTTTTGCATATCTTTTACTTGGGAATGGTTTCAGTGAACCTCCTGTTCAGTGTTACAAACCTCAGCCCATAGTTCTTGAGGCACTCTGTCAATCAGATGTAATCTTTTGAATCTATTTGTCACTTCCACTGTGTAATTGTAAGGGATTTGATTTAGGTCATACTTGAATGAATAGTGGTTTTCCCTGCTTTACTCAATTTAAGTCTGAATTTTGCAATAAGAAGTTCATGATCTGAGCCACATTCAGCTTCCAGTCTTGTTTTTGCTGACTCTTATAGAGCTTCTCCATCTTCTGCTGCAAAGAATATAATCAATCTGATTTCAGTATTGACTATCTGGTGGTGTCCATGCGTAGAGTTGTCTCTTGTGTTGTTGGAAGAGGATGTTTGCTATGACGTTCTATTGGCAAAACTCTACTAGCCTTTGCCCTGCTTCATTTTGTACTCAAGGCCAAACTTGTCTGTTACTCCAGATATCTTTTGACTTCCTACTTTTGCATTTCAGTACCCTATGATGAAAAGGACATCTTTTTTTTTTTTTTTTGGTGTTAGTTCTAGAAAGTCTTGTAGGTCATCATTGAACTATTCAACTTCAGCTTCTTTGGCATTAGTGGTTGGGGCATAGACTTGGATTACCATGCTATTGAATGGTTTGCCTTGGAAATGAACAGAGATCAGTCATTTTTGAGACTGCACCCAAGTACTACACTTCAGACTCTTTTGTTGACTATGGAGGCTACTCCATTTCTTCTAAGGGATTCTCGCCTGCAGTAGTAGATATAATGATCATCTGAATTAAATTCACCCATTCCAGTCCATTTTAGTTCACTGATTCTTAAAATGTCGATGTTCACTCTTGCCATCTCCTGTTTGACCACTTCCAGTTTACCTTGATTCATGGACCTAACATTTCAGGTTCCTATGCAATATTGTTCTTTACAGCATCAGAATTTACCTCCATCACCAGTCTCATCCACAACTGGGCATTATTTTTGCTTTGGCTCAGCTTCTTCATTCTTTCTGGAGCTCTTTCTCCTCTATTCTCCAGTAGCATTTTGGGCACCTACTAACCTGGGGTATTCATCTTTCAGTGTCATATCTTTTCATCTTTTCATACTATTCTCAATTTCATACTCAATTCAATTCAACTCAATTCCATAATGTCTAACTCAATTAGCTTTTAGCCTTGTCCCATTGCTTCTGTTTTCCCATTAAAAATTATTAGGATACCCTATCACAGAAGTACCTCTGTTTTCTTTTAGTACCCCATCCAAAAGAAAACTTCATTTCCTTGAACCCTTGGGCTTCCCTTGTGGCTCAGCAGGTAAAGAATCTACCTGCAATGCAGGAGACCTGGGTTCGATCTCTAGGTTGGAAAGATTCCCTGGAGAAGGGAAAGGTTACTCACTCCAGTATTTAGGCCTGGAGAATTCCATGGACTGTATAGTACATGGGGTCACAAAGAGTCGGACATGACTCAGCAACTTTCACTTCACTTGAGCCCTACCCCAAAATTACCTAACACAAACCCAAATTCTTTAGCGAGCACCTCTTAATGTTTCCCCATCATGTACTATATCATTGCAGCAAGCCAATCAACATAACTTTGTTCTACTGTATGTGCACTCCTGGTGGTCTTTGCATGGGGAATATAGATGATGCTCAACAAAAGTTTATTAAGTAAAGGAAATGACTTAAAGGAGAAAGAATTACATAGGAGGGTTGGTGGGACAGTTAGTAAGGGGAAGGGACTCAAGGCAAATATCAACCTGTGAGAAGAAAGACGAAAGGTGGTGTCTCCATCCAAAGTCACAGACCAGGAACCACGATGGGCACTTTAGAAGATCTGAGCTCCCTAGGACCATGCCATCATTATAACGGCCATTTTCCTGCCTAGCATTCTCTTAGCCTCCATCACCAGCAAAGCTAGGAGAGCTAGCTATGAGGTTTTCAATACTGTATGTCCCACTTCAGTATTATCACTAGTCTCATGTGAGAAAGGACCAGTTCCACCATTCACTAGTAATTCCTTCGAATGCACCATCAATTGGTGGGTCCTCAACAACATGAGGGAAGTGGATACTCCAGCATAGTCCTAGGACTAAGCCTACTTATTCCCTCAACAAGAGATGCCTTCTTAAGACAGGAGAATATCAGCACGGAAGGTCAGTGCCAACTCTGACTCTTTCCCATTCCCTCGTCCCCAAGTTACTATTCCTTATGTACCAATGCAATTCATTCTGCCATACACAACTCAAAATAAAATAGGGAACCCCCAGGCTTTAAAGTAGGTAAGCTGTAAAGTGCAAATCTGTATAGGGAATTTTGTACCTAAAAGCAAGAAAATACAGAAAATAATCACATATATTTACCATAAATATATTTCATTTAAAAATGTGTTTAATTTAAGTATAAATAATTAAATTTATGTTGTACTTCTGAATGTATTTTTTTGGAAACAAACAGCAAAATGCAGCTATTGTGATAGTAGAGATGAAATCAATGGCAAATTCATCTCTAGTACTTGAAAAAAAAATCCAGGAGGGGGGCTTCCCTGGTGGCTCAGTGGCAAAGAATCCTGCCAATGTGGGAAACATGAGTTTGATCCCTGGTCCAGGAAGATCCCACATGCCATGGAAAAAATAAGCTCTTGGATGTGTACTCAGGTGCTCAGTCACATCTGACTCTTTGGGACTTCATGGACTCTAGCCTGCCAGGCTCCTCTCTCCATGGGAATTTTTAGGCAAGAACACTGGAGGGGGTTGCCATTCCTTCCTCTAGGGGATCTTCCTGACCCAGGGATCAAACCCGCATCTCCTGCAACATCTGCACTGACAGTGGATTCTTTACCACTGAGCCACCTGGAAAGCCCAACTAAGCCTGAGCACCACAACTACAGAACCTGGGCTCTAGAGTGCAGGGGCTGCAACTGCTGAAGCCTGCGCACCCTGGAACCTGTACTCTGCAACAAGAGAAGCCACTGCAATGAGAAGTCAGCACACAGCAGCTAGAAGGTAGCCCCTGCTCGCCACAACTAGAGAAACACCCGCACAGCAACAAAGACCCAGAACAGCCAAAAAATAAATAGATAAAGAAAATCATTTTAAAAATGCAATGGAAAAATGGGATTCAGGTTTTATACAAACCTGAGAAACTCTCAGATCTGTTCTATTAAATGTGATGTATATAATATCACCATCATCATCAGCCTCATCAACAGCATCATATTGAACAAATCATCTGCATGACTCTCATCAATCATCTGAAGCATTTCACACTCCTAGATCATTTTATTTTTTATAGTCAATATCATTGTATCTCACAGGAAACTAACTATGGGAAAACTGGATTTTTCTCATAAGTATGAGTCTTGTGATCTCAACTATTCTGAGTCCTTTTGATACTTAAAACTGTTCGTTTATATAATTCTCTCTTAGTTCTCTCAAGGGGTCTCTCTGCATCCCATCCTACATCTGTTGCCCAACACATCTCATCTCCAGGGTCCAGTAGTCTCAGACCACTCAATATCTCCAGATATCAGGAGTCAATTACATCTGAAAACATCATTACCCTTGAAAATATGCAAAAATAAGACAGTGGCATTTGGAGACAACTGTATCACAGGATAAATCACACCGTATCAGACATGTGTGTTTGTTTCTGTGAAGTCTGTCCACTTAAACTTGAAATGTTCAAGGTCAGGAAATATGTCACTTATATCTCTACAGCCTCACATTTCTTCATTCAGCAAAGATGCAAGAGGCAGAGCTGAAATTAAAGCATCTGAGCTGCATGAATGAAAGGAGAAATGGCAGGTCCCCAACACACCTAGGGAGTCGTCATCCACGTTTCCTGATTCCCTCTCACCTGACATCTTGGCAAGGATGCAGGAAGAAGCTGGAAACCCAGGATGGGAGTGTGTGTCACCCTCCCCCTGGTTGTGAAAGCAGCAGGATGCTCGGGCTGTGCATCACACACCCAGAACAGAATAAAAGGGCTCCTGCCCTGGGCTCCACATCCACAGCTTCCTCAGGAGCATCCTTCTCCTGCTTCCACTGCAGCGGTGAGTGACTGGAGGGGATAGAGCCTCAGCAGGGAGCGTGGCAGAGATAAACTTGGGGTTGGTGGGGAAGAGAGAAGCAGAGGTGTCTGTGGAGGCAGCAAGAAGGGGACTTTGGAGAGCAGCTGGGGGCAGGGCAGGGGACAGTAAGCAACACTGTGGGAGGAATCAGGGTCTAGGACACACCAGAACCCTGGCTCTCAGCATCTCCCCACTCATCATTCTGAAACACATACACACACAGACATCCTCCAGGGGTCACTTCCCAGTGTGGTGTATTTGCCTCTCTGTTTCTATGGGGCCCACTTAGAGGATGACAGCATGGTTCTGGGAGTAGAGAGTGAGGGAACTGTCTTGCCAGGTCAGTTGAACTTGAGATCCATTTCTATTTTTCTCCTGAACATCACAGCTCAGAAGGCAGCTGGGATTAGGAGCATAGGCCCTAGTAAGACCACTCACAGGGGAGACAGTGGCCTGGAGCTTGTGCGCTGATCTTTTCTCCTTGAATGTGTCCAGGCTCCCTGACCTCCCGCCGAGATGTCCTGCCAGCAGAACCAGCAGCAGTGCCAGCCCCCTCCCAAGTGCCCCTCCCCCAAGTGCCCCCCAAAAAGCCCAGCACAGTGTCTGCCTCCAGCCTCCTCAGGTTGTGCCCCCACCTCTGAAGGCGGCTGCTGCCTGGGCCCCCACAGGCGCCGCAGGTCCCACCGCTGCCGGCGCCAGAGCTCCGACTCCTGCGATGGTGACGGTGGTCTGCAGTCCGGGCGCTCTGGCTGTGGCCAGGGATCTGGAGGCTGCTGCTGACCTGGCCCCTTGATGCTGAGACATGCGATTTCAGAGGAAACAAGAATCCAAAGACTTTGTCAGCCTAGTGTGTTCCCTCCTAATACCCCAGTCTCCGAGCCCTTGGCCAGTGCTGAGATGCTCCTGAAGAGAGGCTGAGCCCTCCACAGTGGCTCTTGCTATCCACTCTCCAGGAGCCTACGGGGTTTCCAGCTCATCTCTGCAGGAAATTATAGTATCTGCCCCCTTGATTGTCATCACCCCTGTCTGACCCTATGAAAGAATAAAGTTTTTGTTTCCTCTGCATCCTAGACTGTCTGTGACTTTGCTGCAGCGCAGGCTGTTCTGTGGGAGAAGGAAATGGCAAACCACTCCAGTATTCTTGTCTAGGGAATCCCATGGACAGAGGAGTCTGGCAGGCAACAATCCATGGGATTACAAGAGGCTTATTTGGGTTTCCCTGGTGGCTCAATGGTAAAGAATCCGTCTGCCAGTGCAGGAGATGCCTGTTCGATCCCTGGGTCCAGGAAGATCCCCTGAAGAAGGAAATGGCAAGCCGCTCCAGTATTCTGGCCTGGGAAATCCCACAGACAGAGGAGCCTGGTGGGCTACAGTCCTTGGGGTCGAGAAAAAGTTGGACATGACTGAGCAGCTAAACAATAGCAGGCTGCTCTGTGAGTCTCTCTCCCCTCTGCTCCTCCAGCCACCACCACTTTGCATAAGAAATAATACACTGATTCTAGACCAGAAAACTTAACAGCTCCAATTCCTCCAAAAGGGCTTGTAGGAAAATTTATGTTGGTTCAGGAAGGGGAGAGGGGTTACTGGTTTTGACCCCACACCAATGAAAGGCCTTATTGCCCACTAAGTAATGGTGTGAGAAGTGCTCTGACTCCAAATCAGACTTCTCAGGGAGGTGACCACCACCACCAGAACATAAAAGGCAATTCCAGGATCCCCAGTGAAGAGACAGGGATTGGGAGTTGAAGAATCCAAAATCAGCAGAAAAGTTGTTGAGAGACCAGAGGAGGAATGGAAGCCCTCATGGGTAACTACTAATTCAACTTCTTCAGTAAAGATCTGGGGGCAGTTAAATGGTGAAAGTGAAAACTGGAGTGGTTCTAGTTGTGGAGAATAGGATGCAGACTCTGCATGTAAACATCTGACCTAAGAAAATCTGGGAAAAGAGAAAAGTGGTATGGGAGATGGTGCTGGTCTTAAAAGCAAAAATAATCCTAAAATCAAATATTCATTTAGCACCTACTGTGAGCCAGGCATAGTTTTAATTGTTTGGCATACAGATCTTCAAATGCTTCTGACTAGACCTGGATGTCGGTTCTCTCTCAGCTATGGACACATAACCACTGCATGTTTCCTTAACTTGCCCAGGTCACACAACTTGGCAGCAGGACCATCAATGCAACCAGCGTATTATGCTGATTTGCTTCAAAGCAAGTAATAGGGGACTTCCCTGGGGGTCTCGTGATTAAGAATCCTCCTGCCAGTGCTTGGGGCCTGGGTTGGATCCCACATGCCTTGGCGCCACATCTACTGAGCCTATGCCCTGGAGTCCAAGCTCCACAACAAGAGAAGACACTGCAATGAGAAGACCATATGCTGCTGTTAGAGAGTAGCCCCCACCATCTGCAACTAGAGAAAGCCTACAAGAAGCAGTGAAGACTCAGTGACACCATCAATAAATAAATAGCACCTAATAGAATTCTTTCTAAACTGCTTTTTTCCAATCCAGCTCAGTGTGTTTAATATTGCTTTTTAAACTCTATATCACTAAGATTCCAAACCACAAAAGTCATAGCTGCAAGAGCACCCATCTGGGGAAGGAAGATGCTCTCCTTAATTTTATTTTATTTTTTTAAATATAAATTTATTTATTTTAATTGGAGGTTAATTACTTTACTTACAATATTGTATTGGTTTTTCCATACATCAACATGAATCCACCACAGGTATACACGTGTTCCCCATCCTGAACCCCCCTCCCTCCTCCCTCCCTGTACTATCCCTCTGGGTCATCCCAGTGCGCCAGCCCCAAGTATCCAGTATCATGCATCGAACCTAGACTGGCGATTCATTTCATATATGACATTATACATGTTTCAATGCCATTCTCCCAAATCATCCCACCCTCTCCCTCTCCCACAGAGTCCAAGACTGTTTTATATATCTGTGTCTCTTTTGCTCTTTCGCATACAGGGTTATTGTTACCATCTTTCTAAATTCCATGTATATGTGTTAGTATACTGTATTGGTGTTTTTCTTTCTGGCTTACTTCACTCTGTATAATAGGCGGCAGTTTCATCCACCTCATTAGAACGGATTCAAATATATCCTTTTTAATGGCTGAGTAATAGTCCATTGTGTATATGTACCACAGTTTTCTTATCCATTCATCTTCTGATGGACATCTAGGTTGCTTCCATGTCCTAGCTATTATAAACAGTGCTGCGATGAACACTGGGGTACACGTGTCTCTTTCAATTCTGGTTTCCTTGGTGTGTATGCCCAGCAGTGGGATTGCTGGGTCCCTAATTTTAAAAGAAAGTCCAGCCATTGAACAACTGACCACATCTCCTTATCACCTATGGAAATCACCTCTTTACATGAGAATCAAGACTGCAAATTGTGAAATAACAGAAAATCAGAAATGATCAGCCAGATCTGAGCCAGCATAGTCCTTAAAAAAAAAAAAAAAAAAAAACCTAGAAAACCAATAAGACATCATAGAATTTCACTTCTAGGTATATACCAAAGAATTGAAAACAGGGATACAGACAGTTGTGCAACCTAGGTCATAGCTGCACTTTGCACGCTAACAAAATGGTGGAATAAACCCCAGTGTCCATCCACAGATGAGTGGATATACATCTAAAAATGGATAAAATGGTAAAATTTTGCTATGTATATTTTACCACAAAAAAAATACAGTGTTTCCTACACACTTATGAATTCCATTCTGAGTGCATTCGTTTAACTCCAATTTGTTTATAAGTCCAATAAAGATACCCTAACTACCCAACTGACAAAATTGGCTATATAGTACCATAGTTTAATAGGTTTATAATGCTTTTCACAAAAATAGTACATAAAAAAAGAAACAAACACAAAAAAATAAAACATTTTACATTTTATAGTACAGTACCTCCTAAAGTTCAATAGTACAGTACAACAGCTAGTACATGGGGGTGGGCATTGAGTGAACAGGCAAGAAGAGTTACTGACTGAAGGAGAGAGAGGAGTTGGGAGACGGTAGAGCTGAAGGATCGTCAGCAATAGGAGACAAAGGTCAGGCTGCAATGTCACTTATGTCTGACATTGATGGCACAGGCTCTGGTTCCTTGGTGGAACCAGACGCACATTCGCATCTTTGAAAGTTCACAACTTCAAGGTCCTTATGTAGGCGACTTACTGTAATAAAGATATAATAGTGCCTGAACTAAAGATAAACTGGCACAGTACGTCCACAGTAAGTTCATAGAATTAAAAGATCTTTAAAGCCCTTGATGTGACTGCAGCCATGAAATTAAAAGATGCCTACTCCTTGGAAGGAAAGTTATGACCAACCTAGACAGCATATTCAAAAGCAGAGACATTACTTTGCCAACAAAGGTCTGTCTAGTCAAGGCTATGATTTTTCCAGTAGTCATGTATGGATGTGAGTGTTGGACTGTAAAGAAAGCTGAATGCTGAAGAATTGATGCTTTTGAACTGTGGTGTTGGAGAAGACTCTTGAGAGTGCCTTGGACTGCAAGGAGATCCAACCAGTCCATCCTAAAGGAGATCAGTCCTGGGTGTTCATTGGAAGGACTGATGTTGAAGCTGAAACTCCAATACTTTGGCCACCTGACGTGAAGAGCTGACTCATTTGAAAAGACCCTGATGCTGAGAAAGATTGAAGGTGGGAAAAGAAAGGGAGGACAGAAGATGAGATAGTTGGATGGCATCACCGACTCAATGGACATGAGTCTGGGTAAACTCTGGGAGTTGGTGATGGACAGGGAGGCCTGGTGTGCTGTACTCCATGGGGTCGCAAAGAGTCGGACATGACTGAGCAACTAAGGGAACTGAACCGAAAGCCCTTGGGAAATAGCAAACTAGAAATCAACTTTCTAGCACGCATGGAAATCCAGTTCTTTAGACATTAGGAACAAAAAAGTACCAAAAATAATTCACAAGATGGAATTAATGTCAGACTTACTCTGAAACACACAGCCCTGCTCGACTGGCTGAGACAGGATTGTTTGAGGATGCGAATGCAGGTATGGGACTCACACTACAGCATGCTCTGGATCCACAGCCTGGGCAGACTATTTGCTACCCAATTGCTAAAAATTCTTAGGTGGTACTCAGCCTTCATTGATTACATGAAAGCCTTTGACTGTGTGGATCACAACAAACTGTGGAAGATTCTTAGAGACGAGAATACCTCATTACCTGCCTCTTGAGACACCTGTATGCAGGTCAAGAAGTGACAGTTAGGACTGGACATCGACCAATTAACTGGTTCAAAATTGGGAAAGGAGTACATCAAGGCTGTATATTGTCATCCTGCTTATTTAACTTATATGAAGAGTACATCATTTGAAATGCCAGACTGGATGAAGCATAAGCTGGAATCAAGATTGCCAGGAGAATATCAACAACCTCAGATATGCAGATGATACCACTCTAATGGCAGAAAGTGAAGAAGAACTAAAGAGCCTCTTGATGAAAGTGAAATAAAAGTGTGAAAAAGCTGGCTTAAAACTCAACATTCAAAAAACTAAGATCATGGCATCTTGTCCCATCACTTCATGGGAATTAGATGGGGAAACATTGGAAACAGTGACAGACTTTATTTTCCTGGGCTCCAAAATCACTGCAGATGGGGACTGCAGCCATGAAACTAAAAGACTCTTCCTCCTTGGAAGAAAAGCTATGAGCAACCTAGACAGAGTATTAAAAAGCAGAGACATTACTTTGCCAACAAATGTCCATATAATCAAAGCTATAATTTCCCAGTAGTCACGTATGGATGTGAGAGTTGGACCATAAATAAGGCTGAGCACTGAAGAACTGATGCTTTCAAACTGTGGTGCTGGGGAAGACTGTTGAGAGTCCTTTGGACAGCAAGGAGATCAAACCAGTCAATCCTAAAGGAAATCAATCTTGAATATTCATTGGAAGAACTGACACTGAAGCTCCAATAAATACCTTGGCCACCTGATGCAAAGAGCTGACTCACTGGAAAAGACCCTGATGCTGGGAAAGATTGAAGGCAGGAGGAGAAGGGGACGACAGAGGATAAGATGGCTGGATGGCATCACCGACTCAATGGACATGAGTTTGAGCAAGCTCCAGGAGATGGTGAAGGACAGGGAAGCCTCGTGTGGTGCAGTCCATGAGGTTGCAAAGAGTAGGACATGACTGAGCGACTGTACTACAACAACAACTCAGCCAAGAAGCACAGAGGATGTTGAGTTATGGTTCAGATTACACACTAACACACACATCACATAACACACTCATAAATACAGACACACCGATGTTCCAGGATGGAAAAACTTGGCCTCAAAGAAAGATATATTTCCGGTTGTTTGAGAATCCTGATGTTTAGTAGACACCAGTGCAGCTTTCACAAACTTGGGGAAGACCTCAGTCTGGAAAAGCCTTCAGGTTTGGATGTGCTGGATGTGACGGTGGTCAGTAGCCTTGCGAAGCAGTGAGGTGTTGCTAATAGGACACAATCCGTCCTTCCCCCACTGGGCCCTCTCCAAACCAGGCTGCTCAGCGCTCTCCTCTTTACTCTGAACCCTCATCCAGAAAGATGCTGGAGTCTGGGCATGAGGAGGATGTCACGGGCTGTGCCGCACACAGCAAGTCACCAGGCCCATGAAAAAGAAAATTAAATGAGAGGGACGCCCCCAATTCTGGTCGTCCCTATGCATGACCCTAGCCTCTGCACTACAACGTTGACTTTATCCCTCTGTAAGAGCCACTGTTCCCTTCCTAACCTCAGATTCTATTCCTAGGATTCCTCATTCAATTTGTCACCTTTAATCTCCTTACTGCCTCCTTGTTCCTGGGTCTTTTCACTAGAGGCAGAGCAGAACATGGTCATGACAGAACAGAGGGCAGGCATGGAGAACAGCCGAGAGGGGTCTGGCACACAGCTCAGTGACTGAGTGGTCTGCGACAGAAATGACAACTAGAGGCTGAGAGGTTAGGCAAAGAGAACAACCAAGGGTGACCCTTGACCTCGGGCTTTTTCCCGAGTGGACGGTGGTGTTATTTCATTTCTGACCTGAAGGGTGACAGGATGAAGCACTGATTCAAAGCAACACTAACAAGGGCAACCTTAGACATGTAAACCTTTACGTTTATGAGATTTTCAAGTGTGTAGAATGTTAGAGTCACTGCACAGATAAGGGAACTGTCTAAGAACTTTGGGGTCAAATATGTGTGTGTGCTTAGTTGCTCAGTCGTGTCCAACTCTTTGCGACCCCATGGACTCTAGCCCACCAGCCTCCTATGTCCATGGGGATTCTCCAAGCAGGAACACTGGAGTGCTTTGCCATACCCTCCTCCAGGGGATCTTCCCAACCCAGGGATCAAACCCAGGTCTCCTGCGTTGCAGCTAGATTCTTTACCATCTGAGACACCAGGGAAACCCATCTATATAGAGTCAAATATACACAGATTTTATTCCCAAATTCTGCTATTGTTAAGTGTGAGCCTGGACAAATTGTTTAACTTCTCTGAGCTTCCAATCCTTTGTCTCTAAGTGAATGATACTTTTAGCATCCCCCTCACAGTGAGTGAGGGCTGCGAAAAATAAATGAGATCAGTGTATCAAAAAACACAGTGTCAGACATCCCTGGTGGACCTGTGGTTAAGACTCCACCTTCCAATTCAGAAGGCTTGGGTTTGATTTCTGGTCCAGGAATTAAGATTCCACATGCCACATGGTGCGGCCAAAAAAAAAAAGCACAGTGTCTAACACAGAGATGGTATTTAGCAAAGAGTAGCTGGGCTTCCCAGGGGGCGCTAGCGGTAAAGAACCCACCTGCCAGTGCAGGGGACATAAGAGACGCAGGTTCGAAGCAGGTTTGATCCCTGGGTCAAGAAGATCCCCTGAAAGAGTGCATGGCAACCCACTCCAGTATTCCTGCCTAGAGAATCCCATGGACAGAAGAGCCTGGTGGGCTACCGTCCATTCTCAAAGACTTGGACACCACTGAAGTGACTTAGCACGCAAGCAGGCAAATAGTAGTTGTCATCATCATCACTATTGTTGTTATTGCTATTATTAAAACATCAGCAATTGGTTAGTAAATGGAATTCAGATCTCATCTTCTCCCTTCATGCCAGCTCTTCCTCCTGATTTCCAAATTTGTGCATTGACACCAAGTCTCAGTTTCCAGTCCTGGAAGTTCCAGAGATATTTTGGGGTTCCCCATCCCTCACATCCAGCCAACCCCTAAACCCTAGGGAATCAGTGAGTCAGCCTCCGAGAGAACTCACACAACTTCTCCCTCCTCCTCATCCCCGGAGCCATGAGCCTCACTTGAGTCCTTCTCATGTTGTGCCAGGCAATGTCCCAGTCCCTCTCTTTCCCTCCTCTCCTCTTTCCCATTGACCTAATGGCAGATAAGACTTTCCATGGCTCAGGTTAGATCTCTCATCAAAACCATGAATGAGACTCCATGAAATAAAAACAGGCTCATCATCATGTTCCAGGAAGAGAAAAGGGGTTAGTGTGGAGAACATGATGAGGAACGGGGAGAGCAAGACTAGGGAGCAAGGCTGACAGAGCAAAATCACTGAGGACCTGGAGGCCAACGTTGGGAGCTTGGGCTTTAGTCCAAAAGCTATTGGAGTATTTTAAAGCACTCTAATCTTATCTATACTTTTCTTTATTGCTCAATAATTGGCTTCCTTGGGGAGTGGGGTAGAGACAAGAACAGAAGGAGCAGGGCATTAGAAGGCTTCCACAGTGCAGCTCAAAGGAGATGCTTGTGACCAGGTGGGGCAGTGGAAAGCAGAGATGGAGAGATGCAAGCCAATTCAGGAACCATTTAGGAAGTGGACAAGACAGGAACTGTGGGTGGTTTGGGTTGGGAGGGGAGGGCGTCTAGGAGACGACAGTGGAGGGTGGATCCTCTCCCTTTTCTAACTTCTAAATGGCAAGTGCTCTGGAGGGCTGGTGGTTTTCCTACTGGAGGTCCTCACTTTTGCAGCAACCACCCCCAAGGTCATTCAAAGCCCAAGTGCTGTCCTGACTACATTTTTCGATAATCTGGAAAGTTGCAGGGCAAGGAGAGGAGAAAGAAGAGTCCTCTGCCTATATATTTGATCAAAAAGTTCATTCACATTTTTCTGTAAGATGTTACAGAAACAAAATTTTTGGCCAAGCTAATGAAACAGCCTGTACCAGTCCCAGTGAGGGAAAAGGCCTGAATCCTTCCTCTGAAGGATGTGTGCCTCCCATATAACAAGGCCAAGGCCCACAGTGCTCTCTCCAAGGCCCAGCCTTTCTGGCCTTACCTACCTCTAGGTCCATGTGCGGCTATGCCCTCTCTCGCCTGTGCTCAGGCCACCTTGGGAGCATCTGTGGTTCTTGAAGGCCGTCCCACAGTTTGTATTGGCTTGTGCGACACAGAGCTTAGTCTGGAGTGCCCTTTGGCCTGGAGGAATTTCGCCCATCCTGCTGGACCCAGCCCAAATGTCGATTCCCTCATGAAATCAGTTCTTTTCTGACCCCCTACCCCTCCGCAACCCCCATGTTCAGTTAGAATTAGTGGTCCTACTATATAGCATCTGTGACTGCTCATCGACCTCTCTCCTTCACTAGAAAGTGAGCTCTGAGGACTTACTCACCTCCCTCTACTTATATTTCCACAATGTCCATCCCAGCCCTCCTTACCCCTTACACTCACTTGCGCTTAGGAAGCTGAGCTGCTTGTTCTGACAGGACCAGAGTGGCACGGACCAGGTGAGGGGCCAGCAGCAGGCTGACTGACTGCAATGCATCTATGCTTTGAGACCCCAGAAATCTCAGTGCCACATACGCTCCCAGAGCCACCCACAGGGATCCACACCAGCCCCAAAGCACAGGGTGGGATCTGTTCAGGGGCACAGAGTTCCAGGAAAAGGCAAAGACAGTAACGAGGAGGGTCGCTGAGCACAGGAAAAGGGAATCGGGGACTTCCCTATAGCTCAGATGGTAAAGAATCTGCCCGCAATGCAGGAGACCTGGCTTCGATTCCTGGGTCAGGAAGATCCCCTGGAGAAGGAAATGGCAACCCACTTCAGTATTCTTGCCTGGAGAAATCCATGGACAGAGGAGCCTGGCAGGCTACAGTCCACGGGGTACATGACTAAGCAAATAACCAACACACAAACACACTCACGTGAGCTGACCTCAAGGTGGCTGATGGAGAGCTGCAAGAGTGATAGAGCCACCTAGTGGCCACCTGAGGTGAGTGTTCCTCAGTCCCTCCCCCGAATCAGCTTCCAATCAGTGGGGAGCTGCTGTAACTAACTGATCATGCAATTTGCAGCCCCAGCCGACAAAAATTACATCCGTGGTGGATTCCTGCCAATATATGGCAAAACCAATACAATATTGTAAAGTAAAAAAAATAAATAAAGTCACTCAGGTTGAAAAAAAATTATTCTAACAAAGTTTTAAAAAGAAAGCAACAGAACAAAAGTGGTTATGGTATTTATTCAATCACATTAATATTATTATATACTATTACTGCTACATCATTCTTAGATAAGCACAAATGCAATAAAGTAGTAACATATGCGGGGTCCCCAGGTGGAGCCAGTGGTAAAGAACCCACTGCCAATGCAAGAAACATACAGGACTCGGGTTCAATCCCTGGATTGGGAAGGCCCCCTGGAGGGGAGCATGGAAACCCACTCCAGTATTCTTGCCTGGAGAATCCCATGAACATAGGAGGCTGGTGGGCCACAGTCCACCAAAGTTGCAAAGAGTTGGACACGACTGAGACAACTTAGCATGTAAGCAATAACATATTAAGAAATAAAAATTATTTCTCAATTTTGAAAAATTGAGAAAGAACAAAGGCAATTAACAAAAGAATTATAAATGGCCAATATGTTCAACTTGCTTTGATAAACAAAAAAGTACTTTCCACCTGTCTTTTTGTAATTACCAGTTTCTAGACACTTGAGGTTGTGAAAAATGGACATACACACGCCAGTGGTAGTGGCCATTCTAACTGGTGTCGCCCAAAACTTGAAGTCATTGGATTTAACAAAATAGTAACTATTTCTAGAAAAATGCAGTATGCTGTGTGTGCTATTTAAATCAATGGATTTTGTTGTTGCTGTTGTTAATGTGTGCCATTCTTTAGAGGAGCAATAAAGTAGAACTTGCTTCAACATTCAACAACAGAAGAGTAGTTAATGAAAATCTTGTGCATCACAAGATGGATGAACTATTGCTCCATCATTCAAACCACCTTCAAAGAGGGACACATTATCATGATGTAATACGAAAATGTAGCATATAGGGTATGCCCATGTTGTCAAATCTGCATTCAGGTTTGTGCAATTTTTCACATTTCCAAAGTTTTCAAAAGTCTAGCAAATATATATTACTTTAATTATAATAAAATAGCTTTATTTTTAAAAGAAAGTAATTAGGCAGGGTGAAAACCCTAAGAATTGGAGTCCTGATGCTGCCTGGGCCAGAGGAAGAAAGGGCTGAAGGTATCAGCGCTGGAAGAGCCATCCCCCTCGTTTCGTAAATGAAAAAACAAGATGTCACTGCTCGTCTCTGGTCACCTGGAGTCAGTGACCACCTCTCCAGACTGCTGCTGTGCAGAAAAGGGCAGCCTCTTAACCAGAAGGAAAGAGAAGGGGGACTGTTCCCCCTGGGAGCAGCCTCGCTGGGTCTTGACTTGAGCCTGGGAGGACCCCAGCCCTCAACTCGCCCCCAAATCCTTGGTGGCTGTCAGGACTGGCCCATTCCACTCCAACAAATTAAGATTCTGGCTGTTCCTAACCTCAAAGTTACTTTTCCGGCCCCACCCGTGGCGCTGCTTCTCACTGCTTCCTGTGCGCGTGCTCAATTGCTGAGTTGTGTTCGATTCTTTACGACCCCATGGTCTGTAGCCCTCCAGGCTCCTCTGTCCATGGCGATTTCCCAGGCAAGAATCCTGGAGTGGTTTGCCATTTCTTTCTCCACGGATCTTCCTGACCCAGAGATCGAACGCGCGTTGCCTGAGATGGCAGGCGGATTCTTAACCACTGTACCACCTCACTACTCCCTACTGACAATCACTTTTGTCCTTGTTTACAAAATAAGTACTTTAACTCTACTGTATACATGTGAACTACCTATGACATCAAAACGCTCTGCCGTTGAAACCTTATTTCAAACTAACAAAAATCCAAACGTTATAGGGACTCTTCCTTGGATCTTTTCTAGGCAGAAAATCTATGCTGGGAGAGCCACTTCATTTTGGGGGCTCTATTCTGAGCCTCCATCAAGCCCTCTTCTACAAAACCTTCTGCCTCTCAGTACCTTGAGCAGCAGAACAAAGCAGCGGAGAAGTTTCCGTGGGCTTTGAACGTTCATCTTTAAAGAAAGTTGCACGCGTCTCTCACCCGGCGCTACATCCGCTCCTCTGGCTTCGCCGGGTCTCTAGTGCTGCTGGACGGAGGCAGAGGGGAACCCTTCAGCGAAAAATAATACAATAGGATTTTCACTCTGTCATACTTCAGCACTCACCACTTTCAGGAAGTTATAGTCCCTGTTGTTTTTCTAGTTGTCAATACAATTTAAAATTAAACTGAATTGGAAAGAAAAAGTAATAATAAACTGGTAGTCATTTTTAAATTCATGAAATATTTTTATGAGTTTTTATTGTTAGATATACCCAAACTACATTTTGGGACAATCTGGGACATCACAGGCTCCGCCATGTTTCCTGAACGGCTCTCCTCATTGATTTCAAAACAATTTGCCTTTTGTAAAATGGTCCCCACACTTTCCTGAAAGGTGATCCCAAGGATAATTCCATTGCTGTACCTCAATGCCACGTCACCATAGTTACTAACAGAAAATGACAGCTTCAGGGGTAATTTGTTTCCTAACAACACACACAAATTAACAGACGCTTATTCAACACATATTTACCGACGTGTTTCTCTACCTCCAGATACCAAGCAACATTTGGAGTCCAAAAATAGCTGGCACACTTATTTTGCATAATTCTAGAGTAGGAGGAGAAATACTGAAACAAGCAATCTGTTTAATTCGGATGCCTAACCTACCGGTGGCCAGATGGCTGTCTCCATGATGCAACTCCTGAGGGTGCCTGTAGGGGGAGTATGGGGCATGGGGAAGGTGCACAGTATTTGGATTTTGGAAGTGGGAAATGCTATTAGTACTTCCTCTATGATGGAGATAATAATAATCGGTTTCCTGCCTACATACACGTGTCAAAATAAGATAAAGAGTTAAAGAAACTGTGGGCTAAACCTAGAATGGATATAAATGATTATGTATAGGGAAGATAAATGGGTCAAGGAAGGAAATGGGGCTTTGATGAATGTACCTTGTTTTGTAATTTTGAGTTCAGAACAATATAAATGTTTAATTCATGATTAAAAACAGTATTTTAAATTCAGAAATATCTAAACAGTGAAACCAAGCTATGAGAAATGTGTCTAAACCTGCATGAGTATAGTTATGCAGTACACTGACAAAAGAATTATTTCAAGTAACTTTAAAACACAATATTTTGACTCTACACTTCTATTTCAAGGATGAAAAGTATCTCAAAAAAACCTTGCATAGCACTGAATGATCTTATCTTTAGTAGTAATGTTGGCATTATCATTAAGTAATAGTGTAGCTAAATTCTAGAAGAAAACAAAAAAGATCAAAATTTTCAGCATAAGAGGAAAAAGCTACAAGAATAATATGAAAGAAATAGTATTATAAAACGTTATTTTGAATAGAAATATCATTATTCATGATTTTTCTTGGAAAAAAAAAAATGTCCGAGTGTTGCTCGCAAAAAGATCTAGCTACAATAAAAACTTAGTAGCATTTTTCATCCATACTGACCATATTAAGGTCTCTAAATACCACTGCTCACTAAAAGGAGGTGGGACTCCTTGGAGAAATGTCTGAGACTAGATCTCTGGCAGTTGAGGCTCAATATGATCACAGGACATCTTAGAGTACCAGAAAGCAAGGAAGCAGTGGTAGACATTGGGGCTACAAACTAAAAAGAAACTAAAAAATGGAAAAAAAAATCACTGCAATTGATCAAAGCACATCAAAAACAGAGAAATCTTTTAGTCAATAATGATAATTTTTTTTTAATAATCATCTTTGGAAATTGCTAGGCCACCAACTCATTATTCTGAAAATATCAAGAAAAAGAATTTAGCATTGATCCTGTCTTTCTTGTCTAAACTGTATTTGAGGTTACCATATAGTTGATGAGAAAAGTTCTTCTTGATAAATAACTGCAGTTAAAATGTGAAGAATGAATGATAGAATTAGAAAATGACCATTTATCAACCTCTAGAGAAATGATGGGTTTAGCAATAAACATCAATATGTGCTTATAGCATTAGGTAAAAGGTTTACGGAGAAGTTTAAAATAAATGAATGGGTGGTGCTAACATCCTACAGATTACCTGAACCTACAGATCAATCTCAGTATCACTAAGTAGAACCTCTAAACAGTGTGTGCCTCTTGTACTGTGCAATAAGAAGTACATAACAAAAAAAAAAAAAAGCATATAACATCACCTTTGATGTATGTGTGCCATAAATAAATAAATAAGCAAACTAAACAAACTTTAATTTAAGCTTCTAGATCTAATTGTCAGTTTGTAAGAAATACCTGGAAATACAGGGACATCACAAAAAACGTTAAATGACACCAGCAAAGAACAGTCAGCTGAAATTAAGACATGAACTTTCAGATGTTCAAGCTGGCTTTAGAAAAAGCAGAGGAACCAGAGATCAAATTGCCAACATCCGTTGGATCATCGAAAAAGGAAGAGAGTTCCAGAAAAACATCCATTTCTGCTTTATTGACTATGCCAAAGCCTTTGCCTGTGTGGATCACAATAAACTGTGGAAAATTCTGAAAGAGATGGGAATACCAGACCGCCTGACCTGCCTCTTGAGAAACCTATATGCAGGTCAGGAAGCAACAGTTAGAACTGGACATGGAACAACAGACTGGTTCCAAATAGGAAAAGGAGTACGTCAAGGCTGTATATTGTCACCCTGCTTAAACTTATATGCAGAGTACATTATGAGAAAAGCTGGGCTGGAATAAGCACAAGCTGGAATCAAGGTAGCTGGGAGAAATATCAGTAATCTCAGATATGCAGGTGACACCATCCTTAAGGCAGAAAGTGAAGAGGAACTAAAGAGCCTCTTGATGAAAGTGAAAGAGGAGAGTGAAAAGGTTGGCTTGAAGCTCAACATTTAGAAAACTAAGATCATGGCATCTGGTCCCATCACTTAATGGCAAATAGATGGGGAAACAGTGGAAACAGTGTCAGACTTTATTTTGGGGGGCTCCAAAATCACTGCAGATGGTGATTGCAGTCATGAAATTAAGACACTTACTCCTTGCAAGGAAAGTTATGGCCAACCTAGATAGCATATTAAAAAGCAGAGACATTACTTTGCCAACAAAGGTCCATCTAGTCAAGGCTATGGTTTTTCCAGTGGTCATGTACGGATGTGAGAGTTGGACTGTGAAGAAAGCTGAGCCCCGAAGAATTGATGCTCTTGAAGTGTGGTGTTGGAGAAGACTCTTGAGAGTCCCTTGGACTGCAAGGAGATCCAAGCATTCCATCCTAAAGGAGATCAGTCCTGGGTGTTCACTGGAAGGACTGATGCTGAGACTGAAACTCCAGTACTTTGGCCACCTCATTCAAAGAGTTGACTCATTGGAAAAGACCCTGATGCTGGGAGGGATTGAGGGCAGGAGGAGAAGGGGACGACAGAGGATGAGATGGCTGGATGTCCTCACCGACTCGATGCACATGAGTTTGAGTGAACTCCAGGAGTTGGTGATGGACGGGAGGCCTGGCGTGCTGCAATTCATGGGGTCGCAAAGAGTCAGACACGACTGAGCGACTGAACTGAACTGAACTGAACTGAACTGAACTGAAGACATGAGAAATTCTTCATGTATTTTAGAAGAAACTCATGTTTCTTCTATAAGTGTTTCTTCTAAAAGTGAATGATGTGAAAGAGGAGCAGGACTATTACAGATGAGAAGAAAGTTAAGAGACATATCACCAAAACATGTGGACCTTGTTTGCAACTTGATTCAAAAAAGATAATTGTGGAAATGTGAGGACTTCTCCAATGGCTCATCTGGTAAAGAATCTTCCTGCAATGCAGGAGACACCAGTTTGATCTCTAGGTCTGGAAGATCCCTGGGAGGGGGAAATGACAATGCACTCCATTATTCTTGCCTGAAAAATCCCATGGACAGAGGAGCCAGCAGGCTACTTTTCATGGAGCCTCAGAGTTGGACAGGACTGAGTGACTAGGCATGGGAAATGTAAATGTGAGCTAGGTGTTGCATGACATTAAAGTATTGTTAATTCCATTATGAATAGTGATGACCTTGAAGTTGTATAGGAAAAGAAAATGCCCTTATGTTTTGAGGTACATACTGCAGTGTTTATGGGTAGCAAAGAATGTGATGTCTTACCTTTGCCTAAAATAATCCAGAAAAAAAGTTTATGGAAAATGAGCACAGCAGCTGAAACCTTATTGGCATGTTGTTTTTCTTAAAATCTGAAAGCTTGGTAATTAGGGGCTCATTATTCTATACTGTCTCATATTATGCAGGTTTTGAAATTGTCCATAATAAAAGAAAACAAAATAATGAATACATTAGATTTGCATGTGAAAGTTTTTCATAAAGCATGAAGGTCTGTGGTTTTGAGGTCTGCTGAGGCAAATAGAGAGCTGATGGCTGCTCCTGAGCTGACCCATGATGGCCGAGGAGCAGGAGTGAGACTCAGCGCAGAACCCAGCATCAGTAAGGATGCCAAGAAGCAGGCCCTTTACACCATGGTAGGAGAATAGCTTAGTGCCAAATATAGTCATTCCACTTCCACAGATTCACCTGAGGCTATGCAGTGGTTATGTGACAGTGTATATTCTGTACCTAATTCACAGATTCAACTCCATCACTTTGTATTTCATTACCTTGTTTTATTGTCTCTGTATTAATTATTACTATTTATGAGTGTCTTATTTGTGATCTGTTTACTTGAAATCTTTGTCGCCCTCCTTCAAAGATTATCATGGAGAACAGAAACTTATCCTTCCTTCTGAGGATAAGTTGCTTGGCATAGTGCAAGACACGCTTAAGATGCTTAATAAATATTTGTTGTATGAATAAATTATGTATATACTACAGCAACAAACTGGAGGCAAGACAATGGGTATTGGCAATAGGAACTGGTTAAATAAATGAGGGACAATGCATAAAATGAAAAATTATTCTGACATCAAAAGTGTGCTATGGATGAGTGTTCATTCTCATGTGGGCTTCCCTGGTAGCTCAGCTGGTAAAGAATCCACCTGCAATGCAGGAAACCTGAGTTCCATCCCTGGGTTGGGAAGATTCCCTGGAGGAAGGTATGGCAACCCACTCCAGTATTCTTGCCTGGACAATCCCCATGGACAGAGGAGGCTGGCAGGCTGCAGTCCATGGGGTCGCAAAGAGTCAGACACAACTGAGCAACTAAACAGAACATGGCACATGTGTGTGTTTATTGCATTGCATTGTGTGTGTGTGCTCATGAAAACATGCTGTAATATATTATTGAGTGAGAAGTTCAGCTGGAAAAACAGCACTCACAACCTGAATAAGTTTTGGTAAAAGAAAAAAAGTTTGCATAGATAAAGATCTGGGGAAATACACAACCAGGTGTAGAAATGATTTTCTGTGGATGATAGAATTTTAAGTTATTTTGCTTATTTATGCTTGTATTTTCTACAATGAAGAGAATTATTAAATAATAAGAAAAAAGCTATATTATAGAAAACAATACAAAGATTATCTAACTTATTAAAATTTTCAAAATGAAATAAGCTCTCTTGTGGGGGAGTGAGTTAACATGCTATGGCTAGTATGTTTAAGCATTAACCAGGTTACTATAGAGGGACTTTTTTCTGCACTGAATGAGTGATTCTCTAATAATCATTTCAAACTTTAAAGATATTGTGAATTTTGGAGTTGGACTGTGAAGAAGGCTGAGTGCCAAAGAATTGATGCTTTTGAACTGTGGTGTTGGAGAAGACTCTTGAGAGTCCCTTGGACTGCAAGGAGATCCAACCAGTCCATTCTGAAGGAGATCAGCCCTGGGATTTCTTTGGAAGGAATGATGCTAAATCTGAAGCTCCAGTACTTTGGCCACCTCATGCGAAGAGTTGACTCATTGGAAAAGACTCTGATGATGGGAGGGATTGGGGGCAGGAGGAGAAGCGGACGACCGAGGGTGAGATGGCTGGATGGCATCACGGACTCGATGGACGTGAGTCTGAGTGAACTCTGGGAGATTGTGATGGACAGGGAAGCCTGGCGTGCTGCGGTTCATGGGGTCTCAAAGAGTCCGACACGACTGAGCGACTGAACTGAACTGAACTGAATCCTTAAACTAAAAAAGACATTTTTAACTAAACAGGTGATGCAGCAATAATTTCTACTTTCTTGTTGTTGTTCAGCCGCTCAGTTGTGTCCAACTCTTTGCAACCCCATGGACCCCATGCCTAGCTTCCTTGTCCTTCACTATCTTCCAGAATTTGCTCAAACTTGTGTCCATTGAGTCAACAATGTTATCCAGCCATCTTATCCTCTGTCGCCCCCTTCTTAGTTATGGAATGGATATAATGTCAAAAATGAGCCCAGCCATTTTCTGTATGTTTCTGGCCTGGGTGGAGTGCAAGGTTATTGTGCTGCTTTGTACTAAGAATGTACCACACCTTGCTGTAATTTTCTGATGAATACAAAGCACAAAGTGAGGATTAAATTATAGAGCTCATCCTGTCAACTATCAATCAACAGTTGTTTTTGAGCATCTTCTATATACAAATCATAGCACTAAGCAGACAGGGAAACACCAAGACATGTAAGATGCAACCACTGTCCTCAAGAAACCTAGAGTCTAGTAGTTGTGTATGATATCTGCCTTGTTAAACAATGGAATAAGTATCAATGGAATAAGCTGGTCCTTGGATCTTGGCCCCACTTTTAGTTTCTCTTGTAACAAATACTGCTGATCCCTCCATAGCAGTCCCCAAGGCATACTTGTTCCTAAGAAGAGCAGAAATTCGTTACTTTAATTTCCTGTAGCATAGCTGAGATAATCTGGAACTTTCAAAAAGCCAACTACTGATTGTGGTAATATTTCTTATTAGAAAACTCTAAAACCCTTTGTTATAACATCTCAAGTGTTAGGTAAAATAGCTTAAATATTCTTTTAATGTGTATCTGTGCTTGCAAGAAAGTAGAAGAAAAATTCTCAAGGTTCATAATTCAAGGGAGAATTTAAAACCAAACCAATATAGGAAATCCAAAAGTGGATATGGAAGCTGCCTGAGGGGAAGGAGATTCATTCTCTAGGGGGTTGAAATTTAAGGTTATGAAGAGAAAGAGATGTTGTTGGGAACCAAACAAAGAGCATCCTCAGTTTAAAAAAAAAAAAAAAAGTGGACTAGAAGAAAGGATACCGCAGACACAAGGAAGCTCGTCCACCTTAGCCTGAGTGAGTACTCAGTCACATCAGTCATATCAGCCTCTGTGTGACCCTATAGACTGTAACCTGCCAGGCTGTTCTGTGCATGGGATTCTCCAAGCAAAAATATTGAAGTGGGTTGCCATGCCCTCCTCCTGGGGATCTTCCAGACCCAGGGGTCGAATCCGCCTCTCTCCTGAATCTCCTGCATTGCAGGCAGATTCTTTATCACTAAGCCATCAAGGAAGCCCCACCTTAGTCTGGGATTATGGTTATCATTTACAACCACAGGTCTGTATTTCATATTGGTTTGCTGTTCTTCCATAGTATACCACACATGTGGTCTGAAAAATCCCTTATTTAAGGAATTAAAATAAAAATTCATCCCAGGAAGGTGATCTGGGTTGTTTGACAGAAACCAACCCAAAATTATTCTAGAGGGACTTGTCTTCACAAAAACTATATAAGATGCCCACAAATAAAGTCCCACTGAAGAAAAAACTGGATTGTTTTCTTATGTGTTTTGTAATTTTGAATTATGAGTTCACCTTCAGTGAAAGTCATTATATCATAATTCTATAAACAATAGAATTAGACTGCCAAAAATTTCAGATTAAAGAACTATCTGTTAACTATTATAAAAATCAATATGTTTGTAATTATTTAAAACAGTAAATAAGAAATTTAAAACAAAGAAAAAAGGGAGTAGGAGGGGGATAAATTAGGATTTGGGGATTAGCAGATATGAATTACTACAAATAGTCAAAGCTATTGTTTTTCCAGTAGTCATGTATGGATGTGAGAGTTGGACCATAAATAAGGCTGAGTGCAAAAGAATTGATGCTTTTGAACTGTGGTGCTGGAGAAGACTCTTGAGAGTCTCTTGGACAGCAAGGAGATCAAACCAGTAAATCACAAAGAAAATCAACCCTGAATATTCAATGGAAAGATTAACGCTAAAGCTGAAGCTCCAATACTTTGGCTACCTAATGCAAAGAGCCAACACATTGGGAAAGATCTTAATGCTGGAAAAGATTAAAGGCAGGAGAAGTGGGCAACAGAGGAGGAGATGGTTGGATGGCATCATTGACTCAATCAGTTCAGTTCAATTCAGTCACTCAGTCGTGTCTGACTCTTTGCAACCCTATGAACCACAGCATACCAGGTCTCGCTGTCCGTCACCAACTCCCAGAGTTTACCCAAACTCATATCCATTGAGTCGGTGATGCCATCCAACCATCTCATCCTCTGTTATCCCCTTATGCTGCCTTCAATCTTTCCCAGCATCAGGGTCTTTTCAAATGAGTCAGCTCTTCACATCAGGTGGCCAAAATACTGGAGTTTCAGCTTCAATATCAGTCCTTCCAATGAACACTCAGGACTGATCTCCTTTAGAATGGACTGGTTGGATCTCCTTGCAGTCCACAGGACTCTCAAGAGTCTTCTTCAATACTACAGTTCAAAAGCACCAATTCTTTGGTGCTCAGCTTTCTTTATAGTCCAACTCTCACATCCATACATGCCTACTGGAAAAACCATAACCTTGACTAGACGGACCTTTTTTGGCAAAGTAATGTCTCTACTTTTTAATATGCTATCTAGGTTGGTCATAACTTTCCTTCCAAGGAGTAAGCATCTTTTAATTTCATGGCTGCAATCACCATCTGCAGTGATTTTGGAGCCCCAAAAAATAAAGTCAGCCACTGTTTCCATTGTTTCTCTATTTATTTTTCATGATGTGATGGGACTGGATGCTGTGATCTTAGTTTTCTGAATGTTGACCTTTAAGCCAACTTTTCCACTCTCCTCTTTCACTTTCATCAAGAGGCTCTTTAGTTCCTCTTCACTTTCTGCCATAAGGGTGGTATCATCTGCATATCTGAGGTTATTGATATTTCTCCCGGCAATCTTGATTCCATCTTGTGCTTCTTCCAGTCCAGCATTTCTCATGATGTATACTGCATATAAGTGAAATAAGCAGGGTGACGATATACAGCCTTGACGTACTCCTTTTCCTATTTGGAACCAGTCTGTTGTTCCATGTCCACTTCTAACTGTTGCTTCCTGACCTGCATTCAGATTTCTCAAGAGGCAGGTCAGGTGGTCTGGTATTCCCATCTCTTTCAGAATTTTCCACAGTTTATTGTGATCCACAGTGTCAAAGGCTTTGGCATAGTCAATAAAGCAGAAATAGATGTTTTCTGGAACTCTCTTGCTTTTTCGATCATCCAGTGAATGTTGGCAATTTGATCTCTGGTTCCTCTGCCTTTTCTAAAACCATCTTGAGTCAATGGACATGAGCAAACTCTGGAAAATAGTGAAGGACAGGGAAGCCTGGCAAGCTGCAGTCCATAGGATCACAAAGAGTCAAATGCAACTGAACGACTGAACAACAATAAATAAAATAGATAAACAAAAGGTCCTACTGTATAGCACAAGGGAACTGTATTTAATATTTTGCAATAAGCCAAAATGGAAAAGAATATGAAAAAAGAATATATATATGTACACACACACACACACACCTATATGTGTATATGTATAACTGAATCATTTTGTTGTACACCAGAAACTAACACAACATTCTAAATCAAATATACTTTGATTTAAAAAAATAATTTTTCAAAATCAGTGATTAGATTTGGCTAAAAATAAAAGATAAAAAGGACTTCCCAGGTGGTGCTGGTGGTAAAGAACTAGCCTGCCAATGCTGAAGACATAAAAGAGTTGAGTTCAATCCCTGTGTTGGGAAGATCCTCTGGAGGAAGGCATGGCAACTCACTCCAATATTCTTGCTTGGAGAATCCCATGGACAAAGGAAGCTGGCAGAGTACAGTCCATAGGGTCACAAAGAGTCAGACACAATTGAAGCAGCTTAGCACACACACATGCAGAAGATAAAAAAAGATGGTGGTTTAACAAGTTATGAGTTTCTCACCTAAAATTAGTTTTGTTTCTCACATAAAATTCCATAGTGTGGCCACCAGCACTGGCATTATGGTCCCACAGCCATCTTGGACTGATACATCTTCCATCTTCCTGTTTACAGCTCATAGGGGATGAAACTTGTTCTTTTAGTTCAGCATGTACTTCCAGCCATTAATACACAGTCCAAGCAGAGAGAGGAAAGAAGAGATAAAGTAGGAAAGGAGCAAAGGGCATGGGCCTATCCTTTAACAAAGTATCCTGACAATACTTCCACCAGCACCTTGTTGCCCAGAACTGAGTCACATGGGCATGCTTAGCTGCAAGAGAGCCTGGGATATTTACTCTGCACAGCCATGAACCTGACTAAAAAGTAGGAGTTTAAATAATGTGAAAGGAAGGGAGAATAAATATTGGAGTAAACTAACAAGTGGCAAATGATATATTAAGAAGAGCTACAAAGAACTGGAATAGAGCTACATGAACTGGAATAGATATGTTGAAATGATATAGAATGCAGTGTTTTCTGGAATAGAGTATATAAATGTCCTACATGTTCCTAATAAGAGTTCCATAAAAGAAAGAATGAGTGAGGGGAAATATTTGAAGAGATGGCTTAACTTTTTTGAGAATTAATGAAAGTCACGAATCCTCAGAAACACAAATATCAAGGGGAAGTTGTGAAGAGCACCAGAGAGATGAAACAGATCACCTCCAAAAAAAGCAAAATTTTGTCTGACAGCACTCTTCTCGAACATTAGTGTCAGAAAACAGTGGGGGAAAATATCTTGAAAGCAAACTGAGACAACATTTGCCAAGCTGGAATTCTATATCCAGCTAAAATATCACTGAAGGATGAAGAACGAATTAAAATATCTTTAGATAAAGATTGGTTTTGACATTCACAGATAGTAGCTAAAACAACTAGCAAAGTAGTTACTTCAGGAAGAAGGAAATGGAATCCAGAAAGAATGACTTGACGTAGCAATTGGGTGGGGTGGAGGTGAAAATGAGGATTAAAATAAACAAGCATTGACAGTATAAAATACTAGAAGTGATGATGGTTAACTTGAGGGTGTGAAGATGAAGATATAGCATTGGCCAACAATACAATGTAAGGCAGGAAGAGGACAATTAGGGTTACTGTGCTCTCAGGTGTGTCAGCATAAAGAGCTATCTAGCAGTTATGGTATCGACTTATGATAGCCCCTTTACAGCTAGTTGTTTCCATGTTTTCCCTTGTAGTCAAGGATTGATTCTTCAGCCTCCCCTGGTACCACATGGCAGGTGCCTTTCCTAAATCCTTTACTTCCTGACCCACTGCCCAATTTCTTGGTGAGGATTAAAAGATGATGGTGGAAAAAAAAAAAAAAAGATGATGGTGATAGAGTAAAAAGAAAAGGGCAAAAGGGAGAGCTATTTGGGAGGAAGAAGCCACCTAGCTTGGTGATTAGTCAGATACAAAAGCAAGGAAAAGGGGGGATTTCCCTGGTGTTCTAGTGGTTAAGACTCCATGCTCACAATGCAGGGGACATAGGTTTGATTCCTGGTCAGGGAACTAGACCTCACTTGCTGTGCAGCATGACAAAAATAAAAAGGGAAGACTCAAAGCTGTCACTGCAGTTTTCAGTGTGGATGGTAACAGGGGCCCCACCATCTGAAGTAGAAAAATCAGAAACAAAAACAACAATGTAATTTGAGAGGTAGTTATATTTAGTATGGGCATCCCAGGTGCCGCTGGTAAAGAACCTGCCTGTCAATGCAGAAGACCTAAGAGCTGTGGGTTCAATCCCTGGGTTGGGCTGATCCCCTGGAGAAGGGCATGGCAACCCACTCAAGTATTCTTGCCTGGAGAATTCCACAGACAGAGGAGCCTGGCAGGCTACTGGCAGTCCAGGAGGGTCACAAAGAATCAGACAATATTGAAGTGACTTAGCACACATGCATGAGTCTGAGATAATCCAAATGAAAGTATTACATGAGAATCAGAAGCTTTCAACCTGTAATTTGCAGGAAATGTCATAGTTGGAAATGCAGATTTTGGAGACATTCACATAAGGGAGTCATCCAGATTGTGTCTTTCTGTCTGAAATCCTAACCAAGAGCCTAGTACTTATTAGTTTTAGACCCTCAACAAAAGTATGACAAACCTAGGAAGCATATTAAAAAGTAGAGACATTACTTTACTAACAAATGTCCGTCTAGACAAAACCATGATTTTTCCCATAGTTATGTACGGATGGGAAAGCTCAACCAAAAAGAAAGCTGAGAACCAAAGAATTGATGTTTTTGAACTGTGGTGTTGGAGAAGACTCTTGAGAGTTCCTTGAACAGCAAGGACATCAGATCAGTTAATCCTAAAGGAAGTCAGTCCTGAATATTCATTGGAAGGACTGACATTGAAGCTGAAGCTCCAATACTTTGGCCACCTGATGCAAAGAACTGACTCATTAGAACAGACCCTTATGCTGGGAAAAATTGAAGGCATGAGGAGAAGGGGACGACAGAGGATGAGATGGTTGGATGGCACCACCGACTCAATGGACATGAGTCTGAGCAAGCTTCGGGTGTTGGTGATGGATGTGAAAGCCTGGCATGCTGCAGTCCATGGGGTTGCAAAGAGTTGGACATGACTGAGTGACTGAACTGAACTCAACTGAACTGAAAAGTATGAGAATGAGTAAATGAATGAGATTTCTCTATAAAAATAGAAATCAGATGGCTATGGACTGAACCATAGATATTAGGTTCCAAATATAATGTGCAGATTTGGAGGTGGAGCTAAGAGAGAGAATAGCAGAGTGGAAATTATTAAAAAGTCCCAACACTGAGGAAATGGCAGTGTCACAAAGGGAGGTATAGAAGCTGGTCAACAGTGGTCAATTGGGCACAAAGAGTTAAGATCCTAGGGACTGAGAGAAGACTATTGGATGTAGAGTTTGAATGATGACTTGGTGACCCTGCAGTGAGATCATCTAGCATAATGACTGGTGGAATAAACATTATTCAATGGGATTAAGGAAGATTTGATAAAAGATAAAACAATGAATGGCACTCTTTGAAACTGGAAGAAGACACTAAGAGAAAAAAAAAATGATAGATGGGCATGGTAGCTGGAGATTAAGTTAATGTTCTCATTTTTTAAGCTAAGGTAACTTTAGCATGATTGAGAACATGGAAGAGAGACCTGCTGAGTCCCAAAATATCATGGTTCACTAGGCCTCAGGATAAAGTTTCAGGAGCTATGGGTAGTTTCATAAGGCCAGGCCTTATGTATTCCATGACCAGCTGTATAATCACACCAGCCCTGTCTTCCCTGAGCTACAAAACATGTACTCACCTTGCCAGCCTTTGCACTAAAAGCTATTTACTTTAACTTAACCCTTTTTTTATGTCTTCTCAGCCTGGCCAACTCCTATACATCCTTCAGGACTAAGTATAACCAGTAGGTTTTGCTAACCCTTCAGTAAGATAAGTGGTCCCATTTCTGTGTGAACCATTGAACCGCTGGAGAAGAGTTACTTCTTTGTATCAGACAATATCTAGCATATGCATGCATGCTGTCATTTCAGTCATGTCCGACTGTTTGCGACACCATGTTTGTAGCCTCCAAGGCTCCTCTGTCCATGAGATTCTCTAGGCAACTATACTCAAATTGGTTGCCATGCCCTCTTTCAGGAGATCTTCTAGACCCAGGGATCAAACCTGCATCTCTCTTGTATTCTGCATTGGCAGGTGGGTTCTTTACCACTAACAGCACCTGGTAAAGAATCTGCATGCAATGCAGGAGATCTGGGTTGGATCCCTGGGTCAGGAAGATCCTCTGGAGAAGGGAATGTCTACCCACTCCAGTATTCTTGTCTGGGGAATTCCATGGACAGAGGAGCCTGGCAGGCTACTGTCCATGGAGTCTCAAAGAGTCAAATGTGACTGAGTGACTAACACCTAGCATATAGTAAGTGATTAATAAGGCATTAATGAATGACAAATTGAAGTTATAAATGAACAGAAAATCTCTGGATGGAGGGAAGGCATAGAGGGAGAAGTTTAATTCCAGACTTTTAGTACATGTAATCACACTTCATACCCATAGAAGAATGGACCTTTAAGCACTGCAAGCTAAGTTTCTAAGCATGCAGAGCTGATATAGTTGCATTATTGGCAATAGATCTAATGCATTCTTAAGAATGAGATACATCATTAAATGAGATGCACTGGGAAACATAGCTCTTGCTCTGACGTAATGCCTGCGGAGCAGAGATATTTGCTTTTCTAGGGTGGGCTATCGCATGTCCTGAGGCAAACCGACATATTTCAGATTTATCAGGGCCAAATCATTCTGATCTTCTGCGGTGTCATTAGGGAGGATGTTGTCCTCACTTAGTATGAATGCCAGTTTTCCTGTTCAACCAGTTCCTCTTAATTAAGATGAAACTGCTATCCCTCCAGATGGAATCTCTTACTATAACTGTTCTATGTTTTAAAGAGTCCAAGATGGATCATGCAATAGGAGGAAAGGTCTTGTGTAATTAACCTGATTTGGATGAAACACTTTAGCTTCTGAAATTCTGCACTGTCCTCGTTCTCCTTTCCTTGGAATTCTAGACTCTAAGGCCTCAATATAGTCCTATGAATTGTCTAGTCAAAATCTCTGAATAGTTTCTCTAATTCTTCTTTGCCCTCTTCATTTGGAACTCACCTTCCCCGCTAAGAGTTCAGTTTCTCCCTCTGTTCAACTCATGGTTTTCTGTTCACCCATTCATTCATTCATTCACCCAACACATTCTGACTGGGTGCCTTCTGTGACCAGTCTCTATTCTTTATACTGAGGTTGTTGCAGTGCAAACCAGGTCTGTTCTCCCAATAACTGTCACTGAAGAGGTGGGAACACATTCACTCTCAAGTAATTGACTTTCATCTCTACATGACTTATTTCTATGTGTTTCAGGGATTCTGTTTCTGGAGTTTCAGCCCCCCATCCTGCCTCACGGTAATCTGCTGCTAGCACCTCAAACTCAGCCTCTCCTAGACTGAATTTACCCTCTTCCTCCCCACATCTGTTTTCTCCTGACTTCTCTGTTTTGTCAATGGTATCATCATTTTCCAGTCATCAGCCACAAAGCCTGAGAGAACCCCAGCTGCCTCCTTCTGTAGTCCCAATGCATCACCCAGCTCTCCCTATTCTTCTGACATCTGCCATTTCCTTTTCTCACCCACTGCCATGTACGAAGTTAGGATCCTCACTTCTAGCCTGGGCCACTGTGCCTTCTCACAATGGTATGCCATATTTCTTCCATTCACTTCCTCCTCCAGAGCATCCTAATTACCACTGACTAGTTAATCTTACGGAGAAGGCAATGGCCCCCCACTCCAGTACTCTTGCCTGGAAAATCCCATGGACAGAGGAGCCTGGTAGGCTGCAGGCCATGGGGTCGCTAAGAGTTGGACACGACTGAGCAACTTCACTTTCACTTTTCACTTTCATGCATTGGAGAAGGAAATGGAAACCCACTCCAGTGTTCTTGCCTGGAAAATCCCAGGGACGGTGGAGCCTGGTGGGCTGCCATCCATGGGCTTGCACAGAGTCAGACACGACTGAAGCGACTTGGCAGCAGTTGATCTTAGGGTCATGTCAGAGAGTACTGTCAGTGTTATGTAGACAAACTTCTATCTTTCCAAGAGGAGAGCATGGCGACCTACTCCAGCATTCTTGCCTGGAGAGTCTCATGGACAGAGGAGCCTGGAGGGCTACAGTCCATAGGGTGGCAAACAGTCAGAAGCAACTTAGCTCGCATGCATTCTATCTTTCTAAAGCATTTCTTTCAAAACTATTTTCCTACCATCATATGCCACAGCTATATGCAGTTTCAACTCCTTGATTTAGCAATCATTTGGTCTCATCTCTTTTCTCTAAGGATGTGTTCTCATGGTGTTTCTACACACCACCACCTCTGCCTTGGATCTTCTTTCTCCTCCCTCTTCAAGCATAAAAACTACTCCCCTTCTTTGCTCACCTTTCCTCCAAAATCACATATTAGAGCTCAGTGTTCAGAACACTGGTTTTGGAGTCAGACATACATAGTTCAAAATCATGTTCTACCAATTACAAGTTGTACAACTTTGAGATGGCTAAATAATGTAATAATATCTTAGTTTTCTTATCCCAAAATGTGAGAGGAAAAAAAAAAAAACTTTGCTTATGGAAGAGTTGTGAGGATTAAGTGAAATAATGCCC
This sequence comes from Budorcas taxicolor, assembly GCF_023091745.1. Lineage (NCBI taxonomy): Eukaryota > Metazoa > Chordata > Mammalia > Artiodactyla > Bovidae > Budorcas > Budorcas taxicolor. The sequence continues at coordinate 18,551,346 of NC_068912.1, forward strand.
AGCTCATAGTATCTGATTTATCTCACCATCAAACCTGTATGCCAAGCAACGGAAATTCCAAGCTACATGTGGCTCAGCTGGTAAAGAATCCGCCTGCAATGCAGGAGACCTGGGTTTGATCTCTGGGTTGGGAATATCCCCTAGAGAAGGGAAAGACTACCCCCAGACTGTAGAGTCCATAGGGTCACAAAGAATCAGACACGACTGAGCGACTTTCACTCACTCACTCACTCCTAGTAGTAAAAGGTTCTAATGTGGCCTGTATAACTGTGAGCACTCCTTAAGCATCATAGCCTCAGGCTGCCAGGGAGGTAGGAACCCCGTAATCATATGCCTTCCTGCTCTGTGAGATGATTCCCACCTTTTCTGCTCAAATAGTGTTTTCTCAGCCAGGCCTTCTCTGGTCCCCATCTAAAATCTCCATAAAATTTCAGTTCACATCTGTACATCTATCTTCTTTATTTTCATCACAACGCTTTTTACTATGTGGAGTAATCTGACTTTCCTGCTCACTTTGTTGACTTTCTTTGCCCTAAAAGGTAAGGTCCATGCAGGCAGAGTCGTGGTCTCACTCTTCATCCTGTCCCAGAACCACAAAAGGCTTCTGACAAAGTTGAGTAACTGCATAAACAAGTGAGTTTCTGCCTCCCAAGTGTCTTCATCCTTCAGAACAAACACAGAACCCTTCTCTATGAAGTTTTGTGAATAACTCAGTCCACAGTCACTTACCTTCATTGGAAGTCCTGTAACAAATTGGGTTAAAGGACTTGTAACCCAATTGTTACAAGAATTATACTTGGGTTTGACTTAACTAATTTTCATATTAATAAGTGGTTCAGTTCAGTTTAGTCACTCAGTTGTGTCTGACTCTTTGCAAGCCCGTGAACCACAGCATACCAGGCCTCCTTGTCCATCACCAACTCCCAGAGTTTACCCAAACTCATGTCCATTAAGTCGGTGATGCCATCCAACCATCTCATCCTCTGTCATCCCTTTTTCCTCCTGCCCTCAATCTTTCCCAGCATCAGGATCTTTTCAAATGAGTCAGCTCTTCACATCAGGTGGCCAAATAACTGGAGTTTCAGCTTCAACATCACTCGTTCCAATGAACACCTAGATCTCCTTGCAGTCCAAGGGACTCTCAAGAATCTTCTCCCACACCACAGTTCAAAAGCATCAATTCTTTGGTGCTCAGCTTTCTTTATGGTCCAACTCTCACATCATACATGACCACTGGAAAAACCATAGCATTGACTACACGGACCTTTGTTGACAAAGTAATGTCTCTGCTTTTTAATATGCTGCTTAGGTTGGTCATGACTTTCCTTCCAAGGAGTAAGCGTCCTTTAATTTCATGGCTGCAATCACCATCTGCAGTGATTTTGGAGCCCAAAAAAATAGTCAGCCACTGTTTCCACTGTTTCCCCATCTATTTGCCATGAAGTGATGGGACTGGATGCCATGATCTTAGTTTTCTGAATGTTGAGCTTTAAGCCAACTCTTTCACTCTGCTCTTTCACTTTCATCAAGAGACTCTTTAGTTCTTCTTCACTTTCTGCCATAAGGGTGATGTCATCTGTATATCTGAGGTTACTGACATTTCTCCCAGCAATCTTAATTCCAGCTTGTGCTTCTTCCAGCCCAGCTTTTCTCATGATGTACTCTGCATATAAGTTAAATAAGCAGGGTGACAATATACACCCTTGATGTACTCCTTTTCCCATTTGGAACCAGTCTGTTGTTCCATGTCCACTTCTAACTGTTGCTTTCTGACCTGCATGCAGGTTTCTCAAGAGACAGGTCAGGTGGTCTGGTATTCCCATCTCTTTCAGAATTTTCCACAGTTTATTGTGATCCACAGTGTCAAAGGCTTTGGCATAGTCAATAAAGCAGAAATAGATGTTTTCTGGAACTCTCTTGCTTTTTCGATCATCCAGCGAATGTTGCCAATTTGATCTCTGGTTCCTCTGCCTTTTCTAAAACCAGCTTGAACATCTGGATGTTCACAGTTTACATATTGCTGAAGCCTAGCTTGGAGAATTTTGAGCATTACATTACTAGCATGTGAGATGAGTGTAGTTGTGTGGTAGTTTGAACATTCTTTGGCATGGCCTTTCTTTGTGATTGGAATGAAAACTGACCTTTTCTAGTCCTGTGGCCACTGCTGAGTTTTCCAAATGTGCTGTCATGTTGAGTGTGGCACTTTCACAGCATTTTCTTTTAGAATTTGAAACAGTTCAACTGGAGTTCTATCACCTCCACTAGCTTTGTTCATAGTGATGCTTCCTAAGGCCCACTTGACTTCACATTCCAGGATGTCTGGCTCTAGGTGAGTGATCACACCATTGTGATTATCTGGGTCATGAAGATCTTTTTTGTACAGTTCTGTGTATTCTTGCCACCTCTTCTTAATATCTTCTGCTTCTGTTAGGTCCATACCATTTCTGTCCTTTATTGAGCCTATCTTTCATGAAATGTTCCCTTGGTATCTCTAATTTTCTTGAAGAGATCTCTAGTCTTTCCCATTCTATTGTTTTCCTCTATTTCTTTGCATTGATCGCTGAGGAAGGCTTTCTTATATCTCCTCGCTATTCTTTGGAACTCTGCATTCAAATGGGTACATCTTTCCTTTTCTCCTTTGCTTTTCACTTCTCTTCTTTTCACAACTATTTGTAAGGCCTCCTCAGACAGCTGTTTTGCTTTTTCACATTTCTTTTTCTTGGGGATGGTCTTGATCCCTGTCTCCTGTACAATGTCATGAACCTCCATCCATATTTTATAAGGTACTCTATCAGATCTAGTCCCTTAAATCTATTTCTCACTCCTACTGTATAATCATAAGGGATTTGATTTAGATCATACCTAAATGGTCTAGTGGTTTTCCCTACTTTCTTCAATTTAAGTCTGAATTTGGCAATAAGGAGTTCATGATCTGAGCCACAGTCAGCTCCTGGTCTTGTTTGTGCTGACTGTATAGGGCCTCTCCATCTTTGGCTGCAAAGAATATAATCAATCTGATTTCAATGTTGACCATCTAGTGATGTCCTTATGTAGAGTCTTCTCATGTGTTGTTGAAGAGGGTGTTTGCTATGACCAATGTGTTCTCTTGGCAAAACTCTATTAGCCTTTGCCCTGCTTCATTCTGTACTCCAAGGCCAAATTTGCCTGTTACTCCAAGTGTTTATTGACTTCCTACTTTTGCATTCCAGTCCCCTATAATGAAAAAGACATCTTTTGGGGGTGTTAGTTCTAAAAGGTCTTGTAGGTCTTCATAGAACCATTCAACTTCAACTTCTCCTGCATTACTGGTCAAGACATAGACTTGGATGTATACCATGATATTGATTGGTTTGCCTTGGAAATGAACAGAGATCGTTCTGTCGTTTTGGTGATTGCGCCCAAGTACAATAACAACAGCTACAGTTAATTGGGTATTCATTGTGCTAAGTGGATTTACACACATTATCTCATTTAATTTCTTTTGCAACCGTAGAGAGTAGGTTAAATTTTACAAATGAAGAAACTGAGGTTTCAGAGGACTTACACAACTTATATATTTTTTTACATATCTATCTATTCTTTTTCAGATTCCTGTCCCTTACAGGTTATTACAAAATTCTGAGTTGATTTCCTTGTACTAGTTAATAGGTCCTTGTATTTATCTAATATATATATATATATATATATATGTATATATATATATATATATATACACACACACACACAAACACACACACAGAGTAGTGTGCATACAGGCTTCCCTGGCTCGCAGGTAAAGAATCCACCTGTCAATGCAGGAGAAGTGGGAGAGCCAGAGTCAATCCCTGGGTCAGGAAGATCCTCTGGAAGAGGAAATGGCAACCCACTCAATTATTCTTGCCTGTATAATTTTATGAATAGAGGAGCCTGGTGGGCTACAGTCTATGGGGTTGCAAAGAGTCAGACACAACAGAGCAACTGAGCAGTCATAAAGGACACAAAAAATTCTCATCTAAATTCATTTGAACCCTTGTAGTGCTTATCTATGTCCTGTTCTGTTTTTTATTTTCCTGTATTTGTATATAATATATGTGTCCATTTGTGACATTATTTCTTGTATGTGATATTATCATTCATATCTCGTATGTTGGTTTACCATGTTTCTCAAATCAGACTATAACGTCCTTGTGGTCAAGACATACATTTGTGCATCTCCTAGAATTGTTTCATTCAATATTTTACACATGATACACTAATTAACATCCATTTACTTATTAACTTTTAATATGTTCCTGGAACAGTTTAAATGCTAGGAATGCAACGACAAATAAACAATAAATAAACATTGTCTTTAAATAATTAATTGGGTGCCATTATTCCCTGGTGGCTCAGTGGTAAAGAACTCACTTGTCAACGCAGGAGACATAGGTTCAATCCCTGAGTCAGGAAGATCCCCTGGAGAAGGAAATGGCAACCCACTTCAGTCTTCTTGACTGGGAAAATCCCATGGACAGAGGAGGCTGGCAGGCTATTTTCCATGGGGTTGAAAAAGAGTTGGACACAACGTAGTGACTAAACAACAGTAACATTCAACTATCCCAGTGTGCGGATTAAGATGTGGCTCTTCAGATGCATAAAGCAAACTATGGTTACCAGGGGCTACGCAGCTGGTAGGAATAAATTGAGAAACTAGGAAAGACATATGCACACTACTCTATATAAAATAGATAACTAGTAAGGACCTCTTGTAAGGCACAGGGAATTCCACTCAAGACTCTGTAATGGCCTGTATGTGAAAAGAATCCAAAACAGAGTGGATATACAAATGGGCTTCCCAAGTGGCACTAGTGGTAATGAGCCCAATTGCCAGACTTGAAGAGACGCGGATTCAATCCCTTGGTCAGGAAGATGCCCTGGAGAAGGCTAGGGCAACCCACTCCAGTAGTCTTACCTGGAAAATCCCCTGGACAGAGGAGCCTGATGGGTGACAATCCACAGTGTCACAAAGAGTATGACATGACTGAAGCGACTTAGCACACACGCATGTGTGTGTGTAACTGATTGACTTTGCTGTACATCTAAGACTAACACAACATTGTAAATTATACTCTAATTATGTTTTGTTTTGTTTTTTAGAAAGAAGTGGCTCTTGGCTTTCTTGGAGAGCAGTACAAACACTAGTCCAGAGACTGCCACTTCTTGGCTGAAAAACCTCAGATGTATCAGGTAAACTCTCAGAGCCTCCCCCAATCTGTTAAACAGAATATATAATATGTCTTATAGACTGTGAAAGAGATATGTGAAAACACCTTAAAAACTGCTAAGTTCTATATAAGTTGCTTTTTTATTACTGTAATAACATAAATTAAGCAGGAACTGGATCCATCATGAATAAAATACTCTCACCAAAGCTGACACTGTCTTACTGATCATTTTCAGCCTTATTCTCCAAAGATGATAAGAAACCTGATTCTGCTTGTCACATTGTACTTGGGTAACAAACTTTGAGTAGAATTTCATGTTGCCAACTCCCCTCAGGTCCAGCATTCCCAGGGGTGACTGCCACCACCTCCAAGGGAATGCCTGTGCCACTAATACAGCTTTACTTGCTGTTGGAAATCAGAAAAGGCTACGTGGCCATGAGCAGAGAGCTCTAGCCCATCCAAAGTAGTTCTCTGGGTTTCTGTAATAGAACTATTCTTAGAATGCCCAAACCTCTCTCATCAGAGTGTCCCTGCAGTGGCCTGCTGGGGGTCAGGGACACTTGAACCTGGCAGTTCCATCTCACAGCCAGCCATTTAATTCATATCTTTGTGCCTCATGTTCAAGGGCATGTACTCCCATTGGGCTCACATGTCTCTCAGTGAATCACCATCTTTCTTTGCCAAAACTCATGCCTCAGCTTCCTGATTAAGGGTCGCCTCCCACCTTGAGGCTGGTTTTCCAATCTGTCTGTTCTGAGTCAGGCAGTTCTCCCTTCCCGCCTCACCTCTCCACCAAGTTCCAGGGATTTTTGCCTCAACACACATCACTGGTGTGGGAGTGTCAGGTCCATGGGTGATGTCATTTGTTTGTAAACAATTTCCACAAATCATCTCCCACTGAAAACTACAGAGTCTAAGAGATGGAAACAAAAGACCCTCCCATCCAGAGTGGGACTGCCTTTCAGAGCCTCCCTGACAGGTGTCATTGAGTCTCAACTTTAGATGAATCAATGAAACATTTCTGACCTTGCCTCTAAGCAAATAACTTGGGCTGGGTGGATGCCGTGACAGAGTTTACCAGTCACTGGGTCATGGATGGAGCAGCAGCCAAGAAGCCAAGCTTCAATTTTCTAAGAGTCTGGGTGTGTCTTCAGAGGCCAGAGTGTGATGGTAATTTCTAAAGCAGGAGAATATGACACCTTGAGTCTGAGAAGATGGGCTTTGGAGTCAGACAGACCCCAGTTCAAATCTCATCACCCTCACTCACCCTCGGGGGGCCTAGGACTTTCACTAGCTGTGCAGTTTTGGCCAAGTCACTGAAACTGATCCCCAGTTTCATCATCACCTAAAAAATAGGGAACTTCATGTCTATATATTGAGATTATTGTGAGGATTTAAATGAGATAATATATGCAACACGACTAACCTTGTGGCCAAGGAAGCATGAGAACAGAGTGAATGCCCAACAAATGGTAACTATTGTCACTGTTATTAACACCGTTATTATCACCTCATCCCTTGTGAGCCCAGCAGACACTGCTACAGAGGACACTGTTGTGTTTCCTCTTCCTGAAATGACTGAATGAGGTCTGATCCTGATACCTCAGGATGGGGTATCAGAGCTACTCAGGATGGCTCCATCACAGCCATCACCTCTAGAGAACGACATTCCCACATTTCCGTGCCCAGCACTTATCCTGCAGGGTCCCGAAAACCCATGGCTCCCTGTTGGACCTCAGCTGCATGACAGGCTTTGCCAACTGGCAAAGCAGTTGGCTAGTGATCCTCTGTACCAAAAGTTAAGTCTCAGCTCACCTGATTCCAAAGCCCCTTAAGAACTGCAGTTCCAAACCTTTGCCCCCACAGCTACCTGTGCCTGATGGATAGGAGAGTGAGCACCTCCATGGAGCAAGGCTCTGGAAGGCTTTCCAGGGCCAAGCAGAGCAGTTAGGAGCATAAGTCCTGGTTTGTCCATCATGCATTGGCTGAATGACTTTCAACCGCTCCTTAACCTCAGTTTCTCTTCTGTAAAATGGGGCTAACAGCACCTACCTCTTTGAGTCACTGTAAGATGATCCATGTCCCATAAAGCCCTCAGAACACTGCCTGGCTCCTGCTATCAAGATTAAGTACCAGAAAGCCACTCTTATGCAGGCATGAATTTCAGTTTCCCACCATTTACAAATCTGCCAAGCCAGAGGATGGAGTAACAGAACATGATGATAAATACACAAACGAAAGAACAAATAACAAAGGGAGTGCTCTCAGGAGGTAGAAGCTTTATTATGACATGTCTTCAAACATCAAATCAGTAAGCATTTATTGAGCGCCAACTGTGTGCAAGCCCACGCAGACAGCAAAGTCTACCCACGGCTTTCAGGTTCCCAAGGAGAAAAAGTACACGTGGGTCAGGGAGCTTTGTGAGGCTAAATACAGAGTGGGTGTCCAAGGGCAGTTAGCTTTGCAGGGAGGCAAACTCTGAGGCCCCGCCTCTCAGGGGAGCGCAGTACGGAGGGGCACAGGCGCGGGGGTGGGAGCAGCTCTCACGAGGGTATGGAAGTGGCCTCAGCATCCGCAGCAGCCGGAGGAGCTGGAGTATTGGGACCTCTGGCTGCTGCCTCCGCAGCAGCCACAGCAGCCGCAGCCACGTCTACCCTGCCGGCGGCGCCTCCTGGGGAAGCAGCAGCAACCGACAGAGCTGGAGCCGCCGCAGCCACAGTCTCCGCAGCAGCCAGAGGCCCCGCTTGAGCCGCAGCAGCCGTTCCCGCAGCACCCAGAACTGCAGGAGGAGGTGTCGGGCGCCGGGGCGGGCGTCGGGGCGGGACAAGGGGTGGGCCCCTGAGAAGAGCCTTTGGCGCTCTGCTGAGAGGACATGGTCACGGAGAACCTGGAAGAGAAGCAGCTTTTCATATGCGAGTTCTGTTTCGGACAGACACACATACACACGCGCACACACACACACACACACACACACACACACACACACACACACACCAAGAAAAAGGGGAAGCAAAGGAAAACCCCCAAACAGGTATTTCAGTGAGTGCGTTCCCCTAAGTTAAAACCTGCCTAGATGAGCCACAGCCTATGAAAAGAAATCAATGGTTACCCATTTTCTCAGACTAGAGTAAGGACCACCCAAGTTCTTTACAGTGGAAAAGAAAGGATATTGTGGCAATCTTTCTGTCTGATTCAGTCCAAAATCTTCTTCCGTCTCTTTTCCCCTCACCCATTTCTCTGTAGCCATAGGCCTTCAAGTGTTGTTCGCCTAGCCATCAGCATTGCATTAACACTAATGGGGTTTCCACAGGGGCTCAGTGGTAAAGAGTCCACTTGCCAAGCAGGAGACTCAGGTTAGATCCCTGGGTCGGGGCAGATCCCCTGGAGAAGGAATGGCAACCCACTCCAGTTATTCGTGCCTGGATATTCCCATGGACAGAGGAGCCTGGTGGGCTCTACTCCACGGGGTCGCAAAAAGCCAGACATGACTAAGTGACTAAACGGCGATGACAGGTAGAAAATACTCCAGTCACACATGCATCTGTCTGTCCCAGTCATTTGGGTCTAAAGGATCCACAAACACCAGAAGCATGTCCTGGCCTATGCCTGTCATCCCCCACGACCATAAGGCAAAGGAGAGTGGGGCAAAGGATGGAAATACATCTCAGTCCAGGGAGCCAAAGATCTGGGTTCTAGCAGAGTCACATCTCTGCTGTAGACTTGCTGTGGAACCGTGCAGCTGCCCACCCCCAATCCAGCTTCTATGTGCTCAGAGGGCAAGGTCAGCTCGCTTGAAGCTGGGGGCCCTCTCCAGGGCCTTCCTCCTACATCTCCCCACTAGCTGTGTTCTGCCTTCTCCTCCCTTCTGTCTTCAACTCTTCCCATCCTCCTCCCCCAAGTTCCACTTGGAGACTTACCAGACCCTGGCTTCGTTGGAAGACTCACTCAGTTTTCCAGCTGGAGTGGGCCACCTGCTAAGCAGTGGATTGAGCAGTGTCCAGCCAGAGAACCTTTTATAAGAGCCCAGTTAGGCACTGGCTCTTGGGAGGGGCCCATTTCCCAACAGACATGGTCAGCTGACACATCCCAGAGACATTCATCACTCAGGTAGCCCCGTAGGTGGTGCACGTGTGTATTCAAGTCACCTCACAGAGGTGCCAGGATTGCTGTAGCATGTTTACTTTCCAAATAGAACTCTGTTCATAGCTGGGAGGGCTGTGTGTGTGCTAAGACAGGGCCTGGGGGCCCAAGTGAGGAGAGGTCTGGCACTCTCCTTTGCCTTTTTCTACAGTGTCCAGTCATACACATAAACACACACACTGTCCCCCTGTTCACACACTCATCCCAAGGTAGTTATCTAGGTGGTCGTTTGTAGTCTAGTTGGTATCTTGGTTCACATCTCTCAGGATCTTCGTGCTTAGCCCCTCAAGGAAGACCACAGTTTATGGGAAAAGCCTGGTGGGTTTCATCCAAATGCTTCCAGGTGGGACTGAGTGAAGATGATGGTGGAGATGTGCCTATGGGAATCTCAGTGGCAATTCCTCTCTGTCACTGAAGACAAGAAGAAGAACCCAAGCAAAGTTATGGAACAGTTAAGACCAGGAAAGCTGTGAATGCAGTCAGGTTATCTGTCACACTCCCATATAGCCCTGATGGACCTAAAAGAAAAACTCATGCAGGATGCTGGTCCAGGTGACAAACACTAAGTCAGATTGTGAGACTCTCTGCTCCTGACCTCATCTCAAACTCCCTTCAAAGATAAGTTCTCCCTGGGGCCACTGCCTGATGTGAAGAGAAAGAAGGGAAGAAGGAAGAAAAAGGAAGGGAGAAAGAAAAAGAAAAGGAGGAAGGAAGGAAAGAAAGAGAAAGGAGGGAAGGCAGTGTGGAGAAAGAGGGTGGAGGGAGGCTAGGAGACCTGTCCCAAGGTCCAAGGTGTCCATCAAATGGTAGAATAACTAGGCCTGTAGAATAACTAGGGCTTCCCTGGTGGCTCAGATGGTAAAGAATCCATCTGCCGTGCAAGAGAAACAGATTCAGTCCCTGGATTGGGAAGATCCCCTGGAGAATGGAATGCTACCCACTCCAGGGGATCTTCTCCAATATTCTGCCTGGAGAACTTTATGGACAGAGGAGCCTGGCAGGCTATAGTCCATGTGTTGCAAAGAGTCAGACACAACTGAGAAACTAACATACATACAGAATAACCAACTTTTAAGAATTGGGAGAGATTTTGGAGGTTAACTGGTATCAGAACTGCTTCTTAATCAGTGCAGCTGCCCACAACCATGAATGTAAGGTAAAAGAGAAATCCAAGACTAAGAAGTTAAGAATTGATGGTGAGACAGGTTTGGGAATGAGTGAGCTGGGTGTGGCAGACAAGGAAAGGTAAGTCACGAAAAGATACCAATTTCGTTTAACGTGGCTTTAGAGCCTGATTAACAGGTTGCATGTACCTAGGGCCACCTGTTAGTGAGTACAGATGAAACATTAGAGAGGTGAGGTCAGTAGTAGAAAAGAGAAGGAAGTGATGGAGTAACAAGATGGAGACAGGACCTCCTCTGGGAGATGATTTGGGCAAGTACATGCTCGTTGTATGGACTTGCTATAGCCTCATATACTAACGTTCATTACCCATCACCTCTAACTCTTATCGAAGGAAGGGCTAATTGTTCATCTTGAACATAAAAGACTGATTCAGAATTATTTCTATCACTAACTTTTTGAGTCTTTCCTGAAGGAATCAGCCTATTCCTAAAGGAAAAACCCAACCCAGTGACAGAAGCTCCCGGGGCTCTTGCCTCCATCCCCTCCTCACACGCATCACCCCCTGACCCCAACCAAAGTGGTGCAGAGGAAGGAATCCTTGTTGGTTCCCTGTGCTCAGACGCTTAGTCATGTCTGACTCTTTGCAGCCCGATGGGTTATAACCCGCCTGGCTCCTCTGTTGATGGGATTTCCCAGGCAAGAATACTGGAGTAGGTTGCCATTTCCTTCTCCAAGGGATCTTCCTGACCCAGGGATTGAACCCACATCTCCTACATCTCCTACACTGGCAGGTGGATTCTTTACCACTGAGCCACCTAAGAAGCCCCTCTTGGTTCCCTGCTCAGACTCAAACTCTGGCTTTCAGGAGCCAGAGGAAATGGACTCAGAAAATCCATACCTGCCTCCTAAACTCATCCCCCAGAAACTAACCTCCATCAGCTCTCCTCTCTAGTCAATTAACAGAAGCACCCAGGATTATAATAATCAGTAAAGTAAAGGTGTTTATTCCCTGGAGACCACTTTGTGTGATCTTATTGCCTGTGACTAGGAAATAAAAGGTGTGTGTTTTTAATAATCAACAATGCTGGAAGGAAACCCTCTCAGAGTCATCTCACTGTGACCTTTCTGGGTCCCACCATCTCCTGTTGGAAAATCTTGTTCCCAGCCCTTCTCATGGGAAGCTTGTGTCAGAGTAATGGTCTCCAACGTGATTCTTTCCTTCAAGCTTAAAGTCCCCTCCTTCAGATCACAAAGAAATATTGTTTCCCAGAGGTCTAAGTAGTTTTGGTGCAAAATCTGTTTCCCAAACTGACTTTTTAAGTGTTGACTTGTATTTAGAAGAAGGGGAGGGAAGATGGCTTGAGGCAGTCGGTAGGGAGTGGGAGAGGTGAACAAAACAATCAGGAGGCAGTGACACCGGGAATAAAAAGCTTTATCGTTACAGTGATAACCCAAATTCCAAACTGAGTCCTCCAAAGAACTATCTAGTGGGAAATCAGGCCAGTGAGTATCAGAGGTTAAACCTCTAGACCTCACCATGGAAAGAACGTGGCAGGAAGAAGAGGGACGTTCTGGGTGTTTGAGAAGCCCTTCCATTCTCTTCCAGTCTTCCAAGCCAGAAAAAGAGAAGACTCAGGCTGGGCAGGTCATCAGCTCTTTGAATCCTGCAGTGTTGCTCTTCAGTTGGTCTTCATGACCCAGTTCAGCAGCAGCCCCCAGAGGAGCAGCCCCCAGAGCAGCTGCCTCCAGAGCAGCAGCCAGAGCCCCCAGTGCAGCAGCCGGAGCCCCCAGAGTGCTGGCCACCACCACTGCCACAGCAGCCCGAGCTCTGGTGTCGGTGTCGAAGAGATCTGCGAAGCTTGTGGTGGCTCAGGCAGCAGCCTCCACCCCCAGAGCTGCAGCAGCCCCCGGAGCTGGGGGCACAGCAGGAAGACGCTGGAGGGGGACACGGGGCTGGGCACTTGGGAGGACACTTAGGAGTGCACTTGGGTGGGCATTTGGGGGGACACTTGGGCGGGGGCTGGCACTGCTGCTGGTTTTGCTGGCAGGACATCTTGGCAGGAACTGAATGGAGCTGGAAGAAAATAGAGAAATTTTAAGTTCAACTAACCCAAAATAACTTCCTTACATTTAAAACTGAACTGTAATTTCACAAGATTTCTTCTATATGGTGATCAGATTTTAAAACCCAGTCTCCCCAAATGAGTTACAAGAGATACGCAAAGAGTTTCAACCTAGGAATGCCATAATTTCAAATGAACTTTTTGCAGCTTCAGAAAGATGCCAATCCTTTTCCTTCTCCTAATCCTCTCTCCCCTTTCCAGCAGAAACTTCCCTGCCAAATCCACTTTTCTCGTTGTCTTCCTTAAAGACTGTCTTCAGCCTCCACCCAGGGCTTCTCTCTGCCCAAAGCACCAGCACCAAGAGTCCCTCCTGGTCCTTTACCTTGTTCAACACTGGAGCAGATTACCCTGGAGGCAGGTGGACTGAGGTGCTGCCAGGAGCTTCTGCCTTTTATACAGGTTCAGCTCTGACCTGGCATCAGGCAATGCCAACCAAGGGCAGGATGCTGATAGCATCTTTCCCAAGGGGCAAAGGTGACTACCCTCCCCTCACATCCCAAGGACCCAATTCCTCCCTCCATAAGTATGTCAAGTATTAACCCACAGGAAGATCCCCTGAGAATTGCTGGCCTCTAACTAAGATAACGATGCACTCAATGCCTGTCGGTCTCACAAGCATCTCTGCTATGTTCCTGATTTCCCAACCTCAGTCAATAGGGTTCTAGACCTCTGCGAAGGGAAGTACTCTCTTCTCTTTGGTATAGGAAATGGAGGGAAAATTCCCAACATGGAAATTAAATGGACCTTTTGGAATAAAGATACCGACCCAAAATAAAGTGCCAAGCCCAGGCCAACTATCTAATGTGACTTTTTCATTCTTAGATGATGCCATGTTGTTGCTGCTATTTAGTCACTAAGTTGTGTCCAACCCTTTGCAGCCCCGTGGACTGTAGCCCACCAGGCTCCTCTGTCCATGGGATTTCCCAGACAAGAATACTGAAGTGAGTTGCTGTTTGCTTCTCCAGGGGATCTTCCCAACCTGGAGATTGACCTTGCATCCCTGCATTAGCAGGCAGATTCTTTACCACTGAGCCACCAGAGAGGCCCAGTTGATGCCATAGTCTGGACTAGGAATGCCTGCTATCTCAGTGCTGCTATTTCAGGCAGGCCCCACACAGATGGTATGGGTGGTTGGCTTCTCTCCTTACCTGAACCTGCTCGACCAAAAGAACTCACAAGGAGCACTGACTCAGCAATAATAATCCCTTTGGAAGGAAAGAAGTCTCAGAATGGCTTCTCTTTCCACACGTGGCCCTAAAGAAGGCATCTGTGGTCTGCCCACGGTGAGGTGGCAGGACCGGGCATGTGCTGAGGGTGAAGTTGGAGAACTAGACATCGGTGGAAGTTGCCAGAAGTGAGGCCTAGGTTCTGGTCAACTCTAAGAAAAGAGCATCCAGCCTGAGAAAATCCTTTTTGTATAGAAAACCTGATTGGGGTTAGAGGGGTGCGGAAGACATAGGTTTTGCAAGCCTGCGATGGAACCCTGCAAACAATGTCCTGAGGGCAGGTTAGGTCCCCACTAAAGTCATCAAACTTTAGTTAGCTGATAAGGCAGTCAAAATATGGCATGTTCACAATGAAAACTGCAGTGAGAGGAAGTAAGACAGGGAGAAATACCTCAGCTCTAAGCTGGACACTGTCTGGCACCAATTCCCAGATTTGCAAACTCAGGCAGGTTATTTAAGCATCACTATAAAAAGGGGCTTCCAGCTTTTGCATTCCAGTCTCTTATGGTGAAAAAGAAATCTCTTTTTTTCCTTCATCCAGATTTATAGTCTTTCTGATCATTATGATTTTCATGTAAGCAAGTTGCCAAAATACATTAGCTCTGATTTTATACAGACTCTAAAAGTTAGGATACAAAAAGCATATAAACATCTACCAATACCAAAATCTTTATGACCCTATAATTCCATGGAGTAAGAAAAAGGGCACAGGTAAGGAATACAAATAAATTAAAATCTAAAGATTTCATTTGATTATTTATTAAAATCCACTGACAAAGTAAAAGGAATGTTAAGCCTTTATAAAAAATTGTGAACACAAAGTGACAATGTTTTCTTCCATTTCCTGCCCATATCCTTAGCTCAACAATCAGTGGAGATGGCCAGCTTCTTCAGATGGTCCATGAACACCTGCGGGCTAATGTCATCAGTGAGGATGGGTGCTCCTGTTTCCTGTCCCCAAGCATACAGGTTATTGTGTGTCTGAGACGGATTCACTTTGGACAAAAGAAGTCAAGCCTGGCTGCCCCTGTGCTCCATGTGAATGCATTGCAGCACCTGGAACCACGCCTGCAGGATCTCCTGTGCATTGTCCAGGGGCGCCTGCAGGAGGTGCTTAAAGTTTTCGTACTTGGACATGTCCTGGTAGCCTGCTTTCCGCCACTGGGCTATGGTCTCACTAAGATAAATGACAATTTGAAAGAAAGTGTCCATGAGCGGAATTCTGTCAGCAAGAATGCTGCTGCTGTCCAGGAGCACAGGCTCTGGGGGCCCGTGGAAGGAGTAAGAATACAGGATGGGCTGGATCATGATGAGGGACTGGGTGAGATCCTGCCAGGCACAGTGGTGCCGATAATAAAACGACTCATCAGGGCTGTTGTTGAAGACTTGAAGGAATGGAGACCTTCTAAGATGGAACATGAACTGAGGGTGTAGAGAGAAGGAATCTGATAACCTAAATGACACGGGGTCTTCTTCGTTATACTGTCCAAACTTCTGACACAACCGGATGAGCTGTCGATCCAGCCACCGGAGCATGTCCGGACCCTCCTCCGACTTGGCTTGGAACACCCCCCAGCCGCGCCATCAGCGTCGCAGCCGCCTCCTGGTCAAACGCCGCTTCGATGTGCTTCAGCTGGCTCTGCATATCTGCCCGACTGCGGGCAACGGTGGTCACACCGATGCGCTGCTGGGTGCTGGAGTGCTGGTAGTGCGTGACGAACTGGATGGAGCCTCGGCCTCCTTGCAGGATCCGGGCGTTGTGCTGGTTGACTACTTCAAAGTAGATGTGAGTGTCGTTGTGGGATCCAGGCCACAGATTTTCCACTGACTCGTGCTACTAACACCAAGCTCGTTTTCTGATACACACGGTCCTTTCACATTCAGAGATGCACAGGGTCTGGTGGCTCCCACAACCTTCAGCTCCCTTGAGGTCTTTACTTCCAAAGTAGCACCAAATGCCATTTGGTGTTCGTTCTAGAAGGTCTTCTAAGTCTTTATAGAATTGTTCAGCTCTGGCATTAGTGGTTGGGACATAGACTAGGATCACTGTGATATTGAATGGTTTACCTTGAAAATGAACAGAGATCTGTCATTTTTGAGACTGCGCCCAAGTACTGCCTTTCCCACTCTTTTGTTCACTATGAGGCCTACCCCATTTCGTCTAAGGGATTCTTGCCCACAGTAGTAGATATAATGGTCATCTGAATTAAATTAGCCCATTCCAGTCCATTCTAGTTCACTGATTCCTAAAATGTTGATGTTTACTCTTGGCATCTCCTGTTTGACCACTTCCAATTTATCTTGATTCATGGACCTAACATTCCAGGTTCCTATGCAATATTGTACTTTACAGCATAGGGCTTTACTTCCATCACCAGTCACATCCACAACTAAGCATTGTTTTTGCTTTGGCTCCATCTCTTCATTCTTTATGTAGTTATTTCTCCACTGATCTCTAGTAGCATATTGGGCACCTACTGACCTCAGGAGTTTGTGTTTCAGTGTCATATCTCTTTGCCTTTTCATACTGTTCCTGGGTTGTCGAGGCAAGAATACTGAAGTGGTTTGCCTTTCTGTTCTCCAGGTGACCACATTTTGTCATAACTCTCCACCATGACCCATCCGTCTTGGGTGGCCCTACATAGCATGGCTCATAGTTTCATTGAGTTAGACAAGGCTGTGGTCCTTGTGATCAGTTTGATTAGTTTTCTGTGATTGTGGTTTTCATTCTATCTGCTCTCTGATGGATAAGGATAAGAGGCTTCCTGATGGGAGTGACTGACTTTGGGGGAAACTGGTTCTTGTTCTGATGGGTGGTGCCATGCTCAGTAAATCTGTAATCCAATTTTCTTCCATGGGTGGGGCTGTGTTCCCTCCATGTTGTTTGGCCTGTGGCCAAACTATGGTGAAATAAAAGTGAAAGTCACTCATTTGTGCCCCATGGACTGTACAATCCATGGAATTCTCCAGGCCAGAATACTGGAGTGGGTAAACTTTCCCTTCTCCAGGGGATCTTCCCAACCCAGGGCTCAAACCCAGGTCTCCTGCATTGCAAGCAGATTCTTTACCAGCCGAGCCAGAAGGGAAGACCAGTAATGATAAGGGCTTCCCTGATAGCTCAGTTGGTAAGGAATCCACCTATAATGCAGGAGACCCTGGTTCAATTCCTGGGTTGGGAAGATCCCCTGGAGAAGGGATAGGCTACCCACTCCAGTATTCTTGGGCTTCCCTTGTGGCTCAGCTGGTAAAGAGTCCACCTGCAATGTGGGAGACTTGGGTTCGATCACTGGGTTGGGAAGATCCCCTGAAGAAGTGAAAGGCTATCCACTCCAGTATTCTGGCCTAGAGAATTCCATGGACTGTATAGTCCATGGAGTTGCAAAGAGTCAGACACGACTGAGCAACTTTCACTTAAATGAAGATAATGGCGACCTCCTTCAAAAGGACTTGTGCACCCACTGTTGTATTCAATGCCTCTGACCCTGCAGCAGGCTGTGCATTTCTGCCACATCGCCCCACACTTCTACCAGAGATTGCTGGACACTCATAGGCAAATCTGGCTCAGTCTCTTGTGGATACACTGTTCCTTTCTCCTGGCTCCTGGTACACACAAGGTTTTGTTTGTACCCTCCAAGAGTCCGTTTTCCCAGTCCCACTGGCCTCCAAATTTAGATTCCCTGGGGATTCTCAGGGATTTTGCCAGATCCCCAGGTTAGAAAATCTGCTGTGGGTCCTATGATTTTCATAACAGTGTGAGAATTTCTTTGGTATAATTGTTCTGCAGCTTGTGGGTCATTTGCTTGACGGCTCTATGGTGGGGTATTTTGGAAACAGTGGAAGACAAGTCCAGGCCAATAAAGTTGAATTGTTGGTTGCAGAAGTAATCCCAAACAGTTTTATAGTAAGCATGGATTCCCTTGGAAGTGACTTTATTTCAAGAGGAAAATTGATCATTTTATTTTAGTTGACTAAGAAACAAACAAAAAAATTTTTGATGGGGATAGTCCTGCAGTTTCTCACTTGGCACAGCTGTGAAATAGATGGAGAAACAATGGAAACAGTGACAGACTATTTTCTTGGGCCCCCAAATCACTGCAGATGATGACTGCAGCCATGAAATTAAAAGATGCTTGCTCCTTGAAAGCAAAGCTATGATAAACCTAGGCAGCATATTAAAAAGCAGAGACATTACTTTGCCAACAAAGGTCCATCTAGTCAAAGCTATAGTTTTTCCAGTAGTCATGTATGGATGTGAGAGTTGGACCATAAAGAAAGCTGAGTGCTGAAGAATTGATGCTTTTGAACTGTAGTGCTGAAGAAGACTCTTGCTTAGGGTGGCTAGCAGGACTGAAAGCTGAAAATGTTGAAGACTTGGCCTTTCAAAAGCAAAGGGGTAAATACAGTTAGCCCTGAATAACACAGGTTTGAACTATGTGAACTAAGAGAAGACTCTTGAGAGTCCCTTGGACAGCAAGGAGATCAAAACAGTCAATCATAAAGGAAATCAGTCCTGAATATTCATTGGAAGGACTGATGCTGAAACTGAAGCTCCAATCCTTTGGCCACCTGATGTGAAGAACTGACTCATTGGAAAAGACCCTGGTGCTGGGAAAGACTGAAGGCAGAAGGAGAAGGGGACAACAGAGGATGAGATGGTTGGATGATATCACTGACTCGATGGACATGAGTTTGAGCAAGCTCCGGGAGTTGGTGATGGACAGGGAAGCCTGGTATGCTGTAGTCCATGGGGTCGCAAAGAGTTGGACACGACTGAGTGACTGAACTGAACTGATGAAAAGGGGCTAAAACAATTCTTAACCCACTCAATAAGGAAAAATAATGTTCTTAGAGCAATACCTGGGACTGTTAGTTCAAAATGTTAGTTTTAAAATAATCTTATCATTATGAATATTATTATGAATATCACTTCAGTCATGTCCGACTCTGTGAGACCCCATAGATGGCAGCCCATGACGCTTCCCCGTCCCTGGGATTCTCCAGGCAAGAAGAACACTGGAGTGGGTTGCCAGTTCCTTCTCCAATTATCATTATGAATACTCTTATACCCATGAGAAAAGTTCTTTTACATTTCAAATTACTTATCTGCCAATTTTTAAAACCAACACTGTTTTTTTTCAGTGTCACAACTTAGCTCTACTGTGGTTCTTTGAGAGCTTTTGTCTTTAATTTTTCTTGGAATAGAGTTGATTTACAATGTTGTGTTAGTTTCAGGAGTATAGCAAAGTGAATCAGTTACACATAAACAAATATCCACTCTTTTTTTAGATTCTTCTCCCATATAAGCAGCTGCTGAAAACTGAGTAGAATTCCCTGGCTAAACAGTAGGTTCTTGTTAGTTATCTATTTTGTATATAGTAGTGTTTATATTTCAAAGAGTAACATCTTACTTGTCACTGAGGAATGAGATTATGGGAAAGCTTAGTCATTATGAAAAAATACAAACAGGAAGAATTTTTAATTCACTTGTAATCCCATCCTCTGATTATTCTTAATATTCTGATATTTTCCTTCCAGTCTCTTTTTATTATTTTATTACAGTCTTTTTCCCTGCGTATAGTTTTTTAGGATCTGTATTTTGTTTTGACTTTACCCAGTCAATGATAAAATACTTTTATAAGAGTTTATCATACTAACTTTTAATCTAGCATTTTAACATAAGTATTTCCCATGTTATTCATCCTTTGAGGGCATCATTATGGGCAGACATGGAACATTTCATGGAGGGCACAGAATACATTTATAAGTGGTTGGGAACATGAGTCTTGGGACCAATGTCCAGTCTCAGCTCCCCATTGACCAGCAAGTGACCTTGGGCAAGTGACATGACCTCTCTGCCTCACTGTCCCATTTGGAATATGGGGAAAGTAATAGTGTTTATCTCATAGGATCACGTGCAGATTACATGAGTTAGCATCCCTAAAACTCTTGGAATAGTATCTGGCACATTGTAAACACTCAGCCAATATTAAAAGTGGAACCTGATGCTGTGTCACTTCTAAATATTCAATAAAGACCACCAGGTGGGAGCCAGGGAGCTTGCTTTGCCTGCCAGAGCTCTGTGCAACAGGGGATCCATCTCACCAACTCCCCCAACCCCCCCACCCCCCACCCTCTCAGAGATATATAAAACTCAGACTCTAAACTCCTGGAAAAAGAAGTCCAATAGAGCTAAAAGGAATCATTCATTTAATACATGGGTATGATGAATTTTAAAAGAAACAATGTCCACTCCTTTTTACCTATAATTATTTGAGTACATGGCCACCTAGCTGACACCCAGTAAGATCTTTGCAGGCATCCCAATGGATCTAGTTTAGTGCCTTGTAGATAGTATGTGCTCAATTTTAATTTCCTTGTTCAGCCGAATTTGCTATCCAGTAAGGAGGATGGGTGCCTCCAATAAATCTGAACCCAGATTTAAAAAATTGTTTTTGATGCACCACACAGCATGCGGGATCTTAGCTCCCCAACCAGGGACTGAACTCATGTCCCCTTTATTGGAAGGACAGCCTTAACCAATGGACTGCCAGGGAAACCCCAGAACCCAGATTTTCACTGAAACATTCCAAACTTTTCACAGAGTGATAGAAGGTGTGGAAAAGACCTTGGTTCATTCAGAAACAGTGATTCTCAACTCCAATAAGGCCTGGGCATTGACAGCCTCCAAAAGTTCCCTGAGTGGTTCTGATGTCCCATCCAGTTGAGAGTTGTGGATTTAGACCATGGTCCTTACTATGCAGAAGAAGAAACTGAGGCTCAGAGGTGGAAAGAAGTTTGTCCCAGATCACACAGGGACTTAAAGGTTGGAATTCAAGTCATGCTACCAGCCCTCTCTCCATCATAGCACCTTGCTGCTTCAATATTTTATTTCTTCTTGTGATTTTTTTCTAGCAATCTTTATTTTATATGATTTCCTTGTTAAAAGTGGCTATTGAACCTGGCGTAAACATGGTGAATCATTGTCTAAATCTCATGTTTAGAAAAGCTGGACATAAGCCTCACTGCTAGTTTCTCTAAGTAACCAGGAATCAAGTACCTGTCTCTAGAAGGCAGTGTCTGGCATCACCAGGGTTGGGCCAGCTGACAGGCCCCAAGAACCCTCCCAAGGGTGGCACTTCCTCGATTACCCTTCCTCATCCATGCCTTTGAGTTTATCAGTCCTGACAGTGCTGAGTCACTGCATCTAACTCACAAGAGACTGATGATGGCAATTTACA
This sequence comes from Budorcas taxicolor, assembly GCF_023091745.1. Taxonomy (NCBI): domain Eukaryota; kingdom Metazoa; phylum Chordata; class Mammalia; order Artiodactyla; family Bovidae; genus Budorcas; species Budorcas taxicolor. The sequence goes on from NC_068912.1 coordinate 18,572,381, forward strand.
AGAGGTACATGAGTATAAAATGTTGGCCAGGTGGGTGCATTCTCTTCCAGCAGGAAAACTTCTCAAAGAAAGTTGAGTCATAACCTGTAGATGCCTGGTGGGTGGGGGATTACAAAATGGCTTCAGGTTTTTATAGTGAACAAAACTAGATGTTCCCATCAGGTCATCCAAACTACAGCCCTAGATAGGTTAGGGTAGTGTTGAAAGCACCTGCTGCCTGGCTGCCTTTCCCCTGCTCTTTTGTAGACCAGTCCTCCCTCTGCTAGACACTAACCAGGGAAGTATCTCAGGAGGCATTCTTTACTGAGTGCTGCTCTCATCCATAGTTTTACTATTTATTTGTCTTATCTTTACTACTCGCTACAACCCTGATACATGCTGTTGTAGACAGTTGCTTCTCCCCACAAATATGGCCACAGCCCCATCCCCAGAATTTATGAATAGGGTTACCTTAAATATATAGCAAAGAGGACTCTGCAGATACAGTTAGTTTAAGGATATGGACATGGTAAAATTGTCTTGGGTTATCCAAGTAGGCCCAATGAATCTTTTTTATGGAGGCAAGAGAGTCGATGTTAGATGAAGAGATGAGACAACAGAAGCAGAGGTTGGAGCAATGCACTTTGAAAATAGCCATGAGCTAAGGACTGTGATCAGCCTCTGGAAGCTGGGAACAGCAAGGAAGTGGGTTCTCCCTAGCAGCTCCAAGAACACAGCTGTCAGCACCTTGGTGTTAGCCCAGTAAGACCCCTGTTATACTTCTGACCTATTAAATTTGTGGTAAGCCACTAAGTTTATGGTAATTTATTACAATACCAATGGGAAACTAATACACACACTTAGATTTTAAAAGTTTCAGAACATGGTTTAATTACCTAAAATGAGATCAAATTTATTTAAATTGTTTTCATTGATATTTTGAACTGAAGGCTTACATGTCTGATACTGACAAGATGTCTTTGGTTAAGAGATGACAAGAGATGATAAAAGATGACAGAGAAAATGCTCAAAGATAAAGATGCAACCTGGGCTTATATCCCAGTTCTGCCACTTACTAGCTATGTGGCCCCTCTGAACATATTTCCTCACCCATAAAATGGGGCAATAACAATGTCCATCTCATTGAGTTGTATAAGGATCACTTGAGATAATGTCTGCAAAGCCCTTAGCCCAGACCTGGCTTGCAGGAAGCACTTAGTAATAGTTAGACACTCTTACTCTAGTCATTATTGCTATCACCTTTATTAATAGTAATCAGTGGCCAGTGGAAGCACAGAGATGTCAGAATTGTTGCCAGGGTATTTCCAGGCCCCTCTTCTACCCTTATAACTCCAGGCTATCTGATTCTTAGATCAGGGCTTGACAAATTCCATAGAGTAAGATGGACAGGTTGCCACCACTTTGGGTCTGTCTGAATTGTCAAGTCACTACTTGTAACTCTCCTCAAGAAAAAAAAAAAGTTCTTATACTTTTCCCTACAGAGAGTACTTTACTACGTATAAGGTGTTTCTGCATTCGTGATTTTATTTGAATCTTCTTAATGACCCCATTGGGCAGAACAGATGATTATTACTCCTGTTATTCAAAGAAACAAATCAGTGCTCAGGGAGCCCAAACAACTTGACTAAGGTCACCCAGATCAGGGAAGTTTGGGCTCTAGATCGCATGCTTGTTCCTCAAATCACAGTGCCCTTTGCTTACTCTCTGTGTATCATGTCAGAGAAGCGGTGGACAGGCCAAGAGTCCTTAGGGGATGAGATCATAAAAATGGTGTTTGAAAACTAGTTAATAGCATGCAGAAAAGCAAAATTGGGCTTCGGTCTTATACGATTGACAAAAGTTATCTCAAAATGTGTTAAAGACTTAGACGTAGGACCTGATACCATAAAACTCCTAAAAGAAAACATAGAGAAGAAGCTCTTTGACATTGGTCTTGGCGGTAGCTTTTCGAATATGATACCAAAAGCACAAGCAACAGAGCTACTGGGACTACATCAGACTAAAAAGCTGCTTCTGCACAGCACAAGAAATAACCAACAAAATGGAAAGGCAACCTAAGAAATGGAAGAAAATACTTGCAAACCTTTTATTGGATAAGGGGTTAATACTCAAAATATATTTTAAAAACTCATACAACTCAATGACAGAAGAAAATCTGATAGACCTATTTCCAAAGAAAAAGGAATAAACATTTTTACAAAGAAAGCCTCTCAATAGCCAACAAGTTCATGAAAAGATATTCAACATCAGTAATCATCAGGGAAATAATCATCAAAACCATAGCGAGATATTACCTCACACTTGTTAGAGAGGCTATAATAAAAAAAAGAAAAACATGAACTAGCAAGTGTTGGCAAGGATGTGGGAAAAAAACTTGTGCACTATTGGTGGGAATGTAAACTGGTTCTGCCACTATGGAAAATAGTATAGAGGTTCCTCAAAAAGTTAAAAATAAAACTACCATATGATCCAGTAATCTCATTTCTGGACTTATAGCCAAAGGAAAGGAAAGCAGGATGTCGAAAAGATATCTGAGACTTCCCTGGGGGTCCAGTGATTAAAAATCCACCTGTCAGTGCAGAGGACCTGGGTTTTATCCCTGGTCTAGTCTAGAAAGATCCTACGTGCCACAGGGCAACTAAGCCTGTGGACCACATCAACAGCACCCACACTCTAGAGCAAGGGAGCTGCAACTATCGTGACAACATGAATAAACCTGAGGGGATTATATTGAGATGTCAGAAACACAAAGACAAATACCTTTAAAATGCCACTTAAACATGTGGCATCTGAGAAAGCTTAAGTCATAGAAACGCAGAGTAGAACAGGGGTTACTAGGAACTTGGGGGCGGAGGCGGGGGAAGTTGGGATCTGGGAGATGTTAAAGAGTACAAACTTCCGACTAGAAGATGAGTAAGCTCTGGAGGTAATGCACAGCATAGTGATATTGTCAACTGTACTATAATATACTTTGAAGTTGCCAAGAGACTAGATCTTAAATGTTCTCACCACAAAATAAATAAATAAATAAATAAATAATGGCAGTAACTATGTGACATGGTAGTGTTGTTAGCCAAGGCTACAGTGGTCATCATATTGCAATCTATACATGTATCAAATCAACGCTTTGTACATCTTAAACATACATAATGCTACATGTCAAATGTACTACAATTAAAAAAAAAGCAAACCATAAATACTCCTCTTCTGAAAGATAGTGTAAAAATGGCCTTTAAATAGGGCTTTCTTCTTGCCCCAAGTGATTGGAGTGCTCCAGCAGTTCTGGCCTCAAACCACAGAGCTATCATCTTGCCTGCCTGGGCAACACCACCTCCACGAAATGCATGTCAACGACGTGAGTGAAGCAAGGACACCAGAGCCTGACTCACAGAGCTGCCTGGGGCCCTCAGGTGCACATAGCACTTCCTGGCAGAGCTTCACCTCCCGCTTGGTTCTGAGCCTGCTCAGCTCCACCTGCTTGTGGATTCCCGATCCCGGAAGCGCACGCCTCCTGGAGCTCTGGGCCAGCAACGGTGTTATCTCCTCCTCCATGGGGAGCATTCCAATAGCTGGAGCCTGGAGGCGGGGATGCCGTGGGAGTCTCCAGAGTAAATAACCAGAGAAAGGAGGATTCCTCTCTGGGAGAGGAAGTAAATTTCCAGGGTGGGGACCCCGAGGAGTAAAAATAGCCCAGGAGGCTCCTGGGAGCCACGTGCAGAGAGAAACCTTGTTTTCCCAGCTGGAGAGGCTGGGAGCTGAGATCAGGCAGCAGGGAGAGTCTGGCTGCAGAGCAGCAGACAGCAGTCACACAGAGGCAAAGTGTGTGTCCAGTAGGGATGTGTGACCTGTGACTCCCTGGGAGGCCGGGTTGTCCCTCTCGGCTGCTTAGTCTGCCCTGATGTTTGCCATCATCAGTGGAATGTCTTCAGCAGAGAATTGATTTAGTTCCCCACTCACACCGAGGCCCTATAGGGAACCAGGCCAGTGCTAGGCATAGGGGAGTAAGAGATGAGGAGGCCACCATCCCTGCCCACTGAGAGTGGTCCTGGTGAGCTCTACTAGGAGCAGACCGGTGATTATGGGGGCTTTCAAGGTGGCTCTAGTGGTAAAGAACCCAGTGCTGGAGATGCAAGTGATGTGGGGTTTGATCCCTGGGTCGGGAAGATCTCCTGGAGAAGGGCATGGCACCATACTCCAGTATTCTTGCCTGGAGAATCGCATGGACAGAGGAGCCTGGGAGGCTATGGCCCATAGGGTTGCAAAGAGTCAGACACAACTGAAGTGACTTAGCATGCATGCTTGGTGACTATGGACCAAAGCTTCAGCAAAGTAGATTTGAGAGTTTTTATAAAGTTTATAGCAAGTTACAACAGCATAAATGATAAAGGCCATTCTGTTTATGTAAGTCTCTCCAAATATGTCTGTGTATTCATAAATAATACATATAAATAAACAGAAAAAATGTCTGGATGGGTCTGTATTAGAATGTCAACAGAATGTGCTTCTGAGTGGCGAATGCTGAGCATTTCTTTCTCCTTTTGCTTACTGCCGTTTTCTAATTTTCCTGCAATGAGGAAAAAATTCACATTCCTTGGATAATAAAATACCTCACTTAGTGAAGATATACTAAACTCACTGGAAGTATCAGAGAAGGCGTCACCAAAAAAGGTGTCTGGTGCTTCCATTCAGTGTTGCAGATGTTCTGAGTTTCTGCTCAGCACCAGGCACCATCCTTGGTGCTGGAGGCACAGGGAGAGAGTTATGCACATTCCTTGGTCCTGGTACTCGGAACACTGTACCCTCTCACCCTCCATCTGCAGCTCAGCTGCGACCTCTCTTCCCATCTCGTCTCCAGGCGTCCTCCCTGCCAGCCTCACTCTCTCAGGTTATTCATCACACCCTGCACAGCCACATGTGTGGATGTCACTTACCCCCAAGATCATAAACTCCATGGAAGTCAGAACCCTACGTTAGCTTTTTATTGAATTCCCAAAGTTGGGAGAACATGGGTGTCCTGGCTGGCGTACTGAACAGAGCCAATTGGAAGGAAGGGGACATCGTGGTCCAGACAAATCTCAATGCCGAAGGCCCGGGAGCCTCATGGTTCCCAACTCTTGAGCTCAGCTGGCAACTGACGAGGGGCTGCCTTGCACCATGCTTTGCACTCAGAAGGAACCAGGGTTTATTGAAATGAAAAGTGAACACTTTACATATATATATAGTCCTCTCTTCATCCTGCATGTCATTCAACTTCAGGTAGTGGTGACTTTATTGACAAAATAAAAAATAACAAAAGTGAGGCAGGACCTGAATCCACTATTAGGGAAAAGATTTTCTCCACCCCAAAACATCACCTGCTTTATTGAGATCACAAAGTTCAATTGATTATGTTCACACCCAGGGTCTGAAGATATTTGACTGTAAACTTGGTGCTTAGTTCCAGACTGGGTGCATGGTTAACCATGGAAAATGGGGAAGGAAGGGAAAAAGGTAGAGAAGAGATGAAGGGAGGAAAGACGAAAAAAGGCAAGGAAAAAAGAGATAAAGAAAAACATGAACGGAGTTGGGAAATGAGTGACAGATATAGTCCTCTCTTAGTAAGTCAGACAGAGGACAAATATCGAATGACATCCCTTGTATGTGGAATCTAAAGAAAAAAAAAATGATACAAATGAACTTACCTACAAAACTAAAACAGACTCACTGATTTTGAGAATGAGCTTATAGTTGCCAGAGGGAAGGATGGGGAGAAGGGACAGTTAGGGAGTTTGGGATGGACATGTACACACTGCTATATTTAACATGGGTAACCAACAAGGACCTACTGCATAGCACATGGAGCTATGCTCAGTGTTACGTGGCAGCCTGGATGGTAGGGGAGTTTGGGGGGAAATGGATACATGCATATGTATGACTGAGTCACTTCACTGTTCATCTGAAACTATCACAACATTGTTTGTTAATCGGCTATACCCCAATACAAAATTAAAAGTTTAAACATATGTTATATATATATATAATGTTTTCTCTTCACTCCATGTCATTCAGCTTCAAGTAGTGGTGACTCTGTTGACAAATAAAAAAATCATACAGTAGGAAGTGTATCTTACTTATAACAAAGAGGACAGACACCCACACATCCGAGAAACTAGAGTTCACAGGTATAGGTTGGAGCTGCTGCTCATCCCCTCTCCTCCTCCAGCACGCCCACCGCAGCCAACTCTCCCCAGACTCCCCCAGACCTTGCAAGGTCAAGACTTTTTCACATCTTCTCCATCCCTGCTCTGGCTCTGGCAGGCATGTGGAGCATGCCTGAGTCAAGCAATAGGACTCTGAGCAATTTACCAGAGGCTTGAGTCTCTAGCTGAATGATGAAGTGACCAAAGTTTCCTGCTACCCTTATGCCAGTCTTTTCCACTCAAATGCAATGAGTGATCTGGGGAAATATCTGGCTCTGTCCTAGGACTGAAGGTTGTTTCACCCGGGGAATTCAGTCTCCAGAATGTCTTTTTACTCCTCTCTACTCATCCCCTAGAAGAAAAGCTATGACCAACCTAGACAGCATATTAAAAAGCAGAGATACTACTTAGCCTACAAAAGTTGGTCTAGTCAAAGCTATGGTTTTTCCAGTAGTCATGTATGGATGTGAGAGTTGGACCATAAAGAAGTCTGAGCACCAAAGATTTAATGCTTTTGAACTGTGGTGTTGTAGAAGACTCTTGAGAGTCCCTTGGATTGCAAGGAGATCCAACCAATCAATCATAAAGGAAATCAGTCCTGAATATTCATTGGAAGGACTGATGCTGAAACTGAAGCTCCAATACTTTGGCCATCTGATGCAAAGAACTGACTCATTGGAAAAGACCCTGATGCTGGGAAAGATTGAAGACAGGAGGTGAAGGGGATGACAGAAGATGAGACAGTTGAATGGCATCACTGACTTGATAGACATGAATCTGAGCAAGCTCCGGGAGTTGGTAATGGAAAAGGGAAGCCTGGTATGCTGCAGTCCATGGGGTTGCAAAGAGTCAGACATGACTGAGTGACTGAACTAAGCTGACTCATATTCTGGTCTCCTCACCTCTGCCTCAATATCCACAGACCCTCTCAGACCTAAAGTTTCCTCCATCAACTGCCTCCAGGCCAGGTGAGGGCCTCCCTCCCTCCTCCTGCTCCCTGTTCTTTATTCTAGCCCTCAAGGGCAAAAATGATGTTCCATCATTGACAGCAACCAATGCATAGAGCCCACCGTCGCTACCCCCTCCCCACCAGGCCCCTCAGTTCCCTCAGTAAATGGTCCCAAAACCCAAGACCAAGAGCCATCCTAGCCTCTCGTTCATCCTAATCCCACATTCAGTGACACACCCAGGTTCCCTTCTCTCAGTTCTACTGCTTTCTTCCTCAGATCCTTGCCACCTGTCTAATATGTAAATCTGAGCCTATTTGAATTTTCCAATAGTTCTGTGGGGCGCCCATGCTGGCTTAGATGGTGAAGAATCCTCCTGCAATGCAGAAGACCAGGGCTCGGGTTGGAAAGATCCCCTGGAGAAAGGAATGGCTACCCACTCCAGTACTCTTGCCTGGGAAAGCCCATGGCAGACTACAGTCCAGGGGGTGGCAAAGAGTCCGACATGACTAAGAGACTAAACACATTACCCTCAAAGGGAAAGCAATCCAAGTCCCTCCAAATCGTGCCTGAGTTCTTCATACTTTGGCAACTTCTACCTTCCCAGGCTCCCTTTGCCTCCCACAACTGTTTAATGAGCCTCTACTATGTTCAGAGCATCTTCTGGGTCCTGAGGATTCAACAGTGAACTGGGAACCTAAACAGATCTACCATCTGGTACATGAAGAGCTTGGTGCAGGTCTCCCCTGTACTGTAGGGACACTGTAACTACATTATGTTATCACCCACCCCCCCCGAACATGCCTGCATGCACCCTCAGAACACACTTTGCCCCCCTCCTACATGGTCCCAAGGACCATCCTGTGAAACACCTGCCCCAGTGGGACCCCATCACCAGCTCCCTGTAATGAAGGGCCTCTCTTACAGGGCATCTGCTGTGCCCTGTGCTCACAATTGGCCTCCCCTGTTGGATTCTGAGACCATTCACGTTAGCATCTGAGTGTTCACCCTGTGAGCCTGGGGGATGTCGCAGAGGCTGGCACCTAACAGATGCTCAGACTTCCTGAAAGAGTTCCTCGGGGGCAGATGCCTCACACCGTCCACTGCTGTGTCCTCAAAGATTTAGTGCAGAGCACACAGCATTCAGAAAATACTTGCTGTGTGAAGAAGGAAGGGAGGAATGAGCTCATCATCACTGTCAGGGAGGGAGGAGGCCCAAGGGGCTGTCGTAGTCCCTGCAGAGCATGTTCTGACCTTGACTCAGCCTGATTCAAAGGAAACTGTGACTGAAGTCACTTACCTGCAGCACGTTTGCCTTGGTCTCCCCGGGATGCTGGGCAAATGAGGAGACTTTACACCCTGGAAATTCTGGATCCCTTCTAGATAAATAGGGGGATGTCAGGTCCTGCTGGAGTGATTCTTAGACAATCTGGGTGACCTAGGAATCTGTCAGAAGTCTGGCTCATCCTTCCTCATTCAGAGGATGAAACTAGTTCCAGAAGTCATGACCGGCACTCCAGCCCTGACCTTCACTGGCCACAGCTGCACTGAAGGAGGACCTGGGGAGCTGTAACACGAGAACACAGTCTGGCAGTGCCTGACAGGGTGGCCACTCCACTGCCTGCTGCCCAGCTGAGGGACAGGAACCCCACAGACTTTGAGAGGTGACGGGAAAGTCACTCCTGGTGCCTGAGACTGTCCTCCCCACTGGACTGTGGCCTGAGGGGACCAGGAGCTGGGACTCCGATGTGGTGGGTTCAGTGACTGCCCTCCCTCGGAAGTTGCTCTGTGGGATTCCTCTAGGTGAGGCCAGCTCTCTGAACTCCTCTCAGTTCCTGGCAGGTATCACAATATCCCGAGTGCTCAGAGCTTCTCTGTGGCAGAGAGAGAGCTCAGACCCCACACCACACTCTTCATGTACCAGGTAGCTGATCTCTTTAGGATCCCAGTTCACTGCCGAGTCCCCAGGACCCAGAAAAGGCTCTGAACATAGTGTTAAGGCTCAGTTACTTCAGTCATGTCCGACTGTTTTGCAACCATATGAACCAAACCCTGCCAGGTTCCCCCGTCCATGGGATTGAAGAGGCAAGGATACTGGAGTGGGTGGCATTTGCTACTCCAGGGGATCTTCCCAACCCAGAGATTGAACCTGAGTCTCCTATGTCTCCTGCATTGGCAGATGGGTTCTTTACCACTAGTGCTACATAGCAGAGGCTCATTAAATGTTTGTGGGAAGAAGAAGGGAGGAAAGAAGGAAGGAATGAAGGAAGAAAAGGAGGCGGGTGGGGCGGAACGGAAGTAGGAAGAATGGGAGGAAGGAAGGAGAGAAGGAAGGGTGAGAGGAGAGCCATGTGGCACTGTTGGCATCAGCCACCACCGAGCTGGCTGAGAACAGTGTGAGCCTCTGTCAGCACCTGGATACCCTGTGTGAGAGGCTAAAAGCCAGCTTCCCACAACAGAGACCATCTCCCACTAATTCCAAGGCTGTGGGACACAAGTTTTCATTTCCCGGAGCAGAAAGTGTCCTGAATCAGAAAACTTGACAGTTAATGAAGCGCCCTTGTGGCACATGATGAGGGCTTATTATCCTTCACTCTTAGGTCATTCCAGCTCTGTCACTTCCTGGGGTTTTCAATGCATCTTTCCCACAAGCTCCCCCACCCCCCACCCTGGAAGGAACTCATCTCAGAGGCACCGTGGGCCTCAACCACAGAGGTGCTATGTTTCTCTCTGGGATCCAGGAGACAGGGGTGATGGGAGTGTATTCTATTAGAAGTGGAAGACTTGAGGACCAGTGGTGCTCCATTATTAACCCTAAAATGGAAAAAGAATCAGTTGAGCTGAGTGAGGACAGTGGGATAAAATTGAATATAAAACAAGGACATCTGCTCTTGAGTCTCCATTCTGCCATATTAACTTTGGACTTGTCACATTCCTCTTCTGAATCTCCATTCTCTCATCTCTAAAATGAAGGCTGCTTATATGCAGCTTAGTCCAATGAGATCACATGTAGCAAAGTACTTGGTGAGCCATAAAGTACTATAGAAACATGTCAATGTATGGCAAAACCAATACAGTATTGTAAAGTAAAATAAAGTAAAAATAAAAATTTAAAAAAATTTAAAAAAGAAATATAAGCTAATAATAATAATGTAGCCATAATCAAATAATGGTGATGATAATAAGGCCAACCTTTGAGTAGCTCTGTCCCTCACATAACCCTGCAGCCTTATATGACATCAGTGAGCCAGAGGAAGGGAAAGAGTGAGCCCAGAGGAAGGGAAGGAATGACCCCAGGTGACAGGTGAGTGTCAATACTCTGCGAGAGAATTGCTTGTGCCTGTCCAGATGACAGTCCTAAGGGCAGACACTGCCCTGGCCCGGAGAGTGTGAGGAAGAAGGAATGAGCTTGATGGCTCTCTTTGTGACCCGGCTCTGACCCATGTGGAAGTCCTCTGATGACTGGGAAGTAAGCTCTGTAATTCCCCAGCTGGTTCTGCAAGCCCTTGGGAACCAGGTTGGGCTGGGGGTGGAGCCTGGGGTCAGGCAGTCCCTTTGCTTTTGGAGCAGTGTGTGCTTGTGTAAGACAGCAAGAGGCTGGATGAGAAGACCACTGCAAGCCCCTCCTGTGCAGGAGGATCCCACAGTCCAGACCTGCAGGTTTCCCACAGGCTCTGTCCTCAGGGGCTCCCAGTCCTCGGAACGGCACCCCACACCCAACACCATCGACACCGCCCTCGCACAGGCTCCACTCTGGGCCACACCTGGCTTAGAGGAGCTTCACTCTGACCTCGCACCAAGCATGTCACATACAAAAGACACTGGAGCTGCCACGGGAAGGTTCATCCATCAGTCAATCACTCTGTCCTTGAGAACAAGTGGAGTACATATAACGCGTCAGGTGTTGTGCCGGATACTAAAGATACAGCTGGGAAGGCCCAGGCACTGTGCTTAGCTGGCTCCCATTCTGGGTCAGGGTAGGGTTGGGTGGACACGAACGTACAGGTGAGACAGTATGATATGTGCACAGGTCTTCCCAAGACATCTCAGCAGAAAGAAGTGGGGTGAGGAGAGGCAGGAGAGGTAACACTCAAGGTTCTGTCTTGGGAGTCACAGTGCCACTCTGCAGTGCCTGACAGGAGATGAATGACCCTTGCCCATTCCTTCAACCTCCTAAGCTAGGAGCCAGAGAGAATCCCATATTTGCAATTGACTAGTTAGTTGACCTTGGGAAAGTCACTTGGCTTCTTGGAGCCTCATTGTCCTTATCTGTAAATGGAAAACATGATGGCTCTTCATCTATTTATTCAATCAAACCACAACAATTTTTTTTTTTTTTTTTTGAGCAGCACTGTATGCTAGGCTTTGGCAACACAGCAGGGAGCAAGTGCATGGCCCCTCATGAAGTTTAAGGTTCAGTGGGGGAGACAGACATTAAAGCAGAACATCACATTAGTGCTATAAAAGAAGCACAGAGTCGGACAGGACTGAAGCGACTCAGCACGCACGTACAAGTTTGCAGAGACTCTCACCCAGCCACGGTGGTCATTCTCTCAGCAATGTTAAAGGAGTCAGTTAAACAGTGCATAAACAGTGCACATGGAAGCTTTCTTGACACTGTGAAGTTCTATGTAAATCGGTGCTGGCCTCTTCTGTATGTTTTCCCTCCCTCACTCAAAGCTGGAGGGATCAGAAGGTGAGAAAGGTAAAATGGAAAACAGATACCAGTTGAGATCTTATTATGTGGCAGAAAGGGATGCTCAGAAGGCCATGTAGAGGGTAGCATGGCTAAGGGCGCAGAAGCAAAGTTCAGCCAGGTCTCTCTCAATTGCTCCATAGTAGACAGAAGAGTAACCCCCACCCCCTTCCTTAGCATTTCCAACTCCAGCTCAGCTCCTTGGCTTCTGGTTAGTAGGAAAGGAAAGAGCAGACTGCCGAGCTGCTGAGGGAAGGGACAGGTGCACCCAGGAGAGAAGAGAAGGGCAAGAAACGGCAGCCTGGCAGGGAGCCCCAGCATCCCCCATCTGATGAACTTGAGTAGTGCTAAAAACCTTGCCCTGGTGGGAAGGTAAGTCTGCCAACCTCCGAACAGACTTCTGTCTGGTTATGGAATGCAGTGAGTGGACAGATGTGAAAACTGAGGTCCAGAGAGGATAACAGGGTGGCCGCGGTAACAAACTGGTGAGTGCGGGTGGCCCGCCGCTCAGTCTGCTGGCCCCCTGTACTGTGAAGGCGGGTTGGTGATGCTGACCTTGCCCTGGTGGTTTGCTCACATCCCGCTCCTCTCCCTCAGCTGACGCCTTCTGGCTGGCTCCTGTCTGTTCAGCGTCTGCCGTCTGAAAACCATCTGAAACTTAGCTCACAGTCAGTATGGCCCCTTCCTGGGGAAGGTATGTGTACTGAAGCAGGTACTGATTCCAAGATAAAGTAAAGCCCTTGCGATCATGGGGTTTCATGTCTAAGCCCTAGAAGGAGCCCCAGGCAGTCATATGTGGTGGTAGCTAAAGATTTCTCCCCAGATGTGGAAACTGAGGCCCAGAGCCAGAGTGGAAAGCAGCTGACCTTGGTTCACGCAGCTAGCAAGTGGCAAGGCCAGGCTTAGAACCCAGGTTTTCTGAACTTCAGCCTCTTTAAGAAAACTATAGCTGGTATAGACCACAGGGAGCTTTCCCAGCTGGAAATCTTCCTCAAGAGACAGCAATTCCACTCCCAAACAAGGCGCGCGGTGGGGAGAACTAGAGATGAAGGGTGTAAAGCTGCCTTCCCAACCTCCAGAGGGCTGGGGAGGAATTTCGGTGCCTATCAAGGGCTCTCTAGGTTTTTTGCCCTGGGTCCCTTCCCTGACAGCCACAGTGCAAACACAAGCCCAGCTTCCTCCATAGTTCCCATTGTGCTCTCTGGAGTGAAAGCCGCTCAGTCGTGTCCAACACTTTGTGACTCCGTGGACCCTTTGTGACTCCATGGACTATACAATCCATGGAATTCTCCAGACCAGAATATTGAAGTGGATAGCTTTTTCCTTCTCTAGGGGATATTCCCGACCCAGGGATTGAACCCAGGTATTCTGCCATGCAGGCCAGTTCTTCAGCTGCTGAGCCAAGAGGGAAGCCCTCTGAAGGTGTCATCCTATTGTTGAGATGCTTCCTGGTTGGGGGGGCTGGGTGGGCAGGAAAACCCAGCCTTTGAACTCAGACTCCTATCTGAATCTCAGGTCTGTCTGTGGTCTTGGGAAAGCTTTTTCACCCCTCTGGGCCTTGGTTTCCATGTCGATAATGGTGGGAGAAATACTCCCTAACTTTGGGAGCTGGTCTGAGAATAAATGAGATAACAGATATGAATGCCCACTGTATGGTTCCTGACACATGGAAGGTGCTCAACCAATGATCTTCTTTCCCCTGTGCAACCCCTTCCTTGTTAGAGTCATCAGAGTATTGCATGGAGTTAATTCGGAGAAAGTCAGTGATGTAATCTAGACAAGACATACTGAAGGTGGAATCTGAAGGGAACGCTCAAGCTATCTCTGTTAATACCTACTCCTACTACTTCTATGGGACTGAGATATACTTCAGAACTTCACCCAGCCAGCCCTTGGGAAAGCAGGGGTCAAGATGATTGGGTTCTGGCCTTGGCTTTGAGGGCTTTACTCCTGGGTCTTAGTTTCCTTGTCTGTGAAATGAGAAGAGAGGTCAATAATTCAGCGAATGTTTGTTAAGCTTCTAATGTCCTCTAAGCACCAAACACAGGCTGAGTGAGGAAAGAGAAACTAAAGGGATGGATGGGCATGAAGATGGGTAAGATGTGACCTCTTCCAGATAGGGATGTAAAACCTGGTGGTAGAAGCCAAGAAACTCAAGAGTGAGCTGTCACAGCAGGTGCTTCAAAGCATAGACTTGGGAGCCAGTGCACCGGGTTTGCACAGCTCCACCTTGGACAAGACACTTCAAACGAAATTGGCTCATTTGCAGTGATTTGGATGGACTGAGAGTCTGTCATATAGAGTGAAGTAAGTCAGAAAGAGAAAAACAAATACCATGTCTTAATGCATATGTATGGAATCTAGAAAGATTCCATATATGTATACATTATAGCTTCTACAGATTCTGTATGAATTCTATAGATTCTATATGTAGACATACAGCTGATTCACTTCATTGTTCAGCAGAAAGTAACACAACATGTTGTGTTGAATATATAAAATAATTATATTCCAGTAAAAAAAATACTTTACTTCTCTGGGAGTTGGATGTTATAAAATGGTTCCTATAAATTATATTAAATATCTTATCAATATGTTATTTAGAATATTTGCAGTGATGGAATATGTAATTTATTTATAATATAATATTTATATTATATAACTATATTATCATATACTCTGTATTTGTGATATAAATATTAATTATATATTACACAATATGTTAATAAATAATATAAATGTATATTGCATAAGTTATAGTATCTATATTAAATAAATCATATATAATTTATATAAATATGATAAATATTAAAATATATTACATATAATATACTAATTACAAAAGCACTAATTTTTAAATTTTATATTGAACTATAGCTGATTAGCAATGCTGTGATAGTGACTCAGCTATACATATGCAGGTATCCATTCTCCCCCAAACTCCCCTCACATCCAGGCTGCCAGGTAACATTGATCAGAGTTCCCAATAGGTCCTTGCTGGTTATCCATCTTGAATATAGCAGTGTGTACATTATCAATTGAAAACTTCCTATCCTTTCTTCCCATTCTTCCCCCTTGACAACCATAAGTTTGTTCTCTAAATCTGTAAGTCTGTTTCTATTTTATAAATAAGTTCATTTGTATCATTTCTTTTCAGATTCCACGTGTAAGGGATATCATACAATATTTCTCTTTGTCTGACATACTTCACTCAGTATAACAATCTCTAGGCCCATTCATGTTGCAGCAAATGGCATTATCTCATTCTTTTTAATGACTGAGTTAATATTCCATTGTATACACGCAACACATCTTCTTTATCCATTCCTCTGTCGATGGACATTTAGGTTGCTTCCATGTCTTAGCTATTGTAAATAAGGCTTCAATGAACATTGGGGTGCATGTATTCTTTGGGGCCATGTTAATTATTAATTATGAGCCATACTAATTATTAAGCACTTTAAATACTGTCTTACACAAAATGTAAGCATCATATAAGAGTTTGGTATTATAACCAGGTTTAATAAATAGAAGGCAGACCATATTTGTATGCTTTGTAGAGGAAAGTACAGTTAATTCCGATTGTTTGGGATTGGTAGCATGACATTAGGCCTATAAGAAGGAGGTTTGTAGTAATGTTTGGGCAGTCCCTGTTCTTTAGGTCCTGTCACCAGAATCCAGCAACATCACCAAAATGTACCACCAGATCTGGACTCGTGCCTTTGATTCTGTCTTCCCCTACTGTCCAAAGTGTTAGAAAAGCAAGTTGGAATGTCAGTCTGGATGTCACTAGAGTGAAGTGTTAAAACCCTGTTTGGGGGGGCATACAGGTTGATTTAAGAGACTTGGGCAAGACTTGTGACATAGCTTCAGAATAAGAAAGAACAATAGAGAGAGGAGAAGCTGAGTTGAAGGGAAGTTTGGAAACCTCGGAAAACAGATGTATCCACTTGCTAGGACTGCTATAACAAAGTACCACAGACTGGGTGGTTTACCCTCAGACAGTTATTGTCTCACAATTCTGGAGGCTAGAAGTCCAAGATCATGTTGTCCACGTGATTGGTTTCTTCTGCGACCTCTCTCCTTTACTTGGAGATGGCCACCTTCTCCTATGTCTTCACGTGGTCTTCCCTCTGTGTGCATTTGGGTCCTGATCTCTGCTTATAAGGACACCAGTCTTATATTAAGGCCCACTTCACTGGTATTATTTTACCTTAATCACCTCTTTAAAGGCTCCATCTCCAAATAGTCACATTCTGAGGTCCCGGGGGTTAGGACCTCAACATATGAATATGTAGGGTCACAACTCAGCCCATAACAACAAAGGACTGGCCTCCCCTGAGTACCAAAAGTGACTCCTGTACCATCACAGATATACATGGAAAAGGAGACAAGGATGGAGATGAAGCAGAAACAAACTAAGAGCCATGCCTACCCTGAGCAGGGTTCAGCAGACTTTAGAAAATAGATGGAGATTATGCTAAGGCTCAGGGACCAGCAACAGGAGGCAATTTCTAGAGAATGAGCTTCAAAAGCTTTTGCCTCTTGGGCACCAGGAAGCTATAATCCCCAGCACACCTCCTCTGTAAAGCGCCTCCGCATTCTACTGAAGCACCAGGGAATTTGCAGCTGTTTCTCCAGGCTTGCTGTGAATGGGTAGAGCCATCCTGAGACCACCACTGACCCCTCCCACCAGCCTCTAAAGACTGGATGAGACATTCTAGAAGCATTCCCTGAAGTGGGAAGGTTGCTTAAAGTAAGGAATTGATATCTCTGGAGAAATAGCTGTGGCTTACTGCCCTTTCTCCCATCATGAGTGTGAAGGGTTAGTTTTTCCCATCTCTCAAGCCAAAGGACAAAGACACCACTCAGAGATCAGTGACACCTGAGGGAAAGTGAAATGGGTACATCCAATCCCGTGGATGTTTGATGTGCTGCAGAAATTCACATCCCAGGATAGAGACCAGTGAGGGAATGTTTTGAAGAGCTTACCGTGTTCCCCTGGAGTCTGGGGAACATTCCTGGTTATAAAGGCTAGGTTACAACAGCATCAGCCCAATCCATCTACTGGGAGCCCAACACACAGAAGAAGGAAAGATGCCCCAAAGAAGAACAATGACAGAGGGAGGAGAGAACAGGTGGGAAAGTGGAAGTCCAGGCCATCCACTTCGCCCTACATACTGTAGGTTCCTGGGCCATGGGTTAGGTTTGAGATCACAAGGCAAGAAAAAAATCTTTAAATTGTGCTAGACAGAAGTCTTTAATCCCTGAAAGTAATAAAAAAAAAAACTATAAGATTTGCCAGAGATATTATTAAGGGACAAGAAGGAGATTTTTTTTTTCTTTTGGCTGAACTGTGGGATCTTAGTTCCCCACCCAGGGTGGAACCCACACCCCTGCAGTGGCAGTTCAGTGTCTTAACCACCAGACTACCGAGGAAGCCCCAGAAGAGACTGAATAGAGCCATTTGAAGTATCTGATTTGATAAATTGATAAAGAACTCATTTTTATCATATTTATCAATTTGACAAATTGATAAATAACTCAGTATAAATACTGAGCTCAAACTTGCAATAAGTTCCAAGAGCCTTTTTCCCACTATCAGAAGTTATTGCTGATACATACATGATCATTGCCCTTCTTACGTGGCAACCTTCTCCACCCAGGGAGAAGTTAGTGGGTTATTTTTCTTAAAAGGTCATCCACACTATTTCTCTGTGTGTGTGTGTGTGTGTATAAACAAGTTAAAGTTAAGTCGCTCAGTCGTGTCCGACTCTTTCCGACCCCATGGACTGTAGCCCACCAGGCTCCTCCGTCCATGGGATTCTCTAGGCAAGAATACTGGAGTGGGTTGCCATTTCCTTCTCCAGGGGATCTTCCCGACCCAGGGATCAAACCCAGGTCTCCCGCCTTAGAGGCAGACACTTTAACCTCTTAGCCACCAGGGAAGAGCCATGTATAAACACTTTTCCTATAAATGAATGTTCATAGCCAAAATGTGGTTATTCGTGCATAAACAAAATGTGGCATGTCCACACAATGAAATAATTTTGCGCCATAAAGAGAAATAAGTATTGGCATGTGCTACAACTTCAATGAACCTTGAAAACATTACATTACATAAGAGAATCCAGACAGGAAAGACTACATATTGTATGATGCAATTTATACAAATTTCTAAATAGGCAAATCCATACAGAAAGTGTATTAGTGGTTGCCAGGCGACAGGGGTGAGGAATCAGAGGGCAGGAACAGAAATGAGAGAGATGAGTAATTGCCAATAACTTTCTTTCTAGAGTGATAAAAATGTTCTGGAATCAAATAGTTGTGATAGTTGCAAAGCCTTATGAACATACTAGACATCATTGAATTGCACAATTTAAAAGGGCGAAAACCACACTTTTGTGGTTTATAAACATATCCCAAATTTTAAGGAACTGCTAGGGTCTTAGTGAGGCTTTGGAAGGTTTAGCTCCTAAGTCTTCCTGCTGCTGACTCAGACAAAGAATTGTATTAACGTTCCATTTTGGTTAGTATGCACTACTGCGTCAAAGAATAACTATTGCATTCATCCAAGTAAAGCACATTAGAAGAAGAGAGCAATGCCAGTGTGAATGTGGTAGATTATGTTCTAGCAGGTTAGGAAGAGAGCGCAGCAGAGACTAGTTGGGGAGTGAGATGGAGTGACTTGGGGCAGGAGTCAGGACGCCTTCTGGGAGGGGTGGGGCTGAGCTAGATCATGTTGGATGGGTAAGCGGGTCAAGGGGCAGGTGAGGGAGTCATGTAGGGCCAAGTGATGAGACACAACACACTTCCTTCCATGCCTGCCCCTGAGACCTAAAGTGGGTTGGACGTAGGAAAGAGCAGAGATAGCAGGAGGCAGCCAGAGTGGAGACGGCTGGACACCTGCTGGCCTGTGTACAGGAGGGCGGGATGCAAGGAGACCAGTTTTATACAAAATGTGGACGGGTGGCAAGGTTTGTATGCTAAACCGAACTGTGTAGAGAATTAGGAGCGTCTTTAAACAAGTACAATGTTTCTTGAGCAATTGGCCCACTTAGGGTGTGGATAAAAGGGAAAACACACTTCAAATCACTGATTAGCCGTCTATATTCCTATCTCTTTTCAGAAAAATCTCATTTTAGGAAATCATCCAGTCAAAGTAGTTTTTCTTTCCCTATTAACATTTTTGACTCCTCTCCCTCTTGTCCTGCCAATGCTGGCATCTGGTTTCATTAGCAGAGATGCTTATATGGCCTGGAAGCCGCAGATCCAGAGAAGCTGGAATTCTACTGTTGGATTTTGGAGTTTTGCTGCCCCCTACTGTTGAAGGACTGATGCCGATGCTGAAACTGCAATCCTTTGGCCACCTGATGCGAACTGACTCGTTTGAAAAGACTGATGCTGGGAAAGATTGAAGGCAGGAGAAGGGGACGATGACAGAGGATGAGATGGTTGAATGGCATCACCGACTCTATGGACATGAGTTTGAGTAGGCTCCAGGAGTTGGTGATGGATCTGAAGATGGATGAAGCCTGGCGTGCTGTGGTCCACAGGGTCCCAAAGAATCAGGCACAGCTGAGTGACTGAACTGACCTGTTGGAGGACTGAATTGACAGGGTTCTTGAGCTGGGGCTCAGGAATGAAATCTGTGGTCAGATTTATTCTGTTGCCATGGCCTGGACAGACCCGCTGTCCTCCCAGGTCACTCTAGCTCCTTCGGGAGCTGAGTATTTAAACCTCAGCTGAGGCTTCCAGACATCCTGTCATCGGTAGCCCAGCCGATTTCAACTGTAGAGGTGCAGAACTCCCTTCATCCTGGCTAGGGTCTGCCTCCCACTTCCCAAGTTCCCACACTCCAGGGAACTTTCCACCAGCACCGTGAGCTCCTCCTTCTCCACCACACAGATGAGAACCCCTGGATCCCTTTTATTTCCATGGAAAGTTTGGAAGGAGTCTTGGCTCCTTCCACGCACTAAGTATGACTTAAGTTAAAAGATGGCTGTTTTCTACTTTCTTCTCAACCTGATTACTTATCTCACCTCCAGACTGCTGCCCCACTGGTGAGAGAATCAAGGCAAACATCTAACTATTTGGTTACCCATCTCCATCCCCTTTGCCTCAGGACCTCAGGGCTCACTGCTGGACCAGAGGAGCTTTTAATGACCCTTCCCTCTGCAGAAGGGACTTCCCTCCATCACTTTCATTTCTTCTTCCCTTTACTCTTTGCCTTTCCTGAGACCCAGAGGGTGACAAGATCATCAACCCTCCAAGGTCCTCAGTAACACTAAGATTAGAAGCAGGTCTCAGATTTTTACTCCTTCCCCAGGCTCTTTGTTCTCATATGAAGAGGCGAGATGCCAAGGGAAGCTGTGAGAAATGTGTTCAAGAAGAGAACAGATGCATCAACTTTGGGTAGAATGTGGGGAGCAGGTGAGAATCCTGTAAAGAAGCCTGCATAGCCACAGGAGCGTCAGAAAACAACAAGAAGAAGGAGAGATCTGTGGGTGCTCCTTAGAGTCTGGTCCAATTTCAAAGCATCCCCATGCTCAGCTCATCAACAGAAGACCATGGGCTGAGTTCATGCAGGCTGGGCCCAAGAGGGGCTTCCCTGGTAACTCAGACAGTAAAGAATCCACCTGTATTGCAGGAGACCTGGGTTCAGTCCCTGGGTTGGGAAGATTTCCTGGAGAAGGGAATAGAAACCCACTCCAGTATTCTTGCCTGGAGAATCCCTGTGGGCAGGGGAGTCTGGCAGGCTACAGTCCATGGGGTTGCAAAGAGTCGGCCCAGAGTCAGAGCAGAGGCTGCCTTTAGTTCCCTGCCCAGGACTGGCCCCAGCAGGTCTGATGTGCAGCTGGAGAGGAAAAATACAGCATGAGTGCAGCCCTCACAGGTGAAACAGGATGCAGAGGAAAAGCAAGGCAGAGCTTCACTCTGACCTCTCTTCAGGGGTCCCCTTTGGAATAAGACATTCTAACAGAAAGACCAGACTTGGTTCTACTTCCTGGGTAAGAGAGAGCTGGGTTCAGGGGTGTGTCAGGGAGCAGTGAGTGGTGTGGACTAAAAAAGAGCAGTGGGGTGGAAGCGGAGTTGGGGAATCTGTTTGTTTTCAGCCTTTAGGCCCCTGAGCTTCCCCATCACCATCTAGAAAACACGTGTGACGCAGCTCCCTTGGTTATTGTGAGGACTGTAGTAAAGTGATGACATGAAAGAATCCACTTGGCAATGCGGGAGGTGCATGTTCAATCCCTAAGTTGGGGAGATCTGATGGCAACCTGCTCCAGTATTCTGGCCTGAAAAATCCCATGGACAGAGGAGCCCGGCAGGCTACAGTCCATGGGGTCGCCAAGAGTCAGAACACAACTGTGTGACTGAGCATGCAGAAAGCACACACAGTGACAAGAAAACATGGCCTGTCAACCTTAAGGCAGTGTGGGTGCCTGCTCAGTTGCATCTGACTCTGCGACCCCATGGACTGTAGTCCACCGGGCTCCTCTGTCCATGGGATTTTCCTGGAAAGAATATTGGAATGGGTTGCCACTTCCTCCTCCAGGGGATCTTCCTGACACAGGGATCAAACTCACGTCTCCTACATCTTCTGCATTGCAGGCTGATTCTTTACCACTGAGCCAGCAGGAAAGCCCACATTAAGGCAGCATTGTTTTCAAACAATCCTTTAGTATATACCCAGCAAGTAAATCAGTCCAGGCAGTAGTTCCTAAGCTATTGTAGCCCCTACCCTCATGTTCATTAGATCACTGGAGAGAGACAGAGACACAGAAGAAAACAGATAAGGATTTGCAAAGCAACCATCATGAAAGCTGCCCCAGCTCAAAGCCCGCAGCTGGCCCATGAGTTTAAAGAGGCATTTTCTTAAGGACCAAGGAAACTGGATCATGGGCTGAATTCAAACAAGAAGAAAGTTATTTATTTATATGTTTCCAAATGGACAGGGAGGCCTGGCGTGCTGCAATTCATGGGGTTGCAAAGAGTCAGACATGACTGAGTGACTGAACTGAACTGAACTGAAAAAAGAATAGGACCATAGTGTTCTGAGAAACCAGATTCTCAACCCAGTGGCTAGGAATCCTCCTGCTGCTTCATGAAACCTCAGCCCAGGAAAGAATATACTTGCTGAGGCTCAGGTCTCCAGCTTCAGAAGTTACTCGGGTGCTCCCTAGGAAGGATGGGATGAACAGTCAGGGAGCACAATGTCAAGAATTACTCTGCTGGTCCCAGTGAGGAGTGAGCCGCTTCCTGCTCCTTCCAGAGACAGGATCCCCTGGAGCCTAGTCAGGTGAGAGCCTATAAAACACACCTTGGGTACCTGCTCCTCATCCACCCAGAACCTCAGGCATTGCCTGGTCCACATCTTAGTCTGACTAGGTGTGGGTCTTTTGGATACTAGCAGGAACACATCTGAGACAGTGGGAGTTCTGGAAATCACAAGGAAAGGAAAGGGAGGATGAAGGAGAAGAGATTCTGCCTGGGGTCTAGTAGGACCCCCTTGGGAATTACATCCCCTAAAACTGGATGGTAATTAACAGGCTTAAATTCTTGCCAGTGTCTGGCCTCTGACAGCTGAGATAACTGGCTGGGGAAGGCACATCCTAGGCCATTGACCTCTCACAGAGGCATTCATGAAAGCTTAGAGAGAGGGTAGGTACACCCAGAGAAAATGGTGACACCCAGTGTTACCACAAAATGCCATCTGGGGTCCTCTTCTCTACTTGAATATAACTACCTGCCTTACCCTCTTTTCTTGCTCATTGATTCATTCATGTATTATTTGTGTATTCAACAATTATTTATTGCACTTCTACAAATTACCTGTTGCTGTTCTAGACACTGGAACCTAAAGTGTGCAGAACTAGAGGAAGGATGCTTGAAATCCCTGTCCTAATGGAGCTTCCACTTAGTGTTCCATCTGCATTTATTGAACATTTATGTGAGCAGAACTGTGCTGTATCTTAGGGATATATTCATTTTCAATGAACAAGATGGAGACTTTGGCTTGAACATGTGTGTGTGTGTGTGTGTACTTGTGATTACCTCCAGATATCAGCACCCTGGGGATCAATCCCAAAGGAAGAAACAATGACTTATGATTTCACAGATCCATAAAAATTCTGGGTTTTAGGTTGACTGCTCCCACCTAGATGTCCTGCCAGCAAACCCAACAGCCTTGCTAGCCTTCTCTTAAAGTGCCCACAACCAAGTGCCTCCCAAAGTGTCCCGCTGAAGGCCCTCCGAAGATGCCCTGCTCCCGCGTCTTCCAGCTGTAGCCCTGGCCCCGGGGCTGCTGCGGCCTCTGCTGACTGTGACATCGGTGTTCCAGCTGTTGTCACTGCCCTGGAGCTGCTTCCCACCTGGGCTCCAAGCACTACCTGAGTAACCAGCAGCTCATGGACCAGCTCCAGCCCTGTGCTTCTCGTCCCTCAGTCTTGTCTACCCCTTGATGAGTCTCACCTGGGGGACAAGACTTCACCTAGCTACTCTGGCTGGGCTTGAACTTGGTCTCAAAGTTTGGACATGATTGCTCTGAATGAGCTACTTTGCTGCAATAAGTATTTTAAAATCTCTCTGGTCCTGGGTTTTTCGATTCATGTTTTCACTTGCTTACCAAGTCCTGCTCCTTGTCTCTGAGTAGATGATTGGGTTCTTAACTTTGACTGAAGAGGGGAAAAGTCAACCTATCAAATGAGAATAAATTCATTTTTGAAAATAAAACAAAATCAGACTCAGATACAGAGAACAAGCTAGTCACCATTGGGTGGGAGGAAAAGCAGGATAGGTGAAGAGGATTAAGAGGTAAAACTACTCGGTTTAAAAAAAAGTTATAAAGATGTAATGTACAGCACAAAGAATATAGCCAGTAGTTTATGATAACTTTAAATAGAATATAATCTATAAAAATATTAAATCACTATGTGAAACTAATAGTGTAAGTCAGCTCTACTTCAATTTTAAAAAGCCTAAAATTCTTAAGGAACTCAGTAAAAATTTTTTTTAATATCTGTATCATTCATTTCAATAAGCCTAAAATGTTGATACATTAATGAAACAAATAAATCAGGGAAATACAGATATATCAGGGAGAATGTTACTACAATCATATGTTCAAATTGTTCCTTTAAATAATTCTTTCAGTGACTGAGAAAGTTTCCTTTTATGTAAAAAGACATGCATTTGGACATTATTTCTAAAATGCTTTACAATAAAATTTGATATTAATCTATAAGTTTGTGCTCAGTCTTTGCTGCTGAGTTAGATGCTATTCGAAAGAAGATTTGCATGAAGGAAGGCCCTGGATTCCTTGAGTTTAGATGGAGGAAAGAGACAGCCATGCACTTAGATTCTTAGATCTTTCCTATGCATTGAGAGAGTTAAGAGAATTTAGCCCTTTGACATCCATACATTAGGACAGAAGTTCACTGTCTGGTGTCCAGTGGTCAGGAAAGGATTCCTTGTGTGGATCTTCACCGTTTGGCCCTCTCTGCAACACTGTTAAACCTATTCACTGTGTGCTAGTAAACTGTTTCTAAACGACATTATTTGTGAAGAAACCTATTACCCCAAGTTAAAGTGATAGGAGTGACATTATATATATACATTGGGCTTCCCTGGTAGCTCAGCTGGTAAAGAATCCACCTGCAATGCAGGAGACCTGGGTTCAATCCCTGGGGTGGGAAGATCCCCTGGAGGAGGGCATGGCAACCCACTCTAGTATTCTTGCCTGGAGAACCCTCGTGGACAGAGGAGCCTGGTGGGCTACAGTCCGTGGGGTCACAAAGAGTTGGACATGACTGAGCAACTAAGTACAGCACGTGTGTGTGTGTGTGTGTATATATATATGTATGTATATCCCCTTATATTTTTAATACTTATCTATTTATTTAGCTGTTCCAGGTCTTAGTTGTAGCATGTGGGATCTTCAATCTTCACTGTGGCATATGCAATCAAGTTTCCTGACCAGGGATCAAACCCAAGTCCCCTGCATTGAGAGTTCAGAGTCTTAGCCACTGGACCACCAGAGAAGTCCCAGGAGTGGTATTCTTGCCTATGAAATTTATGTGAAGTCAATGTCAGTTTCAGACTCTCACAAATTCATTCACATTTCATAGATACACACCCAATTCCTATCAATCATAAGATATACCACCATCGTACACATTACCAAGAAAGAAGAAAATGCTTCCAATTCAATTATGAAATTCCAGCAACTATGTGGTGCATTCTGATTTCAGAGCTGTTAAAAATGTAAAAATGTATGTCTTAGGTGATAAATTGAGATAAAGACGAAACCCACCCTCTTTCAGCTCAGTTCAGTTGCTCAGTTGTGTCTGACTCTTTGCAACCCCATGAACAGCAGCATGCCAGGCCTCCCTGTCCATCACCAACTGCCAGAGTCCACCCAAACACATGTCTATTGAGTTGGTGATGCCATCCAACCATCTTATCCTCTGTCATCCCCTTCTCCTCCTGCCCTCAATCTTTCCCAGCATCAGGGTCTTTTCCAATGAGTCAGTTCTTCCCATCAAGTGGCCAAAGTATTGGAGTTTCAGCTTCAACATCAGTCCTTCCAATGAACACTCAAGACTGATCTCCCCTAGGATGGACTGGTTGGATCTCCTTGCAGTCCAAGGGACTCTCAAGGGACTTCTCCAACATCACTGTACAAAAGCATCAATTCTTCGGCACTCAGCTTTCCTTTATAGTCCAACTCTCACATCCATACATGACTATTGGAAAAACCATAGCCTTGACTAGATGGACCTCTGTTGACAAAGTAATATCTCTGCTTTTTAATATGCTGTCTAGGTTGGTCATAACTTTTCTTCCATGGAGTGTCTTTTAATTTCATGGCTGCAATCACCATCTGCAGTGATTTTGGAGCCCAGAAAAATAAAGTCAGCCACTGTCTCCACTGTTTCTCCATCTATTTGCCATGAAGTGATGGGATCAGATGCCATGATCTTCGTTTTCTGAATGTTGAGCTTTAAGCCAACTCTTTCACTCTCTTCTTTCACTTTCATCAAGAGGCTCTTTAGTTCCTCTTCACTTTCTGCCATAAGGGTGGTGTCATCTGCATATCTGAGGTTACTGATATTTCTTCAGGCAATCTTGATTCCAGCTTGTGCTTCCTCCAGCCCAGCGTTTCTCATGATGTACTTTGCATAGAAGTTAAATAAGCAGGGTGACAATATACAGCCTTGACGTACTCCCTTTCCTATTTGGAACCAGTCTGTTGTTCCATGTCCAGTTCTAACTGTTGCTTCCTGACCTGCATATAAGTTTCTCAAGAGGCAGGTCAGGTGGTCTGGTATTCCCATGTCTTTCAGAATTTTCCACAGTTTATTGTGATTCACACAGTCAAAGGCTTTGGCATAGTCAATAAAGCAGAAATAGATGTTTTTCTGGAACTCTCTTGCTTTTTCCATGATCTAGCAGATGTTGGCAATTTGATCTCTGGTTCCTCTGCCTTTTCTAAAACCAGCTTGAACATCTGGAAGTTCACGGTTCACATATTGCTGAAGCCTGGTTTGGAGAATTTTAGATCCACCCATATGTCTGTGAAGCTAGATGGCCTCCATCAGCAGAGGCCCAGACCCCGGTCCCCCCAGGGGGCCAGACCTCTGCTCCCTGCTGGCTCATATTTTGGCCAAAGCACCTCTCAGTTCTCTTCCCTTTCCTCTTACTCTGCACTCACACTCCTGTGATGCTCTTTAGGCCCCAGAGGTTCTGCTCAGAGCCAGTTTCACAGTTTCCAAGGGGGAGGTCACTCTGAAAACCAATCAAGAAAAATCACAGGTCCTGGGTGAGACAGAGGGATAGATGAGGGCAGTGTCAGAACCTCTCTTATTAAGAACGCCAGCACCAAGTTCTGAAGTGAACCTGGCCCTTGTAGGGCAGGACATGGGAATTCTCTCATGTGCCACGCTTCCTTCCCTCTTCCCCACATGAAAGGTCAGGGCTGCATCCAGGCTGTCCCTTTGATTCTCAGAGACCAGGTGTAGCTACAGTTGTAAGCCAGTCAGGACATAGGCTCTGAGGTCCCACTTCTCAATGTAACTGTCATTCCTTAGGAAACAGGAGATTAAAACAATTGAAAACTTAGAAATAAAGCAAAAACAGATTTTTGAGCAGTCTTTCAAATTTATACTGCATGCTAATAACTAAGCTTGTCTAAAGTTTTTTTTTTTTAATTAACGTATTTGAAGGAGGGCATTATTTTGTGTACTCCCATCTCATTAAGAATTTTCCACACATTCCTGTGATCCACAAAGTCAAAGACTTCAGTGTAGTCAAAGCAGAAGTAGACGTTTTTCTGGAATTACTTTGCTTTCTCCATGATCCAACAAATGTTGGCAATTTGATCTCTAGTTGTCCTGCCTTTTCTAAACACAGCTTGTACATCTGGAAGTTATTGGTTCATGTACTGCTAAAGCCTAGCTTGAAGGATTTTGAACACAACCTTGCTAGCATGTGAAATGAGTGCAACTGTATGGTAGTTTAGACATTCTTTGGCATTGTCCTTCTTTGGGATTGGAATAAAAACTAACCTTTTCCAGTCCTGTGGCCACTGCTGAGTCTTCCAAATTTGCTGACATATTGAGTGCAGCACTTTCACAGCATCATCTTTAAGGATTTTAAATAGCTCAGCTGGAATTCTGTCACTTCCATTAGATTTATTGGTAGTAAAGCTTCCTAAAGGCCCACTTGACTTCACATTCCAGGATGTCTGGCTCTACGTGGTTGACCACACCATTGTGGTTATCCATTAAGACATTTTTTGCATAGTTCTTCTGTGCAATTTTGCCACCTTTTCTTAATCTCTTCTGCTTCTGTTAGGTCCTTACTTGTGTGGATCTCAACAAACTGTGGAAAACTCTTAAAGAGATGGGAGTACCATTTCACCTTACCTGTCTCTTGAGAAACCTGTATGCAGGTTAAGAAGCAACAGCTAGAACAGGACATGAAACAACAGACTGGTTCAAAATTGGAAAAAGAATTTATCAAGGCTGTATATTGTCACCTTACTTATTTAACTTCTATGCAGAATACATCATGCAAAATGCCAGACTGGATGAATCACAAGCTGTGATCAAGATTGCAGGGAGAAATATCGACAACCTCAGATATGCAGATGACACCACCCTAATAGCAGAAAGTGAAAGAGGAAATAAAGAGCCTCTTGATGAGGGTAAACGAGTAGAGTGAAAAATCTGGATTAAAACTCAACACGAAAAAAATTAAGATCATGGCATCTGGTTCCATTACTCCATGGCAAATAGAAGAGGGGAAAGTAGAAGCAATGACAGATTTTATTTTCTTGGGCTGAAAAATCACTGGAGAATATGACTGCAGCCATGAAATTAAAAGATGCCTGTTCCTTGGAAGGAAAGCTATGACAAACATAGACAGAGTATTAAAAATCAGAGACATCACTTTGCCAACAAAGATACGAACAGTCAAAGCTATGGTTTTTCCAGTAGTCATATACAGATGTGGGAGTTGGACCATAAAGAAGGCAGAGGGCCAAAGAATTTATGCTTTCAAATTGTGGTGCTGGAGAAGACTCTTGAGAGTCTCTTGGACTGCAAGGAGACAAACCAGTAAATCCTAAAGGAAATCAACCCTTAATATTCATTGGAAAGACTGATGCCGATGCTGAAGCTCCAATACTTTGGCCATCTGATGTGAAGAGCCTACTCATTGGAAAAGACCCTGATGCTGGGAAAGATTGAAGGCAAAAGGAGGAGTGGCTGAGGATAAGATGCTTTGATAGGAACACTGACACAATGGACATGAATTTGAGCAAACTCTGGGAGGTAGTAGAGGACTGAGGAGCCTGGCATGCTGCAGTCCATGGGGTTGCAAAAAGCTTGACAAGACTTAGCGAGTGAACAACAACTACAAATTATTTTACATAGCCTATTTATTATTAATTATATGTAACAGTTAGTTACTTTATTAGTTAGGTTTATCAGATTATTAACCTAACTTTAACTCTGCAAAGTTAAATTTAATTCATAAATGATTTCTAAGTTGCAAGACCTTGTGCACACCAGGACCCAGGAGAGAGGAGCAGTGACCGCACAAGAGACTGACCCAGACTTGCCCGTGAGAGTCTAGGAGTCTCCAGCGGAGGTGTGGGTCAGCAGTGGCCCACTGCAGGGTTGGGGGCATTGAGTGTAGTAGGGTGGGCATGGGACCTTTAGAAGGAGGAGGTCTCCATTATCAGTACCTCCACCATAGTTTGGCTTCAGATCAAATAACAGGGAGGGAACACACCCATGCCCATCAACAGAAAATTGGATTAAAGATTTATTGAGCATAGCCTCGCCCATCAGAACAAGATCCAGTTCCCCCCTCAATCAGTCTCTCCCATCAGGAACCTTCCATAAGCCTCTTATCCTTCTCCACCAGAGGGCAGATGGAATGAAAACCACAACCACAGAAAACTAACCAATCTGATTACATGGACCACAGCCTTGTCTAACTCAATGAAACTATGAGCCATGCTATTTAAGGCCACCCAATATGGACAGGTCATGGTGGAGAGTTCTGACAAAACATGGTCCACTGGAGAAGGTAATGGCAAACCACTTCAGTATTCATGCCTTGAGAACCCCATGAACAGTATGAAAAGGCAAAAAGATGGGACACTGAAAGATGAACTCCCCAGGTCGGTAGGTGCTCAATATGTTACTGGAGATCAGTGGAGAAATAACCCCAGAAAGGATGAGGAGACAGAGCCAAAGCAAAAACAACACCCAGTAGTGGATGTGACAGGTGATGGAAGTAAAGTCCGATGCTGTAAAGAGCAATATTGCATAGGAACCTGGAATGTTAGGTCCATGAATCAAGGCAAATTGGAAGTTGTCCAACAGGAGATGACAAGAGTGAAAATAAACATTTTAGGAATCAACGAACTAAAATTGATTAGAATTGGGTGAATTTAACTCAGATGACCATTATATCTATTACTGTGGGCAAGAATCCCTTAGAAAAAATGGATTAGCCATCATAGTCAACAAAAGAGTTCAAAATGCAGTACTTGGATACAGTCTCAAAAACGACAGAATGATCTCTGTTTGTTTCCAAGGCAAACCATTCAATATCATGGTAATCTAAGTCTATGCCCCGACCAGTAACGCTGAAGAAGCTGAAGTCGAATGGTTCTATGAAGACCTACAAGACCTTCTAGAACTAACACCCCCCAAAAGATGTCCTTTTCATTATAGCAGACAGGAATGCTAAAGTAGGAAGTCAAGAAACACCTGGAGTAACAGGCAAATTTCATCTCGGAGTACAGAATGAAACAGAGCAAAGGCTAATAGACTTTTGCCAAGGGAATGTGCTGGTCATAGCAAACACCCTCTTCCAACAACACAAGAGAAGACTCTGCACATGGACATCACCAGATGGTCAATACCTAAATCAGATTGATTACATTCTTTGCAGCCAAAGATGGAGAAGCTCTATAGAGTCAGCAAAAATAAGACCAGGAGCTGACTGTGGCTCAGATCATGAACTGATTATTGCCAAATTCAGACTTACATTGAAGAAAGTAGGGAAAACCTCTAGACCATGCAGGTGTGACATAAATCAAATCCCTTTACAATTATACAATGGAAGTGACAAATAGAGTCAAGGGATTAGATCTGATAGACAGAGTGCCTGAAGACAGAGGTTCTTGACATTGTATAGGAGGCAGTGATCAAGACCATCCCCAAGAAAAAGAAATGCAAAAGGCAAAATGGTTGTCTGAGGAGGCCTTACAAATAGCTGAGACAAGAAGAGAAGTAAAAGGCAAAGGAGACAGGGAAAGATATACCCATCTAAATACAGAGTTCCAAAAAATAGCAAGGAGGCATAAGAAAGCCTTCCTCGGTGATCAATGCAAAGAAATAGAGGAAAAGAACAGAAAGGGAAAGACTAGAGATCTCTTCAAGAAAATTAGAGATACCAAGGGAACATTTCATGCAAAGATGGGCTCGATAAAGGACAGAAATGGTATGGGCCTAACAGAAGCAGAAGATATCAAGAAGAGGTGGCAAGAATACACAGAAAAACTGTACAAAAAGATCTTCACAACCAAGATAATCACAATGGTGTGATCACTCATCTAGAGCCAGACATCCTGGAACGTGAAGTCAAGTGGGCTTTAGGAATCATCACTATGAACAAAGCTAGTGGAGGTGATGGAATTCCAGCTGAATTATTTCAAATCCTAAAAGATGATGCTGTGAAAGTGGTTCACTCCATATGCCAGCAAATATGGAAAACTCAGCAGTGGCCACAGGACTGGAAAAGGTCAGTTTTCATTCCAATTCTAAAGAAAGGCAATGCCAGAGAATGCTCAAACTACCACACAATTTCACTCATCTCACATGCTAGCAAAGTAATGCTCAAAATTCTCCAAGCGAGGCTTCAACAGTATGTGAACCGTGAACTTCCAGATGTTCAAGCTGGACTTAGAAAAGGCAGATATCAAATCGCCAACATCCGTTGAATCATTGAAACAGAGAGAGAATTACAGAAAAACATCTACTATTGCTTTATTGACTACGCCAAAGCCTTTGACTGTGTGGATCACAATAAACTGTGGAAAATTCTGAAAGAGATGGGAATACCAGACCACCTGACCTGCCTCCTGCGGAATCCATATACAGGTCAAGAAGCAACAGTTGGAACTGGACCTGGAACAACAGACTGGTTCCAAATCGGGAAAGGAGTACATCAAGGCTGTATATTGTCACCCTGCTTATTTAATTTATATACAGAGTACATCATGAGAAACACCGGACTGGATGAAGCACAAGCTGGAATCAGCGTTGCCAGGAGAAATATCAATAACCTCTGATATACAGATGACACCACCCTTAAGGCAAAAATTGAAGAAGAACTAAAAACATCTTGATGAAAGTGAAAGAGGAGAGTGAAAAAGTTGGCTTAAAGCTGAACATTGAGAAAACTAAGATCGTGGCATCTGGTCCCATCACTTCATGGCAAATAGATGGGAAAACAATGGAAACAGTGGCAGATTTATTTTGGGGGCTCCATAATTACTGCAGATGGTGATGGCAGCAATGAAATTAAAAGATGCTTGCTCCTTGGAAGAAGAGTTATGACAAACCTATCAGTATATTAAAAAGAAGAAACATTTAATTAGGTCGATTTGTTTATTTTTGCTTTTATTTCCAATATTCTGGGAGATGGGTCATAGAGGATCCTGCTGTGATTTATGTCAGAGAGTGTTTTGCCTATGTTCTCCTCTAGGAGTTTTATAGTTTCTGGTCTTACATTTAGATCTTTAATCCATTTTGAGTTTATTTTTGTGTATGGTGTTAGAAAATGTTCTAGTTTCATTCTTTTACAAGTGGGTGACCAGTTTCCCCAGAACCACTTGTTACAGAGATTGTCTTTTCTCCATTGTATATTCTTGCCTCCTTTGTCAAAGATAAGGTGTCCATAGGTGCACAGATTCTGCACAACAAAGGAAACTATAGGCAAGGTGAAAAGACAGCCTTCAGAATGGGAGAAAATAATAGCAAATGAAGCAACTGGAAAACAACTAATCTCAAAAATATACAAGCAACTTATGCAACTCAATTCCAGAAAAATATATGACCCAATCAAAAAATGGGCCAAAGAACTAAATAGACATTTCTCCAAAGAAGACATACAGATGGCTAACAAACACATGAAAAGATGCTCAACGTCACTCATTATCAGAGAAATGCAGATCAAAACCATAATGAGGTACCATTTCACACCAGTCAGAATGGCTATGATCCAAAAGTTTACAAGTAATAAATGCTGGAGAGGGTTTGGAGAAAAGGGAACCCTCTTACACTGTTGGGGGGAATGCAAACTGGTGGAGCCACTATGGAGAACAGTGTGGAGAGTCCTTAAAAAACTGGAAATAGAACTGCCTTATGACCCAGCAATCCCACCACTGGGCATACACACCAAGGAAACCAGAATTGAAAGAGACACATGCCAAAAGAAAGCAGGAGTAGCAATATTCATATCAGATAAAATAGACTTTAAAACAAAGGCTGTGAAAAGAGACAAAAAAGGACTCTACATAATGATCAAAGGATCAACCCAAGAAGAAGATATAAAAATTATAAATATGTAAGCACCCAACATAGGAGCACCACAATATGTAAGACAAATGCTAACAAATATGAAAGGGGAAATTAACAATAACACAATAATAGTGGGAGACTTTAATACCCCACCCACACCTATGGATAGATCAACTAAACAGAAAATTAACAAAGAAACACAAACTTTAAATGATACAATAGACCAGTTAGACCTAATTGATATCTACAGGACATTTCACCCCAAAACAATGAATTTCACCTTTTTCTCAAGTGCTCACAGAACCTTCTCCA
This sequence comes from Budorcas taxicolor, assembly GCF_023091745.1. Lineage (NCBI taxonomy): Eukaryota > Metazoa > Chordata > Mammalia > Artiodactyla > Bovidae > Budorcas > Budorcas taxicolor. The sequence continues at coordinate 18,605,619 of NC_068912.1, forward strand.
GGATAGATCACATCCTGGGCCATAAATCTCGCCTTGATAAATTAAAAAAAAAAATTGAAATCATTCCAAGCATCTTTTCTGATCATAATGCAGTAAGATTAGATCTCAATTACAGGAGAAAAACTATTAAAAATTCCAACATATGGAGGCTGAACAACACGCTCCTGAATAACCAACAAATCACAGAAGAAATCAAGAAAGAAATCACAATATGCATAGAAGCGAATGAAAATGAAAACACAACAATCCAAAACCTGTGGGACATTATAAAAGCAGAGCTAAGGGGAAAGTTCATAGCAATACAGGCATACCTCAAGAAACAAGAAAAAAAGTCAAATAAATAACCTAACTCTACACCTAAAGCAACTAGAAAAGGAAGAAATGGATAACCCCAGGGTTAGTAGAAGGAAAGAAATCTTAAAAATTAGGGCAGAAATAAATGCAAAAGAAACAAAAGAGACCATAGCAAAATCAACAAAGCCAAAAGCTGGTTCTCTGAAAGGATAAATAAAATTGACAAACCATTAGCCAGACTCATCAAGAAACAAAGGGAGAAAAATCAAATCAATAAAATTAGAAATGAAAATGGAGAGATCACAACAGACAACACAGAAATACAAAGGATCATAAGAGACTACTATCAGCAATTATATGCCAATAAAATGGACAACTTGGAAGAAATGGACAAATTCTTAGAAAAGTACTACTTTCCAAATCTGAACCAGGAAGAAATAGAAAATCTTAACAGACCCATCACAAGTACGGAAACTGAAACTGTAATCAGAAATCTTCCAGCAAACAAAAGCCCAGGTCGATGGCTTCACAGCTGAATTCTACCAAAAATTTAGAGAAGAGTTAATACCTATCCTACTCAAACTCGTCCAGAAAATTGCAGAGGAAGGTAAACTTCCAAACACATTTTATGAGGCCACCATCACCCTAATACCAAAACCTGACAAAGATTCCACAAAAAGAGAAAACTACAGGCCAATATCACTGATGAACATAGATGCAAAAATCCTCAACAAAATTCTAGCAATCAGAATCCAACAACACATTAAAAAGATCATACACCATGACCAAGTGGGCTTTATCCCAGGGATGCAAGGATTCTTCAATATCCGCAAATCAATCAATGTAACTCACCACATTAACAAATTGAAAAATAAAAGCCATATGATTGACTCAATAGATGCAGAGAAAGCCTTTGACAAAATTCAACATCCATTTATGATAAAAAAAAAACCTCTCCAGAAAGCAGGAATAGAAGGAACATACCTCAACATAATAAAAGCTGTATATGACAAACCCACAGCAAACATTATCCTCAGTGGTGAAAAATTGAAAGCATTCCCCCTAAAGTCAGGAACAAGACAAGGGTGCCCACTTTCACCACTACTATTCAAGATACTTCTGGAAGTTTTGGCCACAGCAATCAGAGCAGAAAAAGAAATAAAAGAAATCCAAATTGGAAAAGAAGAAGTAAAACTCTCACTGTTTGCAGATGGCATGATCCTCTACATAGAAAACCCTAAAGACTCCACCAGAAAATTACTAGAGCTAATCAATGAATATAGTAAAGTTTCAGGATATAAAATCAACACACAGAAATCCCTTGCATTCCTATACACTAATAATGAGAAAGTAGAAAAAGAAATTGCCGACTAAGGTCCGTCTAGTCAAGGCTATAGTTTTTCCTGTGGTCATGTATGGATGTGAGAGTTGGACTGTGAAGAAGGCTGAGCACCAAAGAATTGATGCTTTTGAACTGTGGTGTTGGAGAACACTCTTGAGAGTCCCTTGGACTGCAAGGATGTCCAACCAGTCCATTCTGAAGGAGATCAGCCCTGGGATTTCTTTGGAGGGAATGATGTTGAAACTGAAACTCCAGTACTTTGGCCACCTGATGCGAAGAGCTGACTCATTGGAAAAGACTCTGATGCTGGGAGGGATTGGGGGCAGGAGGAGAAGGGGACGACAGAGGATGAGATGGCTGGATGGCATCACGGACTCGATGGATGTGAGTCTGAGTGAACTCCGGGAGTTGGTGATGGACAGGGAGGCCTGGCGTGCTGCAATTCATGGGGTCGCAAAGAGTCGGACACGACTGAGCGACTGAACTGAACTGAACTGAGAAAAAGAAATTAAGGAACAATTCCATTCACCATTGCAATGAAAATAATAAAATACTTAGGAATATGTCAACATAAAGAAACTAAAGACCTATATATAGAAAATTATAAAACACTGGTGAAAGAAATCAAAGAGGACACTAATAGATGGAGAAATATACCATGTTCATGGATCAAAAGAATCAATATTGTGAAAATGAGTATACTACCCAAAGCAATCTACAGATTCAATGCAATCCCTATCAAGCTACCAGCGGTATTTATCACAGAGCTAGAACAAATAATTTCACAATTTGTATGGAAATACAAAAAAACTCTAATAGCCAAAGCAATCTTGAGAAAGAAGAATGGAACTGGAGGAATCATCCTGCCTGACTTCAGGCTCTACTACAAAGCCACAGTCATCAAGACAGTATGGTACTGGCACAAAGACAGAAATATAGATCAATGGAACAAAATAGAAAGCCCAGAGATAAATCCACGCACCTATGGACACCTTATCTTTGGCAAAGGAGGCAAGAATATACAGTGGAGTAAAGACAATCTCTTTAACAAGTGGTGCTGGGAAAACTGGTCAACCATTTGTGAAAGAATGAAACTAGAACACTTTCCAACACCATACACAAAAATAAACTCAAAATGGATTAAAGATCTAAATGTAAGACCAGAAACTATAAAACTCCTAGAGGAGAACATAGGCAAAACACTCTCCGACATGAATCACAGCAGGATCCTCTATGACCCACCTCCCAGAATACTGGAAATAAAAGCAAAAATAAACAAATGGGATCTAATTAAAATTAAAAACTTCTGCACAACAAAGGAAACTGTAAGCAAGGTGAAAAGACAGCCTTCTGAATGGGAGAAAATAATAGCAAATGAAGCAACTGAAAAACAACTAATCTCAAAAATATACAAGCAACTCATGCAGCTCACTTCCAGAAAAATAAACGACCCAATCAAAAAATGGGCCAAAGAACTAAATAGACATTTCTCCAAAGAAGACATACAGATGGCTAACAAACACATGAAAAGATGCTCAACGTCACTCATTATCAGAGAAATGCAGATCAAAACCATAATGAGGTACCATTTCACACCAGTCAGAATGGCTATGATCCAAAAGTTTACAAGTAATAAATGCTGGAGAGGGTTTGGAGAAAAGGGAACCCTCTTACACTGTTGGGGGGAATGCAAACTGGTGGAGCCACTATGGAGAACAGTGTGGAGAGTCCTTAAAAAACTGGAAATAGAACTCCCTTATGACCCACCAATCCCACTGCTGGGCATACACACCGAGGAAACCAGAATTGAAAGAGACACATGTACCCCAATGTTCATCGCAGCACTGTTTATAATAGCCAGGACATGGAAGCAACATAGATGTCCATCAGCAGACAAATGGATAAGAAAGCTGTGGTACATATACACAATGGAGTATTACTCAGCCATTAAAAATAATGCATTTCAATCAGTTCTAATGAGGTAGATGAAACTGGAGCCTATTATACAGAGTGAAGTAAGCCAGAAAGAAAAACACCAGTACAGTATACAAACACATATATATGGCATTTATAAAGATGGTAACGATAACCCTGTATGCAAGACAGCAAAAGAGACACAGATGTATAGAACAGACTTTTGGACTCTGTGGGAGAGGGAGAGGGTGGGATGATTTCAGAGAATGGCATTGAAACACGTATAATATCATGTAAGAAACAAATTGCCAGTCTAGGTTCGATGCAGGATACAGGATGCCTGGAGCTGGTGCACTGGGATGACCCAGAGAGATGGTATGGGGAGGGAGGTGGGAGAGAGATTCAGGATTGGGAATTCATGTACACCCATGGCGGATTCATGTCAATGTATGGCAAAACCAATACAGTATTCAGTTCAGTTCAGTTCAGTTCAGTTCAGTCGCTCAGTTGTGTCCGACTCTTTGCAACCCCATGAATTGCAGCATGCCAGGCCTCCCTGTCCATCACCAACTCCCGGAGTTCACTCAGACTCACGTCCATCGAGTCCGTGATGCCATCCAGCCATCTCATCCTCTGTCGTCCCCTTCTCCTCCTGCCCACAATCCCTCCCAGCATCAGAGTCTTTTCCAGTGAGTCACCTCTTCACATGAGGTGGCCAAAGTACTGGAGTTTCAGCTTTAGCATCATTCCTTCCAAAGAAATCCCAGGGCTGATCTCCTTCAGAATGGACTGGTTGGATCTCCTTGCAGTCCAAGGGACTCTCAAGAGTGGTCTCCAACACCACAGTTCAAAAGCATCAATTCTTCGGGGCTCAGTATATTAAAGGAAAATAAAGTAAAATAATAATAATAATAAAATAAAAAGAAAGAGACACATATACCCCAATGTTCATTGCAGCACTGTTTATAATATCCAGGACATAGAAGCAACCTAGATGTCCATCAGCAGATGAATGGATAAGAAAGCTGTGGTACATATGCACAATGGAATATTACTCAGCCACTAAAGAGAATACATTTGAATTAGTTCTAATGAGGTGGATGAAACTAGAGCCTATTATACAGAGTGAAGTAAGCCAGAAAGAAAAACACCAATACCGTATACTAACGCATATATATGGAATTTATAAAGATGGTAACGATAACCCTGTATGCGAGACAGCAAAAGAGACACAGATGTATAGAACAGTCTTTGGGACTCTGCGGGAGAGGGCAAGGGTGGGATGATTTGGGAGAACGGCATTGAAACATGTATAATATCATATATGAAATGAATCACCAGTCCAGGTTTGATGCATGATACTGTATACTTGGGGCTGGTGCACCGGGACGACCCACAGGGATGGTATGGGGAGGGAGGTGGGAGTGGGGTTCAGGATGGGGAACTGTGTACACCCGTGACGGATTCATGTTGATGTATGGCAAAACCAATACAATATTGTAAAGTAATTAGCCTCCAATTAAAATAAATAAATGTATATTTTAAAAAAGCCGAGACATTACTTTGCCAACAAAGCTCTGTCTAGTGAAAGCTATGGTTTCTCCAGTAGTCATATACAGATGTGAGAGTTGGGATATAAACAAAGCTGAGCACTGAGGAACTGATGCTTTTGAACTGTAATATTGGAGAAGACTCTGAGAATCCCTTGGACTGCAAGGAGATCCAACCAATCCATCCTAAAGGAAATCAGTCCTGAATATTCATTGGAAGGACATATGCTGAAGCTGAAACTCCAATATTTTGGCCACCTGATGTAAAGAACTGACTCATTTGAAAAAAGACATGGATGCTGGAAAAGATTTAAGGTGGGAGGAGAAAGGGACAACAGAGGATAAGATGGTTGGATGGCATCACCAACTCAAAGGACATGAGTTTGAGTAAACTCTCGGAGTTGGTGATGAACAGGGAAGCCTGGCATGCTGCAGTCCATGGAGTCACAGAGTCAGACGCAACTGACCGACTGAACTGACTGAAGTTGCAAATTCTTTTTGTTGAGGGGAAAATATAAACCGAAGGTTCCATTGCTCTTTAGGACATCAACCAGTTTTGTATTTAAACTGGTAACTCTTTTTCTTTCTTTCTTTCTTTTGCTGCACTGCATGACTTGTGGGATCTTACTTCCTTGACCACAGCCATGAAAGCACCAAATCCTAACCAGTAGACCACCAGGGAACTCTCTTAAATTTGCAGTCTTTTTCAGCATTCTTTCTTTTTCTGCCTATATATTCTTTGATATCTCTTATTCACCTTGATGGGCTTCCCAGGTGACTCTAGTGGTAAAGAACCTGCCTGCCAATGCAGGAGACAAAAGAGATGCAGGTTCAATCCCTGGGCAGGGAAGAGCCCCTGGAGGAGGGCATAGCAATCTACTCCAGTACTCGTGCCTGGAGAATCCCATGGACAGAGGAGTCTGGTGGGCTATGGTCCATAGGGTCACAAAGAGTTGGACACATCTGCATTCACCTTGAACTACCTCTATCATCCTACTGGTTTCCTTACTGGTAAATGAAATAAGTTGATATATGACCAATATACATTTGTGTGTAAGTTATGGTTTTAACTTTTGAAAATTATAATTTAACAAATTCTCATATCCACTCTTTTGAAAGTGGAGATGAGGGCCAGAACCAGACAGTGCCAATATAGAAAAGAGGAACAAAAGTGCTGCCATGACTTAAGAAAATCTGGACTGGAAAATGAAGAAAACAGATACGAGAGATACAGAAAGGATGAGTAAGGTATTTCCTAGACTATGACTACAATAAAGTCCAGTCTTAGCTAAGAGAGAGTTTTCTGGAATATATTGAGCTCAAGTTTCCAGGAACATTCATTGGATAAATCCAGGAGACAGTTGGAGAGGCTGATGATCAGGTTAGTGACTTTCCAAATATGGTGAACTTCAAGTAGATTTTCTGAAACCAGCCCCCAGCCATGCTTTTAATTATGTTTATTTATTTATTCCTGTATGAATGGATACAGTCATACATTCATTCAACCAGCCAACATTGGTTGGGCAAAACAGCATTTATTTAGTCCCTGAAGGAACATGGACATAAGACAGTCTCTTTCTGAACATCTTCTCCAGGGGATCTTTCTGATCCAGGGATCTAACCCACGTCTTATGTCTCCTGCCAGGTGTTTCTTCACTGACCTGTGAGCTATCTCCCAGCATTTTCAGAGGTGTAAAGGGACACAAGGAAACATGTTAAAGAATCATTTATTTCCCCAATTCTGGTTTCCCCAATGATGGATCCCTATCAGTTCTTCTACCCCTTATTCAACCACCTTATTCCTTGCAGACCCTCAATGTGTGCTTCCTCATGTTCACATACACTTTTCTGTAAATACAACTCATGCACACACACACACACACACACACACACACACACAGCCTTGCCTCCCTCATTACCCACTTACCCTGTGGTTACAAGCATCTTTGTCCAAGAGAATGAGGATGATATCACCATGGTGACAGTTGAATGAACCAATGCATCCCAATCTCATTGGGAAACAGTGACTCAAGAGGTTCAGGACCCTTATGTCAAGTCTTTGGTACCCATGTTTTTTCCTACAGTCATCTTCAGAAAAACCACTAAATGATTCAGCTTTTGAGTTCTGCTACATATTCAGTTCAGTTCAGTTCAGTCACTCAGTCGTGTCCGACTCTTTGCGACCCCATGAACTGCAGCACGCCAGGCCTCCCTGTCCATCACCAACTCCCAGAGTTCACTCAAACTCACGTCCATCGAGTCAGTGATGCCATCCAGCCATCTCATGCTCTGTCGCCCCCTTTCCCTCCTGCTCCCAATCCCTCCCAACATCAGAGTCTTTTCCAATGAGTCAACTCTTCACATGGGGTGGCCAAAGTACTGGAGTTTCAACTTTAGCATCATTCCTTCTAAAGAACACCCAGGACTGATCTCCTTTAGAATGGACTGGTTGGATCTGCTTGCAGTCCATGGGACTCTCAAGAGTGTTCTCCAACACCACAGTTGAAAAGTATCAATTCTTCAGCGCTCAGCTTTCTTCACAGTCCAACTCTCACATCCATACATGACTACTGGAAAAACCATAGCCTTGACTAGATGGACCTTTGTTGGCAAAGTAATGTCTCTGCTTTTGAATATGCTATCTAGGTTGGTCATAGCTTTCCTTCCAAGGAGTAAGTGTCTTTTAATTTCATGGCTGCAATCACCATCTGCAGGGATTTTGGAGCCCCCCATAAAACAAAGTCTGACACTGTTTCCACTGTTTCCCCATCTATTTCCCATGAAGTGATGGGACCAGATGCCATGATCTTAGTTTTCTGAATGTTGAGCTTTAAGCCAACTTTTTCACTCTCCTCTTTCACTTTCATCAAGAGGCTTTTGAGTTCCTCTTCACTTTCTGCCATAAGGGTGGTATCATCTGCATATCTGAGGTGACTGATATTTCTCCTGGCAATCTTGATTCCAGCATGTGCATCATCCTCAAATCCTTATGCTTGGACAGGCATGCTCTGAGAATGTTCTGGGCTATCAAAGAATGTCTTGTGAATTCAGTGCTTTGTTCTCATAGGTGATTTACTTTCTCTTTAAACTAAAAGCTCTTAGAGATCAGGAACCAGGTCTGAAGTTACCCTTAAATAAGTAGAGAGATAGAGTCTCTCATCTAGAAACAGACAATAAAAGTCAATGCTCCCTACCCATTTTTCCCTCCCCCACCTATCAAACATTAGGCAATGTAAGGGCCCCTGGTGGCTCAGAGGTAGAGAATCTGCCTGCCAATGCAGGAGGCGTGGGTTTGATCCCTGAGTTCAGAAGATCCCCTGGAGAAGGAAATGGCAACCCACTTCAGTATTCTTCCCTGGGAAATCCCATGGACAGAGGAGCCTGGTGAAGTACAATCCATGGGGTGGAAAAGAGTCTGACACCACTGAGTGACTAAACAACAATGTGAGGCAGGTCTGTTTGCCTATCTTAATCAGAAGCTGTTAGTATATCTTTTTAAACACAATTTGGATTTTATTTTTAACATTTTTATTGAGAGATAACCTACATATTATACAGTGTACCATTCAAAATGTACAATTCAAAAGTTTTTAACATATCCATAGAGTTGTGAAAAACCATCCCCAAGAAAAACAAATGCAACAAGGCAAAATGGTTTTTTGAGGAGGACTTACAAATATCTGAGAAAAGAAGAGAAGCAAAAAGCAAAGGAGAAAAGGAAATATACACCCATCTGAATGCAGAGTTTCAAAGAATAGCAAGGAGACATAAGAAAACCTTCCTCAGTGATCAATGCAAAGAAATAGAGGAAAACAATAGATTGGGAAAGACTAGAGATCTCTTCAAGAAAATTAGAGATACCAAGGGAACATTTCATGCAAATACGAGCACAATAAAGGACAGAAACTTTATGGACCTAACAGAAGGAGAAGATGTTAAGAAGGGATGGCAAGAATACACAGAACTGTACAAAAAAAAAAAAAAATGTTTTAATGACCCAGACAACAAAGATTGTGTGGTCACTCACCTAGAGCCAGAAACCTGGAGTGTGAAGTGAAGTGGGCCTTAGCAAGCTTACTACAAACAAAGCTAGTGGAGGTGATGGAATTCCAGTTGAGCTATTTCAAATCCTTAAAGACGATGCTGTGAAAGTGCTGCACTCAATATGCCAGCAAATTTGGAAAACTTAGAAGTGGCCACAGGACTGGAAAAGGTCAGTTTTCATTCCAATCTCAAAGAAGGGCAATGCCAGAGAATGTTCAAACTACTGCACAATTTCACTCATTTCACATGCTAGCAAGGTAATGCTCAAAATTCTTCAAGCTAGGCTTCAACAGTACATAAATTGAGAACTTCCACATGTACAAACTGGGTCTAGAAAAGGCAGAGGAACCAGAGATCAAGTTGCCAACATTCATTGGATAATGGAGAAAGCAACGGAATTCTAGAAAAATATCTGCTTCTGCTTCATTGACTACACTAAAGCCTTTTGCCTGTGTGGATAACAGCAAACTGTGGAAAATTCTTAAAGAGATGGGGATACCACCTTACCTGTCTCCTTAGAAACATTTATGTGAATCAAGAAGCAACACTTAGAACTGGACATGGAATGACTGACTGGTTCCAAATTGGGAAAGGAGTACATCAAGGCCATATAATGTCACCCTGCTTATATAACTTATATGCAGAGCACATCATGCAAAATGTTGGACTGGATGAAGTACAAACTGGAATCAAGATTACCAGGAGAACTCAATAACCCCAGAAATACAGATGACACCACCCTAATGGCAGAAAGTGAAGAGGAACTAATGAGCCTCTTGATGAAAGTGAAAGAGAAGAGTGAAAAAGCTGGCTTACAACTCAATATTCAAAAAGCTAGATCAGGGCATCTGGTCCCATCACCCCATGGCAAATAGATGGGGAAAAAATGGAAACAGTAACAGATTTTATTTTCTTGGGCCCCAAAATCACTGCAGATGGGGACTGCAGCCATGAAATTAAAAGACGTTTGCTCCTTGGAAGAAAAGCTATGACAAACCTAGATAGCATATTAAAAAGCAAAGACATCACTTTGCCAACAAAGGTCCATATAGTCAAAGCTATGGTTTTTCCAGTAATCATGTACAGATGTGAGAGTTGGACCATAAAGATCATTGGGTGCTGAAGAACTGATGCTTTTGAAGTGCGGTGTTGGAGAAGATTCTTGAGAGTCCCTTGGACAGCAAAGAGATCAAACCAGTAAATCATAAAGGAAATCAACCCTGAATATTCATTGGGAGGAATGATGCTAAAGATGAAGCTCCAATACTTTGGCTATCTGATGCAAAGAGCTGACCCATTGGAAAAGACCCTGATGCTGGAAAAGATTGAAGGCAGGAGTAGAAGGGGGCAACAGAGGACAAGATGGTTGAATGAATGGCATCACTGACTCAATGGACATGAGTTGTAACAGCTCTGGGAAATAATGAAGGACAGGGAAGCCTGGGGTGCTGCAGTCCATGGGGTTGCAAAGAGTCGGACATGACTGAGCAACTGAACAACAACAAAGCATCTTAAAGAAAACAGAGAGATAAACCAGATGAAAAGAAGGAGAATTTCAACAAAGAATTGGAGTCAATTTAAAAAAAGAAGTGGGTATTCTAGAACAAAAGAATGTAGTGTCTAGACTTAGAAGCTTACTGGATTGACCTAAGGGCAGACTGTGACTGGCAGAAGACATGATAAGTGATGAGAAGTCAAAAGAAAATATACAGACCTATGCACACAGAGGAAAAATAGGGGTTGGGGGAACAGAGTGAACAAATGAATCACGCTCAAAATGTCAATATGCATGTAACCGGAGCCCAAAAGGAGGAGGGAGAGTGAAAAAAGGCAATCCTTGAAAACATAACGGCCAAGAATTTTCAAAATCTGATAAAAGACACATAGATTCAAGAAGTTCAACAAAGTTCAAGCATGATTCATGTAAAGAAGTCCCCAGCTAGGCAAATTACAGTGAAATTATAGAAAATCAAAGCATAGGTGTAGTGTATGTTTGTTCAGTCATGTCTCTTTGTGACCCCTTGGACTATATCCTGCCAGGCTCCTCTGTCCATGGAATTTTCTAAGCAAGAATACTGGAGTGGGTTGCCATTTCCTCCTCCAAGGGATCTTCCCAACCCAGGAATCCTACCTGCATCTCTTGCATCTCCTGCACTGACAGGTAGATTCTTTACCAACTGAACTGGAAAACACAAAAGCAACCAGAGTTGTGGATATATTATTTTCAAAAGGGGTAATAAATAAAAATTATGGCTGACTTTTCAGCAGAAATTATAGACCTCAGATTATGGTAGAACCACATCTTTAAAGTGCTAAGGAAAAGCATATTTATGATAGTGCCAAACTGGAAACACCCCAAATGTCTATCAGCAATTGAATGGTGTAACAAGCAGTATAATGGTCCCCTAAGGATGTCAAAGTCCTAACCCCAGAACCTGTGAATACTTTCCCTAACAAAGGGGATTTTGCAGATGTGATTAAATTAAGGACCTTGAGGTGGAAAAATTATGCTGGATTATTTATACAGGGCCAATGTAAATTACATGGGTCCTTAATATCACAGGACCTTTTCTGACAGTGTTCAGAGAAGGAGATGTGAATACAGAGGAACAGTCAGGAAGATGCAGAGTTGTTGGCTTGACGAAGTAGCCATGAACCAAGGAATGCAGGCACCTCTAGAAGCTGGAAAAGGCAAGGAAATGGATCGCCCACCAGAGCCTCCAGAAAGGAATGCAGCCCTGCCTACATCTTTGTGTGTGTGTGTGTGTGTGTGTGTGTGTGTGTGTGTGTGTGTGTTTTAATTTTTTTTATTTTTTTTTAATTTTAAAATCTTTAATTCTTACATGTGTTCCCAAACATGAACCCCCCTCCCACCTCCTTCCCCATAACATCTCTGTGGGTCATCCCCATGCACCAGCCCCAAGCATGCTGTATCCTGCGTCAGACATAGACTAGCGATTCAATTCTTACATGATAGTATACATGATAGAATGCCATTCTCCCATATCATCCCACCCTCTCCCTCTCCCTCTGAGTCCAAAAGTCCGTTATACCTACATCTTGATTTTAGCCAACTGAGGTCTGTACTGGACTTCTTACTGACAGATCTGTAAGATAATACATTTGTGTTGTTTTAAACCACTAAATGGGAGGTGATTTATTATCACAGCACCAAAAATCTAAAAGGAATGAATCTAAATATATATGGGGCACATTCATAAAACACATCTATAAAAAGAACAAACTCAACAATATAGATGGGAGTTCTCTGGTGGTGCAGGGAATAAGAACCCGCCTGCCAATGCAGGAGACATGGGTTGGTTTCCTGGTCTGGGAAGATTCCACATGCCACAGAGCAGCTAAGCCCAAGAGCCACAGTTACGGAGCTTGCACTCCAGAGCCCACAAGCAGCAACTAATGAGCCCGCGTGCTGCAAATACTGAAGCCCGCATGCCTAGAACCTGAGCTAGGCAATGAGAAGTCACTACAATGAGAAGCCTGTGCACCGCAACGAAGAGTGACCCCTGCTCACTGAAACTAGAGAAAACATGAGCAAAGGAATGAAGACCCAGTGCAGCCAAAAATAAATACATAAATTAAATATAAATATATATTTATATATGTTATATATATATATATATATATATATATATATATATATATATATATGAGACTCTCAGATGAAATGCTGAGTGAAAATAAGTAAGATACAAAATAGTATGTACCATAATGGAAACTGTGACAGACTTTATTTTCTTGGGCTTCAAAATCACTGCAGATGGTTACTGAAACCATGATATTAAAAGACACTTGCTCCTTGGAAGAAAAGCTATGACAAACCTAGACAGCATATTCAAAGGCAAGGACATCACTTTGCCTACAAAGGTCTGTATAGTCAAAGCTATGGTTTTTCCAATAGTCATGTATGGATGTGAAAGTTGGACTATAAAGAAGGCTGAGCATCAAAGAATTGATGCTTTTGAACTGTGGTGTTGGAGAAGACTCTTGAGAGTCCCTTGGACTGCAAGGAGATCCAACCAGTCCATCCTAAAGGAAATCAGTCCTGAATATTCATTGGAAGGACTGATGCTGAAGCTGAAACTCCAATACTTTGGCCATCTGATGTGAAAAGCCAAGTCCTTAGAAAGGACCCTGATGTTGGGAAAGATTGAAAGCAGGAGAAGAAGGGGATGACAGAGGACGAGAAGGTTGGATATGATTTTGAGCAAGCTCCGGGAGATGGTGAAGGACAGGGAAGCGTAGTGTGCTGCAGTCCAAGAGGTCACAAAGAGTCAGACACAACTGAGAGACGGAACAACAACATACCTTTTTATATGAAATTCAAGAACAGGCAAGAGTAATCCATGGTGTTAAAGTTCAGAAGAGTAGTTACTCTTTGTATTGAACTAAAAGGGGCATGGGGCAGCTTTTAGGAGGTGCTGTAAATGTTCTTTATCTTCATTTGATGGCGATTACACAGATACATACATACATAAAAGTGCACTGAGTTCAACACTTACGGTTTATGTAATCTTATATTTTTAAATTATACCTCGGTATAAAAATAGATAATGAGGAAAGGATAGAATATTCAGTTGTTGTTGAGACTATTGAAAGTGAAAGTTATTTTAACGGCTGAGTAATACTCCATTGTGTATATGTACCACAGCTTTCTTATCCATTCATCTGCTGATGGACATCTAGGTTGTTTCCATGTCCTGGCTATTATAAACAGTGCTGCGATGAACATTGGGGTACATGTGTCTCTTTCTATTCTGGTTTCCTCAGTGTGTATGCCCAGCAGTGGTATTGCTGGGTCATATGGCAGTTCTATTTGCAATTTTTTAAGGAATCTCCACACTGTTTTCCATAGTGGTTGCACTAGTTTGCATTCCCACCAACAGTGTAGGAGGGTTCCCTTTTCTCCACACCCTCTCCAGCATTTATTGCTTACAGATTTTTGGATCGCAGACATTCTGACTGGTGTGAAGTGGTACCTCACTGTGGTTTTGATTTGCATTTCTCTAATAATGAGTGATGTTGAGCATCTTTTCATGTGTTTGTTAGCCATCCGTATGTCTTCTTTGGAGAAATGTCTATTGAGTTCTTTGGCCCATTTTTTGATTGGGTCATTTATTTTTCTGGAATTGAGTTGCATAAGTTGCTTGTATATTTTTGAGATTAGTTGTTTGTCAGTTGCTTCATTTGCTATTATTTTCTCCCATTCAGAAGGCTGTCTTTTCACCTTGCTTATATTTTCCTTTGTTGTGCAGAAGCTTTTAATTTTAATTAGATCCCATTTGTTTATTTTTGCTTTTATTTCCAAAATTCTGGGAGGTGGATCATAGAGGATCCTGCTGTGATTTATGTCGGAGAGTGTTTTGCTTATGTTCTCCTCTAGGAGTTTTATAGTTTCTGGTCTTACATTTAGATCTTTAATCCATTTTGAGTTTATTTTCGTGTGCAGTGTTAGAAAGTGATCTAATTTTATTCTTTTACAAGTGGTTGACCAGTTTTCCCAGCACCACTTGTTAAAGAGATTGTCTTTACTCCACTGTATATTCTTGCCTCCTTTGTCAAAGATAAGCTGTCCATATGTGTGTGGATTTATCTCTGGGCTTTCTATTTTGTTCCATTGATCTATATTTCTGTCTTTGTGCCAGTACCATACTGTCTTGATGACTGTGGCTTTGTAGTAGAGCCTGAAGTCAGGCAAGTTGATTCCTCCAGTTCCATTCTTCTTTCTCAAGATTGCTTTGGCTATTCGAGGTTTTCTGTATTTCCATACAAATCTTGAAATGATTTGTTCTAGTTCTGTGAAAAATATCGCTGGTAGCTTCATAGGGATTGCATTGAATTTGTAAATTGCTTTGGGTAGTATACTCATTTTCACTATATTGATTCTTCCAATCCATGAACATGGTATATTTCTCCATCTATTAGTGTCCTCTTTGATTTCTTTCATCAGTGTTTTATAGTTTTCTATATATAGGTCTTTAGTTTCTTTAGGTAGATATATTTCTAAGTATTTTGTTCTTTTTGTTGCAATGGTGAATGGAATTGTTTCCTTAATTTCTTTTTCTACTTTCTCATTATTAGTGTATAGGAATGCAAGGGATTTCTGTGTGTTGATTTTATACATTTGAATCAGTTCTGTTGAGATGGATGAAACTGGAGCCGATTATACAGAGTTAAGTAAGCCAGAAAGAAAAACATCAATACAGTATACTAACACATACATATCAAATTTAGAAATTTGGCAATGATGACCCTGTATGCAGGACAGCAAAAAGACACAGATGTGTATAGCAGACTTTGGAGCTCAGAGGGAGAGGGAGAGGGTGGGATGATTTGGGAGAATGGCATTGAAACATGTATACTATCATGTAAGAATCGAATCACCAATCTATGTCTGATGCAGGATACAGCATGCTTGGGGCTGGTGCATGGGGATGACCCAGAGGGATGTTGTGGGGAGGGAGGTGGGAGGGGGGTTCATGTGTGGGATCGCATGTACACCCGTGGTGGATTCATGTCAATGTATGGCAAAACCAACACAGTATTGTAAAGTAAAATAAAGTAAAAATAAAAATTAAAAAATAAATAAATAAAATAAAATAAAAATCTAAAAAAAAAAAAAGAAAGTGAAAGTTATATCGCTCAGTCGTGTCCAACTCTTTGCAACCCCATGGACTGTAGCCTACCAGGATCCTCCGTCTATGGGATTTTCCAGGCAAGAGTACTGGAGTGGGTTGCCATTTCCTTCTCCAGGGGATCCTCCCAACTTAGGAATAGAACCCGGGTTTCCCGCATTATAGGCAGACGCTTCACCGTCTGAGCCACCAAGGAAATTGAGACTGTTAGTAATTCATGAAGTAAAAACAGTTTTTAAAACTTTTGTTTTTAATGTGTTGGTTCTCCACTAGAGGGCACCCCTGCATAAGAACAAGACCTCATTTAGCACTGCAGGGGTCTCCTTTGGCTGCCTGCCCTAGGCTGACTTTGCCCTTAATCTCCAACCCTTCCCTGTAATGGTCAATATAGAAGCCACGGGATAGCACAGGAACTCTACTCAATCCTCTGTGGTGACCTAAATGGAAAGGAAATCCAAAACCGAGGGTATATACATATACGTATAGCTGATTCATCTTGCTGCACAGCAGAAGCTAGCACAACATTGTAAAGCAACTATATTCCAATAAAAACTAATTTTAAAATAAATAGATAAAATAAAAATAAACTATTGGTGGGAGGCATACACGTAGCCAGACAATCACACTAAAGTGTGAGAAGTGCTGTGACAAAATCATTTTTCCAACTATAAGTCAAGAGCCAATAAGGAATCTGTGTGGCCAGATTAAAGGATGAGCAAGATTCAGCAATACTTAAAATGCATGCCATTTGTCTCTGTTTAAAAGGTCAAAACTGTAATATCTGGGAATGTTTGTGTGAATTATGATCCCTAAAAGTCTTAAGAAGGGATATTCTTGAGTTGCCAGCATCAATATTTAAGTGTGAAAAAACTTTAAGTGCAATAACTCTTTGGAAGTCTCCTACCAACAGAGGGCCATTTATGTAAACTTCACACACTCTAAAGATCAAAGTGCAGCCTGTTTTCTATTTATTGTTGTTGTTGCTGTTCCGCTCCTAAATCATGTCCAACTCTGCAACCCCACGGACTGCAGCACGTCAGCCTTCCCGAGCTTCACCCACTTGCTGTAGTCTATTTACTTTGCCTATTTACTGTAGTCCGTTACTATTCATTCTTTCTTTCTTTCAATAGTTACTGATCACCTTACCATGTCCTGGGGCCTGTCAATCAGAACCAGAGGTAAGAATGCTAATTCCCTGCCCTCAAGTTGTTCACACACTGGGGAGACAGATACCCTGACCGCAAAGTCTGAAATGGAGTAGCCCACGGGCCAGAGAGGACGGGGAAGCAGGGAGGCGGCTTAAAGGATGGTCTCTGGGAATAGATGATTTTGAAGTTGTGATAGCTTAGCAGGAGATGAGGGATGTTTCAGGTGTAGAAAATGCTGTTCCTAACACATTCCAGCACAAGCCATGACGAAAGGAAAGGACAGCAGCATGATGCTGCCATAGAGGCGCCAGATACACACAGTGCTTTGAGAAGACTGAAAGGCGAAGAATTAATTTGGTAGAGTCGCATCTAGGAAGGTTTTGGGTGCCATTTCCAGGCTGACCTGGGGAAAAAAAAAATGAGTGAAGAAGATTCACTCCATGAAAAGTTGCTTTACACAGGCAGCCGCCGGTGGCAGAGCAGGCAGGTGCAGCCTGGCCAGAGCCTCTCAAAAGTACACCACCCAGGAAGGAGCCAATGCAAAAGATGCCTGCCTGGACCAAACTCATCTGCACTCCCACCTAACACACACACACACACACGCACACACTCTCACACACACACATGCACACACACTCACACACACATGTATATACACACACACTCACACTCTCGCACACACTCACACACTCACACACACACTCACACACAAACACATGCATACACACACTCACACACACACTCTCACACACACACTCTCACACACATGTATATACACACACACTCACACACACTCACACATACACTCACACACATGCACACACACACACTCCCATCTAACACACACACTCACACACACACACATGCACACACTCACACACACTCACATGCACACACTCACACACACTCACACACACACGCGCGCACACATGCACACACACATGCACACACACTCGCACACACACACTCACACACAGACTCACACGTACACACACACTCCCACCTAACACACACACACAAACACACACACACTCCCACCTAACACACACACACACTCACACACACTCCCACCTAACACACACACTCACACACTCACATGCACACACACTCACACACACACGCACACACTCATACACACATGCACACACTCATGCTCTCACACGTACACTCACATGCACACACACACAGACACACACGCACTCGCACACACACTCCCACCTAACACACACACTCACACACGCACGCAGACACACTCACACATGCTCACACACACTCACATGCATGCACACACTCACACACACTCACACACACACACTCACACACACACACACACTGTATACCCTGAGCTAGTCTGTACCCACTACCCAGAGAAAGGAGAAGAAATAGGAAACAGCCATGGTGACTAAAGCACCATAACTGCTTTTGTTTCACAAAAGAATGCAACTTCTGTGCTTTCTCTTTCAGGAAATAATATATCAATTGTCTACTGAAGGCCACAAAAAGAGAGAACTAGAAGTGGTCATGGATTTCAGAGTAGTGAGGAAGCTGGACCTAAAACTAGGGGTAAAAGAAGAAGCCTCAAAGTGGAGAGAAGATGGGCACTCAAGCCTGAGACTCCCGAGGGCTCCTCCACAACCCCTGAGCCTGTCCCACCCACACCCAGAAAGGCTGGCCCAGAACATGACAGCTGCTGCAGGCAAGGACTGCTCACCCACAAGGAAGGCCATAGTGTGTTGAGGAGAGGACAGGGCTCTGGAGCCAGAACACCTGACTTCCTAGCCCTGTAACCATGGACAAGCCATCCGCTCTCACTGAACCTCCACTTCTCAACTAATAAATGGGTTCATAACACCCTCACAGAAGAGCTGGCAAGAAGTGCCCAACGATGCCCAGCATGTAGCAGCCACTCAATAATCAGTGACATCTGATGCCCATTACTCTCTTCTCTAACTCCTTCCCAGCCACGCTGGCCTCATCACTGCATCTTGCACGCATCAGGCACACTCTGATCTCAGGGCATGTGCACTGGCTGTTTCCTCTGCCTGAATGTTCTTATCCATGATATCTCCTTGGTTCATTCCTTAACCTCATTCAAGTATTGGTGCAAAAGTAGGCTTCTTAATAAAGCAGATCTGACCAGTCCATTTAAATTGCAATCCACTCCCCATCCCCACCACACACACTCCCAATCCTCCTAATTTCATTCTGTTTTAATAGCCATTATCACCCAACATTTTACATAATTTACTTATTTACTAGGTTTACTGTTTACTGTCTACCCTGCCCTCACTTTTCCACCCCTAATTTTTTTTAATCTGTTCTCTTCACTGTTGTATCCTGAGGACTAGAAAGATGCAATGAGACATAGTAAAGGCTCAATAAATACTTACTGGTTCCATGAAGGAATGACTAAAGGCATGAATGACCTTCCATCTCTGAGAATCAAGTCTCCACGTCTGTCAAAGAGGGAGAGCTGATGTTAAGAGGAAACCTGGTCCCTTATAGGAAGGGAAAGGGAGAGGGGAATCCCTGCACCGTGCCAGACTGTTTGCTAAGAGGCTGTCAAGAGAGCTCAACAGGAGAGGTGAAAGGCTGCCCAGACACATACCTGGGCCCAATTCTTATCCCCTTTGAAGAGGGGCTCAAACTTGCTGCAATTTGGAGAGGAGCATCAAAGGGTAGGAGCATAGCAGGGCTCTGTGTCTCTGGAAGTGAAGTGAAGTCGCTCAGTTGTGTCCGATTCTTTGCGACCCTCTGGACTGTAGCCCACCAGGCTCCTCTGTCCATGGGATTCTCCAGGCAAGAATACTAGAGTGGGTTGCCATTTCCTTCTCCAGGGGATCTTCCCAACCCAGGAATTGAACCCAGATCTCCCACATTGCGGGCAGACACTTTAACCTCTGAGCCATTTGGTAAGCTCTGGAGGGTGGCAGTAATCGGCCCCCACTGTACTGGGTGGACTCCGGCAGTTGGTGATGGACAGGGAGGCCTGGCATGCTGCGATTCATGGGGTCGCAAACAGTCAGACACGACTGAGCAACTGAACTGAACTGAACTGAACTGAACTGAACTGATACTCTGGAAACTTGGAAATCCATAGAAGTTCTTCACCCTGGAGGTGCCCACGGTCAACGTTTGTCTTTTGGAGAGAGGCAAACCTGGATATGATCCCAGTTTCTCCACCATTGAGTTATGACCTTAGACCCGTCACATAATTTTTCTGAACCTGAGTTTACTCCTCTTTCAAACAGGAAGTTTGAGTGGCCAGCACACTGCTTACACACAGTACGTGTTTGATAGAAACTATTTCCTTTCAGCTTCCATCTTGAGCTATATTTTTGGGACAAAGTGGTTCAATTCGGGACTTGCCCTGCAGAGGGTGCCAGAGCACCAAGAAATCCTAGATTATCAGCTCTACCAGGCAGCAGAGGGCAGCCGTGGGCAAGCCAGCCAGGGATGTCTGGGACCCTAGCTCTCGGACTGCTCTTTCTCTGGGCCCTCTATCCAAGCACTCCCTCCTGAGCCAGCCTGATGACCAAAGGCTGCCCAGCAGCTCTCCCTTCCCAGACGCCATCCAATCAAAATGCCAGTGCTTTTTTCAGTCACTTGATATAACCTCTGTCCTGAGTAAGTGGCAAATGGGTTTGATAATACCAATAGTGCCAGAAAATTGCTAGATATTACTTGCTCTTCCCAGGTAACATATATGAATTCTAACAAGGGTTTCTGAACACATATCTGGGAACAAGTGGGAATTCCAGATGCTAAAGTTGAGTCAGCTCATTTAGACAGGCCTGCCTTTGAAGATTTAGTGCTTATGCTCAGTGAGCTTATAGTAGATTGCTGCTGCTACTGCTAAGTCACTTCAGTCATGTCTGACTCTGTGCGACCCCAAAGATGGCAACCCACCAGGCTCCCCCGTCCCTGGGATTCTCCAGGCAAGAACACTGGAGTGGGTTGCCATTTCCTTCTCCAATGCATCGAAGTGAAAAGTGAAAGTGAAGTCACTCAGTCGTGTCTGACTCTCCGAGAGCCCATAGACTACAGCCTACCAGGCTCCTCCGTCCATGGGATTTTCCAGGCAAGAGTACTGGAGTGGGGTGTCATTGCCTTCTCCATATAGTAGATTAAACAGATAAAACTGCTCATACTCCATTTCTTAACAACAATTTCATACGGTCCAAATTTATATTTCACCCTTTACCTCTTCTCAATTTCACTACAAATTCTAGCTATTAATTTATCTCTTTATTTATTTAGAATTTCCCATCACATTTCTACCTTGTAAAAACCTAGCACCAGGCCTGGTAGATGACAGTCACTGCATGTTACAGTTCCCCTCTCAGGACCCCAGGCACCAAGCACAAAACCGAGCCCCTCGAATCAACATTACTGCCCCACCACCTCTCCTGAAAATCCTGTTTTCTGTTGCATCCCCATGGTTCACCATCTTGTCCCATGGAAACTGAGTCCTGCCTCTCTGGCTCCCCCCACCCTTCCAGCACCCTGGGCTCAGCCCTTCCCAGCAGCCAGAGAGTGTCTGTGACACCAGATCTGTAACACGATATACATCCACTTTTATCCTGAGTAATAAAAATATTCATATTCTATTTCAAAAAGGAACAGAGTTGCCATTAACTTCTGCTCTTTCTCCGCAGATGTTGCTCGACCTGGAACAACTTTATATGGCTTAGCACAAGTGTAATTGGTGTGCACTGGAGAATGGGGTGCGGTGCAGGGTTGAGGGGGGGGATACTTGAAGAAATAATGACAAATTTTTTCCAAATTTGATTTTTTTAAAACTGTACATCTAACCAAGAATTTCAAAGAAACTCAAGCATAAGAAACGTAAAGAAAACTATGCCAAGGTACATCATAACCAAATTGCTTAAAACCAGTGATGAAGGGGGAAAGCGTCATAAAAGTAGATGGGGGCAGGAGTGGGAGAGGTGAGAGGGGGGAATACGTTATTTATGAAGAAAGAGTGATTGGAGGCATCTCATCAGAAATAAGCCAAGCTAGAAGGCAGTGGAGCAAGGTCTTCAAATTACTAAAAGAATAACTTCCAATCTAGAAATTTATGGGCTTCCCTGGCGGCTCAGACAGTAAATAATCTGCCTTAAATGTGGGAGGCCAGGCTTTGTTCCCTGGGTCAGGAAGATCCCCTGGAGAAGGGAATGTCTACCACTCCAGTATTCTTGCCTTGAGAATTCCATGGACACAGGAGCCAGGTAGGCTACAGTCCATGGGGTTGCAAAGAGTCAGACATGACTGAGCAACTAACACTTCGATCTTTATACTTAGTTTTTTAAAAATGAAGGATTAAGGAATTTTTAAGACATTTAAAAACTGAGAGAATCCATCCCCAGCAAAGCTGAAGTACAAGGAATGTTCTAGGAAGTCATGGAGAGGCAGAAGAAAGGTGATGTTAGAGGGGATCTGAGCGACACAAAGGAGGGAAGAGCTCCTCCAATGGTAATCACGTGCATCAGTGTAAATGCGCTTTTTATTATTACAATCTCTTTTAAACAGTGAAATAGTGAATCTGTAAAAACACATCGTGATGGCTGGTCAGGGCACTCAGCCCTCCTTCGAGGCGCCAGGGAGCCTGAAGGCGGCTCCCTCAGCTCTCGGCCAGCAGAGGGAGCCTGTGGACTTTAGAAAGGATGCCGCCACCCGGCGGGCAGAACCTTCATGAAGACAAACTCCCTGGGCCACATACGGAGAGGGCTCTCCAACAGTTTACCCCCCAGGGTAAACTAACAAACCTTAATGGATGCGTCTAATCCAGGCTTCCTCATTCATTTGCTGCGTAACTGCATTTGGGCACCGACCTCGCATGGGCTCCCTCATTTGTAAAGTGAGGGGTGAGACTAGCAGATGCAAAGACACTCCACCTCCCACACTCTTGTCATTCCTTGGTCCTGCTTAGGATGAGCCCTCTGCTTCTGCCCTGGTGGCGCCTCCAGCGGTGAAGAGACGCCCAACCCTCCCCTCCAGGGAAGGGTAAACAGAGAAGGCTTTACGAAATCAGAACCTGAATATCCAGCTCCAGTATTCCCGGTGCCTGTCAGCCACCCCCACTTCCCACGTGCAACCATGGGGGCCAAGTACTTAACATAATTCTCCCATTTAATTCAACATTCCAACCCCCCAAAGCAAGGGAGATAGAAATAATTGTCCCAGTTTTACAGATGAAGAAGCTGAGACCCAAAGAGGTTAAGAAACTTGCTTAAAAAATAGCTAATAAGAGGTGGGGCTGGCGTTTGAGCCAAAGGCCAGGCGTTAACACAGGCTCCCCTCCCGATCACCGTGGGCTTTGTGCTAAGCCTCCTGAGAAATGTTTCTGTCTGATTCTGCTCCTCAGAATCACTCTAACCTAGAAGGGCTCTTGTGGCCCTCCGTGCACTTCTTCACTGTGCCTAAGAAGAGACGAGTCCAAAAGGGGTTTATGTTTATTTATGTTTATACTTCTTAACTGAAATATAGTTGATGTAAAATATATTACAGATGTATACTATAATGATTCACAGTTTTTAAAGGTTATACTCCATTTATATTATTGTAAAATGTCATCTCTATACTCCCTGTGTTGTACAATATATCCTTGTGACTTATTTTATACCTAATAATTTGTACTCTCAACAGAGTTTTTAAATGTTTAGACCCTCTTACACCTGACCAGTTCTCTGCCTATGAAAGCCCACTTTAATAAGAATGTGACTTAAGGATAGTTCTACACCATATACTGGGACAGAACCTCACAGTTTACACCTAAGTGCCTATTTTCTCGGTTCTTGACACCAAAGGTAAACGTTCACAGTGAAAGGAACATAGTGCAAATGTTCATAGCTCTAGTGAAAGAGTTAGTTGCTCAGTCATGTCCAACTCTTTGTGACCCCATGGGCTGTAGCCCACCAGGCTCCTCTGTCCATGGAATTCTCCAGGCAAGTATACTGGAGTAGGTTGCCATTCGTTTCTCTAGGGGATCTTCCTGACCCAGGGATCGAACTCGGGTCTCCTGCATTGCAGGCAGATTCTTTACTGTCTGAGCCACCAGGGAAGCTCCAAATTTCATAACAAAAATGAATTTTTAAAAGTGCTCACTTTATAGATATAGTGGATATTTCAGCACAGTTTAAGCAATTCAGTCAAGATCACATCACCAAGAGTCAACTAAAATTATCTGTAAGCTTGTTCCCCCAATTCCAATCCAATCTCGTGCCTTTCTGTGACATCTTTTTTCTTCTAAGTCATTGTTTACCTCCAAAGCCCATGATGCATAATGGGTATATGAGTATGTGTGTGTGTGTGTGTTTACCATGTTTATGATGAAAGGAAAATGACAATAAAAAATGCTCAGATTGACATCAGCTGGATGGAGCTGTGGCAAAGGGCGCCGTCAGCAAGAAGGACCGTTTCTTTCCTGCTGAGATCAACTCACAGAGTCTGGGGCTTCCCAGGGGTCCTCCCCTGCTTGCCCCCTCCCCTGGTCCAAGCTGGGCCACTTCCCTGTGCCTGTGTGACAGAGTACTGTTTCTGTTCAACCTCTCCGTGCCCCACCCCAACCCTGAGCCTTCTCCCGGGGAGGGAAGCCAGGGAGCAGCAAGGGGCTCCTTGTATGCCCTTCTTCTTTAATGAAGGAAAGATACCATCACCTGTCAGCTGCCGGGACGTAATTAACACCTGCTTGGAGTTTCAGTTGCTGATTCAGGGCACAGCTCCCCAGCCAAAGCTCCTGTGGGGAAGTCTGTCAACCTACTAGAGATGGGATGTAGGAATGAGGTCAGTGGAGGGGCAAGGCTCCCTCCTGTCTGAGCTCTTCTAGCATCTTAGGACTAAAACAGAAATGAGCCAGCTTCTAACTAAACCAACGCCTTGTTTAGAAATCCTACCCTTCTGTGTCATGCCCAGACCAAATAGAGAGACCCATCCAGCTCATCCAGTCCTCAGGGTCTCCATCCCAAACTCTTTCTCCAAACACCTCTCACAGTAGTGTAATTCCCTTGTCCCCAGTCTGAAGGATTTCCAGAACTTGAACCCAGGACTGTCTAGCTCTAAGCCCGATATCTAAACCTAGAACCTTTCCAGCTTGAACTCACCACTTGGGGTGATGTCTCAGCTTTCACAACCCCACTCCAATTTTCATCTCTTCCCCAAATCCACACCCTTTGGAATGACATCAGAATTCATCTGAATTATTTGAAGAAGAAATAAGCAAATAAATAAACAAGCTCATTATGGAGTGTGATAAGCACTAAGAAGAAAACAAATAAGATGATCAGTAGAGACTGACAGCAGGGGGTGGGGTGGGGCCCCTGTAGCCACAAAAAACCTGAAAGGGCCACTTCCTGGACCACCCCAGGCACATTCTGCCGCCCAGTGTGTATACCACACCCGATCCTCAACCAGTTCCACCACCTGCCTCCAGCACCCCTGCCTTTTCTCTGTAGCTCTCGAAACTCTTTGCTATGTTTTATTTAGTACTTTGCTGTTGTTAGTCTTCCCTGGTAGCTCAGATGGTAAAGAATCCATCTGCAATGCAGCACACCTGGGTTCAAGCCCTGGGTTGGGAAGATCCCCTGGAGAAGGAAATGGCAACCCACTCCAATATACTTGCCTGGAAAATTCCATGGACAGAGGAACCTGGTGGGCTACAGTCCATGGGGTCACAAAGAGCTGGACATGACTGAACGACTCACTCTTGCACTGTTGTTAGTCTAACCAACTATAATCAGAGGGCAAAGACTTTGTATGTTTTGTTCACCCCCTCTGCCCCCAGCACCCAGAATAGAGTTTGACACACAGCAAGGGCATCATAAATAGATGTTGAATAAATTGAAGTGGGCTCCATTTCTCCCTGGCAAGATGCCCATGAGCCAACAACCCAGAAGGAGCTGGCTCTCCAGACCCTCAGCTGTTCTTAAAGACTTGAGCAGACCTCTCTGATCTTCCAGGACCAAGAGGAAGGGCACGGCTCCTGGGCCATAGGCCACACTTCCCTCAGCTGAAGAGATGCCGAGAATCCAGCATGCAAGCTTCTGGAAGGGAGCCTACTCTCCTTTGGCTTGTTTCTTCCCTTTCTCTCATGCCCCCACATTGAGTTATCTTCCTTTAATCACCAGATACATTTCAAAACTGCCCACTTTGTCTCTGTCTCCTTTTCCACTACCTTAGTCCAAGCCACCTCTTCTCTGCCTGGACCACTCTGGTGGCCTCCTGGCTGGTCTCTCTGCTCTTCCACTGAGCTTCCCAGTTCAAGCTTGTGCAGCATCCAGGGTGCTTATGTTAAAACAGAAAACAAGCCTGTCTTTTCTCTGCTTAAAACCCTTCCTTTTGTTTAAGTTCTTCAGGTTTTTAAGCTCACTCAGGTTTTTCTTTGCTCTCAGATAAAATCCCAGTTCACTCACCCTTCTGTCCTATCTCCTTGCCCCTCACTCACTACACTCAAGCCCCGGTGGCCTCTTCTGTCTTTTTCAAATATGGATCTTCTTTGACTTACAGTGGAGGTACATCCCCCAAACTCACAGTAAGTTGACAATATTGTAAGTCAAAAATGCCGTTAACACACCTAACCTACCGAGCATCAGAGTTTAGCCTAGCCTACCGTACATGTGTTCTGAACACTTCCATTAGCCTGTTGTTCAGTCACTAAGTCTTGTCCGATTCTTTGCAACCTCATGGACCGCAGCAGGCCAGGCTTCTCTGTTCTCCACTGTCTCCCAGATAGTGTTGCTCAAACTCATGTCCACTGAATCAGTGATACTATCCAGCCATCTCATTCTCTGCTGCTCCCTTCTCCTCCTGCCCTGTCTTTCCCAGCATCAGGGTCTTTTCCAATGAGCCAGCTCTTCCCATCAGGTGGCCAAGGCATTGGAGCTTCAGCTTCAGTATCAATCCACCTAGTGAATGTTCGGGGTTGATTTCCTTTAAGATTGGCATTAGCCTATAGTCAGGCAAAATCATCTAACACAAACCTATTTTATAATAAAGTGTTGAATGATTGAATGTGGTACTGAAACTGAAAACAGAATGGTCGTCAGGGTCCAGAACAGTTCTAAGTGTGTGGGTCATTTACCCTAGTGATCACGTGGCTGACTGGGAGCTGCCACCGCCCAGCATCAAGAAGGAGCATCACACCACACATTGCAAGCCTGGGGAAAGACCCAAATCCAAATGTTGAACTTTGGTTTCTGCTGAATGCCTGTCTCTTTTGCAGTATCACACAGTCAAAAAATCATGTTGAAATTTTGTAAGCCAGGAATCATCTGTACGTCAAGTTCTTCCCATTAGTTTTGAAGTTTCTCTCTTCCCAGGATGCTCTCTCATCCTGCTCAGATGTTACCTGCCTGGGGAGGCCTTGGGGACCTGGCTACCTGAAGGTGTGCCCCTTCAGATATAGCTGTTCTGCACCACGCTGTCGCATTTACTTCCTTCCTACCCCGACAGCCTCCATAGTTTCCTTTTTTAGGGTCTGGTCTGCCTCTCCCACTAGTGGAAGCTCCATCAGGGTAGACCTCATTGTCTCTTTCATTCATGTCCCTCCTCTGTATGTCTCACACGTGGTTTGTGCTCAATGAATATTCTTTTGAAAGAATGGATACAGGAGACCTCTACTTATTCACATCTTATCAGTCTTGTATCCACTGACCCTGGTTGCAACTTTTTCATCCTGCTGGGCCTCTTACAAGCCTTTGCACCTTTGACATCCCCCTTGCTTTCCACCTCGTTTCTCACAAGGCCTTCATGTCCTTACCAGGCTTTGGGACTTTGCTTTTTCCTCTGATCAATATGCTCCTCCAATACAGTTGAACCCTCATCCATTCTTCAATGTGAGGTTCAAACGTGAATTTGAAGTGTGTGCAGATTCCCGATATCTCATCCTTTAGGTGTCAACAGATTACATCACTAATAGAACATTTATCATGCTGCATTTTATTGTGTTGCTGCTGTGGCTGTTTTATGCTTCTGTCGCCCAGGTGGGCAGGCTTCCCAGGTGGTGCTAGTGCTAAAAACCTGCCTGCCAATGCAGAGGCAGAAGAGAATGTGGGCTCAATCCCTGGGTCAGGAAGGTCCCAAAGAGGAGAGCATGCATGGCCACCCACTCCAGTATTCCTGCCTGGAGAATCTCACGGACAGAAGTGCCTGGCAGGCTATGGTCCATAGGGCCGTACAGAGTCAGACACAACTCAAGTGATTTAGCACACACGCACACTCCCGGTTGGAGCATGGCAACTTCTTGAAGACAAGCATCTGTCTTTCCATTATCATATTTCCAAGACTTACCAGAGAACATAAACATGGTCGGTGCTCAGCACATGCGAGTGGAACTGCTTGGGAAGCCCCTTATTACATGATCTCTTAGCTCTTGGACTGTCTTTGTCCCCTCTGCTGACACCTAAATATGAAATTTCCCAAGTTTCTCCTCTCAAACCTGATTTTCTGCACTCTTTTCCATAGAATGTCAGAGTTTAAAGCAGTTCCTCAATTCCCAGCACATAGGAAGTCCTGTCATGTTGGATCTCCTCCTTAATCTTGAGGCCCACCTGTCACTGACCTCTCCAGCCTTCTGCCTGGCCAGGTAGCCTCAGTGGACAGACCTTATTTTTTAAAGGATCTTTGAAGAACCATCCCGACACTCAACACATACATCCTATCCAACAGAAATGGGACAGATTTCAGCTTTATGCCAGGAAGACATGACCTCAGGAAAGACTCAAGATTCTTGGAGTTGTTGCTCTTTGGGATGAAACTAGGAAGGATAGGGCCAAGGAAAATTCAGTCCAAGGGGTCACTCTGCCACCTCAGCTCATGAAGTTGGATTTTAGATAATAACTCCAATGAGGTCAGCATTTTTGTAAATGCATAATGAGGTCACACAGATAAAGACAACAGCCAACCCTCTGAATACAATGCGGCCACCAAGGCCTTAGGACCGCTCACTATGGCATCATTTTCAGAGCTATATAATAGGTCTGCTGCATAGGCGATCTCAGAAAAATGTCAAGCAAGGTACAGTTCTGGGTAACTATTATCAGGGTCCAAAACTCCCACCCACAGCACATCACAGCTCTGGCATGTTCACCCTGAGCCTTAATGGGTGTTACACTAAGTCTGAGTTCAAAGGTTTGGCAACACTCCCATCTCTACCCCTCACCCAAATGAATATCAAGAGTCATCAGCAAGATTTAAGGTAAAAGCATAGCGTGGGTTGGAATCATGATGTTCCCACTTGCAAACTTCATTCAGCAAATGTTTATTGAAGTCATTCTATGCACCAGACACTGGAGCAGACCTCGGGGAAAAAAGAAGAAAACAGAACAGACGGGGACACTGGGCAGATTAGTTAAACCTGCAGGCCTCTGCTTTCTCATCTCAAATGAGACAATGGCTACCCCTTAGCGGTTGAGAGGATTTTTTGAGACAATGTGTATAATTGTGGAGCTATTTACATTATTGTCATTGTAATTAATGAAACAATATGGTAGCAGTACGTGTGGAGAGTCATACAATTGTTTAAACCCCTGAACCCTAAGGAACACTTATCCTAAAGAAAAGCCCAGGGACAAAGATACACATGAAGGAGAGAGATGGAAAAGAGAGAAAGCATCTACTCTGTGTCTACATTTTACAAGGCTCTGGGAGGGATTGGGGGCAGTAGGAGAAGGGGACGACCGAGGATGGGATGGCTGGATGGCATCACGGACTCGATGGACATGAGTCTGAGTGAACTCCGGGAGATGGTGATGGACAGGGAGGCCTGGCGTGCTGCGATTCATGGGGTCGCAAAGAGTCGGACACGACTGAGCGACTGAAGTGAGTGAGTGAGGGAGAAACACCTTACATTTGTTAATTCATGAAAATTGAGCAAAGGAAAAAAATATAAGCAACCTAAATATTCAGCAGTAGTATAATGAGTGGAATATTTTACAGTCATTTAGAGTAATTATACAGACTATGTAGCAACACAGAAAAATGCTCATGACATCATGTTAGGAGGTTAGAGTGTGGGCATGTGGATGACACTTGCAGCTATGTACAATTCCTACACAAAAACGCAGCCACACGAAACAACAAGCCTGCTCTAGAATGACGGCTTGATGAAGGTAATTATTTTGCTCTCCGTTTCCCAAGCTGCTTGCAATCTTGTTTCCTTGATTGTTATGTTACTTTAACGGGTGTGTTGTTTTAAGGTGCTTTGTTTGCAGGTTATGTCACTCTGTCCTATTTGGCCTCCCCATCAATTCTGAGAGGGGAGGATAACCCATTTTCGTGCTTGAAAGTCTCAAAAAGTAGCAAATCTTTGAAGAGGCATCAGCTGCCCTCAATTCATTGCTGTTTCCTGAAAAACAAATGGAAGATACGTTGTTGTTCGGTCGCCAAGTCATGTCCAACTTTTTGTGACCCCATGGACTCCAGTGTGTCAGGCCTCCCTGTCCCTCACCATCTGCCAGTGTTTGCCCAAGTTCATGTCCATTGACAGTGATACCATCCAATCATCTCACCTACCCCTTTTATATTTAGCTCTTCAACTGCTCATAGCAAGCCTTCAGTACCTAAGGTACTGTTACAGCAGCACCTGCCAGCACCAATATCAACAACTGGAGGGCTCTGTGTCTCTGGGAAGGCCATCAGTGCAGGCTGAATTCCCGTCTATCCATCCACTTCCTCTACCATCTACTCGTCTAACCATTTTAGGATTCACTGTCTGTCCGTCCATATTCCCATCCCTCTGCCATTTACCCATTTACTCTTCCTTGGAAGGATATCATCATGAAACTCCCTTACAGGACTTATAAAAATGTCCTTATTCTTCAGCTGAAAAATCAGGTATGAAAGGGCTAAGTCCGCGTTCCGGAATGGGGTCAATGCTGCGGCAGGGCAGGACCCAGTGCTTCTCATCTTCCCTTGGTCCCTGGTGGGCTGATTGACAGCTGGTTCCACAAGTGGGCAGGTTCCCAAGGCCCATCCTGGGAACAAAGGGTTCCAGTAATCAGGTCACATTTGTCACTGGGGTCCTCCCTGTCCCAGTTCGCCTGCTGGAACAGGATCTTCAAGGCATTCCGAGCATGTGCTGGCTCAGCCTGTCACACTCTTGCCCTGCGGGTAGACTGGGAGAGTCAGTGCGGTATGCGCTTGCCAAGCTGCCAACTGAAAACCTGTTTTAATCAATTAAACAATAGACTCTCATAACATACGCCAAGATTGTGACCTTCTCAATCAAGCACTAATTGGGGTGGATGAGGGCAATGTGCCCTGGGCCTTGTCACCCTGCATCAGACTCTTAGAGTCCTACCTTCATCCCTAATGAGGTTAGAGGGGAAACTGAGCCAGGGTCCGCTGAGTAACTGGGATGTGTTCACAGAACAAACTAAAGAGTTAAACATGTGTGCGGTATGTGTCGGATGTGAGGTCCATTGCCCGGTGCTAGGTGTGCAAGGATGAGCCTAGCACAGTTCCTGCCTGTAAGCACGCAGTCTAGGGGAGAAAACAGACCCTATTCACCATCTGACCCTGTAGCTCAGATGGTAGAGAATCTGTCTGCAACGTGGGAGACCCAGGTTCAACCCTGGAGAAGGGAATGGCTACCCACTCCAGTATTCTTGCCTGGAGAATTCCATGGAGGCTCCAAAGGGGCCTCGTTAGCTGGAGTTCATGGGATCGCAAAGAGTCTGACATGACTGAGCAACTAACACACACAAACACACACACACACGACAGTGACAATCAGTGTGTACAGAGCCGTCACAGGGTGGATGAGAGTGCAGGTGGGAGCAGCCACATGTGTCTAGATAGTCCCCAAGGTTGAAGAAGAGGGCATTAGAACTGAGCCTGGAGAGCACAAGAAGACATGGCTGTTTCCTGATAAACCAGCCCATGGAAAAGCAAGGGAGAGGGCCTCACAGGGCCTCTGAGACCCTTCAGCTCAGATTTGAAAATGTAAGCCACAGAAGCTCCTCCTGGTGTTCCTGGAACACACTGAAGGCTGTTATACCACCAGGTTACTAGTAGCTTCTCTACTCTCTACCAGTGGTCTCTAGTCTACTCACACTTCAAGTTCTAACTCTCAGGCCACCTCCTCTGAGAAGCCTTCCTGGAGTGACTCAGCCCCAGAGCCATCCCCCTCTGCTCCCTCAGTGGGGTACCACAGTGATCAAGCTGCACTCCAGTGAGTTTTCTAATCCTGCTTCCTTATCTGCCTAGTAGCCCACACAGTGCCTGGCATACAGTAGGTCCTCAAAATCTGACTGTCAAGTGGCTAACCCCCTCCCAGAATGGACTCACCCTCAGGTGATCCAGAAGCACCATCCAGACCCACATCCTGCAAGGCTAAGCTTGTTGTCATGGCAGCATGCCATCAGTTAACTTGGGAAAAACAAGTCTGCATGGAATCCAGCCAGTTCCCCTGCCAGCATGCCACAGGCCAGTTGCCATCTCCAACACACACCAGAGTTTCTAATATTTATACGAAACTTGGTGAGCACTGGGCACCAGTCAACAATCAGCTACGCATGAGTGCTGACTGAGCCCTCACCACATACAAGGCATCAGAGCACCAAGACCAGTCAGCGGCTAGGAAGAGAAGCGGGAAGAGCTTACCAGTCATCAAAGAGGAGATTAAGCTCATTTCTTTTTAATTCATTGAAAAGACCATCTGATGTACATTATATATTTCCTGACCTTCCCGTAGTGGGCCCGTCTTACTTATACAGCTAGATTTTTATTAAAAAGAAGATTTTGAGACAATCTGAGTGGGAGTGGTAACAATTTAAGGAACACAATTGCTGATTAATATTAATTGATAGATTGCCAATAGGCTTCAATTTGCTATCCACCTAGTTAGTCACTAGCTGTGAATGGGAAAGCAGGGAGGTACTGAGTATGTGTGGAAAGAAGTGAAGCTGGTGGAGGCAACGGGAGGGTGGAGGGAGCAGGACTACAGAAGCCTCAGGGGGCATTGTCAAGGCAGTGATATCATGAGCAAGTCAGACCCATTGTTGCCAGGCTTCTTCCCAAACTGCCTCTCCTGCCTCAGCTTACCTCCTTTCCAACTAAAACCCTAAGGCTTGAGCCCCTAGAGCAGTTCTATCCCTAAAACTGCCCTGTATGGGAACCAATGACTCTGCCTTCTTGCTTAGAAAAAAAATAGGGAAGAGGTGTGTGTGTACATATAGAATATATATTGGTTTTTTGAAAGGAACTTCATTGGCAAACCAGGAGGAAAGCAAAGCAAGAGTAATTAGAAGTAGTAGACATGGACAGCTATACCAGGCACACACTCCTTATCTGCAGCATTGAATGTGCACAGTGGACAACCCAGGACTCCGTCTTCCTATTCTCACCAGTGATTTGCTGCCTGCTCTCCCAGGAGCTGCCCCCATGCCTTATTGACATGGTCCAGGCAGGTGAGAAGAAAACATTTTTTTTAGAAGAAAATATTTTGCTGTTTCTCACCTGGGGGCTCTGAACTGAAGACAGTTCTGCCCACCCACGGCAAATAGCATCCCCTGGGGCCCTTGGTCTCCCTCCCTAGCTGGTACCTATCAGCAGGTGAGCTGGCTGCGATTTTCTCTTCTCCTGTAATCTTATCAAGAGAGGCCCCAGCTCAGATACCCTGTTGCCTGTTCTCAGGGCCCCATCTACTCGCTGGTGCATTTCTCTAAGCTTGGGTGTTCTGTCCCCCTTGCCAGTAGCAGCCCAAATGCTCCTTGGGCCTGTCGTTGGCCATCCTGTCAATCACCCCTTAGTCCCGCCTCTCCAAGCCCCAGAGCCTAATGGCGCCCCCTTCCCTGGCTCCTGCGCAGACTCGCTGGAGCTCGTCTCTGCAGACTTCAGCCCCAGCGGCCATTTGCACACATCTGGCCTGTGATGAGGCTCCTCACCTCCTGGCCTCACTCTCTACCTTCAGGGCAACCAGGCACAGGTCCGTATGGTTCCGTTCTGCCCAGATGTTCTGTGTGTCTTGCTTCCATCTGCCTGGACTGCTCCCATTGCTCCTGAAGTGAAACTCAGCGCCCTTCATTGCCCACCCCATTTCTCAAAGTCTGAAAACCCCTTCTCAAATCCCAGCTCTGCCATTTAACAGACAGCTGACATGGACAAATCTTTTGAAACTTCCAGGGATAAGCCACATCTGTAAAATAGGTAAAGTGATCATAACTAACGCAAAGAATCCAATGAGAGGCAGCATAGGAAGAAGTGTCTTGTTACCTATCAAAGTGAGCTTTTAGTTTTCTTGGCCTCCGGCTGCAGGCTGACTTCATCGTTTGTCTTCGCCCGAAATGCATTTTCCGTCTGGTCTGGGGTGGTTGGGGCCCCTCAGGAGCCTGGCTTCTTTGCAGATTTTCTGGTTTTCCCTCTTTCTTGCCTGTCAGCCACTCAGGTTGGGTGCCCCGTAGAGGCCTTTCTGCTGTACGCCCAGCTCAACACTAGGTGGCAGCCTAACCACAGGCTCTTGCTGGATGAGCCTCGCCTCCTGACGACTCAGAACCCAGGCCTGAGGCTTCCACGGAGTTACCCATGTATCAGGCACGTCTCAGGATTTGCCCTATCCCATAACTGCGGCTGTTGGTAGCAGAGACCCAAAGAAAGCTGGCTACTGCTACATTCAGGCTTAAGCCAGAGAAACAAGAGGCAGCTTGGGTCAGGTCCCAAGTCAGCTCTTCTGCCAGCTGGGGCTACCTTTGTAGAACAAACATCCAACACAGCCCTTGGAGGAGCTAGAGGGAGCTGAGGCCTGGGTGCCTGCAGAGGGGCCTGGCATGGCAGCCTTTCTACTTTCAGGGCTTGGAGTTCCCAGAAATCCAGAGGCCCCACTGGGTTCCCACTGAGCCTGGGGATACAAGCTTTCAAACTTTCTCCCCACTGACTTCCTCCCCTCAAGATGGGCATGATCACTAAGTTACCATTCTTTTTTTTTTTAAGCCAATTTAAATAAATTTATTTGAAATTAAACTTTAAAATGTATTTAAATTAATTTAATTTGAAATTAAATTTTAAATAAATGAAAATTCCAAGTGGTGACATACAAAGATAGAAATGACATAACTCAAGCTGTTTCCTGGGTTTTTCTTTCCCCTCTTTTTAAAATAGACTTCATTTTAGGTCAGTTTTATTTTTTATGTTATTTTTTGCTCTTTAAGAGCTTGGGGTTTGTTGTTGTTGTTACACATTTTTTTCCCACTGGGGTTTAGTTGCTTTGGGGCTTCCCAGGTTGCACTAGTGGTAAAGAACCTGCCTGCCAATGCAGGGCACAGGAGAGATGCAGGTACAATCCCTGGGTCTGGAAGATCCCCTGGACTAGGGAATGGCAACTCACCCCAGTATTCTTGCCTGGAAAATCCCATGGACAGAGGAGCCCAGCGGGCTATAGTTCACAGGGTCGCACAGAGTCAGACACAATTGAAATGACTTAGCACACACATAGTTGCTTTACACTGCTGTGTTGATTTCTACTGTACAGCAAAGTTAATCAGTATACATATATCCCCTCTTGGATTTCCTTCCCGTTTAGGTCACTACAGAGTGCCAAGGAGAGTTCCCAGTGCTATACAGTAAGTTCTCAAGTTATCTATTTTATACATAGCTTCAATAGGGTATTTGTGTCCATCCCAATCTCCCAATTCATCCACCACCTCCTTTCCCCCTTGGCATCCATACATGTCCTCTATGTCTGTGTCTCTGTTTTCTTTTTCTTTGTTGTTTTTTTTTTTTTGTCTGCTTTGCAAATAAGATCCTTCATCAACACCGTTTTTCTAGATTTCACATATATGCATTGATACGTGGTGTTTGTTTTTCTGTCTGTGACATTGCACTCTATATGACAGACTCTAGGTTCATCCACGCCTCTGCAAATGACACAGCTTCCTTTCTTTCTTAGTCAAACTGATTGAAAAGCTTTCTGCACTCTCTCCCCTCTCACTGCCTCCCACTTACACCTCAGCCCACTGTATTCTGTTTTCTCCTCCTCTGTCTTTCAAAATCTGTGTCTCTGGTGCCAGCCCTGCTCCTCTATTGCCAACTCTAAGGCCCCTTTCAGCCTTCGTCTTGCTGCATCTCTTATGACCCCTCCTTGGGGCTTCCCAGGTGGTGCTAGTGATAAAGAACTCGCCTGCCGATGCAGGAGACATAAGAGACACGAGTTTGATACCTGGAGGAGGGCATGGCAACCCACTCCAGTATTCTTGCCTGGAGAGTCCCTGGGACAGAGGTGCCTGGTGGCTACAGTCCATAGGGTTGCAGAGGGTCAGACATGCCTGAGGCGACTTAGCACACATGCACGCGCAAATGCCCCCTCCTCGATACGATTCTCTTCACCCCACTTTAAAATGTCCTTGATCTATTTCATATACTCTCCTCAAACTTAATACTCTCACTTTTTTACTCAGCACTTATATCCCGAAGATTTCCGAACCTCTGCCTTAGGACCTGGCATCCCTCGGCTCCAGTGCCCTGCCTCCAGCTGTTTTAACACTCCTGAGACTAAGCTTCTCTTTCCACCCTAGGCCCGACGGGCGTGTTCCTCCTCCCATCTTTGTCTCAGGGAAGAGCATCCCCAGCAACCACAGCAGTGACCAAAGCCAGAACACTGCAAGTCATCGCTGCCCTTCCCTGACCCTCCCCGCTACATCCACTTGATAACCACGTCCTGTCCATTCTGCCCCTTCAGTTCAGTTCAGTCGCTCAGTCACATCTGACTCTTTGCGACCCCATGAATCGCAGCACACCAGGCCTCCCTGTCCATCACCAACTCCTGGAGTTCACTCAGATTGATGTCCATCGAGTCGGTGATGCCATCCAGCCATCTCATCCTCTGTCGTCCCCTTCTCCTCCTGCCCCTAACCCCTCCCAGCATCAGAGTCTTTTCCAATGAGTCAACTCTTCGCATGAGGTGGCCAAAGTACTGGAGTTTCAGCTTTAGCATCATTCCTTCCAAAGAAATCCCAGGGCTGATCTCCTTCAGAATGGACTGCTTGGATCTCCTTGCAGTCCAAGGGACTCTCAAGAGTCTTCTCCAACACCACAGCTCAAACGCATCAATTCTTCGGCGCTCAGCCTTCTTCACAGTCCAACTCTCACATCCATACATGACCACAGGAAAAACCATAGCCTTGACTAGATGGACCTTAGTCAGTAAAGTAATGTCTCTGCTTTTGAATATGCTATCTAGGTTGGTCATAACTTTTCTTCCAAGGAGTAAGCGTCTCTTAATTTCATGGCTGCAGTCACCATCTGCAGTCATTTGGGAGCCCAAAAAAATAAAGTCTGACACTGTTTCCACTGTTTCCCCATCTATTTCCCATGAAGTGATGGGACCAGATGCCATGATCTTCATTTTCTGAATGTTGAGCTTTAAGCCAACTTTTTCACTCTCTTCTTTCACTTTCATCAAGAGGCTCTTTAGTTCCTCTTCACCCTCTGCCATAAAGGTGGTGTCATCTGCATATCTGAGGTTATTGATATTTCTCCTGGCAATCTTGGTTCCAGCTTGTGTTTCTTCCAGTCCAGCGTTTCTCATGATGTACTCTGCATAGAAGTTAAATAAGCAGGGTGACAATATACAGCCTTGACGTACTCCTTTTCCTATTTGGAACCAGTCTGTTGTTCCATGTCCAGTTCTAACTGTTGCTTCCCGACCTGCATACAGATTTCTCAAGAGGCAGGTCAGGTGGTCTGGTATTCCCATCTCTTTCAGAATTTTCCACAATTTATTGTGATCCACACAGTCAAAGGCTTTGGCATAGTCAATAAAGCAGAAGTAGATGTTTTTCTGGAACTCTCTTGCTTTTTCCATGATCTAGCAGATGTTGGCAATTTGATCTCTGGTTCCTCTGCCTTTTCTAAAACCAGCTTGAACATCTGGAAGTTCACAGTTCACGTATTGCTGAAGCCTGGCTTGGAGAATTTTGAGCATTACTTTACTAGCATGTGAGATGAGTGCAATTGTGCGGTAGTTTGAGCATTCTTTGGCATTGCCTTTCTTTGGGATTGGAATGAAAACTGACCTTTTCCAGTCCTGTGGCCACTGCTGAGTTTCCCAAATTTGCTGGCATATTGGGCACAGCACTTTCAGAGCATCATCTTTCAGGATTTGAAATAGCTCAACTGGAATTCCATCACCTCCACTAGCTTTGTTCGTAGTGATGCTTTCTAAGGCCCACTTGACTTCACATTCCAGGATGTCTGGCTCTAGATGAGTGATCACACCATCATGATTATGTGGGTCATGAAGATCTTTTTTGTACAGTTCTTCTGTGTATTCTTGCCACCTCTTCTTAATATCTTCTGGTTCTGTTAGGTCCAGGCCATTTCTGTCCTTTATTGATCCCATCTTTGCATGAAATGTTCCCTTGGTATCTCTAATTTTCTTGAAGAGATCTCTAGTCTTTCCTATTTTGTTCTTTTCCTCTATTTCTTTGCCCCCTTAGTACCTCTCAGATATCTCCCCATCACGATCCCTCCCATGCCCAGACAGGTCCTCCTGTCCTTCCTGCAACAACTGCAGCAGGCTCCAAATGGTCTCTCTGCTCTCATTCACCACCCCCCACCACTACCACTGCATCTCCTCACTGAGTGAGCGTTCCCTATAAAATGCAGAGCTAAACGGGTAGTTTGTATGCTCAGTAGTCTTCAGTGCCCCGAGGGTAGCATCTAAATATTATTGCGTGGCTCACAAGAACTTTCATGACCTCGGTCTGCCCGCTTTCTCCAGCCATGCAGCTTGGCAACCTCCACCCTCAACTCCTGATTGCAGCAAAACTGTCCTTGGACATGCCACACCCTTGCCTTCTAGCGTCTCTTCTGTCTGTTCTTCCTCTCATACCCCCTTTTTGTCCACTGGGACTCTGCTTAGAATTTCTAATTCCCTAACCCCAGTGCTGTACTAGGGACACCTTGCCTGAGCTTCCTTGATCAAAGTACTCACTATTGCAATTGTGTGATCAGACCTCACTACACTCTAAACTTGAGGACAAGAAATGTGCTTTTTTTTTGGTCTTTGGGACCCTGGCACCAAGTTCATCACTTGACATAGAGAAGGAGTAAAACAAATATTTGATTGGTGGGTAGATGAATGGATGAGAAATGAAAAATTATTGCTCAGGAAAAGTTTCCTGATTATTCAGAGGTGGTCTGGCTTTCAGATTTCTCACCTTAACCCCAAGAGTCTGGCACCTGTTACCTGAAGTCAGACCTCAGAAGGATCCAAAGCAACACAGCAGAATGCTTTCCCTGGGACCAGGGGGATGGGAACACCTTCTCTAGGTTCCTGGCAGGAAGTTTAGGCCCTGGGGAGCATGCAGCCAACACAGGGCTCCAACTCTACTCCCGCTTTGGCCCAGAGGGATGCCTTGTCAAACCAGGGAGAGGGGAGCATTACAGCTAAGCACTTGACCAGAAGACAAAGCCAGCCTCTCTACACTTTGTCTGCTGCGGACAAAAGGAGCACTGAGCCATGAGCCAGTCTGGGGATGAATGGAATATTACTCAGCCACTAAAAAGAATGAAATAAGGCCATGTGTAGCAACATGACTGAACCTGGAGACTGACACACTGAATGAAGTCAGTCAGACAGAGAAAGAAAGATCATATGATATCACTTATACTAGAATCATGACTGAGCGACTGAACCGAACTGACACTGGAATCAAAAGAGTGATACAAATGAACTTATTTATAAAACAGAAACAGATTGACAGACTTAGAGAACCAATTCATGGTTACCAGGAGGAAAGGGTAGAGGAGAGGAATAGTTGATGAGTTTGAGATTAACATGTATACACTGCTATATTTAAAATGGATAACCAACAAGGACCTACTGTATAGCACAGGGAACTCTGCTCAATATTCTGTAATAGTCTAATTGGGAAAAGAATTTGTAAAAGAATAGATACATGTTCCCAGGTGGCACTATTGGTAAAGAACCCACCTGCCAATGAAGAAGACATAAGAGACATGGGTTTGATCCCTGGGTCGGGAAGATCCCCTTCCCGAAGGGAATGACAACCCACTCCAGTATTCTTGCCTTGAGAATCCCATGGACAGAGGAGCCTGGCAGGCTACAGTCAACAGGGTCACAAAGTGACTTAGCACATATGTATAAGTGAATCATTTTGTTGTACATCTGAAACTAACACAACATTGTTAATCAACTATACCTCAGTGTAAAACAAAAAGTTAAAAAATAAAAATAATATTTTAATAAAATTTTATTAATAAAATAAAATATTATAAATAAATATTTTTAATTTAATAAAATATAAATAAAAATTTTAAAAATGAGATGCAAACACAAGAACAAGTATTAAGGACAAAGACTTTTTTTTTTTAATGTGGCCCCCAGGGGTCGCTACAAGTTGGACACGACTGAGCGACTTCACTTTCACTTTTCACTTTCATGCACTGGAGAAGGAAATGGCAACCCACTCCAGTGTTCTTGCCTGGAGAATCTCAGGGACTGGGGAGCCTGGTGGGTTGCCATCTATGGGGTCGCACAGAGTCGGTCACGACTGAAGCAACTTAGCAGCAGCAGCAGCAGCAGGCTTGTTTGGCTTCCCTGCAATAGCTTCCAGAAAAAAGAATAAAATACCAAAGAGAGAGAAAAGCTTGATTCATTTCTCAACCCTCAGCCTCTCTCTCTCAAAGGAAGAGCCCACTGACTAAAACCTGAGGGTCTGGAACTTGGACAGATGCCAGGAAATAGAAGCCCAAGTGCCTGCTCCTACTAATAATGACCGCAGCAGGCCTCGGCAGCCCCGTCAATGATGTCTTACATTTCAGAACACACTTCATAGGCTGGGTCTTTGTTCCTGCTCTTTTCTCTGATTGTTCTCCCACCACACGGTCTCTTAAAGTCTTAGCCATCCCTCAAAACCCAGTGCAAATGCATGATCTGTGAAGCTTTCTCAGAGCACCCCCACCCGAGCCTGAATTGAGCCTTATCTTCCCCTTACTTCTGTAATACGCAGTCGCTCAGTCGTGGCCTACTCTTTGTGGCCCCATGCACTGCAGCCTGCCAGGTTCCTCTGTCCATAGGAGTGCCCGGGCAAGAACACTGGAGTGGGTTGCTATTTCCTTCTCCAGGGGATCTTCCTGACCCAGGGGTAGAATCCACATCTCTGGAGTCTCCTGTGTTGGCAGGCAGATTCTTTACCACTAACACCACCTGGGAAGCCCTATTGCTTTTATGACATTAATCTCGATTTCTCTTTCACTGGTATTTCCTATGACTGTCTTTGATTATGTTCTTGACAAGATCATAACTGCCTGGCAAGGAGGAATTGGTTTAGCCGTGTCTACATTTCCCATGGTTCTAGCCCTGTGTTCTAGGCATGTGATAAATGTGCATTAAATTGAATGACAATTATCAAAGCATTACACCATGCAATTTTCAAGGCACCATGCAGACAACTAGATTCATAAGTTCAAAGCATATGGAAAAAAGAGGAGTGATCATATGGGTAGGGCTTATCTGGGAAGACTTCCAGGAGGAGGTGTGGCTGGAGGAAGCTGTGCCAGGTGGGGCTGAAAATCATGACCAAACCTGTTAAGTTTTGGGAGGCAAAGGCCAGGTTTCTCTCCTTCCTCAGCCACCCTTTCCCTCATTCCCAGTATAGAATAGTGGCAGTATGTATAGTGGTTAGAAATGGAAACTCTCAGGACAGACTGACTGGATATATATCCTAGCTTAGCCAATTAATAGCTGGTGACCTTGGCCTGGCCACCCATCTGGCCTCAGTTTCTTCCTCCCTGTAAAGTGTGGGTCAAGTAGTATCTAACTTACTGGATTACGTGATGATTTAATGAATTAAATCATGAAAAACTCTTACGAGGTGCCAACAGCTAATCTCAATGCTTTATATAGATTAACTCATTTAATCCTCACACAGCCCAATAAGGTTGATACTATAATTATCTTCACGTTGCAGGTGAGGAAATTGAGACTCAGAGAACCTGGGGTGGGGAGATCATTAGCTTACGTCGCTTCAGTTGTGTCTGACTCTGTGTGATGCTATGGACTGTAGCCTGCCAGGTTCCTCTGTCCATGGGATTCTGTGGGCAAGAATACTGGAGAGGGTTGCCACTCCAGTGCCACTCCTGCCCTCCACACCAAGGACCAGGCCCGAGTCTCTTGTGTCTCCTGCATCGGCAGATGGGTTCTTTACCACTAGTGCCACCCAGGAAGGCCCCATCAGTAGCACGCATGCATGCAGTCACTTCAGTCGTGTCCGACTCCGTGTGACCCTCTGTACTGTAGCCTGTCAGGCTCCTCTGGCCATGGGATTCTCCAGGCAAGAATGCTGGAGTGGACTGCCAAGCCCTCCTCCAGGGGATCTTCCCTACCCCTGGATCAAACCCATGTCTCGTGTCTCCTGCAATGGCAGGCAAATTGCTTACCACTGCCATCACCGGGGATATCCTACCCCAAAACGTCACACCTTCCAAACATGACAAGCTTGGACCTGCTTACCCCCAACCATCCAACTCTTCCCCTGAAGAAGCAGAACTACAATCATACCTCCAAATAATAACTTTGCTTTCATTATAATTCATAACCATCTGCTAAGTGCTTTCACATTGGATCCTCACTACACTCCTATGAGAGAACCATCACTGCCCCTGCTTTTCAAACAAATTCATGAGGCCTGGAGAGGCAGTGAGACTTGGAGAAGCAGGCTCCTTGGTTCCAGGTCCAGTATGAAAAGCCGGGACTGAGAAAACCAGATCTGTATCCAGACTGTGATAGTTAATTTGCCAACTCAGCTAGGCCGTGGAGCTCAAACATCAGTCTAGGTGTTGCTATGCTTTAGATATGATTGACATTTAAATCGGTCAACTTTGAGTATAGCAGATTATGTTCCTTAATTTGAGGGGCCTCATCAGTTGAAGGCCTTATGAGAACAATATTGAGGTACCAGGAAGACAGAGAATTTTCTCTCCAGCCTAACTTTGGCCTCAAGACTGTAACATCAACTTTCTCCAGCATTTCCAGCCTACTGACCTGCTCTGTGAATTTCAGACTTGCCAGGTCCAACCAGGCACGAGGGCCATTTCCTGAAAATAAACTCTGCATTGCTTCTGTTTCTCTGGAGAACCGTAATATATGGGACCATATGAAGAAGCCGTGAGCGTGCTTCCAAAACCATGCTCCATCTCGACAGCCTCCCTAAGGGTGGTGAGCCAGCCTGTAATTATCAGTCTATATCCTCTTCACCTCCTGTAGGGACAGTTTTTATCATGCTTAAAAAAGAGGACTGACTGTTAGTGCTGGAAATATGTAAGAGCACAGCCTTCTTCATTTAAGACAGAAAAAAACACAGACCCTTTCGTGGTGGAACAGATGTGGTCCTGCCCCAGGTGGGACCACCTCACATCCTGCATGTTCTAGAATAGGTTTTATACACGTAGCACCAGTGGCAACAAAGAGAACTGAGCCAAGAAGTCTCATTTTAAGAGGAGCTCCCATGAAACATGCAGCACAACCAGAGAGAAGCAAGCCCCGGGCAAAACACGGGCTAGAGCGCCAGGTCCGGCCGGGGATCTAGGAGGCAGCTGGGGCCCCTCACCCACTGCTCAGAACTCTAGCCTTAGCAACACCTTCAGGGTTTCTTTCAACTCAGAGTTTAGGAATGGACAGCAAAGAGGCTTCAACATGCTGAAACCTACTTGTGTAAATGATGTGAAGTTTGATAAAAAAAAAATATTAAGGAAAATTGCATTCTCAAATTACCTAACAATTTTCAGAGCACTTCTGGGGTTAGGCAGTCCCTCCTCACTGAGGAATGGACGGACCTCCCAGGTGTGGTCCTCTCAGGACTTCCTTCTTGTGCTATTCTGGATCTGTGTCACCCGCCAAACCTCTTTGTCAACAAACCTCCAAATATTCACATCCTTGTGCCAGGAGCTGTTATTGAAATCACAGATAATTTCTGGCCTTCTATTCACCATTGCTCGAAGTTCAGACTTTTCATCAGCTGTAATTCAAATTACATCTGGCCCTATTTCGTACTGAATAGTCCAATCCCAAAGAAAGGCAATGCCAAAGAATGCTCAAACTACCACACGATTGCACTCATCTCACATGCTAGTAAAGTAATGCTCAAAATTCTCCAAGCCAGGCTTCAGCAATACATGAACCGTGAACTTCCAGATGTTCAAGCTGGTTTTAGAAAAGGCAGAGGAACCAGAGATCAAATTGCCAACATCTGCTGGATCATGGAAAAAGCAAGAGAGTTCCAGAAAAACATCTACTTCTGCTTTATTGACTATGCCAAAGCCTTTGACTGTGTGGATCACAATAAACTGTGGAAAATTCTGAAAGAGATGGGAATACCAGACCATCTGACCTGCCTCTTGAGAAATCTGTATGCAGGTCAGGAAGCAACAGTTAGAACTGGACATGGAACAACAGACTGGTTCCAAATAGGAAAAGGAGTACGTCAAGGCTGTATATTGTCACCCTGCTTATTTAACTTCTATGCAGAGTACATCATGAGAAATGCTGGACTGAAAGAAACACAAGCTGGAACCAAGATTGCTGGGAGAAATATCAATAACCTCAGATACGCAGATGACACCACCCTTCTGGCAGAAAGTGAAGAGGAACTCAAAAGCCTCTTGATGAAAGTGAAAGAGGAGAGTGAAAAAGTTGGCTTAAAGCTCAACATTCAGAAAACGAAAATCATGGCATCTGGTCCCATCACTTCATGGCAAATAGATGGGGAAACAGTGGAAACAGTGTCAGACTTTATATTTGGGGGCTCCAAAATCACTGCAGATGGTGACTGCAGCCATGAAATTAAGAGACGCTTACTCCTTGGAAGAAAAGTTATGACCAACCTAGATAGCATATTCAAAAGCAGAGACATTACTTTGCTGACTAAGGTCCGTCTAGTCAAGGCTATGGTTTTTCCTGTGGTCATGTATGGATGTGAGAGTTGGCCTGTGAAGAAGGCTGAGCGCTGATG
The DNA here is from genome assembly GCF_023091745.1 of Budorcas taxicolor. Lineage (NCBI taxonomy): Eukaryota > Metazoa > Chordata > Mammalia > Artiodactyla > Bovidae > Budorcas > Budorcas taxicolor. The sequence goes on from NC_068912.1 coordinate 18,650,529, forward strand.
AATTGATGCTTTTGAACTGTGATGTTGGGGAAGACTCTTGAGAGTCCCTTGGACTGCAAGGAGATCCAAGCAGTCCATTCTGAAGGAGATCAGCCCTGGGATTTCTTTGGAAGGAATGATGCTAAAGCTGAAACTCCAGTACTTTGGCCACCTCATGCGAAGAGTTGAAAAGACTCTGATGCTGGGAGGGACTGGGGGCAGGAGGAGAAGGGGACGACAGAGGATGAGATGGCTGGATGGCATCACTGACTCGATGGACATGAGTCTGAGCGAACTCCGGGAGATGGTGATGGACAGGGAGGCCTGGTGTGCTGCGATTCATGGGGTCGCAAAGAGTCAGATGTGACTGAGCGACTGAACTGAACTGAGAGGAATACATGTTGCAACTTAAGGAGATATGTCCTCTGCAGATGAACACACATGCAACAATCATAATTCAACTGTGTTACATTCTAGAGACTATTACAGACGCCCTCACGCCATAGGAGAACTCTGGTTTTTCTGTTTAATCACACCAAGTCTTCTTGTGCTTCATGTGGTAAGACTGTAAGCCCAGTGCTGAGCAGCTCATGTTGTTATCTTCAGTATTCTTTTTTTTTACCCCTTTCCCTTGGCTTTAATTAGTTTCAAATTTAAGAATGTTATTGATCATTCTCATAATTGACATCAAACATCTATTGAGAGTCTGCTTTGAACAGTCACCAGGAAAACCACCAGTGACTCACTATTTTACTTAATCTACACACTATCCATGAAGGCATTAAATAAACACCATTTTTAGAGAAGAGACCAGGGTTCAGAGAAGCTAAGGGATTTGTCTTAAGTCACTGAGCTAGCAAGTGGTAGAGCCAGGCTCGACCCTGGGAATGGTTGGCCTGTGAGGCCCTCAGTTTCCATTTTGACCAATAGAAAAGTCATGCCTGCCCGAGAACAGGCTAAAAGGAAAGATTCAGAAGCAGGGAAGGAAGCCCCAAGTCCTTAGCTGGTGACAACAAAGGAAGAGGCTAAAGCCATCTATCATCAGTGACCTCAGATGATGCCTCAGACTTCCATGCCCAGGCCTCATAAAGCCTTTTGAGAATCTGCCCCCCCACATATGCCAGGATTCCTCAGTGGGAACTTCCGCCTCAGTCTCTGCTTCTACCCAGCTCGGGGGGCTGTGACAGAGGGCTTCATGCTCACAAAACACGCCCGACCTACCTCTAGTGGCCACTCCTGCTCCTCACTCCTCCCCCTTCCCCAAAGCCCACCATGGAGGCCAACGCGTAAGCAAGAGGCACACCCTGGAATAAAAATGGTAGCTCCAGTCCCATCTCCACCCCAATCCATGTGGCTTTGGATATGTCATTTCACCCCTTTGGAACTCAGGTCCCTCCTATGAAACATGGAATAAGAAGAACATTTCAGGGTGTTATGAGAGGCTAAGATCCCGGGGTGTGTGAAGTCACCTTGGCATGGTGGCTGGCATATGGTCAGCTCACAGGCCACAGGCACTGGCCTCAGTGAGGGAGCTGAGCACACCGCGCTACTAGGGTCTCTCCTGACCCCAGTGGACCCATCGCCACCTCCTCAGCAGTGCTGGCCAATGTCCGAGGTCAGAGCATCTATTGCACCTGAATTTACCCCGCAGTCTGAGTGAAGAAACTTGGCTTCTGTGACTGCTCCCTGGCACTGGCCTCTGTTACCACACAGCCTTCCAGGCTTGCTCATGACCAGCCCGCCCCGCTCGGTCTGGGACTCCACGCTGGCGTGCCTGGAGGAGGTGACGTCTGCCTTGGCCACTCTTGCCACTTCACCAGCATGTATGTGAAAAACGGTAGCACACACAGGGTCCAGATGTATACTCAGGCAGCAATGGTTGTCAGGTACATGGACTCAGGGAACCCTGACAGTAATTGCAAAGGCCACCAAGTATCAGAAGCCTTCGATTTGGGAGCCAGGGAGTGGAAGCAGATTCTCAGCCCTCAGAGGGGAGCGCTGCACGGCCAGACCCTTAGCCGCGGCCCCAGAGAGTCGCCCAGCAGCTCTGCACACAGGTTACCAGAGGCAGGCCCACTGCCAGGCTGTGTCTAGCTTTCTGGACCACAGAAATTGTGAAAGGTGAACATTACCTCTTTCTGTTACATAGATAACTATCATTTCACTTTGGAATGATCTGCAAATAAAGGCTCTTAACATTAGCTATTTGTTCTAAAATAGTTAATGTTGTATAAACTCATACAAAGGTAATTAAAGGAAGTCTGTGGTACAGCCTTTTGTGGGAGAATAAACATACCTTTATTCATGAACAATCACCCACTGTTTTCTCTAAATTTTATTTTTTGATTTTCCAAGGGGTGTCTGTTTTTATGATTTTAGATCAGTGCTTCTTAAAAGGTGGAATGAGGGATTCATGTGAAATTAATTTTGCGTACATGCACTCCTCATCTCTGTATTCAAAAGGACTACTCGCCACTACTAATTTAAATAACAACATAATTGTTATTTAAATAATTTAAATATTATTTGTTTATGCATGTTTTAGGTCTTCCCTGGTAGCTCAAATAGTAAAGAATCTGCCTGCAATGCGGGAGACGCAGTTTGATTCCAGGGATAGGGACTATCCCCTGGAGAAGGGAATGGCAACCTACTCCAGTGTACTTGCTGGAGAATCATATGGACAGAGGGGCCTGGCAAGCTACAGTCCATGGGGTCTCAAAGAGTCGGAAATGACTGCGCGACTAACACACACATGCATGTTTTAGTGTTTACCAGTTTACCATGCTCTTTCAGACCCACTAATTTTTAACCTCATAATAGCTATCAGGCATAAACAAGGGACATCTTCAAGCCATGGAGCCTGTGTTGGTCTGTTTCCACTCCTGGGGATAAAAGTCATGCCACACGCTTTCTTGACCTCCTCCCGTCGAGGTGATCTGAAGACAGGGAATGCGCACATTCACCAATAGCCAGTAGCCCCTACAATGACCTCAGTGGCCCACAGCCCACTGCATCTCACCCTCTTCCTGTTAAACAGGGACTGCATTCCAAGCCCCGAAAGTAACTCCCTACTTCTTGGCTTTCACCTTTGCACACCCTCAGTGTTCCTTTGTCATTCAATGTGCTCAGAACACCCTGTCATCACCTCTTAATCCTGGCTCACTGGGAGGGATGGGTGCTTTAATCGATGAAGGAGGAAATAGCTGAAAGCTGACCAACCCTAGTGGAAACCCACTCAGGCAGGTTTGTACGGTTTGTGGGGAGACTGGCACAAATCCAGTCCATCCTGATGAGAGCTCCAGTGGAACTTTCCTTCATTTGGTCCTGGGATCCCTTAGCCTTGGATGCTGTGCCATCCTACTGTACCCCAGAGGACCCAGGAATGAAGCCTTGAAGCTCAACTGGGATGGAATATGGGACCAGGCATGGTATAAGGACACACTGCCCAGCCCTCATGGTCTCAGGGAAAAGCTGTGTTTTCCTGAAGAACGGATAGGTCTTCCAGATCAAGTCATCACACACTTACTGCAAAACAGCCTTGTCGGTACAAGGAGGGTCAATAAAAAAAAAAAAAAGGATGATTAAGCAAGAGACAATCAATGATAATGACAGTAGAGTAAAATAAATTCTGTAAAAGATGCACCTCCCAAAAAAAGACTGTAAAATTACTGAAGGCAAGCTAAGATGTTTAAGAGAGATCTCATCTGGGACCTCCCTGGTGGCTCAGTGGTAAAGAATCTGCCTGCCAATGCAGGAGACACGAATTTGATCCCTGGTCTGGGAAGATCCCACATGCCAAGGGGCAACTAAGCCTGCGCACCATAACTACTGAGCCCGTGCTCTACAGCCTGGGAGCTGCAACTACTGAGTCAATGTACAGCAATGAGAGCCTGTCCTGGGCAACAAGAGAAGCCCCCGCAAGGAGAAGCTCATTCAGCACAACCAGAGAAAAGCCCACACCGCAACAAAGACCCAGCACAGCCAAATAAATTTTAAAAATTCTGAAAAGAGAGAGAGAGAGAGGTCTATCTGGTTGGGATTATCTGGAACTAGATTATAGAATCAGGGGTGGTTGGGTTGTTCTGAATGATGGGAGCCATCTGCATGGCAGAGACAGAGAAGAATGCATCTAAGGCAGAAAGAGGGCTTGCAACTTGGGCTTTTGTGGGAATTGACAGGTCCATGCTTTAGACCAGTGGCTACAACAGAAGTAAGGGCATAGTGGGAAATGCCTGTTACCATTACATTTAAGTCAACAAACCTTTGGTACCACTGGGACTTTGTAGAGATCTGAGCCCTGGTGAAGCAAAAAGAGGAAGAATTCCTCCTCCTTCCACAATATTTCTTCTTTTTCCTAGTGGGAAGAAGGAGGTTGCAATCTTCCAGCTTGCTGATTCCAGGAGCTCTGCCTATGGGTTGGAGGCTTAGATCTGGGACAGCTGAATTCCCTTTCAAATGGCATTTTCCAGCTTTCCTGGCCAAACCGAGGATGGCAATGATAGTGTCAGCCATGTGCCCCCTGCCTAAATCAGGACTCAGAGAAACCACAGGGCCAATACAACTTGTCAGGTCAGGGATTCAGCTCAGAATGTCTAATTCACAAGTCACTGGAAACTGTGTCAACAGCAACATGTCTGGTACCTGCCTAATCCTCCCTGGTATTTCTGGGGCTGAACTTGAATATCAGGGCTTCTGGATGTTCTGATCAGAGCCCAGGTAGGCTGGTTTGGGAAGAAGAGGCTCCAGCTGGGGCAGAGAGAGGATAAGGAGGCCCAGAACTGTCTACTGTTCATTTTCCCTCTAAGAACCATGCCCATCACCCTGCCCTGCAGTCAGGATGTGTGGGCTTTGAAAGGACGGGAAAATTCTCTTGATCCCCAGGTAACTTTAGGCAATAGCTTTCTGGCTTTTAGACTTGCTTTTGCTCTTTTCTCAGGGTGAAGCCCAGGCTTACGGAATTTTCCCATCTTCTGCTTGTTTTGGAAGACTTGAATGGCCACTCTGTAAGCACTCCCGGTGGCCAGGCCCCTGCCCCATGCCACCATTCTGTGCTCCTGGGTAGAGGTGAAGGTGTCTGGTGAGCAGGCTCTTTTATTTAACATTTTTCAAAACTTTGTCTTCCATTATTAAGTACTTATTTTGGGAGTGCATGGTCTGTTCTCCCAATCAGACTTACTTCCAGGAAAGCAGGATCTTATTCTCTGATTGTAGCCCACTGCCAGGCAGCAAGTACCAATTGTCAGATGCTTGTAGAAATCAACCCGGCAGAGGTCAGCAGTGGATTTCTGAGTCAGTGTGTGAGAAGACATCAAAGGGAAAAAATGAACTGGTTTCTTTGAGAGTTTTCTTTATTCCAAGGCAGAGCAGGTAGAGGACGAGTTTCACCCCACTTCTGCTAGGGTGCCTGGCCTGTCTCTGCCCCCCAGCATACAGGAGATGCGAGTACACAGTAAAGTCATTCACATGCAACAACTCTTCACACATTTACAAACTAATAAATTTACATACTCAGTTAGAGTGTGAGTCCCCAGTTTTGCCACCTCCTCATCTCCCCCAGCCCCGCTCCCCAACTCCAGCCAACCTCCCTCCACCCAGTATATACATACACCTCATTTATCTCTACTTCTGTGGATCCTCAGCTCTTCAGAACCCCCCCGACTCCCAGGCTTAGCCCTGTTCCAGGCACATGGAAAGACACAGGCTTCAGAGGCAGGCAGACTCAAGTTCAAACCCAGGTGTGCCACTTTCTAAATATGAGGCCTTGAATAGTTACATAACCTCTCTATACCTCAGCTTCCTCATCTGTGAATTGGATGTATGACACCTACCTCACAGTTACCCCATAGATAAAGCACCTGGCTTATCCCCTTCCTAGCTTACTTTCCTTTAGTTTCCAAGTCTTTCTGGAAGTTCTAAGCCCTTTCTGATGAGACTTAGCACATCACTCAAAGCAGGAAGCTCTAATTTGCTGAACCCCCTCCTGCTCACCAACTTCACTCTCATACTAGCCTTCTCCTAACTCTGACCCGTAACCATAGCAATCTCTGCCCCCATCTCAACCCCCTGTAGATAGACCTCTCCAACCCCAAAGTCTGCTGCAGCCCCTCCGGCTGTCTGCATGTCACCCCTGCTCTTTGTCCTGTGTGGAGCCCCCTGCCATGACTGCGGGGCTGTTTGCTATGCCAAATGCTGCAACCAAGGTCCTCCCTGCACCTGCCCATCATGTCACTGTCTTTCCTGTATGCACACTCTGGCATGTAAGCGAGGATGGCAAAGATGCTTTTCCCCACCCAGAGGCACTTGAAGAGTTATTAGTACTTTCTGCAAAGTGTGGCTTTGGAGCTCCTTTGGGCTTGACTTCGGAGCAAAGAATTCTTCCTTCTCAGCATCCTCAAGGATGGTTGTTCTTCATCCATGGAGAACAAATTTGATGTATGGAAAATGTCAAAAGTCATGGAGAAAAAAATAAGTGGCAGCGTGCTAGGATGGAGGGACCACAGCCCAAAGCAGAAGGGCTCTCTCAGCCCTGTCCCTTCCACATGGAGTGGCCACTTCTCTGAGAATTTTCAGTATCCTCATTTATAAAAGGTGCTTGGCTCTGTCAAGTCAAAAGGGCCCCTGTCATGAGGATCCAAAGAAATGAGATAGCAATGAGAATGAAGTCAAATCAAAGAGTGATTGCCATTACTGTTACCTTCTTGGGGACTTTCTCATGTGACTGCCAGCTGTAAACTCCCTGAGACATAAGCCTGCTGACATAACCTACCTGCTGGTCAACACAGAGTCCTCAGGCCTCATAGATCTGTGTCCAAATGGCTCTCCATAAATATCTGCTGATCAGTTGATCAGCTAAGTTCCCTGTCTTTTCAATGAAGGGGTTACACACAGTCATCTTAAGCCTCTTCTCTTACCAGCTCTAAGAAGCTACCCACATATAGGATGGGTTTGTGGGCTAAGAGGTATTAGCCTTCTTTGTTTTGATTTAAAAAAAAAAAATGAGGCTAACCACCAAGGCACGAGACAGGAGTTTTTTCATGTCTCATAAATTTGGTATGAAAGGCAATTTCCACAAGAAAAATCCCAAGAATGTTCTAAGGAATGGCAACATCATCAGAAAAACATGTGTAGCCTCACAAAGTGACCACTTTGAAAAGGATAACCCTTAGTAGATGGCTATGTTCATGAATGTTTGTATTTTAAGAAAAAGGAGGGGGGAGTCCAAGACTGGGCAGTCACACCAAGAAGAAGAATGCTTACCAGGAACCCCTACCTGTGCCAAGACCATCACATTGGAAAGGTGATGCCCTGTCATGAGGAGATAGACCCAGGAAGAGATGAGAGCTGGACAGAGGATACCAAATGTGGTAGGAGGGGCCTGCTAATTAGACCAGTAGGTGAAACAGACAAGAAGGGAGGTGAAGCTGGGCTGGGTGAGCTTGGATGAATCAAGCCTTCCCGTGAGGCGGGGACATCCTGTCTAAAACACTAGCCTTGTTTAAATCCCTTATAAAAGGTTTCCGTCCCACTCACCTGGTACTCCACAGACCGCATAACAGCCACTTGCTTCATCCTGCCTGTGCATTAGGTAAGTTCCCTCCTGAGGAACCTTTTTCTCACTCTTACCTGTGCATTAGGTAAGTCCCCTCTTGAGGAACCTCTTTCTTGCTCTCAGTGTCTTGGTGATCTGAGTTCATAAAACCAGGGCTACCAGATAGGGTCTTGTAGGGCTATCACTGGTGGCTATAGGGCTATCAGTGGTGGCTGTGGGCAGAAAGCGTCTGCTCTGGTGGGCCCTGGGCAAACCAGGTAGTTTCCCAAAGCAGCTATACTCTCTCCTCCTCCCTGCGGCTGCCCTGGCAGCAGCTCCTCTCACTGCGAGGCTGTGTTGGCAAGAGCAACAGAGCCACCCACGTGCCTTCCTAGAGCAGCTAACGTCTCTGGTTTTTAAGGTTCTGGAAGCCTCACTACAGTGCTCAGAGTCTGTGCCACCAAGCAACTTCTGCCAAACCCAACAATGGAGTTGAGACTTCTCGTGGAGGGAGAGGCTTACATGGCAGCCTTCCCCCACCCCAGGGCCATATGTAGGCAAGATGAGTTCATGAATTTTGTCTTTTTGATACTTCATTTTTAATATTATTTATCTATTTATTTGCACCAGGTCTTAGCTGCAGCAGGCAAACTTAGTTGCAGCACATGGGATCTAGTTTTCTGACCAGGGATCAAACCCCTGCAATGGGAACATGGAGTCTTAACCACTGGACCCCCAGGAAAGTCATGAGTCTGCACATTTATTCTAAGGGATTTGAAATGTGACTCAAAGGTTATCTTATTATTATCTGTACAGTTTAAAGGTCAGTGGCCTCCATCTTCCACAAGGATTTTTTTTTTTTTAAGATCTTTTCACTTCTCTGTTGAGGTGCAATAGTCTTGAGTTTTGGCCTACACAAGGAAGCAAGGTCTGCCTGTGACTTTTGGCTACTAGATGGTAGCAAGGACATCCCTTGAAGAGCTACCCTGGGGTCTGTAACTTTCCACATAATCTGCTTCCTCCAGCAGAGTCACCTTCCCTCCTTTCCTCACTTCACTCTCTAATCATGCCTTTCTCTCCCCCACGGCCTTCTCCTTCCTTCCTCCATGGTACTTTCCCCTGTGGTTTTCCAGCTTCTGTAGCTTTCCATTCCTCACAACCCCCACTTGCATCTGAAGCTCACCATGTGTGATGGTCATCTCTTTTGGGCTCTCCAAGGCTTCTGCTCAATGCATCTCCAGGTTGCTTTGCCTCTTGCTCATCCACCAAATCCAGAAACCAGGGAAACTCTCCCTTCAGTTCCTCACAGGCCACCAGGGCCGTGGAGGAGCCACATGGCTATAGGCAGTTGACTTCCTCCCAGGTCCCAGCACTGAGGACAGAGGTCACATTCAGAGAAACGTGGACTCTCAGAATTGGAAGGCCTCCCACCCAGGAAGGCGCCACCTCCACAGTATTCCCGGCAGCTGGCAGCCCAGTTTCTCCGTGAACACATTCTGAAAAGGTAGCCAGAAAGGGCAGAGTTGAGCCCTGGGATTCCTTCTTGGCCCCCATCAGAGGCAGGAGTTGACCCACATATGTACTTATTGCCTGTGGGTGTTCCCAGCCGGACCCTAATACCTGTGATAGCAACGGCATTGCCCTATCCATGGGGTACAGTCTAGAAAGCTCACTGCATTTGGCTTCTAGGATTTCTTGGTTCCTTACAAGCTGTGTGGCCTTGGGTAAATGACCTGACTTCTCTGAGCCTGTTTCTTCACCTACAGGTGAAGAAAAAAAAAAAAAAGTGAAGATAATCAGGATTACAGGAGATGATGCCTCTGAAAGTGCCTGGTGAGCAGAAGAGTGTATATAGATATGCACAAATTATATGTGGGTATAATAACCTGCTAATGATATTTAATAGCTAGCACTTAGTCTTGCCAGCATCTGCCAAGTGTTTTATATGAAAAATCTCTTTAAATCTTCACAATAATCGTATAAAATAAATACTAGTACTGCCTTCATTTCACAGTGAGTAAACTGAGGCATGGAGAGGCAAAGCAACCCGTCCCAGCTCGCCTGACAGGGAGGCGGTGGGGCCGCATCTAGACCCCGCCTGCAACCAGACCTGCTCCTCCTTCCCGTTGGTGAAACGCGTTACGTAGGCAATGCCAAGAAAGACACAGCAGAGGAGCCCAAGGCAGAGCTGAACAGGCAAAGAAAGGACTTAGAAGCAAGAGTGCTCTCTAGGAAACAGCTAGGTTGATTACGGAGCCCCCAAGTGGGGGCTTTTCCTCTGTCTTCAGCAGGACTCGAAGATGCCGCAGTTACTGCGAAACATTAATGGGATCATCGAAGCCTTCAGGCGCTATGCCAGAACAGAGGGCGATTGCGCAGTGCTGGAAAGAGGGGAGCTGAAAAGGCTCCTGGAGAAAGAGTTCGCTGACGTCATCGTGGTACGAGCCGCGCAGGTCGGGGTGCGGGGAGCAGGAGGGAAGAGAGAAGGGCCATATTCCCCTTGGGATGCTAAGCCGCTACTCCCATGCCCGCCAGTCCTAACGGAGGCTGCACAGCAGAGAGAGAGCAGGAGAGGGAGCAGGGATGGTCATGGGCCTGGTCCTTAAAGAAAATACCTTGACTTCAATTAATTCTAATTTGGAGACAGAGTGAGAGGACACTAAAGGGACAGCTCAGAGAGGAACAGAGCCTTTGACTATTCTAGAAATGGCAATCATTACTTTCTGCTGCTTCTTAAATCTGATATGGTGGCCACTTCTACGTCTACCGGAAGTGTGACCAGCAGTAACGAGCATTCATGAGAAGCACGGCTTTGTGCTTGTCTGGAAGCAGTTGCTCCAAGATACCAACTGAGAGGTTGCATCAGAAGTGAGGTGTAGCAGCTGGGGGAGACTCTGGGAGCCCCTCCCTGCAAGACAGCCCCAGGGCCCTGATGCACTTCCCTGACTCTCCCTGCCTTTGGTGTACAGCTAAAGCAACCGGGATGGTGAAAGTCCTGGGGGCAGGTAGGTGTGGGCACAGCACGGTGCTGCTTCTGCACACTGAGGGCAACCCACCAGATGCCCCAACTTGGGAAAACACCTGAGCCCCTCAGTGAGGACCTCACAGAATTCCCACGGGGCCATCTTCCTGCTGAGCTTCTCTTGGTGCTGGGTTCGCTGGAGAAAAAAACCACCTCCATCCAGGGTCCAGGGGCTGAGGGCACCCTGAAGAATCTACAAGCTCAGTCATTTAGCCATTCTTCATGAAATCTTTATCTAGTTCTCCTGTAGACTGGGAACTGGGCCCAACACACAGGATACAAAACAAAGCATGCTTCCGGAGCCCTTGAGGGAGAGAGGCTGGACTCAGTGAGAGTAATTTTGTGTTAGTGCTTCTGTGGTAGCAGGGTGTGTGTGTGTGCGTGTGTGTGTGTGCAGTGTGGGGGTGCCAAGCAGTTGGGCCCCCAGGCCCAGAGGTGGGATGCCTGGAAGCTTAGCTGACTGGCCTGACCTCTTCCTCCTCAGAGGAGGGGTACTGACATAGCCTCATCTTTTCCGCAGAAACCCCATGACCCGGCCACTGTGGATGAAGTCCTGCGCCTGCTGGACGAAGATGACACAGGGACAGTGGAATTCAAGGAATTCTTGGTCTTGGTGTTCAAAGTCGCCCAGGCCTGTTTCGAGACACTGAGTGAGGGTCCTGAGGGAGCGTGTGGATCTCAGGAGTCTGGCCGTGTTGCCCCTGCAGCCACCCAGGAACCAGGGGCAGGACCGAGAGGCAGCACTGCAGTGGGAAGGCCTGGGAACAGACAAGGCCCGGCAGGAAGCAGCGACACACAGAGTGAGCAGGCTTCTGGGGGGCCGGGAGGGCCTGGGCCTCAGACCCAGGGTCAGGACATCAGCTCTGCTCAGGTCAGTCACCAGGACAGGCAGTCTGCGTCCCAGAGACAGGAGGGAGTGAGCCAGTCTACACAAGCAAGGGGCCACGTGGAGCAGGCCCAGAGAACGCGAGAAGACAAGAGTCCTCAGACCAGAGAGAGGGGGACAGAGAGACAGCCACAGGCCAGGGACCAGGACAGAGCCCACCAGACAAGTGAGGCCGTCCCTGGAACCATAACTCAGACTCAGACAAGTGCCAGTCAGGCAGTGGAGCAGGACAGGAGCCAGCAGTCAGGAAGCGCCAGCACCCAGCCACGGGAGTCCACCAGAGGGACTGAGGCCCACAGTCAAGATGGGAGGCAGACAAGCCAGGTGGTGACAGGAGGACACATTCAGACACAGACAAGGTCACAAACCCAGACTCACACTCATACCACGGAGCAGGACAGGAGCCAGCAGACAGGAAGCACCAGCACCCAGCCACGGGAGTCCACCAGAGGGACTGAGACCCACAGTCAGACAAGCCAGGTGGTGACAGGAGGACACATTCAGACACAGACAAGGTCACAAACCCAGACTCACACTCATACCACGGAGCAGGACAGGAGCCAGCAGACAGGAAGTGCCAGCACCCAGCCACGGGAGTCCACCAGAGGGACTGAGACCCACAGTCAAGATGGGAGGCAGACAAGCCAGGTGGTGACAGGAGGACACATTCAGGCAGAGACAAGGTCACACACCCAGACGGTGGAACAAAATAGCCAGCAGACTGGAAGCGCCAGCACCCAGCCGCAGGAGTCCACCTGTGGCCAGGCCAGAGGAACTGAGGCCCACAGTCAAGTCAGGAACCAGACAAGCCAAGTGATGACAGGAGGACACATTCAGGCACAGACAAGGTCACAAACCCAGACTCACACTCATAGCACGGAGCAGGACAGGAGCCAGCAGACTGGAAGCACCAGCACCCAGCCACGGGTGTCCACCAGAGGGACTGAGACCCACAGTCAAGATGGGAGACAGACAAGCCAAGTGGTGACAGGAGGACACATTCAGACAGAGACAAGGTCACACACCCAGACGGTGGAACAAAATAGCCAGCAGACTGGAAGCGCCAGCACCCAGCCACGGGAGCCCACCTGTGGCCAGGCCAGAGGGACTGAGACTCACAGTCAAGACAGGTATCAGACAAGGCAGGTTGTGACAGGAGGACACATTCAGACACAGCCAGGTTCACAAACCCAGACCTACACTCAGACCAGGGAGCTTGACAGGAGCCAGCAGAGAGGAAACACTAGCATCCAGTCACAGGAGTCCATCAGAGGCACTGAGGTCCACAGTCAAGACGCCTATCAGTCGAGACAGGTTGTGACAGGACGACACATTCAGACACAGGGAAGTGCCCCCCAGGCCGTGGGACAGGACAGCGGCCAGATTACAAGCCACCCCGGGGCAGGAGAACAGGGCCAGCCCCAGAGGCAGCCAGGCAGTAGTCAAAGACAGACACAGGTGAGCAACTGCGAGGCAGGAGAGACAGCGCTGGGAGGGCAGGCCCAGGCTGGGGCGAGCACTGTGACGGGCAGGCAGGACAGAAGCAGTACTCACCCACCGCGCAGTGCGACAGGAGGCCAGGGAGAAAGAGAGCCCACCGTGGTTCATCAGGAGTGGGTTGATGACCACACGAGGGAGACAGTGATCCGAAGGCAGGACGAGGGCAGCCTGCACGCTAGTGTCCCTTCAGCACAAGGCCGGGAGGCGGCCCAGCCAGAAGGGAAGCGAGGCCTCACAGCCAGGGGACTGTATTCCTACTTCAAAAGCAGCAAGCCCTGAGTGCCCCGGCCCGGGACTCCAGGGCCCCGCACAGAGAAGAGCAGAGGGCGGTTGGTTTGCTGTGCCCTGGCCAGTCCGGCTAGCAAGTCCATGAACGTTAGCTCGTCACAGTGGTGCTACACTCTTAGCTCTTTCTCAGTGAGGCCATTTCTGCAAGGTGACTGCCGTTCTAAATTTTTCTCTCTTACCTGCTTTGCTGAGCAGACCCTCTCAGGGGCACGAAGACGTGCAACAACTCATCCCTTTGTGCCACGTTTTCCTTAGCTTGTGGGGGGGTTTCAGTTACTTTTATAGATTCTGCTGTCTGTCCATTGCCTCATCTATCCTGATGCATCAATAAAAGCTTCCTAAGCACCTGGGCTTCATGTTCCATTCAATTACTATTAACATGATGGGCTAAAGACTACAGGGCCTTAATGACAGGACTTTGGTGATGAGCTGGACGTGGTCCCTACCCTTGTAGAATATCTGGTTGGCAAAACACTGTGCAAGATTCCACAAGTTATGCAGCCACTATGGAAAAGAGTATGGAGATTCCTTAAAAAAAACTAAAAATACATTTACCATATGATCCAGCAATTCCACTCCTGGGCATGTATCCTGGGAAAGACAAAAGCTCTACTCCAAAAAGATACAGGCACTACAGTGTTCATAGCAGCACAATGTATAATAGCCAAGTCATGGAAGCAGTGTGAATGTCCATCAACAGATGAATGGATGAAGAAGATGTGTTACATACATACACAATGGAATATGACTTAGCCATAAAAAAGAGTGAAATAATGCCATTTGCAACAACATAAATGGACCCAGAGATTATCATAGTAAGTGAGGTAAGTCAGACAAAGAAAAATATTATATGATATTGTTTATATGTAAAATCTAAAAAACAGTACAAGTGAACTTATTTGCAAGACAGACACAGACTCTGAGACATAGAAAACAAGCTTACAGTTATCAAAGGGGAAGGGAGAAGGGAATACAGACGCATAATACCATAAATAAAATAGATTTAAGTAACAAGGTTTTACTGTATAGCCCAGAGAACTATATTCAATATCTTATAATCAACTATAATAGAAAATCATTGAAAAAAGACAATATATACATTTACATATATGTAAAACCAAGTCACTTTGTCATACACCTGAAACTAACACAAAATTGTAAGTCAACTATACCTCTAAAAAAAAAGATTTCATGGGTCCTCAGAGTCAAAGAGAAGAGATACCATACTTTTATATTTGGCAGAAATGGATCAGGAAGGTTGCAATCAGAAGAGGCTTTTTTTGGTAGATTCTCTTAAAGGACAAGCAGGATTTAGGTAGACAAAGGTAATCTCAGTCTCTGAAAGGTAATCTCACAATCTCTAATTCTACAGAGTGCAAAGTCTCTGTTTACCTTGTGAGGTCATAAAAGAAGGCTGACCTAAGGATATCAATAAATGGAAGAAGGCCTCCAGGGACTGTGTAAAGGAAGGAAAAGGCATATGTTCCCAGGAACTGAGCCAAGAGCCTGGGCTCCCCTTTCCCACTCTCTCACCCATGTCAGCTCTGATTGTTCATGATGTCTCACTCATTGGATATGAACAGGTTATGGGGTAGAACCTCTCCATTCTGGTTTATTGTGAGCATCACCTCAGAAGTAGGTTTTAAAATATAGGTTTATAAACCTAACCCTAGAGATGCTGGGTCCCAAAGTTTGGAGCAGAGCCTACACAAAGTGTTTAGGAACTTCTTAAGGGAAATTTGGCTTCTGATAGAATGGCAGACTAGATACTCTGAAGGGCCTCCCACAAGAAAGCAAGTAGATCCTGCATAAAGCTACTTTTTTCATTACATTGTTGGGTTACAGGAAAAAAGGGAAATCTCCTAGGAGCAAACAGAATGTGTTAAGCTGAATAATTATCTCCCAAAGTGTCCATGTCCTAATCCAAGGAATCTGTGAATGTATTACCTTATATAGCAAATGGGACTTAGTAGATGTGATTAAATTAAGAGTCTTGAGATGAGGATATTGTTCTGGATTATGCAGGTGGGCCCTGTGTAGTCACAAAGGTCCTCATAAAGGTGAGGCAAGAGGACCAAAATCAATAAAAGGATTGGAGTTGTAGAGACGTGTCATAAGTCAAGGAACTCAGGTGACTTCTAGAAGCCAGAAAATGTAAGGAAATAGAATTCCCCAGAGCCTCTAGTTCCCTTTCCAGCACCTTGATTTTAAACTTCTGTTTTCCAAGGATGCAAGGGAATAACTTAAGTCATTAAGTTTCTGGCAATTGGTTACCCAGCAATAGAAAACTAATACCCAAAACAAAAACTCAGAACTAGAGCTAGAAGAGTGAGAAAGCATATGTAAAAGGTAAAGTTGTTCTTCTGAGGACAAAGTGATTTTGTATCTGTCCCTACTATAACGAAAGCTGAGAGCAGAAGAATTGATGCTTTTGCACTGTAATGTTGGAGAAGATTCTTGAGAGTCCCTTGGACTGCAAGGAGATCCAACCAGTCCATCCTAAAGGAGATCAATCCTGAGTGTTCATTGGAAGGACTGATGTTGAAGCTGAAACTCCAATACTTTGGCCACCTGATGAGAAGAACTGACTCATCTGAAAAGATCTTGATGCTGGAAAAGATTGAAGGCAGGAGGAGAAGGGGATGACAGAGAATGAGATGGTTGGATGGCATCACCGACTCAATGGACATGAGTTGGAATAAACTCCGGGAGTTGGTGATGTACAAGAAGGCCTGGCGTGCTGCAGTTCATGGGATTGTAAAGAGTCGTACACGACTGAGTGACTGAACTGGCCAAACTACTAGCCTTTAGGTATAAAGGCCAAGGACAGATAGCAAAGGACTTGCAAGGAAACATGGAATAGTATTCTCACAATCCTTTAATGAGGACTGTATTAGAGAATGAGCTTCCAAAACAAACAAGACAGAGAATCATAAAAGTGTTTGCCATGGAATATGATACAAGACATTTCAACATATTTAACTGTAGACTAAGACTAAAAAGGGAGGAAAAGCTGAGAGAATAACATTTTACATTATGTGCTCTAAATATAAACACAATGCAACTAACAAAAACAGAGGCAGGAGAATATGTATGAAAAATCAGTCAGTTCAGTCACTCAGTTGTATCCGACTTTGCAACCCCATGGACTGCAGTACTCCAGGCTTCTCTGTCCATCATCAACACCCAGAGCTTACTCAAACTCATGTCCATTGAGTCAATGATGCCATCCAACCATCTCATCCTCTGTCATCCCCTTCTCCTCCTGTCTTCAATCTTTCCCATTATCGGGGTCTTTTCTAAGAAGTCAGCTTTTCACATTAGTGGCCAAAGGATTGGAACTTCAGCTTCAGCATTAGTCCTTCCAATGAATTTTCAGGATTGATTTCCTTTAGGATTGACTAGTTTGATCTTCTTGCAGTCCAAGGGACTCTCAAGAGTCTTCTCCAAACACAGTTCAAAAGCATCAATTCTTTGGTGCTCAGCTTTCTTTATAGTCCAACTCTCACATCCATACATGACTACTGGAAAAATCATAGCTTTGACTAAACAGACTTTGTTGACAAAGTAATGTCTCTGCTTTTTAATATGCTGTCTACGTTGGTCATAGCTTTTCTTCCAAGGAGCAAGCGCCTTTTAATTTCATGACTGCAGTCACCACTGCAGTGATTTTGGAGCCCAAGAAAATAAAGTCTGTCACTGCTTCCATTGTTTCCCCATCTATTTGCCAGGAAGTGATGGGACTTGATGCCATGATCTTACTTTTTGTACTAACTGAAACACAAAACTACATCTAGATACCACTTCTCAACATCTGTTTGGCAAAATTCTGAAAGACAATAGACTTGAGAAAATAGACTTTCTGAGAATAGACTTTGCTGATAAAGGTGTAAAGAAGAGGTACCCCTACATTTTTCTGATGAGCGTGAGAAATGATGCAGCCTCACTGGAGAGAATTTGACAAAATTCATCGTTATTACATCTGCCTGTTTTGTTCTTTCCATTTCTCTGAAACAGATCTTGACAGATAGTAGCATTCAATAATTATCTGTTAAAATATAATACATTAAAGTTTGTATAATCTCTATGCAAACTTGTGAATATGGAAAGGCAACTATAATCAAGCTCTTATCAAATAAGAAAATGGAGTTTCTTTAGTGCTGTCAAAGTCACAGTTCAGTTCAGTTCAGTTGCTCAGTCGTGTCCGACTCTTTGCAACCCCATGTATCACAGCACACCAGGCTTCCCTGTCCATCACCAACTCCTGGAGTTCACTCAGACTCGCATCTCTCAAGTCAGTGATGCCATCCAGCCATCTCATCCTCTGTCGTCCCCTTCTCCTCCTGCCCCCAACCCAACCCAGCATCAGAGTCTTTTCCAATGAGTCAACTCTTCTCATGAGGTGGCCAAAGTACTGGAGTTTCAGCTTTAGCATCAGTCCTTCCAAAGAACACCCAGGGCTGATCTCCTTCAGAATGGGCTGGTTGGATCTCCTTGCAGTCCAAGGGACTCTCAAGAGTCTTCTCCAACACCACAGTTCAAAAGCATCAATTCTTTGGCCCTCAGCTTTCTTCACAGTCCAACTCTCACATCCATACATGACCACAGGAAAAACCATAGCTTTGACTAGACGGACCTTTGTTGGCAAAGTAATGTCTCTGCTTGTTAGAAACTAGAAACTGGCAGCAGTAAAACTCAACTCAGACTTTTTAGGTATAAACTCAGTGACTGATCATCCTCACAGAGAAAAAAGGGCATGGTAGTGTGTGAGGATCTACCCAAAGGGGTTGGGAGGGTGTCCTTCCAGAGCGGTCCTTCCAGTCCCACCTCCAGCCCCAAAAGGAGATTCTGGCCATGAAAGCACGGAGCCCACTGACACCTTGGGATAGACGCCACCCTCAGGATCTCTGTTCTCAGGGAGCTTCCAGGAGGAGGAAGGGAGCTGCCCTGGAACAGGCCAGGGACATATGAAAGCTTAAGTGGTTCTGAAAGAGAAGTCAAGCAACCATGAGTCGTGGAGAGGTGAAACCTGGCAGCCTGCCCCCTCTAGTCCTCCCTGTGCCTTGCTGGATGGATCTGGAAGCTACTGTGAAAGTCCCCCTTCCTCCAGGTTTTAGGTATAAATGAATAGAGATTTCTCATAAATGTTAAACATTGGAATGGATCAAATCAGAGACATATCCATGGTGAACCTTAAAAAGAAAGAATTGAATCCAAGTCAACAGAATCTGACTCAACTTTAAGGCATTCACCTTTCAGAATACGGAAAAGAGTCATGGAGTCAATGAGGCAGGATCCGTATAAGCAGTCTGTGTCTAGGCAAGACCACCACCTCCCACTGGCAAGGTCTATGTATCTGTGGAAATCCATCAGGTGAATGGCTGCTTGGATGCCATTAACCTCCACATCAGGAAATGAACTCGCTCTCTCTGCTTCTGTGACCATTCATGATATGGGTCCATGTGGGCGAAAGCACTGTCCAGGGATGTGAGTGACTAGCGTTCTTTCAACAGAGTTCATGAACTCAACATTCATGTTTCTTGAAAATCAATGAACTGAAATCATGAAGGTCAGTCCTAGGCTCTGGGCTTGGCAGCTGTGAGTCTGCCACACAAGCAGGGAACCTGTGTGCATGCCCTAGCCCCTTTGAACCAGGGCATTTGCTAAGGGATGTCATACAATATTTCTCCTTCTCTGTCTGACTTACTTCACTCAGCATGACAGTCTCTAGGTCCATGCATGTTGTGGCAAATGGCGCGCCTTCATTCTCTTTAATGGCTGAGTAATGTTCCATTATATATATGTATATATGTATAATGTTCCATTATATACATATATATGTAAGCATATTTTTTTAAATTTTGGAGCTGACATACACATTATATATAGAATGCTGTGCTGTGCTCAGTCATGTCAGACTCTTTATGACCCCATGGACTATAGCCCACCAGGAATGTCCATGGAATTTTCCAGGCAAGAATATTGCAGTGGGTCGCCGTTTCCTTCTCCAGGGGATCTTCCTGAATTAGAGATCAAACCCGTGTCTCTTGAGTCTCCTGAATTGGCAGATGATTCTTTACCTATTGAGCCACTTGGGAAACCCCCATATATAGAATGGCATCTATTTATTTTTTACTCAAGCATCTTGTTGGCCTTTGCAAAGCTCATAAGCCCCAGATACATGGTTTGTAGCATGAAAAGTGGCCCTATCCTCAGGAATACTCGGGGCTGAAGACCCACTACAAAAGCCCCACAAACTTTTCCCATCAGGTACCTTTGGTTCTCTGAGTAGGTGTACCTCGCTGCTGCCCCCTGGTGGTGGAGAGGAATGATGCCTCTAAAGGAACTGCTGCAACAAACTGGCTTATGCTGGAATGGAACATGGTATCAGAAACCAGGACAGACTCAGTAGCGTGGCACCAGGCACAGCAGCCTCTGGAGGAAGTGACCTTGAAATCTCAGCAGTGACTCACCCCAGGCTGCTCTGAGCTGCAGAACTGACAGTGGGCATGTTTGTTTTTGTTTATGTGTTTGTTTTGGGGGGAGGTGTCCTTCACAGAGCTGCTCCCACTGACAAATGGGCTCCTCGCACCTGGTCTGGGGCAGGCCCTGCTTCATCTGTGGAGCTGTGGCTCCACTGGGCAGGGACAGCCTTATGGGGACCTGATTATCTTATGTGAGAAAGTACACGCCTGGAGTAGTCCATGCAGAAGGGCCGTGAGTTATACACCCCTTGTCTCTCCTGCCTCAAAGCAGAAGGCAGCAGTCTATGCACTTCTCCCAGGGCGCTTCAGACCATGGCTGTGGCTCACCCTTGTCTTAGCCACTCACAGGACCGCTCTAGAGTCATCCCAGGGCTGCTCTAGGCCCCTCGACTCTGTGTGGAGTGTCCTGAGTGCTCCCCAGTTATATGTGAACCACAGGCAATAAACGGTGATTCCTTTCTACCCATTTGCAAAAAGTGGTCAAGGTTTGGGATGGAGTGGGCACAATCCTATCCTTATGTATTTCCATTTAACAAAGACAAAAAACTAAGGGAAAAAAAGCCAAATGGTTTTGCCTCTATTGTTGCCTGAATGGTGCTGTTGCTGCTGCTAAGTCGCTTCAGTTGGGTCCTACTCTCTGCGACCCCATAGATGGCAGCCTACCAGGCTTCTCCGTCCATGGGATTTTCCAGGCAAGAGTACTGGAGTGGGTTGCCATTGCCTTCTCCGGCCTGAATGGTGAGAAACTTTGAAATCCACAAGTCCAGTGATTGTGGAGGGTCTGAGGAGCTGGACTGGGGCCTGTTGAAACAGACGCAGCTAACCTCTCAAGGTAGTACAGCCTTCTACCCATCAAGGCTGAGAGGGGCTCCTGAGCCTTCCTCTTACAGCACTAAATGGATCTCTAGGGGAAGAGACTCCCATTCCCTGGTGCTACCACAGCAGCTGAGGCAGTTTTGAGGCCCATGGCTCTGGGTGAAAGGTGGAAGAATAATTGTTCTAGTTTATCTAAGGATTCTCTGAAAAACAAATGGCATCACCAGAGATAAAATGAAGTCAGCTCTAATAGGAATGATTGTTGGGTTCCTGGGAGCCAATATAGTAATGCATGCCATTGGAAGCCTCTACTCTCTCAGACTCTGATGCTGGGAGGGATTGGGGGCAGGAGGAGAAGGGGACGACAGAGGATGAGGTGGCTGGATGGCATCACCGACTTGATGGACATGAGTTTGGGTAAACTCCGGGAGTTGGTGATGGACAGGGAGGCCTGGCATGCTGCAGTTCATGGGGTTGCAAAGAGTCGGACACAACTGAGCGACTGAAATGAACTGAACTGAACTGAACTTTCTCAGAAAAAATAAAATGTAAAACCTTTTATAGTAATGAGATATCCTGTTGCTGTTCCAGACCCCAGGTTCTACTTGGGCTTTGGGTCATCCTGTACTGAGCAGGTGGGAACTCAGTGCATGTGTTTAAATATCCTAAATGTTGTTGTTTAGTTGCTAGGTCATGTCCGACTGTTTGCAACCCCATGGACTATAGCCCACCAGGCTCCTCTGTCCTTGGGATTTCCCAGACAAGAATACTGGAGTGGGCTGTCATTTCTTTCTCCAAGGAAATATCTTAAATAAAGAAAAACAAATCTTTTTTTTTTTTTTGGCGGGGTTGGGGGAGGGAGGACGTGCAGCTTCTGGGATCTTAGTTCCCCAATCAGGGATTGAACCCAGACCCTTGACAGTGAAAGCTGTGTAGTCCTAACCACTGGATTGCCAGGGAATTCCCGAAATCCTTTTTTAAACTGAGAAAATTTGATGTTTATCATAGAGAAATCATAAAATAAGCAAGAAAGAGATGAATACAAAAAAAAACAACAATAAATCCCTTCCACACCCTCCTCTTAATGCAAATTGGCATATAAATATCTATATGAAAATGTACATCTATTATTACATGTGCAGATGACTATGTAAATTATATTTGTAACTTATCCATCTCTATGTAAAACATATAAAATTATAATCTTATGAAAATTATATGTATATGCATATATATATTATACAAAGATAAATGATTGCAGAATAGCTTCTAGCTATTTATAAAGCAAGGGATGCTTGAAGAAGGAGAAGATACAAATGGTCCTAATCAGCTTGACCTTGATCCGATATAGAGGCTTCTCACAGGTTGGGCTTTCTTTCTTATAAGGATAATTACGGCTTTTGGCAGCTGATCTCGACCATGTCACAACTGCGGAGATTTCCATATCAAAGAAAATCTGAGGATCAAGGCTGAATGTCAGAAAATTATTCTAAATGTACCCATGCAACAGCAGCCCTCCTCCCTTCCCTCTCAAACCCCTGTTCTGTTCACCACATAAAATCGGTTTCTCACTACCATCAATCTCCCTCTCAGGATTACTAGGCTGTGACCCAAGAAGAGGGTAGGGAGTGGATCTCTAATTGGCTTATTTTTTCACAAGATTCAGGAAGCAGAACAGAGGGTGTGTGTGGTTGGGGAAGCCAGAGTCAGCTATCAGGGCCCCAACTTTTCCATCTAAATTTGAGAGGTATATTTAACAAACTAGAACAAGCTGGGCCACACTGACCAGAAAAATCAGTCTCTTGTTTCATGAGACATTTCATCACCTATCCTCATACACTCATCATTTGGGTTCTACTTTTTTCTTCCAAGGGAAAGTTCCCATCCACAGAGGAAAATTCCCATACACAGGCTGAAATCTACCTTGTTTTATAATTTGCTGGTATTCAGTTGTGTCCAACTCTTTGGCACCCCATGGACTGCAGTCTTTTAATCCTAATCCAAATATAAATAATCACAAATAATAAAAGTGCAAGGCTATGCTGCATGCTTATTTGTATATTACTATGAATCTACTAAATACCAACTTTATTCATTATGTGAAATGCCAGGCTGAATAAAGCTCAAGCTGGAATCAAGATTGCTGGGAGAAATATCAGTAACCTCAGATATGCAGATGACACCACCCTTATGGCAGAAAACGAAGAGGAACTAAACAGCCTCTTGATGAAGGTGAAAGAGGAGAGTGAAAAAGCTGGCTTAAAACTCAACATTCAAAAAACTAAGATCACAGCATCTGGTTCTATCACTTCATGGCAAATAGTTGGGTAAACAATGGAAACAGTGATAGACTTTATTTTCTTGGGCTCCAAAATCACTGCAGATGGTGACTGCAGCCATAAAATTAAAAGACGCTTGCTCCTTGGAAGAAAAGCTATGAACAACCTAGATAGCAGATTAAAAAGGAGGTTCATCACTCTGCTGACAAAGGTCCATCTAGTCAAAGCTATGGTTTTTCCAGTGGTCATGTATGGATATGAGAGTTGGATCATAAAGAAAGCTGAGCACCAAAGAATTGATGCTTTTGAACTGTGGTGTTGGAGAAGACTCTTGAGAGTCCCTTGGACTGGAAGGAAATCAAAGAAGTCAATAGTACAAGAAAATAATCATGAATATTCATTGGAAGGACTGATGCTGACGCTGAAGCTCCAATACCTTGGCAATCTGATGTGAAGAGCTGACTCATTAGAAAAGACCCTGATGCTGGGAAAGATTGAAGGCAGGAGGAGAAGAGGGCAACAGAGGATCAGATGGTTGGATGGCATCATCAACTCAATGGACTATCACTTTTGAGCAAACTCTGGTAGACAGTGAAGCACTGGGAAGCCTGGCGTGCTCCAGTCCATGGGGGTCGCAAAGAGCTGGACACAAATGAGCGACTGAACAACAACAACAGTGTTATGCTTGGCACTTTATAAAAGGAACCAGACCTAGTCTCTTTGTCAAGAAACTTAAATGAAATTAATAGATATAATGGAAAGTATATTGAAACAACCAAAGAATCTTAGCTCAGAGAGCAAGTGCCCATGCTGTCTGCCTATAGGCCCCCCTAAAGTAATCTTAGCTTTGGTATGATTCCAAGGTCCATTACAGCCACTGTCAATCTTGAAAATGGTTCTCTGCACTTATTCTCCAGGGCAGAGAACGATGTTCTGTAACTCTATTCACATAACTGTAAGACCCTCTCCACCAAAAACACTCTGGCGTCTCATCGAGGGCTTTTTCCACTACCTACTACTCACAACAAACACACAGTAATCCTAAGAAAACAGAGGACGAAAATTCACTTCAGTTTTCCATGATACACAAGCCAGGAACTCACTGCTCTAATTATAGCATCTATTTTATGATAAGATCAGTGGCCATATGTATTGTTGAAGTGTTTGTCTTATGAAAGGGTGTTGGAAAACTTAATTACACCCACAAACAATGAAAGATTAAGTCACACCTTAACATAGGGTATAATTTATCCCCACTTAGGCAGCAATGCAGAAATCTGAGGTTAACCACAGATATGACTTTCTACCCATAATCTGATCTTTCTCACTTCGCTGGTTTTGGCCATCTGCCTCCCCATTTGAGTTTTGCCATCAGGATAAGCTACTGATGACTCTGCTCCACATACTTCCATAAGGACCTCATCTAGGAAGACGTGGGGCCTGCAGGTGGCTGCACTGTGTTTTATGAGATCTGTTGAATCAATCAGATTACTTAGTTCCATGGCATGCCGCAAGTGCTAAATCCACACACTTTTGCAGGGCAGTTTGACCATCTGCCACATGGAGGCAATTTTCATCCCCTTACACAGAATTACAGCCCATATCTCTCCCTGGATCTAGGAACTAACCACAAAATCTGTCTGTACCAAGCTTTTTCCTTTTGACCTTGCCCACATCTGCTTTGTCCTGTATCATAGGGTTCTGATCTTCTCCTGAGAGCATCATAGTGAAGAAAGAGATCAGTGCCAGTCCTGGGGGTCAGAGTATCTGTGTTAGCTGAATTGGCTCTGCCACCTACCATCTATATAACTTTATAACCAAGGCTCTTTCTGAGCTTCAGTTTCCTCACTGGAAAATAAAGGTTTGTTTATTGTTTGTTGTTGTTCTTGTTCAGTTGCTAAGCCATGTATGACTTTTTGCAACCCCATGGACTGCGGCATGCCAAGCTTCCCTGTCCTTCACTATCTCCCTGAGCTTGCTCAAACTCATGTCCATTGAGTCAGTGATACTATCTAACCATCTCATCCTCTGCCACCCACTTCTCCTTTTGCCCTCAATCTTTCCCAGCACTAGGGTTTTTTCCAGTGAGTCAGCTCTTCTCACCAGGTGGCCAAAGTATTGGAGCTTCAGCTTCAGCAGCAGTCCTTCCAATGAATATTCAGGGTTGATTTCCTTTAGGATTGACAGGTTTGACGTCCTTGCAGTCCAAGGGACTCTCAAGAGTCTTCTCCAGCACCACAATTTGAAAGCATCAGTTCTTTGGCTCTCAGCCTTCTTTATGGTCCAGCTCTCACATTCATACGTGACTATTGGAAAAACCATGGCTTATAACTTATAGAGCTGTTGACAGAGTAAGACCATATGTAAAGCATGCTTAACAAACATCAGTGCCCTGTGCTCTCCCCTCTCCCATCTGCACTTAGCCCTACCGCTTCACCAATCTTCCTCTTTCTTTTTCATACAAGAAACTGCCAGTTTCTCTTCTTCTCCTCTAATAATGATAATTATAATAATACTTCCAAAGTCTTCTTTCTAATCTGTATACCCACAACCTTAGCCTGATAAGGTTCTTAAGAAGCCAGGACCAGAAATGTGTTGTTGGGGGTGGGTCAGGTTGCAAAAAGAATGAATTATTTTTAATAAATGTTAGAGTAAGGGGGGTAAAACATCACTGAAGTGTATAAAATTGGAGAAAATGTTATGAGAAAATGTATAAATATACATTCAAAGCTTTAAAAATGTTATCTTTTGACAATGCTTTTACCTCTAAGAGTTTATCATGTTAAGGAAATAATCAGATATATTCAAATATTTGTGTATAGGATGTTTGTTATAGTATTGTACTAGTGAAAAATTAGAAATAATAAAAATATCTAAGAATAGGATGCCAAGATAATAAATACTAGGTAGTCATTAAAAACTAGGTTTTAAAGGAGTTTATAATGACATTGGAAAATGCTCACAATTTGATATAAAATTGTGACTATATTATCAATTTTTTAAATATATAAAACATAGTATTACTGTGAAAGTGAAAGTATTAGTTGCTCAGTCAGGTCCAACTCTTTGCAGCCCTATGGACTGTAGCCCACCAGGCTCCTCGGTCCATGGGATTCTCCAGGCAAGAATACTGGAGTGAGTTGCCATTCCCTTCTCCAGGGGATCTTCCTGACCAAGGAATCAAACCCAGGTCTTCTGCATTGCAGGCAGATTCTTTACCATCTGAGCCATCAGGGAAGCCCAGTATTACTATATGATCCAGCAATTTCACTTCTGGGTATACACCCAAAAAGAATGAAAGCAGGGACTCAAAACATATTTGTAAAACTCATGCTCACAGCCACATTATTCACAACAGTCAAAAGGTGGAATAAGCTCAAGTGTCTATCAGTGGACAAACGGATAAACATAATGTGGCCTGTACACACACAGTGGAATGTAATAACATCCCATTCAAGCAAATGAATGAAACTCTGACACACGCGACAACATGAATCTTCAGGGCATGATGGTAGGTGTAAAAGGTCAGTCACAAAAGGACAAATAGTAGATGATTCCACTTACATGAGGTACCTAAAGTAGTCAGGCTTCGAGACAGAAAATAAAATGGTGGGTGCCAGGGATGGGGAGAGGGAGTGATTGGGGAGTTAGTGTTCAATAGGTACAGAGTTTCAGTTTGGGAAGGTAAAAATTGTCTGGAGATGGATAGTGGAGAGAATTGCATAACAGTGCAAATGTACTTTATGCCACAGAACTGAACACTTAAAATTAATAAAATGGTAAATTGTATTTAATTTACTGTAATAAAATACATATATATGTATACACAAACACGTATACATTTATACAATACCAACACATACAGACATGCATATGTAAATGAAATACTAAACAGCTATAAGCCAAATGTCAGCAGTGAATTCTGAATTGTGAAATTATGAGATTTTTACTTTCTTCTTTGTATTTTTCTGCATCTTACAATTTTTCCATCATGAACACATATTGCTTTTTTCAGGGAAAAATAATTGTGTTTCTTTAAAACTTGAGTTTCCTTAAATAGGCTCTTAGTTTTGGCCAAGGAGGAGGCGGCCCTACAGGCAGATGCATGTGCTCCACCCCGGGAATGTCTCCTCTCGGTCCTGCACTCTGCCTTTCCAAGGTGGTTTCAGGCTTGCAGAGCTCGTAAAGTCTCTCACCCACACAGGGACACTGCGGGAGCGCATTTACGAGGTTCTCTTTGAATCTTGTAGATGAATTTATGGCTGTTTCTTGAGGGATTCTTCCCAGTGGCCCCAGAAGCTATGCTGGGAACTATTCCACTTGACTTACAGCCAAGAGTCGTGTTGAGGCTGCCTGTGGCAGCAGCACAATACAGCGGGAGGAGGGCCACGGACGAGTCAGCTATGGAATTCTGCAACGTAACCATCGGCCAGGCAGACCTCTCTCTGGCTCTTCCTTCCTTCACTGAGGAAGAAAGTAAAGTGTCAATCACTCAGTCGTATCTGACTCTGTGATCTATGGACTGTATGTAGCCTGCCAGGCTCCTCTGTCCATGGAATTCTCCAGGCAAGAATACTGGAGTGGGTTGCCATTCTCTTCTCCAGGGGATCTTTCTGACCCAGGAATGAAACCCAGGTCTACATTGCAGGAAGATTATCGTCTGAACCACCAGAGAAGCTTCCTCCTTCATAGCTAAGATGAGGCAAAGCAAGACCCCTCCCTCAAAGCAAGCTCAGGATTTGCTTGCCCCGGGACAATTCCCTGATGAAGTCCTCCAGACTCAGGATCACCTCAGCAGTCATGCCTTCATATGCTTCACTGTCAAGATGTGGTCAAGATTTATATGCAAGTTCTTCAGTGATTTTCACCAGTGTTCAGGAGTCCAGGAGTCAAGGTCACAAGTCTTCCAGTCCTGCCTGCCCTTCTATCCCTAGCAGGGAAACCCATTCATATGCAATTAAATGGGCCTCAGGCATCTCACAAACAGACCCTGTGTGTGTGCTGAGCACTCACTTCAATTGCCCTATTTAAAAGCCACCATTGGTTCTGGTTTGCCTGGTTTGCCTCATTTGCAAATGAGGATGTTATTCTTATACATAGTTGCAAGGCCCTATCTGCTCTGCCTTCTGTCTTCCCTTACAGACTCAGCTTTTGCTTTACCCCTGCTCTGCCCTCTTGGCATCCTTTACTGCCTGGTTATATCAAGCTTCCAGCAATTCCCTAACATACCACGCCCTGTCAGGCAGGGGACTTGTTATACACTGGTCCTTCTTCTTCCAGCTGACGAATGAAATACTCTTCAAGACCCAACATGCACAATAACAGCAAACACTGCCAGTCTCTTACAACATAACTAACAATGTTCTGAGTACCCTTGCCTGTAATAATTCATCCTTTTCCCATACAGTCAAATCCTGAACAAATCCCTGCTGCTTCACTCCATTAGTTTTCTGCCTATTTTCTTAGCATAGTCCTTTACCCTCCAGTTGAGTCTATAAACCTGTAGATAGCCTCCCTACGAAATGCTATTCTGCCTAAGTGAGCCAGAGTTGATGACTACTGCTTAAACGAATAATCTTGTCTTATAAGACATTTATCTAGCAAGCCTCCACTGAATGTCACTGAGTTCCAGGCCCCTGTGCTGATGTAGAGGGAATACAAGGCCTCAGTTCTGTTCATGAGGAGCTCACATCTGTACAAATAAAAAAAAGAGAGAGAGAGAGAAACAATGTAAGGTAATTAAAGGTACAGGTAATTAAAGTATTCATGTGAATACTCATGAAAATATAACCTGGCTCTCTGGGAACTCAGATGGGGAGTCTGAGAGGGCTTCATAGAGGACGTACCATCCAAAGAGGCAATGCAGCCTCAGTAGACAGAGTAGGCTCTAAAGCCAGACAACTTGGGCTCACATCCCACTTCTGCCACACATTAGATATGTAAGCTTGGGCAAGTTGCTTAATGTATCTGGCCCTCAGTTCCCTCATCCATAAATGAGTGACAATAAGTATATCTACCTAGTAATCACCTAGACTGTGTATTAAAAAGCAGAGACATCACTTTACCAACAAAGGTCCATGTAATCAACGCTATGGGCTTTGCAGTAATCACATATGGATGTGAGAACTGGACCATAAAGAAGGCTGAGTGTCGAAGAATTGATGCTTTGGAATTGTGGTGCTGGAGAAGATTCTTGAGAGTCCCTTGGACTGCAAGGAGTTCAAACCAGTCAATCCTAAAGGAAACCAATTCTGAATATTCATTGGAATGACTGATACTAAAGCTGAAGCTCCAATACTTTGGCTACCTGATGAGAAGAGCTGACTCATTGGAAAAGACCCTGATGCTGGGAAAGATTGAAGGAGGGAGGAAAATGGGATGACAGAGAATGAGACAGTTAGAGAGCATCACTGACTCAATGGACATGAGTTTGAGAAAACTCTGGGAGATAGTGAAGGACAGGGAAGCCTGGTGTGCTGCAGTCCATGCTGTCACAGAGTCAAACATGACTTAGTGACTGAACAACATCAATCTCTTCTGCAGGCAGCTTGGTCCCTGAGAACTGTCTATAGAATGTGCTTTCAGGTCTGGCGCCAGTACCGTCTGCTTTCTCATCAGCCTTAAATTATTGTGAAGATACATCTGTTTCAAGCCCAAGCCTCAACTCCAGTCACCAATTTATTATTTAGGCTTTTCCCCTGGCTGGAAGGATCATTCTTTTAGTCTTGGACCTAGAGTGTGACTCAGCCTCTCTTTGCTATTTCCAGGTTGACTTGTGCTTAAAAGGTTAGGTTAACATTATTTTAGGCTTACCTTTCTTATTTATCGAAGAAAAGCCTCTTCACTCTGAGTCTAGAATCCACTCCTGTGAACCCACAAGTGAGTGAAGTCACTCACTCTTTGCAACCCCATGGACTAGAGCCTACCAGGCTCCTCTGTCTATGGGATTTTTCATGTAAGAATACTGGAGTGGGTTGACATTTCCTCATCTAGGGGATCTTCCTGACCCAGTGATCAAACTCAGGTCTCCCGCATTGCAGGCAGACGCTTTACCGTCTGAGCCACCAGGGAAGCCCACATTAGCCTTCCATGTGTTCAGTCGCTAAGTCATGTCTGACTGCAACCCCACGGACGACAGCATGCCAGGCTTCCCTGGCCATCCTCCTCTACCCGAGTTTGCTCAAATTCATAGCATTGAGTCAGCAGTGGATCCAACCATCTCATTCTCTGTTGACCGCTTCTCCTCCTGCCCTCAATCTTTCCCAGCATCAGGGTCTATTTCAATGAATCGGCTTTTCGCATCAGGTGGCCAAATTATTGGAGCTTCAGCTTCAGCAGCAGTGCTTCTAATGAATATTCAGGATTGATTTCCTTTAGGATTGACTGGTAATTAGCCTTCTAGATTCCCTTAAAACCTCCTCCTTAAACTGAGCCATTTGGTATAGTAAAAAAAAAAAAAAAAAAAAAAAGACAACTCCTAGTCTTCTAGAGCCAGGGAGATCCGGGTTAAATTGACAGACCCACCTCTAGCTGTGAGTCTTCAGTTAAGGCTTTAATGTTTCTTTCATAAGGTCACTACATTGCCCAAGGAAGGAAGATATATAATATAACTGTGTGAGACTCTTCTTTTAATTTGTTCCTATGATGTTCTTTAAGTCTCAGTTTGAAATGTCTTCTGACAGTCCCACCCACAGCCATTCTTATTGCTCCCTGTTTTTCCCAGTTTCTCTACTTTCAACTTTTTCTACTAAAAGTCCTGGTGCTACTTCCTTGGTGCTTCTTTGCATAAAAGCCATGTTGATTGTTCATTCCATTTTAGCTCCATAAAGGTATTTGCATTCTTAATTTAATTTAAATGTATATCATTATTATTCTATTATGCTGAAAATGTATGTCATTGAACTTCAACAGGGCAAGATCTTTCACACTATTCGTGTGACAAGTTAGGGGAATCTTGAATATACAGATGATTGCTGCTGCTGCTGCTGCTAAGTTGCTTCAGTCGTGTCCGATTCTGTGCGACCCCAGAGACAGCAGCCCACCAGGCTCCGCCGTCCTTGGGATTCTCCAGGCAAGAACACTGGAATGGGTTGCCATTTTCTTCTCCAATGCATGAAAGTGAAAAGTGAAGTGAAGTTGCTCAGTCGTGTCCGGCTCTTAGAGACCCCCTGGACTGCAGCCTACCAGGCTCCTCTGTCCATGGGATTTTCCAGGCAAGAGTACTGGAGTGGGATGCCATTGCCTTCTCTGATACGGATGATTACATTTTACTAAAACTAAAGGTGATAACTAATGAAATAAAATCTTTATTAAGAAAGTGTATAGTATCATGCCAGCATTCTATCCACATCTTATTCTATTTAACATTTTTATTAATCATTTGAATGTTGATTTCTAAAACTGATGAATCAAATTTACAGATGACAGAAAGCTGGGATGGTTAATAAACACCTTCAAGTCAGAAATGGTTTCCAAATATACATATATATATATATTCACATTTATATGTACATATACATATATACATGGATATATGTGTATATATATATATGTATATATATATAAACAGGTTGAATTGATGCTGAATAAAACAAGAAGTTTAAAGAGGGCAAATGTAAAATTCTTTCTTTGAGTCTAATAAGGTAGCAGCGCAACTGTAGGATAAGGCTGAATTGGTTTAGCAGGAGTCACTCTTGAACAGTCAACTCAGTGATTCCATATTGTTGTATAATTGTCCCCCAAATCAATATAATCTTAGAATGTCTTAGATGTCTAGCTTCAGAATAAGGGAGGTAAAAGGCTTCCTCTATCTTGTGCAGCTAGATCACATCTTTGGAGTTGAATTCAGCTAAGGGTGACGCATTTTAGGATAGATATTGGTAAGCTGAAATGTATTTAAACAGGACATCATCAGGAGTATGAACCATGTCATAAGAGAATATTTGAAGGAAGCAGGGATTTTTAGGTCACACATGACATCCCAAAGGTTCTAAGGGAAAAGAGCAGGAAGGAGTAAGATGCAGAACGTACAGGATAGGTTCTCATCTCTAGGAGGTCACATACTAGATGATGAGTGCAATGATAGAGACAGATTTAAAATGGGGAAGAAAGAACTAATTTTGCCTGGGAGAGTCAGGAAAGTTTTCACAGAAGGGAATGGCTGAGACGGAATCTTAAAAATAATGGGAAGGACTTTACCACCAGCAGAGCGGGCCTTCTGAGGTACAGGGAAAAATACGCACTTGAATGCCTAGGGCAGGGATTAAAACAGTGCGTTAAGAAGTAAATGGGAGATGAGAAAGTGATGGCAGGAAAAGCACCAAATTTATACTCTAGGTTTCTGCTTAAATGTCACTTCTTTAGAGAAGTTTTCCTTGGCCCCTGACCCCCAGTCTAATTAAGTGTCCGTATTGTACTTTCCTAATGCTCTACAAGGGCATCAGGGGTTATGCCTGGCATATCATAAACACTTAATCAATTTGTTGAATCATACACACGAAGACTGATTTAAAGCAGAGCATGACAAGTGCTATACTGTATATACACAGTTTTCAGGAGACAAGGCATATTTGAACTCATAAACCTTGAATTAATTGAGCCTTATGGGAGAAAGAGAACATAGGAAGCACACTGAAGGTAGACGGAGCAGCTCTTGTGGATGCAGGGGCCAGGAAACGACACGGCGGACACAGAGACCCCAGAGAACTTCCATATGTCTGCACACAGGTAGACGTGGGGCAGTAGCAGCTGACAAGGCCAGAGAGACAGGCAAGGGCCAAATCAGTATCCATCCTTAAATATTTATTGAGCACCTACTCGTGAAGGGCTTCCTAATCCATGCTAGAAGTCTGCATTTTATCTAAACAGTACTGAGTACCTACTGAAGGATTTGAAAGTCCTATGATTCAGTTCATATTCTAGAAAGTTCATGCTGGAGGTTGGGTAGTAGATTATTTAGATGGTGGCAAGAGTAGAGATCACTTGGGAAGCCATTTCAGAAATCCAGGGACACGGTTCAAGGAAGTATGCAGACACTAGAATTGACAGAATTTGGTCAGCTTTCTTTTTTGAGGGTGTATTGCCGATCCTCTTTATGACGTCAATTGTCTCGCTGTATCTCACTGTGCACACTGTTCCTTGAACGCATGATAGGCAAGGGTCAAGCAGGGAAACTAGAAGAAAACTCAAGGAGCTGGAGATGCGTTTATTCTCTCCTGGCTGGTGCGGCAGCCACAGGAGCAGAACACATGGTATCCTCTCCCCTCGTGGCTGACCCACCAGACACAGCCGAGACACAGAAGTCATGCCACCGCTTTTTGGGGTGGAGCTCATACATCCCTACTGCACAAAGTAAGCCATGACCAAGCAAGCACCTCGTGATGCACACAATGCTTTAAGGGATCTCAGCTGTTATATAGTTATTTACAAAACGTGGTGTGAGAGAGTCTGAACATGCCATCTCAGCTAATTTTCTCTCTCCCCACAGATGGGAATGTTCTCACTTTGGGAAGTAAGAAAGAGTGAACTTTAGGATGAGTCTTGTGTTTCTAGTACAGGCAGTGGGGTAGATTGTGATGCATAAAGGATTATAGAAAGAAGAGAAAATTAAAATTTTGTGAAGTCCATTTAGTAAATGTTTCCATTTGTGGATTAGATTGTTAACTATCTACCGGATTCCATTTTCTCCTTTTTTCCACATAAATAGTATCTAGTATGTGGCTGGGCCAGGAGTAAATATGGAACTTCTTTCTCATTTGCTTAAGAAGAAATCCTTGTCCTTGGATATCTGCCTTTTCCTTCTTCTACTAGTTGGAATGGTAATTACTAGAATGACCTAGGAAGTCACAGGCTGAAGATGACAGAGCAACAATTAGCCTAGAAACCTGTGTGTATCAGAGATGTCTCCTGATCTTAGAACCCTAACTTGAGGTTGTTTACTTGATAGGCTAATAAACTAATTGCTCATTAAGCCATTAAATATTTAGTCATTTTATTACAGCAGCTTCAGTTCAGTCACTCAGTCATGTCCAACTGTTTGTGACCCTATGGACTGCAGCACACCAGGCTTCCCTGTTCATCACCAACTCCTGGAGCTTGCTCAAACTCATGTCCATCGCGTCGGTGATGCCGTTCAACCATCTCATCCTCTGTTGTCCCTTTCTCCTCCTGCCTTCAATCTTTCCCAGCATCAGGTTCTTCTCCAATGAGTCAGTTCTTCGTATCAGGTGGCCAAAGTATTGGAGTTTCAGCTTCAGCATCAGTCCTTCCAATGAATATTCAGGAATGATTTCCTTTAGGATGGACTGGTTGGATCTCCTTGCAGCCCAAGGGACTTTCAAGAGTCTTCTCCAATGCCACAGTTCAAAAGCATCAATACTTCAGTGCTCAGCTTTCTTTATAGCCCAACTCTCACATGCATACATGACTACTGGAAAAATCATAGCTTTGACTTGACAGGCCTTTGTTGGCAAAGTAATGTCTCTGCTTTTTAACAGACTGTCTAGGTTGGTCATAGTTTTTCTTCCAAGGAGCAACCGTCTTTTAATTTCATGGCTGCAATCACCATCTGGAATGATTTTGGAGCCCCCAAAATAAAATCTGTCACTATTTCCATTGTTTCCCCATCTATTTGCCATGAAGTGATGGGACCAGATGCCATGATCTTAGTTTTCTGAGTGTGGAGTTTTAAGCCAAATTTTTCACTCTTCTGTTTCACTTTCATCATGGAGGCCTTACACATAGCTGAGAAAAGAAGAGAACTAAAGGCAAAGGGGAAGGTGAAGATATACCCATTTGAATGCAGAGTTCCAAAGCATAGCAAGGAGAGATAAGAAAGCCTTCCTCAGTGATCAGTACAAAGAAATAGAGGAAAACAATAGAATGGGAAAGACTAGAGATCTCTTCAAGAAAATTAGAGACACCAAGGGAATATTTCATGCAAAGATGGTCACAATAAAGGACAGAAATGGTATGGACCTAACAGAGGCAGAAGATACTAAGAGGTGGCAAGAATACACAGAAAAACTATACAGAAAAGATCTTCATGACCCAGATAATCATGATGGTGTGATTACTCACCTAGAGCCAGACATCCTGGAATGTGAAGTCAAGTGGGCCTTAGGAACCATCACTACAAACAAAGCTAGTGGACATGATGGAATTCCAGTTGAGCTATTTCAAATCCTGAAAGATGATGCTGTGAAAGTGCTGCACTCAATATGCCAGCAAATCTGGAAAACTAAGCAGTGGCCACAGGACTGGAAAAGGTCGGTTTTCATTCCAGTCCCAAAGAAAGTCAATGCCAAAGAATGCTCAAACTACTGCACAATTGTACTTATCCCACACGCTAGCAAAGTAATGCTCAAAATTTTCCAAGCCAGCCTTCAACAGTGCGTGAACTGTGAAATTCCAGATGTTCAAGCTGGATTTAGAAAAGGCAGAGGAACCAGAGATCAAATTGCCAACATTTGCTGAATCATCAAAAAAAGGAAGAGAGTTCCAGAAAAACATCTACTTCTGCTTTAATGACAATGCCAAAGCCTTTGACTGTGTGGATCACAACAAAATGTGGTAACACTGTGAAGACACTGAAAACTTAGCATTGGTGAGAAGCTTCCTTAATTAGCTTGATCCTGCAAGTTTCTCACCC
Source organism: Budorcas taxicolor (assembly GCF_023091745.1). NCBI lineage: Eukaryota > Metazoa > Chordata > Mammalia > Artiodactyla > Bovidae > Budorcas > Budorcas taxicolor. Next base: position 18,685,961 of record NC_068912.1, read on the forward strand.
TTTGCTAAGACTGTGAATGCTGGGACAATCATGTGTTTGTCAGTCCAAAATAAGGATTCTGAGCAGGATGTGTAGTATAAGGATGAAGGTCAAAATTAGAGGATATTGGTGAAAGTAGTTTGTATATTTCTTCTCTCCATCACTTGATTCTTGCATTCTTGGAGATTTTATCCCAGGTTCACCACATTGTCTGCTACAAACTTCACACCATCTCCAACACCATGCCTTTTCAAGTCTGAGAACTACACTTCCCAGAACTTCTTCCTATATAGTTTGAAATTACCGTTTGTCAATGAAAGAACTTGCTCGTGGCTCAGACAATACAGCATCTGGTACAAGGCAGGAGACTCAGGTTCAATCCCTGGGGTGGGAAGATCCTCTGGAGAAGGAAATGGCACCCCACTCCAGTACTCTTGCCTGGAAAATCCCATGGACAGAGAGGTGTGGTAGGCTACAGTCCATGGGGTCGCAAAGAGTCGGACATGACTGAGCAACTTCACTTTCATTTTCAATGAAAGAAAGGTGTGTGAAATACGGACGGTAGGAGCAAAGAGGAAGCCCTTATTCTAAGGAGGTAAAGGTGGCCAGTTTCTAGAACTTCCCCACACACGTCTTTTTCTCGATCCCTCTGGAGACCTTCAATCTCAGTTCCTCCCACATTCACATAATCTCTGATTCCTACATTAAATCTCTTATTCCCATAGTACTCATATTGGCTCCCTTTTCAATAAAAACAAGATGGGTATACCCGGTCTAGAATTGACACAGGTGTCCTAACCTTTTTTGAAAGGAAAAAAGAACCCAAATCTAATTATTCTGACCTCCACTCAGCTCAAGGGACTTTCCTGTAGCTTAGATGTTAGAGAAGGAGACCCAGGTTCAATTCCTGGGTCAGGAAGATCTTCTGGAGAACGGAATGGCAACCCACTCCATATTCTTGCCAGGAGAATCCCATGGACAGAGGAGCCTGGCGGGCTACAGTCCTTGGGGTCACAGAGTCAGACACGACTGAGCGACTAACACAACCACTACACCTCAACTCTGTTTCCCATGGCAATGTCATCTGGAATCAAGCTGGGCACGCCGCTGACACAGTTCCTGTGGATTCTTGGCACCTGTCAACCTAACATGCTTCCTGCATTCTTGACAGCAGACTTCTTGGCTGCCATTACTTCCACAATACTCTTGCATAATTGGATGCTATCATCTCAGACAAAAGCCTTGCATTCTTGGCAGTCTCGTCAATAAAGAACCAGGCCATGGGTATGGGATTTGCACACATTGTGGGCTGACACTGGATCCTCTTCAACACCTTCCTGAGGAGTGATTCATCATGATTATACCCAGCTAGTTGTTTAGAGAACAAGATGTTCTTGGAAATATCATGCCTCAGGTAGTGCAGGCTCCAAAGCCAACTGAATACACAGGGTTTAGCTAATTACTAGGATGTAACAGAGTTTAAACACAATGAGGGCCTAATTTACTCAAGGCATGAGGAAGCTTGGTTTCTGAATCCTCTTTGACAGCCAGCTGTCTTTCTCTTATTTCAAATACAGAGGCTGCCTGCTTTTGTAATCCATAGTGTAGACTTTGTTCATTCATTCATGCCCATGCTCAGTTGTGTCCAGCTCTTTGCCACCCCGTGGACAACAGCCCGCCAGATTCATCTGTCCATGGGATTCTCCCTGCAAGAATACTGGAGCAGGTTACCATTTCCTCCTCCAGGGGGATTTTCCTGACCCAGGGATCAAACCTGAGTCTCTTGTGTCTCCTACATTGGCAGGAGGATTCTTTACCACTGTGCCACCTAGGAAGCCAGACTGCCCGAGTTAAATCCTGGTTTAACTTTGAGAAAGTTGCTTAACCTCTCCATAACTCACCTATAAAACAGGGCTAATAATAGTAAGGATTAAAGAAATACTGCAATTAAAGTGCTCAGTATATTCCTGGCACATAATAAGCATATGGTAACAATATCTTCACTGGCTCTGCACTAAAATCTGATTCCTCTTCCTAGTTGTTCTCTTGGTGCCATTGCACCTATTTTACCATAAATATGGGGCAAATAAAGATGTGTTCACCTAGGTTTGCCAGGCATCCTCTCTATTTTCCTTCCACCTGATATACAATACATACTATGAAATACATGTATTTCTGAAGTGTAATTAACACATTATACTAGCTTCAGATGTATAACATAATGATTTGTATATATCATGAAATGATAATAAGTCTAGTTACCATCTGACACTATATAACATTACAAAATTTATTATTTCTTGAGATGAGAATTATTAAGATTTACTTTCTTAGCATCTTTCAAGTTTGAATACAGCGGTATTGACTATAGCCACCATGCTGTACCATATATCCCATGACTTAACTTATTTGATAACTGAAAGTTTGTACCTCTTGATCTTCACCCATTTTACCCAATCCCACTCTACTCCCCTCTGACAACCACCAAATAGCTTTTTTATTTGTGCCTGGTCACACTTCCAGCTTGGCCTAGCTTACACTCAAAACTTTCCTATTCAGCAACTGTTTCATGGCGTAAGATCTTGCCTCCACCACATTTCTAATCTCATCTTCTATCCCTCTCTCCCTTGCTCACTTTACTCCAGCCACACTTTCTTGCTCTCCCTTAAATGCACCAAACAGCTCCTACCACAGGACCCTCACCCTTGTATTTCTCCCTAGAAAACTTTTTCCCTGGGAGCACAGGGACCTTGAGACCTCACTACCTTCTCGCCTTTGTACAAATGTCACTTTTCAGTTTGGCTTTCTCTCAACATCATATATAAAATACACCCCACACCCTCAACTCCCAATCCTCCTTTATCTTCTCCACAGTACCTATCACCATCTGTCATATATTTATTCATTTATTAGTTGTCTGTATCTCCCCACTCCCATTTCTAATGAACTTTCCCTGCTTACATATATCACTGGGGATAAAGACATTTTGTCCCATGCACTACTAGCATATGAGAATAGGACTCAGCATTTCTTTCTAGACTCCTCTAAATTCTTTTTATTTTATTTTTTTTTAGTATTTTCTCTTTTTTAATTAATTAATTTATTTTAATTGGAGGCTAATTACTTTACAGTATTGTAGTGGTTTTTGCCAAACATCGACATGAATCAGCCAGGGGCACACATGTGTTCCCCATCCAGAACCCCCCTTCCACCTCCCTCCCCATCCCATCCCTCTAGGTCATCCCAGTGCACCAGCCCTGAGCACCCTGTCTCATGCATTGAACCTGGACTGGCGATCTGTTTCACATATGATAATAAACATGTTTCAACACTACCCTCTCAAATCATCCCACCCTCGCCTTCTCCCACAGAGTCCAGAAGACTGTTCTTTATATCTGTGTCTCTTTTGCTGTCTCTCATATAGGGTTATCGTTATCATCTTTCTAAATTCCATATATATGCATTAATATACTGTATTGGTGTTTTTCTTTCTGACTTACTTCACTCTGTATAATAGACTCCAGTTTCATCCACCTCATTAGAACTGATTCAAATGCATTCTTTTTAATGGCTGAGTAATACTCCATTCTGTATATGTACCACAGCTTTCTTATCCATTTGTCTGCTGATGGACAGCTAGGTTGCTTCCATGTCCTGGCTTAAATTCTCCTTTTTAAAATCAAATATAACTTTTTTTTCTGCTTTTCACTTTATTTTTTAATTTAAATTTATTTATTTTAATTGGAGGCTAATTACTTTACAATATTGTATTGGTTTTGCCATACATCAACATGAATCCATCATGGGTGTACATGTGTTCCCCATCCTGAACCCCCCCACCTCGTTATATTTGATAAAATCAAATATAACTTTTAAAGAGTGATAGAATAGTTCAGTCTTTCAAAATAAAGCAAGACAATATCTACTATCTTATGAATATATTATCTGGTTATGGTCATGCTCTTATCCTTGGCCAAGAGTTAAACAAGAAGCTGGAGGAATACCAAGGAAGCAAGTGATAAACATTGTGGAAAACAAACAAAAAGACTGTATATTTGTTTGTGTGTATAAAATTACAGGAATAAGAAATATTGATAAGCAGATATCTAGAGTTGAGATGCTGTACAAATTCACTTATGTGCAAACTGAAAAATGTAACATACTGGGTAGGGTTGCAGGAAGACATTGTGTTGGCCCCTTAGAAGTCCTATCTTAATGATTGTGTCCATTCCTAATTAGATCCACTGGAGATCATTTCATACTGAGTTAATCTCTATGATGGAAAATAATAAACCTTCTCCCAGAGTTTAGAGAGGATCAAGCAAAGATCATGAGATTGGTTTCTGTATCTGATTTTGAAAATTCACACTTATAGATTCCAAAACATAAATCAATGGATATTTACCAAGTGTCTACATGAATGCTACTGAAATCAATCAATAGGTAGTTCTCAAACTACACCATTATTACCCTAAAATTGATCATTTGAGACATGGGGTCTAGGAAGTGAAATGCTGGAGCCATGCCATCTAGGAGTATCTAAAAGTATGCAACACAAATACTGTATTCCATCTGGAGGCTCTAGGAGAGAATCCATTTCTTCGCTTTTCCATCATCTAGTGGCTGACTGCATTTTTTGGCTCATGGATCCCTCCTCCATCTTTAAAGTGCAACACTCTGACCTCTGCTCCCATTATCATACCTCCTCTCTCTGATCCTCTTGCCTCCCTCTTATAAGGACCACTGTGATCACACTGGGCCCACCTGGATAACCCAGAACACACTCCCCATCTCAAGAACTTGGATTCAACAAATTTGAAAATCCCTTTAGCCACATAAGGTAACACAATTCACAGGTTCCAAGGATCAGGATACAGCCAGCTCTGGAGGATTACTGTTCTATCTCCCAAAGTGACCTTTATGTAAATAACCACATGGTTCTAATGAATAAAACAATGGATTTCAGGTCAGAAAGTCTAGGCTTGAGCTTGTCTCCTCTTCTCCATCTGTGTGATTGAAGCAACTCAAGTGGTCTCCTTGAATCCATTTCTTAAAATGGAGATAATGATACTTCTAATGGCTATTGTGAGGATCAAATGAACTAATTATACATGAATACTTTGTCAGTCATAATTCATTAAAGTTTAGTTTGGTTCTGTTCAACAAACTTTCCCAACCCCATGCTGTGTGCCTGGCAGGTATAGAGGCTGGAATACCATGAAGAGATAAGACAAGTCCCTACCATCAAAAAGTAGTCTAGAAAAGAGGTTACCAAAAATATTACAATTCAGTGGAATTCGAGCAAACATGAATATGCATAAGGAGATCAATGAACTCAAGGAATGAGTGGTTTCTTTAAAAAAGAGAGAGAAGGTGTCCAGAAAGACTTCACAGACCAAGTAGCAATTTGAACAAGGTTTTGCAGGACAGATCAGCTTGCAGACAGACAGAAGATGGAGTTTATTTTCAGTAGAAAAGCTGCCCATGCAAAAGCACAGAGGTGTGAAACTGCACTGTGTGTTTAGAGAATTACAAAGGAGTTTGACATTAATGTATCATTCATCCACTATGGGGAGGTGCAGAGAAGAAAGGTGAGACGAAGAAATGTTTCCTTCTACTTCCTTCTGTTGTGATCAGTTCTGCATGTAATGAAGTCATTTAAATCTTTTAAGCAGGGAGGAGATGAACCACCCCTTTCAAGTGAGGATCATCCTGGTTGTAGTATGGCACTCCTGAGACCCAGGAAACCCCTCAATTCTGGGCAAAGTAGGATGGTTGGTTACTCTGTGAGAGGCATGATTTGATCAACTTAACTTCCCACACAGTTTTCTCTGGCTGAAATGAGAAAAGTGAGCTAGAAAACAGCAGGATGGAAGAAAAGAGACTGATAGGAAGCCAGCACTAGAGTCTAGAAGAGCAACGATGTGACCGAAACAGCTGCAGTCACTGTGGGGATGAAGTAGAGAGAAGAAATCATGAGGTGTTTAGAAAGCAAAATCTATACAGCTTGTTGGGGTTTCCCTTGTAGCTCAGTTGGTAAGAATCTGCCTGCAATGCAGGAAACCTGAGTTCAGTTCCTGGGTTGGGAAGATCCCCTGGAGAAGGAAATGGCAACCCACTCCAGTATTCTTGCTTGGAGAATCCTATGGATAGAGGAGCCTGGCAGGCTACAGTCCATGGGGTTGCAAGAGTCGGACACGACTTAAAGACTAAACCATTACCACCATACAGCTTGTTGACTGAATGGGTGTGGGAAATGCTTGAGCAGGAGAAATCTAGGATAACTCGCAGGATTTTGAGCAACTGGGTGAGTGATTTTAATGCTGGCAGACAGAAGAAGTATATGAAGCTAAGTGAATTGATTGGGATAAGGAATTTCAGTTTGGGACATGTTAGGTTTCGGTGTGATGTTTCTGTAAGACATCCAGATGGAGCTCTCCAGGGCACTGTTCAGAACTTGGGGCAGACAGAATTGGAGAGACAGTGATGTTCTGCCTAAAGATGTGTGTGGTGGTGGTAGAGGGTGTGTTTTGGGAGTGGAAGGAGGAATAGAAGAAATACAGGAAGTTGCATGTTTCTAAATAATGATTATTCAGGATGGGGAACACGTGTATACCTTTGGCAGATTCATCTTGATGTAAGGTAAAACCAACACAATATTGTAAAGCAATTAGCCTCCAATTAAAATAAATTTATATTAAAAAATATTTATTTGACTGCATTGGGTCTTAGTTGCAGCATATGAACTCTTATTAATAGCTGTAGCATGTGTAATTTAGTTCCCTGAGCAGAGATTTCACCCAGGGCTCCTGCACTGGGAGCATGGAGTCCCAGCCACTGGGCCACCAGCAAAGTCGCCAGCTTTCACTTTTTCAGTGCCTTCAGTGTGCTGTGACTGGTTGGGAGTAATAAAGACTAGTTTGAGCTTATTTAAACCAAATTACTGCAGAGATAAAGATACAAAACGGTGTCCCTAGACCTAAGGGCAAGGACACAGTGGGCCCCAGCAGCGCACCCGAGTCGGCGAGGGCCGTGCCATCGGGACTTCTGTCGTCTGGCGTCCCCAGTCTTCATCGTGCCTCTGCTCCCTGCTTCATCACTCACTCTTCCTAGAGAGTGGTTTTTCCTGCTTCTCAGACGAAACTGCTGTTCACACTTCTGGAGTCAATGCCACCTCCATTTAAGGCACTGTGTAGAGGCTGAGGATGAAACACATTGCGCTAGCACTGAATCCCGAGAAAAGGTATTCACTGACCTGTCCTGACTGGGCGGATGACCTGGACCGGATGACCTGGACCAAATTACCATGGGGAGGGCTTCGAAGGGTGTGGGCAGCTCCTAGAAAAGGTAACGGGGGAAGCTGACCCATAGTATTCACTGTCCACATATTTTCTTACTTATCGTTAGAACAACACTATTGCTATCCTTTATAATGTAAATGCCTTGAAGGCAAAGAGCACATCTATTCATTCACCACTGTATTCCCAGCATCTAGCACAATGTCTAGCTCGTGCTTAGTAAGTGAGCGATTAAATGAATGAATATCAATTTTACGTTTGAGGAAATGCAAGATCACAGAAATTCAATCACTTACCAGGGTGACCCAGCCAAGAAACAGAAAGAAGAATCAAACTCAAACCCATTCTACTTCAGATGTTGTGCTCCTAACTGAAGAAAACTCACTTCTGTGAGGCCCTCATTGATGCCCTGGAAGTCGTAACTTCCTTGGTAAATAATTTCCAGATACTAAAAAATAATCATCATCAATAGTGGTGGCTCCAGCTGTATCCTAATGAGCAGGCAGGATTGCTGGACAGGACCTGGCCTGTGCTGGGATGCACACAGGCCTGTTCACAGGGGGCTCCGTGTGTCAAGTGCTCCTGACTGGTGCTAGTGACCCAAAATAGCAACAGTAGAAGACGGGGAGGATATTCCAGTACATCAGTCCTAGGTGGCTTTGTCACACAACTTGGCCCATCTCACAACCAACACCTCCAGCTGGAAAAGGTCCCAGGTACATCTCTACCTGCAGGCTGAAAGAGCAAGACAAGATGATTTTAGATTCTTTAAGAAGACTGCGCAACTTTCAACCCTGTTAACAAGAATTCAAATCCACCAACTAATAAGCAACTTTTCAGCATGTATTATGTTTACTATGTTAAGTGTTTAGAAAATAGAGTAAAATGATCATATTTTCTAAGCCTGATGACATGTGAATTGACAAAATATTTTCTTCCTTTGTTGCTTATTTACATACATAAGGAAACACTTTTGAGGGCAGGAGAAGAGGGTGACAGAGGATTAGATGGTTGGATGGCATCATCGACTCTATGGACATGAGTTTGAGCAAACTCTAGGAGATAGTGCAGGACAGAGAAGCCTGGCATGCTGCAGTTCATGGGGTCACAAATAGTTGGACACAACTTAGCAACTGAACAAGGATAAATGTGATCAAAAATAATTATATATTTAACAAATCATGTCTTGCCTGCATTATTGCAATAGCTTCATAACTTGTCTCCTCAGTTCTACCCTTACTCCTTCACAGTCTACTCTCAACTTAAGTGGGTAGAAAGAAGCCCTGAAAAAGGAAATCGGATCACCCTTCTGTTCTAAACCTGACAATAATTCCCCATCTCACTTAAAGTAAAAGCCAAATCTAAGGCCCAAAGTTGTGGACCACACATTCTGATTTCTCTCCTCTTCATTCACTCTGCTGCAGTCACACGGGCCTCCTGGTTGCTCCCTGAACTTGCTAGGTACATTCCACCTTGAGGCCTTTGCTTTGGTTGGGTTCTTGGTTGAATAAAGAGAACAAAATCATTTTATCAGGAAGAATTCAAAGCATATGATATAGCACTATATAGGGTTTCCACTGTCTGAACTTAAAATCTAGTTGGGCTGACAAAACATTTCACATTTTAAATAGTTAGATCAAGAGACAACAAGGTGCTGAGTTGCAGATCTGAGACTGTTCTTGTTGCATAAGTGGGAAAACGAAAAGAAAGGCATAAACAAAAAATTAAAGATTACATGAATTTTAAGAAGCAATAATAATGATGGTAATATTTTATATACTATTGAATTTATAATAAGCTTTTATACATTTTTTCCATTTTATCTTCATGAAGCCCTTTGAAGTAGAGCATATGTTATCACCCTATTTTATAGAAGAGATAGCTGAATAAAGAGAGAGTCTATATAATTTATCCAGGGAATAAACTAGGAAGAAATATAAGAAAACAGGAGATATCCTGATGCTATATTATTCATTAATTTATTCACTATTCAATAAACCAAAGGGAAAAGATTTATACAATCTGAGAGAAACCAGAGTATTTTATTCAATAAAAATTTTGTGTATCCTATGAAGTGTCAGGCATTGTTCCAGGTATTTGGAATATAGCCATAAATAAAACTGATAAAGTGCTACCCTTACAGAACTTACATACCAGAGAGACACATACCATAACAGATAGTGTCATAACATATAAGTAAATTACATAGTATGTTGGTTAATGATAATCACTATGGAAAAAATAAAGCAAAGAGAAACAGAAGTGGGAGTGCTGGAAAGGGGATATTAAATAGAGTTGACCACATAGAACACTCTTTGACATAAATAGCAACAGGATCTTTTCTGGCCCACTTCCTAGAGTAATGAAAATAAAAACAAATTTTAACAAATGGGACCTAATTAAATTTAAAATCTTTTACATAGCAAAGGAAACCATAAACAAGATAAAAAGACAGTACTTGGAACAGGAGAAAATGTTTCCAAATTAAGCAACTGACAAAGGATAACTCTCCAAAATATCTAAACAGCTCATGCAGTTCAATATCAAAAAACAAACAAACAAAAAATGGGCAGAAGACCTAAATAGACATTTCTCCCAAGAGAACATGCAGAGGGCCGAGAGATGCATAAAAAGATGCTCAGCATCACTAATTATTAGAGAAAGGCAAATTAAAACTATTCTTAAGTATCGCCTCACATCTGTCAGAATGGTCATCATCAAAAAATCTATGAAAAATAAATGCTAGAGAGAGTGTGGACAAAAGGGGACCTTCTTGCACTGTTGGTGGAAATGTAAATTGATACATCCACTATGGAGAAGAATATGGAGGTTCCCTAAAAAACTAAAAATAGAACTACCATATGACCCAGCAATCCCACTCTTGGGCATATACCCAGAGAAAACTATAATGCTACTCAGTCATAAAAAGGAATGAAACTGAGTCATTCGTAGAGATGTGAATGGATCTAGTGACTGCCTTACAGACTGAAGTAAATCATAAAAACAAATATTGTATACCAATGCATATGTGTGAAATCTTAAAAAATGGCATAGATTATCCTATTTACAAAACAGAAATAGACACAGATATAGAGAACAAAGAATATATGGACCCTAAGGAGGAAAAGGGTGGTGGGATGAATCGGGAGATAGGGATTGACATGTATATATGATTGATACTATGTATAAAATAGAGAACGAATGAGAACCTACTGTCTAGCACTGGAGCTCTACGCTGTGGTGACCTAGACGGGAAGGAAATTCAAAAAAGAGGGGATATAAGTGTATACATCGCGGATTCACTTTGCTATACAGTAGAAACTAACACAGCACAGTAAAGCAACTATATTCCAATAAAAATTAATTTTAAAAAAGGAAACAATAAACTAGCAACAGAAGTTATCATAAAGGTAATAGGTTTTAAATGTATTAAAATTTTTATTAAGATGTAACTTGCATAGACTAAAGTGTAATCCTTTTAATACACAGTCCTGCAAGCTTTGACAAATGCAAGTGTCTATTTAACCACCATCAGAATCAAGACATAGCACAGTGTCATTACCCCAAAAAATAACCCTCATGTACCCTTGTAGCCAACCTCTCCCTTCAGCCCCAGGATCTGGCACAAGTGATTTCTGTCCCTATAGCTTTGTCTTTTTCCAAAATGTCATGTAAATGGAGTCACACAGAATTTGGCCTTCCGAGCCTGGCTTTTTTCACTAAGCAAATGGATTTAAGACTCATCAGTTTTGTTGTGTATAACTGTGAATCCACTTTTGTTTGAATGGCTGATTCATCATATGAAGGACATTTCAGTTGTCTTTAGTCTTTGGTTATCACAAGTGAAGCTACTATAAATATCTGCATACAGGCTTCTATGCGCTTATAAATTTTCACTTCACTTGAAATAAATAGCTGGGAGTGAGACTGTGAAGTCAGACAGTGAATGTACATTTACATTCATAAGAAACTGTTAATTTTCCAAAGCAGCTGTACATTTCTTCATTGCAAGAGTTCTAGTTGCTCTGTATCCTAGATAGTACTTGGTATTACTAGATTTAAAAGAGACTGTTCTACTGGGTATTAGTGGTATCTCATTGTAGTTTTATTAATAATTTGCGTTTCCCTAATGACTAATAGCTGGGATTCCCAGGAGGCTCAGTGGTAAAGAACCCTCCTGCCAATACAGGAGACGTGGGTTTCATCCCTGGGTTGGGAAGATCCCCTGAGGAGGAAACAGCAACCCACTCCAGTATTCTTGCCAGGAAAATCCCATGAACAAGGAGACTAGCAGGGTCCATTGGATCCATGGGTTTCATGGGGTTGCAAAGAGCCAGACCCAACTGAGCAGGCACACATGCAATGACTGATCATACTGAACATCTTTCCACATGCTTATTTACCATTAGTGTATATATTTTAAATTTTTTATTGGAGTATAGTTGTTTTACAATGTTACTTTCTGCTATACAGTAAAGTGAATCAACCACATGTATGGGTGGCGCTAGTGGTAAAGAACCTGCTTGCCAGTGCAGGAGATGTTAGAGACACGGGTTCAGGGCCTGAGACAGGAAGATCCCCTGGAGGAGAGTATGGCAACCCACTCCGGTATTCTTGCCTGGCAAATCCCATGGACAGAGGAGCCTGGTGAGCTGCAGTCTGTAGGGTTGCAAAGAGTCAGACACGACTGAAGCGTATGTATACTCCTCCTCTTTTTGGATTTCCTTCCCATTTAGGTTACCACAGTGTATTGAGTAGAGTTCCCCGTGCCACACAGTAGCTTCTCATTGGTATTCTATTTTATATATTCAGTTCAGTTCAGTCACTCAGTTGTGTCCAACCCCATGAACTGCAGCACGCCAGGCTTCCCTGTCCATCATCAACTTCTGGAGCTTGCTCAAACTCATGTCCATCTAGTCAGTGATGCCATCCAACCATTTTATATATAGTATTGTGCATTTCTTAATCCCAGTTTCCTAATGCATCCCTCGCCCCATCATTTCCCCTCTTGGTGTCCGTAGGTTTGCTATCTGTCTGTATCTTTGCTTATGGTTTGCAAATAGGTTCATAAGTAACATTTTTCTAGATTTAACAAATATGCATTCACTAGTCATTCAGTTCAGTTCAGTTCAGTTCATTTCATTTCAGTTGCTCAGTGATGTCCGACTCTTTGCGACCCCATGAATTGCAGCATGCCAGGCCTCCCTGTCCATCACCAACTCCTGGAGTCCACCCAAACTCATGTCCATCGAGTCGGTGATGCCATTCAGCCATCTCATCTTCTGTCGTCCCCTTCTCCTCCTGCCCCCAATCCTTCCCATATCAGGGTCTTTTCCAATGAGTCAACTCTTCACATGAGGTGGCCAAAGTATTGGAGTTTCAGCTTTAGCATCAGTCCTTCCAATGAACACCCAAGACTGATCTCCTTTAGGATGGACTGGTTGGATCTCCTTGCAGTCCAAGGGACTCTCAAGAGTCTTGTCCAACACCACAGTTCAAAACCATCAATTCTTCAGCACTCAGCTTTCTTTATAGTCCAACTCTCACATCATACATGACTACTGGGAAAACCTTAGCCTTGACTATGGTTTTTAATATGCTGTCTCGGTTGGTCATAACTTTCCTTCCAAGGAGTAAGTGTCTTTTAATTTCATGGCTGTAATCACCATCTGCAGTGATTTTGGAGCCCAAAAAAATTAAGTCAGCTACTGTTTCCACTGTTTCCCCATCAAGTTGCCATGAAATAATAGGACCAGATGGCATGATCTTAGTTTTCTCAATGTTCAGCTTTAAGCCAACTTTTTTACTCTCCTCTTTCACTTTCATCAAGAGGCTTTTTAGTTCCTCTTCACTTTTTGCCATAAGGGTGGTGTCATGTACATATGTGAGGTTATTGATGTTTCTCACGGCAACCTTGATTCCAGCTTATGCTTCCTCCAGCCCAGCGTTTCTCATGATCTACTCTGCATATAAGTTAAATAAGCAGGGTAACAATACACAGCCTTGATGTACTCTTTTTCCTATTTGGAACCAGTCTGTTGTTCCATGTCCAGTTATAACTGTTGCTTCCTGACCTCCATAGATGGGCACAATAAAAGACAAAAATGGTAGGGACAGAACAAAAGTAGAAGATATTAAGAAAAGCTGGCAAGAATACACAGAAGAACTACACAAAAAAGATCTTAATGACCCAGATAATCACGATGGTGTGATCACTCACCTAGAACCAGACATCCCAGAGTCCAAAGTCAAATAGGCCTTCAGAATCATCACTACAAACAAAGCTAGTGGAGGTGATGGAATTCCAGTTGAGATATTTCAAATCCTAAAAGATGATGCTGTGAAAGTGTTGCATTCAATATGCCAACAAATTTGGAAGACTCAGCAGTGGCCACAAGACTGGAAAATGCCAGTTTTTATCCCAATCCCAAAGAAAGGCAATGCCCAAGAATGTTCAAACTACCACACGATTGCACTCATCTAACACGTTAGCAAAGTAATGCTCAAAATTCTCCAAGCAAGGCTTCAACAGTACCTGAACCCAGAGCTTCCAGATGTTCAAGCTGGATTTAGAAAAGGTAGAGGAACCAGAGAACAAATTGCCAACATCCACTGGATCACAGAAAAAGCAAGAGAGTTCCAGAAAAAAACTGTCTACTTCTGCTTTATCGACTATGCCAAAGCCTTTGACTCTGTGGATCACAATAAACTGTGGAAAATTCTCAGATGGGAATACCAGACCACCTTACCTGACTCCTGAGAAATCTGTATGCAGGTCAAGAAGCAATAGTTAGAACTGGACATGGAACAATGGATTGGTTCCAAATCGAGACAAGAGTATATGAAGGCTGTATATTGTCATCTTGCTTATTTGACTTATATGCAGAGTACATCAGGCAAAATTCTGGATTTGATGAAGCTCAAGCTGGAATCAAGATTGCCGGGAGAAATATCAATAACCTCAGATATGCAGATGACACCCCCCTTATGGCAGAAAGAGAAGAGGAACTAAAAAGCCTCTTGATAAAAGTGAAAGAGGAGAGTGAAAAAGTTGGCTTAAAGCTCAACATGGAAAACACGAAGATCATGGCATCTGGTCCCATCACTTCATGGCAAATAGATGGGGAGACAGTGGAAACAGTGACAGATTTTATTTTCTTGGGCTCCAAAATCATTGCAGATGGTGATTGCAGCCATGAAATTAAAAGACACTTGCTCCTTGGAAGAAAAGTTATGACCAACCCAGACAGCATATTAAAAGGCTGAAACATTACTTGGCCAACAACGGTCTGTCTAGTCAAGGCTATGATTCTTCCAGTAGTCATGTATGGATGTGAGAGTTGGACTATAAAGAAAGCTGAGTGCCAAAGAATTGATGGTTTTGAACTGTGGTGTTGAAGAAGACTCTTAAGAATCCCTTGGACTGCAAGGAGATCTAACCCATCCATCCTAAAGGAAATCAGTCCTGACTATTCATTGGAAGGGACTGATGCTGAAGCTGAAACTCCAATACTTTGGCCACCTGATGTGAAGAACTGATTCATTTGAAAAGACTCTGATGCTGGGAAAGACTGAAGACAAGAGGAGAAGGGGACGACAGAGGATGAGATGGTTGGATGGCATCACCAACTCACTGAACAGGAGTTTGAGCAAGCTCCAGGAGTTGGTGATGGACAGGGAAGCCTGGCATGCTGCAGTCCATGGGGTCACAAAGAGTTGGACACGACTGAGCAACTGAACTGAACTGAACAATTAACTTAATAAATATTGGTCTATTCAATTTAGTCATTTATCTTTGAGTAAGCTTTAATAGTTAATTTTTGGAGGAATTCATCCATTTAAGTTGTTTAGATTATTAGCATAATGTTCATAATATTCCCTTATTAACCTTTTTTAAAATTTTTTTTATTTTTACTTTATTTTACTTTACAATACTGTATTGGTTTTGCCATACATTGACATGAATCCACCATGGGTGTACATGCGATCCCAAACATGAATCCCCCTCCCACCTCCCTCCCCACAACATCCCTCTGGGTCATCCCGGTGCTAGTTGTGATGTCCCATTTCTCATTAAGATACTGAAAATTTATGTCACCTTTCTCTCTCTCTTTCTTCCTAATTAGTCTGGCTAAAGGTTTTTCAATTCTGTTGATCTCCTCCAAAAACCAGATTCTGTTTTCACTGCCTTTTATGTATTATGTTTGTGTTTTCTATTTCATTGACATATTCACTTATCTTTATTACCCCCTTTCTTCTTACTTTAGGTACAATTTGCTTTTACTTTTTTCTAGTTTCTTAAAGTGGAAGCTTATGTCACTGATTTGAGACTTTTTGTCTTTTCTAATATAGACATTTTTGTGCTACGAATTTTCCTCTAAACACTACTTAGCTTCAACTCACAAATTTTAACATCTATTTTTTCATTTCTATTAAGTTAAATACATTCTAATCTCTCCTTTGATTTGTTCTTCAATCCCAGATTATCCTGAAGTGTGTTTTGGTTTCTGAATATTTGAATTTCCAGATAACTTTCTGTTAGTTTCTAATTTAATTCCATTGTGATCAACTCTGTAGAAGTTGAATCATTATAATTTACTGAGACTTGTTTTATGGCCCAGAATACAGTCTATCTTGATAAATGTTCCATGTGCACCTAAAAAAAATGTATATTCTGGTTTTGGGTGTTCTGAAACTGTCACTTAGGTCAAGTTGGTTAATAGTATTCTTCAAGACTTCCATAACCTGAAAATAACCTGAAAGTCAGTTGTGTCTGACTCTTTGTGACTCCATGAACTGTAGCCCACCAGGCTCCTCTATCCATGGGATTCTCCAGGCAAGAGTACTGGAGTGGGTGCCATTTCCTTCTCCAGGGATCGAACTCGGGTCTCCCGCATTGCAGATTCTTTACCGTCTGAGCCACCAGGGAAGTCCTTCCATATCCTATTGATTTTCTGTCTACTGGTTTTATCATTAACTTGGAGGGATTTTTGAAATCTCTGACTATAAATGATTATTTCTTCTTGCAGTTCTATTCAGTTTTGGTTCATTAAACACTTAGAATTATGATGTTCTTTTGATGAATTGGCCCTGCTTAGATTTCCTCTCTTGTGCTGTAGCCTATAAGTGTTCTCTCCCTGTAAAGTTCATAGAGCATCTCTATGCTTTAAGCTAGAGACATTATTATTTGCTCACTTTATTTATTTTCCCTGTGTTGTTTGTTGTCCAATGGGTGAAAACACTTGTTTACTTTTTGTTTACTAGATTTTAGTTGATGGAAGTGGGAGGATCCTGAAGGCAATAATCAAGCAGAGACTCAAAGGAGATGAGAGTGCACTAGCTGCAAAAGAGTGCTCTAAAGAGAGGAGACTCTGAGATGGGAATGTGCCTGGTAAGTTCATGGCACACCAGGGAGGCTAGCATGGCTAAAGAAGAAAGAGTAAGGAGAGCAGCAAGAGATGAGGTCAGAGACCTTCTAGTCTTTCTTGGGCTTCCGCCTACTCTAAAGCAGGGGAGTGACATGCTCAGCCTTCTGTGTTAAAACATCAAGTCAGTCTACAATCTTGACAATATACTGTACAAAATTGAGAGTAGAAGCAGGCACATCAGTTAGAAGGCAAGTGAGCCAGAAAGAAACAATGGCAGTTGGATTCGTATGGCAAAAGTGAAGATGGTGAGAATTGCATAGATTCTGGGTACCATCTGGAAGAAGAATCAATAGGATTTGCTGACAGTTTGCCTTTGAGGTATGAGAGAAAGAAAGAAATTAATAATGAACCAGTGTTCTCTGCATTATACTGCCTCATATTTATCTTTTATATTTTCACAAAAGGTTTAAGGGTTAGTTCTCTTACGGTTGAGGTTGTGTCTAGAGAATGGGCACTGACTTTCTACCTCATACCTTTTTTTCCCATTTCTTTTCTAATGGCCCAGTACATATCAGCTCCTGTGAATATTTCTTGGTTATAAGAATTAAGGCATATGGGACTCTTTTTTCAAACTGGCTAGGAGCTGACATACAGTCCTCTGCTATAGGGTTGATGCAGAGGTGGGTTAGAGCAGCCAGCCTCTGAGTTTCTTAGGGTGGGGGCCACAGAATCTATATTTTAATTAATATAAAGGTCCCTCCCTTCACAATCATTCTCAAAATAGAGATCCAGCCTGTCTTATCACTCATGTTGCTGCTTGACAAATAGCTTAGCCGAGGCCCCAGATGGCTGGGTTGTGGAACCAACAGCTGAGGGAACCAGTCCTACAGCTGGCAGGATCTGAACTTGCCTAGTATGCACCTGACTCAGCTTGCCTCTGGCTTTACATAAAGCCCTAAAGTGGGCTGAGTTTTGCTATTTCGGCCGCTAACAGCCTTGAGCAGCTTGCAGGAGAAAGAAGCAGCTGAACTTGATAGCTTAGCTTTACATGTAGGTAGAAGAAGGCAAAACTGCAAAATACACCTCAGTCAGCTAATGTCTCCCTGACATTTAGGCCAATTTGAAACCCTTAGAACTATCTGTTCATCAGAATTCTCTGTGGTAGGAGGGTAAGAGGCGGTAGAGAATCCCATAAATCCATAAGCCATTAAAGACTGCTAGGACTCTAGCTTCTTTATGAAAGAATAGGGACAGAAGGATTTTTCTATCTATAAAACTCTGAAAGAATCCATGGTTTCAAAGTTTGGGAAGAGTAAGTGTTCCTACTGAGGATGAGGTAGCTAGGAAGCATATACAACCAGGAAGGGGCTTCCAGAGGCTAGAATGTAACTAGAGGAAGAAAGGGTACAGATTGTAAAAGCAAGATAAATATGCCATAGACCCCCTTCCTGGCAGCGGATCAATCATAGAATGAGTGGAGAAGAAAGAAGGAAACAATGGATGTGCCCTTGAAAGCAAATCTAGGGCCTATGCTTTGAATTGCTGATGTAAAAGTGAACGATTCTCATCTGAAGATTCTATATCCATCGTGAACGGAGTTTGTGTCATCATCATCACTATAGGTAGCATCTAGATTATTGGCCTCATAATTACCTTTAATCAATGTGATCCATCAGCCAACTGAGTCAGAACCAAGACCCTCCCCCAAGCTGACCAATCATAGATCACTTTGTACAGTATTGATGCCCAGAGATGCTAATTAATCCTGAGCACATCTGACTTATGATTTTAGCTCTCAAATCAAAACTATTAGGAGAAACATACACAATAGGCATAAAAATACAGTATTTTAATCAGATGAAAAAAAAGGATAGCTTTTTTAAAGCAAAAACCCAGCAATTTCTACCTCTTGTTGAATGAGTGTTTTGTTCCAGGCACTTGACTTAATTCTTTGAGGCTTTATAACAACACCTATGAAGAAAATGCCTCACATTTAAAGAGATATTAAGTCACATAACTAGTGAGTGGCAGAGACAGGATTCCAACCTAGATCTGTCAGATTCCAAGTTTTATGCTCTTAATCACTGGGCTCAACAACTTGGCTATAGAATTTGTGTTCATTTTTTGGGAGAAGTCAAGAAACACATTTCTTTAAGAGTCCTACTCTGACTTTGCCCTGAATTCTTCTGTGTGGAACAGACTTAGGGAATGAATATGAGAAAGAAGTCTGGGCTAATAACTGCTCCTCTTGTAGCAAAGGTCCCAAGCCCCACTCTGCATGAGTATATCTGCCTCTCTAGCCATATTCATCTCAGAAATGAGTAGGATGTCATCTTTGAACATCTCAAAAAGCTAAATATTGGTCTCCCTATGCCAGGGATCCTGGACCCTCAAGGAACAGATTCTGCTCCAAGTATCTTTGACCCGAACAATACTAAGAGCAGGAGGTGGGGCAACTGGGTTAGAGAACATGGTCAATCCTAAGACTTTAGTCAACCCATAATAATTACATGAAATACTCTATCTGCCTTTTACAATTATCTTGCTAAAGAGGTGATATAGTATCCATAAATTAAGTTACCAGTCCCCAAGGAGAAAACCTCCCCCTGAAGAAAAAGTAAGCCATTGCAGATGTGCTTTTCCACAGATCCCACTTTATTATCCTTCCTCTAAGAGTCCAAATGCTCAGAAGTGATTTAAGCTAGATAATTCCAGAAGACTAAAACTCTGATGCATCATTAGTGCCCAGAGGCAAGAAATTAGCACATAGATGGAGTGACTAATGCACAAAATAAACATAATTAATTTTAAAGGGAAAACAAAATTATCAGAGATAATGGAAACAATCAATAAAACTAATTAATCCAAAATTAATAAAACCTAAGCCTGATAGCTGTAACTCATAGAGGTGCTATATTTATTTTTCCCTAGTCCTATTCAAAGATGTCACCCCATTAGTAGATGCGAACTATGATTATATAGGATGGATAAAGAACAAAGTCATACTATGTGGCACAGGAAACTATATTCAATATCCTGTGATAAATCATAATGGAAAAGAACATGAAAAAGAATACAAATATGTATAACTGAGTCACTTTTCTGTACAGTAGAAATTAACACTACATTGAAAATCAACTACACTTCAATAAAAATTTTTTAAAGTATACAAAGATGTCATTCTAGGCAGTCTAAGACATTTTTTGTCAACTTTCTCCTCATCCATAAGGCATGCAAAATCAGCCTTATTTTGGTACTGTACAGCAAGTCTGTCCCTTGTTAAAATTTAATGGTGTGGGGATGAATAAATGTATATACATATCTATATATTTGTGTAATTGTGTCCACATAGTGTATCCTGGGCAATCCAAAATTGCAAATCCTCAATACGCTTTCAAACAGGAGAGTGTCAAGATTGTTGAAAGGATGTGATGGAAAACCTGAGGCTCATAAATAATCCCAAACTAATATACCTTCATAGAAGAGACCATGCTTAGCACTGGCCTTTGCATATTATAACTCTTTAATAATGTATATTAAATGTGTGTGAGAATATGTGTAGAGAGGAGTGAATGTGTATGAGTGTGTGTACCATGTACATATAAATCTTTAACTGATGCCAATTTTTTTCTGATTTAAAGACTCTTGCTCCTCAGAAGAAAAGCTATGAAAACCTAGACAGCATGTTAAAGAGCAAAGACATCACTTTGCAGACAAAGTTCCATATAGTCAAAGCTATGGTTTTTTCAGTAGTCATGTATGGATGTGAGAGTTGGACCATAAAGAAGGCTCAATGCTGAAGAATTATTTTTATTTTTTTAATTGAAAATAATTGATTTACAGAATTTTATGGTTTTCTGTCATACATTAATAAGAATCAGCCATAGGTACACCCATGTCCCACCCTTCCCTCCCAAACCTCCCGCCCATCTCCCTCCCTATCCCACCCTTCTAGACTGTCACAGAGCCCCTGTTTGAGTTTTCTGAGTTATACAGCAAATTCCCATTGGCTATATATTTTACATATGGTATTGTAAATTTCCATGTTACTCTCTGCTTATATCTCGAGGAACTGATGCTTTCAAACTGGAGACTCTTGAGAATCCCTTGGATAGCAAGGAGATTAAACCAGTCAATCCTAAAGGAAATCAACCCTGAATATTCATTGGAAGAACTGAGGATGAAGCTCCAATACCTTGTCAACTCATTGGAAAAGACCCTGATGCTGGGAAAGAATGAAGGCAGGAGGAGAAGGGGAGACATGGTTGGATGGCATCACTGACTCAAGGGACATGAGTTTGAGCAATCTCCGGGAGTTGGTGAAGGGGGAAGCCTGGCGTGCTGCAGTCCATGGGGTCGCATAGAGTCAGACACAACTGAGCAAATGAATAACAACAGTCTTTTCTGATGCCAAACTCCAGGCCAATATTCAGTCCTAATCTAGCTTCATTATACTATTTCATACAATCTTGGACTGCCTCACCACTGGAAGCGCATTCACACAAAGGAAATGGCCTTAGGAGCACAGCAAGTCCTCGAAAATATGCTTGCTGAAGTAACAGGAATTGCTGAGAGCCACTGTACTGAAGAAATTAATTTGGTTACTTTAAATTCATACTTAAAAATGGACTCTCCCTCCTTTTAGACAATCTTATGAGTTATTCTCTTTGTAATGAAACTTGGTTCCAAATGCTTATAAATGATTCAAAAAATCAAGTTCATGCTTAAACAGCCAATATTTTCACCTACCAAGTGATATTTAAAAGAATGTGATGCTCTGAATGCTTTGAAGGAAGAGCTCCAGTTAACATTTTGAGCATATATATATAAAGCCTTTCAGGGAAATTACTTTTATTGTACAGATTATATGTGTTTTAAGGGAAAAAAATCCCCTATCTTACTTAATAATCATATGTTGCAAATTGTCAAAATACAAATTCTAGATGATCTAGAGAATCCTAAACTCCAGTGCTAATTCAAGTTCCTTCTTCTTTAGTCGGGTTTGTCTAGTCAGTAAGTTTCCATATCCATTGGGGAGCAGCCTCTTCTTCATATTGTTATCACAGGTGACAGATATTGTGACCGCAAACACCACTTGAGTTTCTGAGACTCAGCCTTCAGAAATGGCCCTGAGTAGACTTCAACAAGCATCTGGAGGCCCCAGCTGGTGCATCTCACTTCCATCTGCACAGAACAAGTCACTGAAGCCTCCCATTATAGACTAAAAGCCTAGATGTGTCAGTAGACATCTCTTTGTGAGACTCTGTTGCTCCGGTATATGAATCTTGAGATATCAACAGTGACGTAAGAAAACAAGAAATGGATCTAGGTGTGGGGACATTCTCAGCTGGTGCGGCTAATGGTTCCATCTTCACCACAAACTTCTCATAAACAAACTTCTCGTAACAGAAAATATAAGCTCCTTTGAAGGCTAGATTCCAACAGTTCAACCCAATTGGCCTCTGATTTCACTTAGGAAGAGAGATTACCAGGAGGGAACAGTTAAGAACCATCTCCAAGAAACATCACCCCCCAAAATCTACTGATAACCCCCTACCAGTCAGATTAAACCTGAACATAAGAAGGAAAGAAAAGAAATTAAATTCTTTTTTAAAAGTTTATTTATGTCGTCAACATTACCCTAATATTATCTTGTCTCACGTCTGACATTATTCTCATTTCACAGAAATGGAAAGGGACTCAGATTTAGAAATTTGCCCGAGATATTATAGGTAGTAAATGTTGGAGCTGTAATATAAAAACAGTCTGTCTTACTGCAAAGTCAGTATTCTTCCTACTACATCATATTATGAGCCAAGAACAGTTCCCTAAATTGTTTTTACAGAAAAGAGACATTTAATAGCTATCAGCGTCCCTGGATCAACTCTGAGGTTATCAGTTCTAAGTCGAGTTCGTTCAGAAACCCCAAACTCCTAAGAGTCCCAGCACAGAGGAAATGTTTGGTTCTTAATGATAGGAACAGGATCATTTAGGCCCTTCTAGAATTCCCTTTGAACTTAACAGGAAGCTAAAGGAGACTCATTTAACTTGGAGAAGGCCCCCCATGAATACGGTGAGATAGGAAACAAAATGCAGCTGATATTCAGTGAAAAAACCTGAAGCTAGGACTTTTACAGATATAATGAAAGTTGTTTTTAATATTCTAAGGTGTTTCTTCCCTCTCAAGACAATCCTTTTGCCAACAGTGCACAACTTCACTAAATGGGCCTAAAATCAGAGTCTGATGAGATGAGCGAACAGTGTACGAAGAAGGTCCAGACACGGAGAAATGGTAAGGTGAGTTGTGCCCTAACCCCTGACTTCAGGCCTCTGCTTCACTGGACTAAACAATCTTTCAGAAGCCAGGCAGGAAAATTCTCTTCAGGTGTCATCAAATTGATCCCTACATTATTTTGTCTTCTTTCCAAATAGTGCTTAGGCCTCTGGTAGGATCATAACTGTCCTCCAAAATTCCAGCTGAAATGATCTGACAGGTGTCCACTTATTCCCCTGAAACTAAGAACACCTTGCAGTTATTACAGAGGGAAAACTGAAGCATTGAGAAGTGAAGAAACTTAAGAACACTAACTAAAACCTAGCTGCACGATTCTGTGAATATGCTAAAAGCCACTGAATTATATACTTTAAAAGGTTGAATTTTATGGTTTGTTCATTGCTGCTAAGTCACTTCAGTCGTATTCGACTCTGCGTGACCCCATAGATGGCAGCCCACCAGGCTCCCCTGTCCCTGGGATTCTCCAGGCAAGAACACTGGAGTGGGTTGCCATTTCCTTCTCCAGTGAATGAAAGTAAAAGTGAAATTGTTTAGTCGTGTCTGACTCTTAGCGACCCCATGGACTGCAGCCCACCAGGCTCCTCCGCCCATGGGATTTTCCAGGCAAGAGTGCTGGAGTGGGGTGCCACTGCCTTCTCCCAACTAAGTACTAGGCATTGTCTACGATGGTGAGGTAAATAAAATAAATGGCTTCCCTGAAGGAGCACCCAAATAGGAATTGACTGACCCCAAATATGTGGTATATATGTGATTAAGAGGCAGGCTTTAGCATCGGACAGTATGGGTTTCTATTCTAGTGTTGCCACTTCTGAGATGTGATTTTGGACAAATTATTAAATTTCTCTATGCTTTCATTTCCTTATTTGTAAAATGAGAATGACAATAATACTGACCTCACAGGACTATTGCAAAGAATAAATATGTAAGCATGTAAAACTGCCATGTCAGGCAGTTCCCTCAGGTATTACATTTCATATACTTTATGTACATAAATGACATTTTTCCCAAGGGTCTAGGCCCAAAACTGCCAGACTACCAATGAATAGCAGAATGCTAGAAGAAAGCCCCCTCTAAATTAAACTTGAACACTTCTTAAAAAAATGACTTTTATGTATAGCCCATTAACATAATTTTATAGCCTAGAAAAAAGCCTTCCAGAAAGTATGTTTCTTCTCTTCCTGGCTGATAATACTCCTTTTATATACTTTCATACATTTCCTAAAACTGCATGCTTTTCTGTGTAATAGGTGTATATAGTAGAGGTAAGCTAGTATAATGGTTAAAAGAAAGGGCCTTATGATAAGATAGATACAGTTCAAACCCTAGTTCCTCCACTTACAAGCTGAGTTACCTTAGAGAGGGCTCTTATGATCTCTGAACCTGTTTCTTCATCTGTAAAATGGAATACAGTACAAACTTCATAGAAATGTTGTAGAGATTCAATGAGATGATATGTGAAAAGAATTCAGCACAGTATCTAGCACATACTAAATTCTCAATAAATAGTAGCTATTATTATTGCAAAAAGACATTAATTAGGTTAGCCTGGTGGCCCAGGTTCATTTTCAATTACATAAGCATCCAATACATACTGCCAAGTAGCTTACATTTTGCTACTTTTGGTGGACAGTAAAGGGATTGAACTACATTTGTCCTCTAAAACATAATCTCTGCTTTTCAGAAGTGTATGACCCTGAGAAAAATGTTGTGCGACATGTTCTCATATTGGAGGGTGGGCCGGTACCAGCCTTTCTGCAATCATCTCAGAGATGAGAATGTGAAGAAGTTGGAAGATGAACACAGAGGAGGAGATAGGATTGTTGAAAATGAATCAGTCCAACCCACAGAGGGCAGCACCCACATGTTAGCTATATAAGGGCCACTAGCTCAATCTTTTGTCGCCCTGCAAGCTGCATCAGGCTTTATCCTACTTTTTCCTTTGGTGAACCAGGTGAGAGAAAACTCATCCAGCTACATCAGTGGATATTTGGTTGGCTATTGTTCATGGTATAAATCCAGGGGTATGAGCTAAGACAGAGTTAATATATATTTGGTTTTCCTGCCTTCCCTCCTTTTCATTTCTTTCTTTTTTCTTCTTTTTGTTTGCTTATTTGTTTGGTCAGTTTAGTTTATTCCAGGGTCTTTTTAGAATAAATTTTTCTTTGTTATGGAAAATAATGTAAGTAGAAATCTGTTTCTTATAGGCTGTTCCACATTCTCTTCCTAGTCATTTTTTGTGCCATATTTTCTGGGTTGTCCAGTTGAAATAGGGAAAAGACCAGCACTGTTGTAGAAACCCATCCTTGTTCAGTGGCAACTTTCAGAGCTCCAAGATCTAATCATCCTCTAGTCAAACTGCGGTCTGCATTGCTGAATCTTTTCCCCTGATTACTGAAAGAAAACAGAGATTTGGTTAAAGCAGAGATTAGGATATCTTGTGAGCTTTGATGAGAGCAATCTCATGCTTCTGAAGCACCAGGGTAGAGTTAGCCCACTTTGTCCACTGTTAATTTGCTAAATCCCTTAACAGTCCAATTTAGCTTCTGGTACCCAGAAGGGAGGCAGGTATGCATGTTAGATGGTCTGGTACATTCGATTTAAAAAACAAACAAACAAACAAAAACAGTGAAACTAGCCAGAGAGACTGGAGCAATATATCTCGGTGGTTCTAGAAATTTTGGAAGCCCCAAGACAACACCCAGAACACCAAAGTACACAAAGTGTAGAGATGCTATGTAGAGAATATATTCATCCAGGACATGGAGATCTGAAATCTAGTTCCAGATCAGTCAATAACATGCTATGTATGGCTCGATCTTAGCAAAGTAACTCAAAGTTAACAAGATTAGCTTTCACTGTGTTTATGTGTATTGTATCACCCCTGACCTATTCTTACTTGTTGAGGTATTTTGGTTTAAAGAGACAAGATATTTGAAAAATCAGGATGACTACTATTAAAATCACAACTGTTTATACTTTAAAATAAATTGAATGATAGGATTTTTTTTTCCCCTTCAGGTTCACTTAAACCTGCAAAAAGATGACCAATCTCTTGAGAAGTGTTGTCACCGTAATTGATACTTTCTACAAATACACCAAACAGGATGGGGAGTGTGGCACACTGAGCAAGGATGAACTAAAGGAACTTCTGGAGAAAGAGTTTCGTCCAATTCTGAAGGTGAGGATCATGTACCAGTACTGAAAACTGCTAGCATCCTGTACGTTCTCTGTTATATGACCAAGGAATAGCTAAAAAGTGCACAATCCCCATGGTTTTTGAGTTCACACTATAAGTGGTACTTTTGGGGGACATCAGAAAGTCTGTTGAGGCAGCATTTATTTTTAAAGAGGTGATCATTTTCTTCCTCTCACCATATAGACCATCAGACTTTTTCGTGTCCCCAGCTTTTTCCTTCTAAAAATGCAAATGATAAATTTGCACTATCAATTTATAAATTACCCTAGCAAATGAGGAAGAAAAGATATAGAGAGGGAAAACATGTATAAGAGGTGTTGATCAAGTAACCAAGGTGACTAAAAACTGAAAACAAAATACAAGAATATTTTTTTCTATTTACTTGGGAAGGACTCAGTTATTAGCTTCAAAATTATAGATCATAACATAGAATATATTATCAGGCAAGGCTTTAAATGTATGTTAAACACACCAGGTACTGAATTTGGTTTATTCAGCTCCCCCTTATTTACCATACCTGAGAATCTACTTCTCTAGCTTAGGTCCTTGAATTGTATGCGCTGAGGATCCCAATGGCCTATATTCTTTTTTATTACCTCTTCACACCTGCTAGGTGTTGTTAGGCTGTTTTAGCCTAAAGTATTTCTTGATTGGATTAAAATACCTAACATCAAACTTTCCCTCAGTCGTGTCTGACTCTTTGCAATCCCATGGATTATACAGCCCATGGAATTCTCCAGGCCAGAATCCTTGAGTGGGTAGCCTTTCCCTTCTCCAGGAGATCTTCCCATCCCAGGGGTCGAACCTAGGTCTCCACATTGCAGGCAGATTCTTTACTGAGCCACAAGGGAAGCCTCCCACAGTTCTACAGCTTTACCCAGATATTTTAGCTGAGCATATGGACGAGGCTGACCAAATCTTCTTTGGTGTGTTGCTTGTACACAGAACCCAGATGATCCAGACACAGTGGATATCATCATGCATATGCTGGACCGAGATCATGACCGAAGACTGGACTTTACTGAGTTTCTTCTGATGGTATTCAAACTGGCTATGGCCTGCAACAAGGTTCTCAGCAAAGAATACTGCAAAGCTTCAGGGTCAAAGAAGCACAGGCATAGTCGCCGACACCGAGAGGAAGAAAGTGAAACAGAAGGCGAAGAAGAGGATACATCAGGACAAAACTCAGGTTACAGATATTCAAGTTGGAGTGAGGGAGAGGAGCATGGTTATAGTTCTGGGGGCTCTAGGGGAACTCCAAAACACAGACAGGGGTCCGGCTCCAGAAGGCTGAGAAGGCAAGGTGGTTTATCTAGCTCAGAGAACCAAAAGGGATCTGAAAAAAGGCGCCATGGGTCCAGCTCTGGTTACTCATGGAGTAATGGCAAAGAAAGGCATGGTTCCAGCTCTGGAGAACTGGAGGGAAAAAGAAACAAGTCACATGTTAGCCCCTCTAGGGTATCTGGGGATGAATACAAGTCTGGATGTGGTAGATGGAGAGGTCATGGTGGTCTGTCATATGAATATGAATCAAACTCTACTCAGTCAAGTTATGCAGGACAAAAACATGAGTCTAGCTCTAAATGTTCAGGAGATGGTGGGAGGGAAAGTCATGCATGTGGTTCCAGCAATTCAGGTGGGTGTGGAAGACGAAATACCACTTCTAGTTCTTGTCAGGCAGGTAGATTTGGAGAGCAAGGAAACCAGTCTAGCTATACACAATCAGGTTATCAATCAGGAAGTAGTGGAGAAGGTCATAGATGTATCTCAGGAGGTTGGGCCTCTGGATATGGTCAACATGAGCCTAGCTCCTGTAGCCAGTCTACTAGGCAGAAAGGATATGGATCTAGAACATGTGGTCAACCACAGAATTGTGGAGGACAACAGGGAAAAGGTTCATGTCAGTCCTCTTGTTGTGGACAATATGGGTCAGGAGTAAGTCAGTCTTCTACTTATAGTCAACATGGATCTGGTTCCTGTGGATACTCTTCAAACTCTCATCAAAAGAGGTGTAGTTCAAATGAAACTTCTAAATGTGGTCAACATAGATCCAGCTCAGGTCAATATTCTGGCTTTGGCCAACATGGGTCAGGCTCAGGTCAGTACTCTGGCTTTGGACATTGTGGATGTGGCTCAGGTCAGGCCTCTGGCTTTGGACACCATGAGTCTACATCAGGACAGGCTTGCTATGGTCAACATGGGTCAGGCTCATGTCAGTACTCTGGTGAGGGACAATATGGATCAGGCTCAGCTCAATCCTCAGGCTTTGGACACCAGAAGTCTATATCAGGACAGTCTACTTGTGGCCAACATGGATCTGGTTCAGGTCAATCCTCGGGCTTTGGCCAAGCTGGTTCAAGCTCTGGTCGGTCCTCGGGCTTTGAACACCATGAATGTAGATCACAGCAGTCTGCCTATGGCCATCATGAATTGGGCTCAGGACAACCATCTGGCTTTGGCCAACATGGGTCAAGTTCAAGTCAGGCTTCTGGCTTTGGACAACATAGATCAGGGTCATGTCAGTCCTCTAGTAATAGTGAAAGGCATTCAGAAGTCTCACAGAGACACTCAAGATCTGCTCAAGGGCAGGCTGGATCTCAACATGGAGAGTCAGGAGCCACAGTGAGAGGGAGACTTGGAACTGCTCATGGACAGTCAGAAGACACAACCAGATATGGCCACTCTAGTCAGGGACATTCTGCTCAGACAGGGTCCAGTCAGGTGCGAGGAAGGCAATTCAGTCACAGTGAGGCTAGCAGCAGTGAAAGGCATTCAGAAGTCTCAGAGAGACACTCAGGATCCACTCATGGGCAGGCTGGATCTCAACATGGAGAGTCAGGAGCCACAGTGAGGGGAAGACACAGAACTGCTCATGGAGAGTCGGGAGACACCACCAGATATGGCCAGTCGATCCAGGGACAATCTACACGGTCAGGGTCCAATCAGGCAGGAAGACGGGGATCCAGTCACAGTGAGGCTAGTGACAGTGAAAGGCATTCAGAAGTCTCAGAGAGACACTCAGGATCCACTCATGGGCAGGCTGGGTCTCCACATGGAGAGTCAGGAGCCACAGTGAGAGGGAGACACGGAACTGCTCATGGAGAGTCGGGAGACACCACCAGACATGGCCATTCGAGTCAGGGACAATCTACACGGTCAGGGTCCAGTCAGGCGGGAAGAAGGGGATCCAGCCACAGTGAGGCTAGCGACAGTGAAAGGCATTCAGAATTCTCAGAGAGACACTCAGGATCCACTCATGGGCAGGCTGGATCTCAACATGGAGAGTCAGGAACCACAGTGAGAGGGAGACACGGAACTGCTCATGGAGAGTCGAGAGACACCACCAGATATGGCCAGTCGAGCCAGGGACAATCTACACGGTCAGGGTCCAGTCAGGCAGGAAGACGGGGATCCAGTCACAGTGAGGCTAGCGACAGTCAAAGGCATTCAGAAGTCTCAGAGAGACACTCAGGATCCACTCATGGGCAGGCTGGATCTCAACATGGAGAGTCAGGAGCCACAGTGAGGGGAAGACACAGAACTGCTCATGGACAGTCAGGAGACACCACCAGACATGGCCATTCTAGCCAGGGACAATCTACACGGTCAGAGTCCAGTCAGGCAGGAAGACGGGGATCCTGTCACAGTGAGGCTAGTGACAGTGAAAGACATTCAGAAGTCTCAGAGAGACACTCAGAATCCACTCATGGGCAGGCTGGATCTCAACATGGAGAGTCAGGAGCCACAGTGAGGGGAAGACACAGAACTGCTCATGGAGAGTCGGGAGACACCACCAGACATGGCCACGCCAGTCAGGGGCAATCAACACGGTCAGGGTCCAGTCAGGCAGGAAGATGGGGATCCAGTCACAGTGAGGCTAGTGACAGTGAAAGGCATTCAGAAGTCTCAGAGAGACACTCAGGATCCACTCATGGGCAGGCTGGGTCTCCACATGGAGAGTCAGGAGCCACAGTGAGAGGGAGACTTGGAACTGCTCATGAGCAGTCAGGAGACACCACCAGACATGGCCACACTAGTCAGGAACAATCTACACGGTCAGGGCCCAGTCAGGCAGGAAGACGGGGATCCAGTCACAGTGAGGCTAGTGACAGTGAAAGGCATTCAGAAGTCTCAGAGAGACACTCAGGATCCACTCATGGGCAGCCTGGGTCTCCACATGGAGAGTCAGGAGCCACAGTGAGAGGGAGACACGGAACTGCTCATGGAGAGTTGGGAGACACCACCAGATATGGCCATTCTAGCCAGGGACAATCTACACGGTCAGGGTCCAGTCAGGCAGGAAGACAGGGATCCAGTCACAGTGAGGCTAGTGACAGTGAAAGGCATTCAGAAGTCTCACAGAGACACTCAGGATCCACTCATGGGCAGGCTGGATCTCAACATGGAGAGTCAGGAGCCACAGTGAGGGGAAGACACAGAACTGCTCATGGACAGTCAGGAGACACCACCAGACATGGCCATTCTAGCCAGGGACAATCTACACGGTCAGCGTCCAGTCAGGCAGGAAGACGGGGATCCTGTCACAGTGAGGCTAGCGACAGTGAAAGGCATTCAGAATTCTCAGAGAGACACTCAGGATCCACTCATGGGCAGGCTCGGTCTCCACATGGAGAGTCAGAAGCCACAGTGAGAGGGAGACAGGGAACTGCTCATGGACAGTCAGGAGACACCACCAGACATGGCCAGTCGAGCCAGGGACAATCTACACGGTCAGGGTCCAGTCAGGCAGGAAGACGGGGATCCAGTCACAGTGAGGCTAGCGACAGTCAAAGGCATTCAGAAGTCTCAGAGAGACACTCAGGATCCACTCATGGGCAGGCTGGATCTCAACATAGAGAGTCAGGAGCCACAGTGAGGGGAAGACACAGAACTGCTCATGGACAGTCAGGAGACACCACCAGACATGGCCATTCTAGCCAGGGACAATCTACACGGTCAGAGTCCAGTCAGGCAGGAAGACGGGGATCCTGTCACAGTGAGGCTAGTGACAGTGAAAGACATTCAGAAGTCTCAGAGAGACACTCAGAATCCACTCATGGGCAGGCTGGATCTCAACATGGAGAGTCAGGAGCCACAGTGAGGGGAAGACACAGAACTGCTCATGGAGAGTCGGGAGACACCACCAGACATGGCCACGCCAGTCAGGGGCAATCAACACGGTCAGGGTCCAGTCAGGCAGGAAGATGGGGATCCAGTCACAGTGAGGCTAGTGACAGTGAAAGGCATTCAGAAGTCTCAGAGAGACACTCAGGATCCACTCATGGGCAGGCTGGGTCTCCACATGGAGAGTCAGGAGCCACAGTGAGAGGGAGACTTGGAACTGCTCATGAGCAGTCAGGAGACACCACCAGACATGGCCACACTAGTCAGGGACAATCTACACGGTCAGGGTCCAGTCAGGCAGGAAGACGGGGATCCTGTCACAGTGAGGCTAGCGACAGTGAAAGGCATTCAGAATTCTCAGAGAGACACTCAGGATCCACTCATGGGCAGGCTCGGTCTCCACATGGAGAGTCAGAAGCCACAGTGAGAGGGAGACAGGGAACTGCTCATGGACAGTCAGGAGACACCACCAGACATGGCCATTCTAGTCAGGGACAATCTACACGGTCAGGGTCCAGTCAGGCGGGAAGAAGGGGATCCAGCCACAGTGAGGCTAGTGACAGTGAAAGGCATTCAGAAGTCTCAGAGAGACACTCAGGATCCACTCATGGGCAGGCTGGATCTCAACATGGAGAGTCAGGAGCCACAGTGAGGGGAAGACACAGAACTGCTCATGGAGAGTCGGGAGACACCACCAGACATGGCCATGCCAGTCAGGGGCAATCTACACGGTCAGGGTCCAGTCAGGCAGGAAGACGGGGATCCAGTCACAGTGAGGCTAGTGACAGTGAAAGGCATTCAGAAGTCTCAGAAAGACACTCAGGATCCACTCATGGGCAGGCTGGGTCTCCACATGGAGAGTCAGGAGCCACAGTGAGAGGGAGACTTGGAACTGCTCATGAGCAGTCAGGAGACACCACCAGACATGGCCACACTAGTCAGGGACAATCTACACGGTCAGGGTCCAGTCAGGCAGGAAGACGGGGATCCAGTCACAGTGAGGCTAGTGACAGTGAAAGGCATTCAGAAGTCTCAGAGAGACACTCAGGATCCACTCACGGGCAGCCTGGGTCTCCACATGGAGAGTCAGGAGCCACAGTGAGAGGGAGACACGGAACTGCTCATGGAGAGTCGGGAGACACCACCAGATATGGCCAGTCGATCCAGGGACAATCTACATGGTCAGGGTCCAGTCAGACAGGAAGACGGGGATCCAGTCACAGTGAGGCTAGTGACAGTGAAAGGCATTCAGAATTCTCAGAGAGACACTCAGGATCCACTCATGGGCAGGCTGGATCTCAACATGGAGAGTCAGGAGCCACAGTGAGGGGAAGACACAGAACTGCTCATGGACAGTCAGGAGACACCACCAGACATGGCCATTCTAGTCAGGGACAATCTACACG
The DNA here is from genome assembly GCF_023091745.1 of Budorcas taxicolor. Lineage (NCBI taxonomy): Eukaryota > Metazoa > Chordata > Mammalia > Artiodactyla > Bovidae > Budorcas > Budorcas taxicolor. The sequence goes on from NC_068912.1 coordinate 18,718,627, forward strand.
GTCAGGGTCCAGTCAGGCGGGAAGAAGGGGATCCAGCCACAGTGAGGCTAGCGACAGTGAAAGGCATTCAGAAGTCTCAGAGAGACACTCAGGATCCACTCATGGGCAGGCTGGGTCTCCACATGGAGAGTCAGGAGCCACAGTGAGAGGGAGACAGGGAACTGCTCATGGACAGTCAGGAGACACCACCAGACATGGCCATTCTAGCCAGGGACAATCTACACGGTCAGAGTCCAGTCAGGCAGGAAGACGGGGATCCTGTCACAGTGAGGCTAGTGACAGTGAAAGACATTCAGAAGTCTCAGAGAGACACTCAGAATCCACTCATGGGCAGGCTGGATCTCAACATGGAGAGTCAGGAGCCACAGTGAGGGGAAGACACAGAACTGCTCATGGAGAGTCGGGAGACACCACCAGATATGGCCATTCTAGTCAGGGACAATCTACACGGTCAGGGTCCAGTCAGGCAGGAAGACAGGGATCCAGTCACAGTGAGGCTAGTGACAGTGAAAGGCATTCAGAAGTCTCAGAGAGACACTCAGGATCCACTCATGGGCAGGCTGGGTCTCCACATGGAGAGTCAGGAGCCACAGTGAGAGGGAGACACCAAACTGCTCATGGGCAGTCAGGAGACACCTCCGAACATGTGCACTCTCGTCAGGGACTATCCACATGGTCAAACAAACAGTCAAGTCACACTCATGCCCATTTTGGTAAACGTCATTCTACATCACAGATTAGTGGCAGACAAAGACATAGATCAGATCAAGCCTGGAGACATGGCAGTTATGGGAGTGCCGAATATGACTATGGGCAGTCTGGTTATGGACCTTCTGGTGGTAGCAGAACAAGCAGTCGTAATTCTAGTCCTTTTAGGTCAACAGACCGAGCTACCACTAAGCGAACATCTAGTCATGGACCATCAATTTCTAGTTTTGACTATATGGGATCAAAAGCAACTGACAAAATAGGAAGACAAGATTCAAGTCCTGGGCAATCAGAGATAAGTAATGGGCAGTCAATTTATTCCCATAATCACTCTGGATTTTGTACAACTGGAGGACAGGGATCTAGTCATAGACATTCAATCACAACTCAGGAACAGTCAAGAGATATTCATGTTCAGTCCGGAAGGTTGGGGTCTACTCATAGCAGTCAGCTTAGTAACCACTCTGCATCTGACCATGGAAAACCCTTATCAGCCCACAGCCATTCAGATTCTAGTTCAACTAGAAGTCAAAGATCCCATAGTGATAGTAAGGGATACTGGGGGGAAAAGATTCATGAACAGTCAGAATTGAGGCATAGACAATCAGAGTTCAATACAACAGATGTACATGAATCCAGCCAGCAGCACTTAGGAGATTCATATTCTCATGAGCTGGTAAGATCCAGCACAAATTTAGCAGCACAGGGTTCCTGTGATGGACAATCAGGACATATCCAGGGTCAGTCTGGATTCAGCACCAACGAAAGACAAGTATTTAATAACAGCCAGTCAAGGGACAGCTATGGGCAGTCAAGTGGCAGTCACTCACTTGATAGCCAAGCCCCTTTGGGAATTGAAGAAAATAGTTTTAGGTATTTATCAAGCAATGTAACCACATGGAGTGGGGAAAGGCAAAAGCAAGAGTCTGGATCAAGTCCATCAGGTACCATGAGAAAATACAATCAGGATGTTGATGATAAGCAGACAAGAGACTCTGAGGTCAGAGGTTACCATGGAAGAGAGAGAACAGATTCAGGTTCCTTTTACTTAGATAGCAATACCCCACTCTATGAATATATCAAAGAACAAAGGTGCTATTACTTTGAATAATAATTTGAAACCAAAGGAAGACAAACTAACTCAAGATAAGAACTAATCCAAAGGAGAAATGAAACACACAACATGGAATTAAGATATTTAACATGATCCTTTCTTTTGGTAGTGGGGGTATATGTCTGATTTTCTATTTAACTGTAGTACTGTATTCTATTTCTTTTGTTTGGTACAAGGCTTTTTTTGTAAGGCTCCATAATCATTGAGCTCTTAGAAAATAGTTGATGGAAGAAGTAAATTGCATTTGGGACATATGTAGAACTATATGACAAAGTGCTTGGATGCTCTGGAATAAAGTGAGCATTTAAAAATAATTTTATATATTTCAGGTTGATTTAATTAATTGTTGATAAACCTATCCAAGAAGCTAAGAGACGTGGTCTAGGAGCCAAAATTTCTCTAATAACATTGTAACATATTCTGTATCCTAAACAACAACAAAAAAATGTAGTAGTTTAAGATTTAGAATATTTGCATCTTTTGTACCACCACTGGAACACTGTACTGCTGTTTTTTAATTTATTGTCATGACCACCTGGATACAGGATCTAGAAAACTGTATTGCATAAAAATTGACAATAAACTTTTCATCAGCTTACATTTTGTCTTCTCTTTCATCCTCACAAAAACAAATACAGGCCTTCTGCTATGCGGTCAGATGCATATTTCTCTTTTCTACCTTTGGACACCTAGATAACAGGAAAATATCTGGATACTATTCAAAGTCCAAAGAAGGCAAAACTCAACCACATTTATCTTTTCCTCAGTCTAATCACTGTCCAAAGCATTTATAAGAAGAAATGTTTTATATTGAGGAGTTGATCTCAGATACTTTAGTCAACTGTGATTATCAGAGCAATCATTATTAAACGTAACCCCAAGTGGCTATTTCCTGAGACCACACAACCTCTGAAAATAATATTGATGAGTCACAGATTTTCTCTGTCAAAGATATTAATTGAAATATCCCTTAGCAATGGAGGCTAATGGGGTCCTGTAATTTCTAGTCAAATAAAAACAATTAAATTATACTCCTCCCTAGCAAGAAAAATATGTGAGTTTATTATAAACAGAAAGAGACATAACAAGTAGAAAAATATGTACAAAAAATAATACCTTGAGTAGAAAGTTTATTGCTATAAAATCAAAAGGCAAAGTTCACAATGTGAAAACTAGTACAGACTTTAAAGATCATCCCCATAATTTACAGATTAAAAGAAAAAAATCAAAGCAAAGCACATTTAATCTAACCAAAATGAGTGATAATTCCTTAAATCAGAATCTGATGCTCCATCATCTTCTCCTCCCCCCAGAAACTCAAACTTCTTTTTTTCCACGTTCACCTTTGGATTTCAAACTAAAGTACAATTCATCAATGGGTGTTCAAGATTGCAAGCCACTATTAGAGAAAGAAATTATATGAAAGACCAAAAGAATAGTCTCATTCCTCTGATTAGACTTAGAACATATTCTATCCAGCTTTTAACATTTTAAGAACTATCCAAATTTTAAGTCATGCTTGTGATAAATAGAACACTAGTCATATTACTTTATTAGTGGAAGAAAATAAAATTATTGTTATACTAGTAGTGACACACATACAAATAACTGGGTATATGTAAGAGTTGGACCATAAAGAAAGCTGAGCAGCAAAGAATTGATGCTTTTGAACTGTGGTGTTGGAGAAGACTCTTGAAAGTCCCTTGGACAGCAAGGAGATCAAACCAGTCAATCCTAAAGGAAATCAGTCCTGAATATTCATTGAAAGGACTGATGCTGAAGCTGAAACTCCAATCCTTTGGCTACCTGATGTGAAGAACTGACTCATTGCAAAAGACCCTGATGCTAGGAAAGATTGAAGGCAGGAGGAGGGGACAACAGAGGATGAGATGGTTGGATGGCATCACTGACTCAATGAACAAGAGTTTGAGCCACCAGGAGTTGGTGATGGACAGGGAAGCCTGGCATGCTGTGGTCCATGAGGTTACAAAGAGTCAGACATGACTGAGACACTGAACTGAACTGACCTGAACTGATATGGCAGTTAACTCTAAATGGTAAACAATTTATATCTATATATCCATCATTTATATGCTTTATATGTATATATATGCAAATTTATATCCATCATTATATATGCTTTATATATAATTATAATTCCAGTATTTTTCATCATTGAATAAATGCTAATTACCAAAGAATCATTAGAAATTTAAATATCATGTTTAATTTCACCCAAACAAAATCTCTTGTAGGTTAAGTAAATGAGACTCAAAGAGATTAACTTGCCCCTATTGTGCACATAATTAGAAGCACTGCTATGATCAAAGTATAGGTTTCTGATTCTTAAACCAAAGTACTTTCCATTCTTCCAGGGGCTCTGCACTCCATTCATTCATAATTTCTCCACTCTTTAATCTCTAAATATGAAATTTAGAAGTGTATAAAACTTTACCAGTTCCTTGAATCAATGTTAATTTGCCTTTACTCTGTGAGTGTATATTTATCAGTGATACCCATAATACCTTGACCAAATTCATCTGAAGTATAAATATAATGAAAAAAATTATATTTCAGACTGTTAAGACCATCAGTGATTTGCTTTAGTCAAATTGAAGGCAATTACCCATTATAAATTACACCAAAAGTATTCTAAAATAATTCAAAAAGAATTACATATTCCCCTTCTAAGATGAAAGGTAAAAGTGAGACAGCAGGTATGGTCTACAAGGTAAAAGGTTAGAAACTGGAGTGCATACATATTGAACCTTTGTGAAGAATTGAATTAGATGCAGTTCTTTTGAGAAACGAGTCATATGGTGTGTACAATAGAGATTTTCCCTCTACTATGACCTGCGGATCAGTATTCTATGGATAAAACATTTCTGTACCAAAGGATACTAAGTGAAGTTAAAGCATTCTTCAAAGCATGTCTGTACTGTCAGGGAGGAGCATGAGGCATTGAGGAGAAACTCTCAGTGGCCAAATTAGAAGCATCAGAGAAAAAAATTCTTCTTTCCTTAACCTTTCTAGATAAAGATGACATTTAGATATGGGACGCTGAAGGTCAGTTTAAACCGAACATACTGCATGCACTGGTTGTTTTGCTGGAGTGTAAGTCATAGTCTGGGGTTTCCTTGGTGGCTTAAATGGTAAAGAATCTGCCTGCAATGCAGGAGGCCTGGATTCGATCCCTGGGTCAGGAAAATCCCCTGGAGAAAGGAATGTCAACCTAGTCCAGTATTCTTACCTGGAGCATTCCATGGACAGAGGAGCCTTGCAGGCTGCAGTCCATGGGATCAAAAAGAGTCAGACACAACTGAGCAACTAACACTACTACTACTGCTAAGTCATAGTCCTCTGTGTTATGAGAGATTTCTGTGTTTTGAGTTATGAGATAACCAGAAAGGACCTTTTAAAATAATACTACATGTAGTTTATTTTTATGTATGGTGTTAAAGAATATTTTAATTTCATTCTTTTACATATAGCTGTCCAGTTTTCCCAGCACCATTTATCTGCATTGTATTGTCTTGCCTCCTGTGTCAAAATCCCCAGTGGCTCCCCAGATTGCACAAAGAATTTGTGTGCAATGCAAGAGACTAGCAGGAGATATGAGATTGATTCCTGGGCCAGGAAGATCCCCTGGAGTAGCAAATGGTTACTCAGTCCAGTATTTTTGCCTGGGAAATACCATGGACAGAGGAGCCTAGTGGGCTGCAGTCCATGGGGTCACAAAGAGTCAGACAACATGACTCAATAACAACCTTTCTCATAGATTAACCAATCATACATGTGTGGGTTTACTTCTGGGCTTTCTGTCCTGCTCCATTAATCTATATTTGTTTTCTGTGCTAGTACCATACTGTTTTGATGATTATAGTCTTGTAGTATAGTTTGAAGTCAGGAAGCCTGATTCCTCCAGCTTCATTTCTCTTTCTCAAGATTGCTTTGGCCATTCAGGGTCTTTTGTGCCTCCACACAAATTTAAATTTTTTTGGTTCTAGTTCTGTGAAAAACTGGTGATTTGACAGGGATTTCATTGAATCTGTAGATTGCCTTGGGTGGCATAATCATTTTGACAAAATTGAGTCTTCCAATCCAAGAACATGGATTAAACATCCAAATATAATACCAAATATTGTAAAACTCTTAGAGGAAAACATAGGAAGAATATTCTTTCACATAAATCATAGCAATATATTTTTTGACCCATCTCTTAAAGTAATGGAAACAAAACCAAAAATAAACAAATGGGATATAATGAAACAAAGGCTTTTGCACACCAAAGGAAACCATAAATAAAATAAAAAGACAACCCACAGAATGGGAGAAAATATTTACAAACAATTCAACTAACAAGGGATTAATCTCCAAAATTTACAAACAACGCATGCATCTCAATATAAAAAAAAAATCCAATCAAAAAATGGGTGGAAGACCTTTATAGGCATATCTCCAAAGAACATATACAGATGGCTGAGAGGCACATAAAAAGATGCTCAACAGCAGTAACTTTTAGAGAAACTCAAATCAAAACTATAATGAGATATCACCTCACACCAGTCAGAATGACCATCATTAAAAAGTCTATAAACAATAAATACTAGAGAGGGTGTGGAGAAAAGAGGGTCCTCCTATATTGCTGGCAGGAATGTAAATTGATATAGCCACTATGGAGAATAGTATGGAGGTTACTTAAGAAACTAAAAATAGAACCACCATATGATCCAGAAATCCCACTCCTGGGCATATATCCAGAGCAAACTATGGTTTGAAAGGACACATGCACCACAACGTTCATTGCAGGTCTATTTACAATAACCAAGATGTAGAAGCAACTTAAATATCCATTGCCCAATGAATGGATGGATAAAGAAGATGTGGTATATACAATGGACTATTACTCAGTCATTTAAAAAAATGAAATAATAGCATCTGCAGCAACTGGATGGACTTAGAGATTATCATACTAAGTTAAATAAGCTAAACAGAGAAAAACAAAATATTATACAATATTACCTATATGTGGAATCTAGAAAGATACAGATAAATTTGTTTACAAAACAGAAACAGACTCACAGACTTTAGAAAGCAAACTTGTGGTTACCAAAAGGAAAAAGCAGGGGGAGAGAAAAATTGGGAGTTTGGGATTGACTTACCCACACTACTATATTTAAAATAGATAATCAACAAAGACCTACTGTATAGCACAAGGAACTCTACTCAATATACTGCAATAACCAAAATGGGAAAATAATTTGAAAAAGAATGTATATGCATAACTGAATCACTTTGCTGTATACCTGAAACTAATGCAACTTTGTAAATCAACTATAATACAATATAAAATAAAAATAAATAAAAATGCAATCAAAGGTGAGTATACAAGCTGTGGGGGCAATGAGAAAAAGGAAGTAGAACAAGAAAAGGATCAGGACTGAAGCAATGTTGGATTTGACTGGAAATGAATCCAGCCAATAAACAGAGGTCAGCTTCTTCTCTAATAAACCATTTGGCACAATTAAAAGGCCACTAACCCAGACTCTTAAACCTATTCTAAGCAACATTTTACCAGCTTTGGGGAGTATATTAAGCGAAAGTGAGACAAGTTCTACTTACTAAATACATAGAGGTACCAGTAGACATTTATAAATACTCTCTTTGTATTATGAAGCTATTTGGCACAAGGAAGTATAGAATTTGCAAGGCATTTGTTCATTTTTTAAAAATTATTTAGATACATTAAATTTTCTCTTATATTACCTATTTTGTTCATTTTTCCATGATGATCACTGATGAAAACCTTATGATTTCCTAATGACTACAATAAAGTAATTAGAAAAAAGATGAAATGGAGAATCACTCTGTTTCCAAATACTTAGATGTGTTTCTGGCTTTACCAACTTTTTCTAGGATTAAAGTTTCAAAGGTTTACTGGTCTTCAATTCTTCATTAGAACATAGACATTAAGGGTAAGTGAAGCAGTTTCCCATAGTGAGGCTATTAGAGAAGAGGAAATACAGAGAGAATCTGAAATATACAAATGAGATGATCTGCTGAGGGGGTTGAGGGGACAGGACTGAAAGACTCAATAACTTAGATTCCAGTATAGGTAAATTAACCCCCTCTAATGATCCAGCTTAGAGTCATTACTTAATTCCACTAGGGCTGAGAGTCAAAAAACTGAGTTCCAGTCTACTTCTATTATGTGAGTTAATACAAATCATGCAATATTTGTGTTATTTATTCCACTGTGGATTAAAGAAAGAAAATTAAAATGTATTGAATGCCTACTTACTGTGCTTCAGACACTTTCCCTACAATTACCTTGCAAATTAAAAGTGCACCATACTTTACAGACAAAAATGAGGCTTAGAGAAATTTTTAAAAACGTGCTCAAATCCACATAGTTGGTATACTACTAAGCAGCAAAATCAAGACCCCACTCACTCAGAAGCCTGTTGTCTTCCACTGTCTCAGGTTACCCAACACAGAATTCTAACACCCAGAGAACATTCATCAAAAGTTGCTTTCCCTTACTTTTTTTGCTCTAAAAGTTAGCTCATGTCTCTTCTTTTAGATAGATAGGTTGAAGATAGATAGATAGATTTTTAATTTTTTGTTAATAAATATTAAAGCCTTTGCCATACCTCACAAAGCAGTATCTTTCCCTTTTGTCAAGAGGGCTTTAATAAGACAGTAATTCAACTCCTCTTCTTCTTCAAACTCTCAAGATGAACTTTGTCAGCTCTGATGTTTTTGTTGAATTGCTGGGCTAGCTAGGTGTCTTAAAACCCAATCAACCAATACACAAACAAAATCACATCTCATTCACACTAATTTATTCCAAGTAGCATTTAAAATACATTTGAGAAATTATTTCTGACTGGTACAATTTCAGAGGCTGGACAAGGCTTATGTTGCCTCCCAAAGCATACCACCTAAGACCTAGATTTGAATATTTGGAGGAGTAGGGAAATACCCAACAGCCTTTGTTTTCTAGTAATAATATTGTCTAGTTCCTATTGCTTTTTTTCTTCCAAATCCTTGCCTCACTCTTCTATTCTAATAGTTTTCTTGACAAGTTTTGTCAGACTCAGCTAGCCAAGCCTGGAAGAATAAATGCTTTATCTAGCTCCACCTATGTGTGATGAAATACATTTCTACACCTCTCCAACAAGTAATCCAAGAATGTGGGATAGGCTGATGAGCAATCCCTCTCTGATCAGTTCGATGAAACAATCCAGATGATCCAGATAATGTAGGTGTTGTCAATGCAGCATTACCATCATTCATTCACTCATTATTTCATTGGAGGGAAGTGCATAACTTCTTGGTTGACAGATGCTATATTTTGCATTGAAGTTACAAATATCAGAAAGACACTGTCTCTGTCCTTTAGGAGTTTACATATTCATCAGGGAGACTAACATCAAATGCTGTAATAGATATGATGAGTGGACTGTGTTTGCAATGAAGCGATTGACTGATTTTAACTTTGATTAAAAGTGAAGAAACAAGATTCAAAGAAATCTTAAGAGAAGAATTTGCCTTGAGTCTCTAGAAGTAGCCAAGAGTTACCCAGGTTCATTTGGTGAGATTACCCCAGGAATATATATTTTTAGGTCTTAAAGTAAGAAAGACCATGGTGAGCTAAAGGAATTCAAAAATAATTCAGCATAGGTAAGACACAGTCACAGAAAATTAACCATACTGATCACATGGACCACAGCCTTGTATAACTCAATGAAACTATGAGCCATGTTATGTAGGGTCACCCAAGATGGATGGATCACGGTGAAGAGTTCTGACAAAATGTAGTCCACTGCAGAACAGAATGGCAAACCACTTCAGTATTCTTGCCTTGAGAACCCCATGAACAGTATGAAAAGGCAAAAAGATAGGACACTGAAAGATGAAATTCTCAGGTTGGTAGGTGCTCAATATGATACTGGAGATCTGTGGAGAAATAACTCCAGAAACAATGAAGAGATGGAGCCAAAGCAAAAACAATGCCCAATTGTGGATGGGACTGCTGATAGAAGTAAAATCTGATGCTGTAAAGAACAATATTGCATAGGAAGCTGGAATGTTAGGTCCGTGAATCAAGGTAAATTAGAAGTGGTCAAACAGGAGATGGCAAGAGTGAACATCAGCATTAGTGAACTGGATTGGAATGGACTGAAACGGGCAAATTTAATTCAGATGACCATTATATCTACTACAGTGGGCCAAAATCCCTTAGAAGAAATGGAGTAGCCCTCAGAGTCAACAAAAGAGTCTGAAATGCACTACTTGGGTGCAATCTCAAAAACAACATTCAATATCATGGTAATCCAAGTCTATGCCCAAACCACTCATGCTGAAGCTGAAGTTGAATGGTTCTATGAGGACCTACAAGACCTTCTAAAAGTAACACCAAAAAAAAAAAAAAAAGATGTCCTTTTCATCACAGGGGATGGGAATGCAAAAGTAGGAAGTCAAGAGATACCTGGAGTAAGAGACAAGTTTGGCCTTGGAGCACAAATTAAGCAGGGCAAAGGCTAACAGAGTTTTGCCAAGAGAATGCACTGGTCATAGCAAGCACCCTCTTCCAACAACACAAGAGAAGACTCTACACATGGACATCACCAGACAGTCAGCAACGAAATCAGAATGATTACATTCTTTGCAGCCGAAGTGGAGAAGCTCTATAGGTCAGCAAAAACAGGACCAGGAGCTGACTGTGGCTCAGATCATGAACTCCTTATTGCCAAATTCAGACTTAAATTGAAGAAAGTAGGGAAAACCACTAGACCATTCAGGTATGACCTAAATTAAATCCCTTATGATTATACAGTGGAAGTGAGAAATAGATTTAAGGGACTAGATCTGATAGATAGAGTGCCTGATGAACTATGGACAGAGGTTCATGACATTGTATGCAAGGCAGTGATCAAGACCATTCCCCAGAAAAAGAAAGGCAAAAGGGTTGTCTGAGGAGGTCTTACAAATAGCTGAGAAAAGAAGCGAAGCTAAAGGCAAAGGAGAAAAAGAAAAATATACCCATCTGAATGCAGACTTCCGAAGAATAGCTAGGAGTGATAACAAAGCCTTCCTCAGTGATCAATGAAAAGAAATAGAGAAAAACAACAGAATGGGGAAGACTAGACATCTCTTCAAGAAAATCTGAGGTATCAAGGGAATATTTCACACAAAGATGGGCACAATAAAGGACAGAAATGTTATGGACCTAAAAGAAGCAGAAGATATTCAGAAAAGGTGGCAAGAATACACAGAAGAACTGTACAAAAAAGATCTTAATGACCCAGATAACCACGATGGTGTGATCGCTCACCTAGAGTCAGATATCCTGGAGCTTGAAATAAAGTGAGCCTTAGGAAGCATCACTACAAACAAAACTAGTGGAGGTGATGGAATTCCAGCTGAGATATTTCAAATCCTTAAAAATGATGCTGTTAAAGTGGTGCGCTCAATATGGCAGCAAATTTGGAAAACTCGGCAGTGGCCGCAGGACTAGTAAAGGTCAGTTTTCACTCTGATCCCAAAGAAAGGCACTGCCAAAGAATGCTCAAACTACCACACAATTGCACTCATCTTACACATTAGCAAAGTAATGCTCAAAATGGTTCCAGCTGTTTAAGCTGGATTTAGAAAAGGCAGAGGAATCAGAGAACAAATTTTCAACATCGGTTGGATGATAGAAAAAGCAAGAGAGTTCCAGCAAAGCATCTACTACTGCTTTATTGACTATGCCAAAGCCTTTGACTGTGTAGATCACAGCAAACTGTAGAAAATTCTTCAAGAGATGGAAATACCAGACCACCTTACCTGCCTCCTGAGAAACCTGTATGTAGGCCAAGAAGCAACAGTTGGAACTGGACATGGGACAACAGACTCGTACCAAATTGGAAAGGAGTACATCAGGGCTGTATATTGTCACCCTGTTCATTTAATTTATATGCAGAATACATCATGAGAAATGCCCGGCTGGATGAAGCATGAGCTGGAATCAAGACTGCCAGGAGAAACATCAATAATCTCAGATATGCAAATAACACCACCCTTATAATAGAAAGCAAAGAGGAACTGAAAAGCCTCTTGATGAAAGTGAAAGAGGAAGTGAAAAAGTCAGCTTACAACTCAACTTTCAAACAACTAAGATCATGGCATCCAGTCCCATCATTTCATGGCAAATAGATGGGGAAACAATGGAAGCAGTGTCAGACTTTATTTTGGGGGCTCCAAAATCACTGCAGATGGTGACTGCAGCCATGAAATTAAAAGATGCTTGCTCCTTGGAAGAAAAGCTATGACCAACCTAGATAGCATATGAAAAAGCAGAGACATTACTTTGCCAACAAAAGTCCATCTAGTCAAAGCTATGGTTTTTCTAGTGGTCAGGTGTGGATGCAGGAGTTGGACTATAAAGAAATCTGAGTGCCAAAGAATTAATGCTTTTGAACTATGGTGTTGGAGAAGAGTCTTGAGAGTCCCTTGGACGGCAAGGAGATCAAACCAGTCAATCCTAAAGGAAATCAGTCCTGTATATTCATTGGAAGGACTGATGCTGAAGCTGAGTATCCAATCCTTTGGACACCTGATGTGAAGAGCTGACTCACTGCAAAAAACTCTGATGCTGGGAAAGATTGAAGGAAGGAGAAGGGGATGACAGAGGACCAGATGGTAGGATGGCATCACTGACTCAATGGACATGAGTCTGAGCAAACTCCGGGAGCTGGTGATGGACAGGGAAGCCTGGCATGCTGCAGTCCATGGGGCTGCAAAAATTGGACACGACTGAGTGACTGAACTGAACTGATAGGTAAGACACAGGCTGTGGGCTTCTCAGGTGGTGCTAGTGGTAAAGAATCAGTCTGTCAATGCAGGAGACATACGAGAGACAAGTTCAATCCCTAGGTCAGCAAGATCCCCTGAAGGAGGGGATGACAATCCACTCCATTATTCTCACCTGGAGGTGGGCAGAGGAGCCTGGCAGGCTACATTCCATAGCATCGCAAAGAGTTAGACATGACTGAAGCGACTTAGCATGCACGCACACACAGGACACAGGTTGTATGTGGCAGCATAATAAGAAATGATGTCAGAACAACAGGCCGAGGTAGAATCACAATGAACCTAATAAGTCTTGCTGAGAACATTAGTCTTTATAAGCAACGAAAAACCATCAAAGCACTTTTATAAAATCAGCTGATCATATATTCATTTCAGAACGGTTTTTTTCTTCTTTTCATGGCAGAGGGGCAAGAATGTAGGTGTGAAGAGCAATCCAGCAACTACTACAGTAATCTGGATAAAAGATGACAGAGGTGATCTGGAGTACATAAAAGGGGCTGGATGCAGAACATATTTCTGAGATTTGTGGTTAGATGGTATACAGTGACTGAGATAAAGGTATCTAAGATGGCTTGCTAGATTTCTGGCTTGAGTCATAGAACTTTGTAGAAAAGGGGGGAAATGAGGCTTTCATGAGAGAGTATAAACTTTGTTGATATTTTCTTTTGGTTCAGGTCATTGGTCATATACAGAAATGCAGAAGTTCAAAAGTGATCAACAGGCTATACCGAGTCTACCAGCATACCACTAGTTCATAGTCTTTAAAATATGGGGCTTCCCTGGTGGTCCAGTGGTTAAGAATCTACCTGCCAACGCAGGGGACATGGGTTCAATCCCTGGTCCAGGAAGATTCCACATGCTCTGGGGCAACTAAGTTTGTACACCACAACTAGTGAAGCCCAATCACCTACAGCCCATGTTCCACAACAAAAACCACTGCAAAAAGTACCACAGCTAGAAAGTAGCCCCTGCTAGCAAAACTAGAGAAAGACCGTGCATAGCGACAAAGACTTAGCACAGCTAAAAATAAATAAATAAATCTTAAAAACAATAAAAATAAAATTGATGGCGCTAGTGGGAAAGAATCTGCCTACCAGTGCAGGAGGCATAAGAGACTCAGGTTTAATCCCTGGGTCAGGAAGATTCCCTGGAGGAGGACATGGCAACCCACTCTAGTATTCTTGCCTGGAAAATCCTGGCGGGCTACAGTCCATGGGGTCAAAAAGAGTCAGACATGACTGAAGTGACTTAGCACACAGGCACATATAGAAACTGGGACATGACACCAAAAAAAAAAAAAAAAGTCCCTGGTTTTCTGTTTTCTAAGCCAAATATTCAGTCTTGGCCAATATTTTCCTCAACAGTCAGCCAAATCTGAGTAGCTGTGATCTCATTGCACTGGACATGCACAAGCCAGTTTGTGAATCTCTCTCCTACACTGAAGTCAGCTTTGGGCTTTATATGGATTATTTCGTTTAATAATCATATTAACTTCAAAATTTTTTGGCTGATAAAACTTGTTAACTGTGTTTATCTTTGTGTTTGTTTGATGAGAGGAAAGAGAAAAAGAAAAGACAGTGTAAAATTCGCAGTGTTTACCTTTAACATAATTTCACAACTGAAGAGGACACTGAAGATTACCTAAGTCAATGGTTATAAAAGTTTCTATGTTGTTATTTTTGTTGCTCCATAACCATTTAAGCATCTCTCTCTCAAATGCCCTCCCATCAAAAACAGCATATACTTATCTACACACAAATTTTTTCCTATAATTTCCAGGACTTTGCAGACCCATTGAAGTTTGCGCATAGATATTGAGATATTTGACTACTCTATTGAGACTAGTCAAAAAGCAAGGCTCTTGTGTTAACTTCTCCTTTAACTTTGATCTATACCAATACAAATACATTTTCCTTTGGTTCTGTTTCTGAAAGACAACAGAATACGGCAGAAAAAGAACCTCCTGCCTCCTGAGAAACCTGTATATAAGATCAAGAAGCAATAGTTAAAACCAAGTATGGAACAACAGACTAGTTCAAAATTGGAAAAGCAGTATGTCAAGGCTGTATATTTTCACCCTGCTTATTTAACTTATATGCAGAGTACATCATGAGAAACGCTCGGCTGGATGAAGCACAGCTGGAATCAAGACTTCCAAGAGAAATATTGATAACCTCAGATATGCAGGTGATACCACCCTTAAGGCAGAAAGCAAAGAAGAACTAAAGAGCTTCCTGATGAGGGTGAAAGAGGAGAGTGAAAAAGCCAGCTTAAAACTCAACATTCAAAAAACTAAGATCAAAGCATCTGGTCCCATCACTTCATGGTAAATAGATGAGGAAACAGTGGAAACAGTGACAGATTTTATTTTCTTGGGCTCCAAAATCACTGTGTGTGGTGACTGCAGCCATGAAACTAAAAGACACTTGCTCCTTGGAAGAAAAGCTATGACCAACCTAAACAGCATATTAAAAAGCAGAGACATTACTTCGCCAACAAAAGTTCCTCTAGTCAAAACTATGGTTTTTCCAGTAGTCATGTATGGATATGAGAGTTGGACCATAAAGAAAACTGAGCACTGAAGAATTAATGCTTTTGAACTGTGGTGTTGAAGAAGACTCTTGAGTGTCCCTTGGACTGCAAGCAGATCCAGCCAGTCCATCCTAAAGGAAATCAGTCCTGAATATTCATTGGAAGGACTGATGCTGAAGCTGAAGCTCCAATACTTAGGCCACCTGATATGAAGAGCTGACTCATTAGAAAAGACCCTGATGCTGAGAAAGGTTGAAGGTAGGATGAGAAGGGGATGACAGAGGACAAGATGGTTAGATGTCATTGCCAACTCAATGGACATGAGTTTAAGCAAGCTCCGGGAGATGGTGAAGGACAGGGAAGATTGGCATGGTGCAGTCCATGGGGCCACAAAGAGTCAGACACAACTGAACAACAGCAAATAAACATGAAAGCCTACTAGGACAATGAGTCATCTACTACTATAAATAAATAAAACTTATGCCAAAATTACCCTTGCCTCTATTAATCATATGAATAAAAATGACTGTGCACATCATTATCAGTTCATACAATGCATTCTTTCAACAAAGACATACCAGAGTAATTGAAAATATTTTTTTTAATTTTCATTATGAAGTAATACATGAATATATTTTTCATTTTAAAATTAGAATATTTGTAGATAAAGCTATAGTCCTTTCTGATCGTCATCCCAAATTCAAAACCTTTCCTCCTACCCAAGAGATAACCACTGGGAAGCTGAGCTTTATTCCTTCCAGACACCTTACAGATACTTTTACATACACAAACTGGTACACAGAGAAAATATGCTTATATTTATTTTTATGTAAAAGATGTCATATTGCCCTTATTTTTCTCATTACGCATTCTTCACTGAATAATGTTTGGAGATGTTGATTTATATAAATCTAGTTCATTCTTTTTGCTATAGAATTCTGTAATATAGATACACTGAATTTTATTTAGCCACCCATCTATTGGTGGGTATTTAGATTGCTTTCAGTTTTTCAGTATTGTAAACAATGCTGCAATTAGTATCTTTCACTTGTCTTCTTGTTCACATATATGTTTCCCTAGGGTGGATACCTAGAATGGAATTACTGACAGACAGGTTGTGTGCAATTTTAAATTTAACAGATATTCCCAAAGTATCCTCGAAAGAAATTGTATCAAATTACTCTCCTATCATTAGTATATGAAAGTTCCCTTCCCCCAACACTGGGCCAAAAGTTAATATTACCAACTTTAGAAGTTTTGTTAATCTTACAGGTAAATAACAGCATCTATCATCATTTTAATTTGTGTCTTCCTGAATACCAGCAAGTTGAGTGTTTTCTCTAAATTGTATTGCTTTGTTGGGTTTTCTTTTATTTTTCTTTCTTTTGTTCCTTTTTTGCCATGACCATCCAATCTTGAGTATAAATAAGGGAAGCAAGTCTTTCCAAACACAGGGTAGTACTGAACAGTTACTATTCACTTCATTTGAGCATAGATAAACATTTTTTTAAAACTTTTTTATTTTTGACCCCCTTCATCCATTTCTCCCACCCACATCCCAACTGCCTCCACCTCTGGGAAACACCAATATGTTCTTTGAAACTGTGAGCTTGCTTTGTGCCTGTGTGTATCGTTGTTGATGATGATGATGATGGTTTAGATATGACATATAAGAGAAATCATACTGTATTTGTCCACTCCAGTATTCTTGCCTAGAAAATCCCATGGACAGAGGAGCCTGGGAGGCTACAGTCCATGGGGTCACACAGAGTCAGACATGACGGAGCACACATCTGACATTGCACTTAGCACAATGCCCTCAAAGTCCATCCATGTTGCCACAAGTGTCATTTTCTTTTTTTCCTGAAAATATTACATTGTGTGTGTGTATACATATATATATATGTACACACATATATATATCTCACAATTTCTTTATTCATTAATTCATGTATTGCTAAGGTTGTTTCCATATCTTGAGTACTGTCATTAGTGCTACAATTACCTATATCTTTCCAAGTTAAGTGTTTTTGGTTTCTTTCTTCTGGTTTACTCGGAAGTGGAATTGAAGGATCACACGGTAGTACTATTCTTAAGTTTTTAAGAAACGTCCATACTGTTTTCCATAGTAGCTGCACCAATTTATATTCCCAACAACAATGGACAAGGGTTCCCTTTTCTTCACATCCTTGGCAACAATTGTCATTCCTTGTGTTTTTGAAACTAGCCATTCTAAAAGGTGAGGTGACATCTTGTCGTGGTTTTTATTTGCATTTTCCTGATCATTAATAATGTTGAGAATCTCTTCATGTACCTGCTGGCCATCTGTATACCTTTTCTGGAAAAATGTTCAGATCTCTTGCCCATCTTTTAACTGGACTCCTTTTTTTTTTTTTTTTTTTTTGCTATTGAGTTGTATGAGTTTTTATATATATTTTGGAAATTAGCCTCTTCTCAGATAAATGATTTGCAATTATTTTCTACCATTCAGTAGGTTGCCTTTTTATTTTGTCGATGGTTTCTTTCACTGTGAAGAACTTTTTAGTGTGATGTAGTCCCACTTATATATTTTTTTGTTCATTTTGCTTTTAAAGTAAGGGTTAAAAAACCATTGCCATGATCTGTGCTAAGGATCTTACTGCCTATGTTTTCTTCTAGGAATTTTATGGTTTCAGTTTTTCTGTTCAAGTTTTTAATTCATTTTTAATTCATTTTTGTGTATTGTGTAAGATAGTGGTCAGGTATCATCCTGCTTGCATGGGACTTTTCAGTTTCCCCAAAACCCTGAATAAACTGTCCTTTCCCCCTTGTATATTCTTGGCCCCTTTGTCATAAATTAATTGACTGTATATGCCTGGGTTATTTCTGAGCTTTCAATTCAGTTTCATTGATTCACATGTCTGTTTCTATGCCAATATGAGGCTGTTTTAATTACTAAAGCTTTCTAATATAGTTTGAATCATGGTTATCTCCAGCTTTGCTCTTCTTTCCTAAGATTGCGTTGGTTAATTCAGGGTCCTTTGTGGTTCTATACAAATTTTAGGATTGTTAGTTTTGTTTCGGTGAAAAAATGCTATTGGAATTTTAATAGGGATTGCACTGAATCTAAAGATTGTTTTGGATAGTATGAACATTTTAATATTAATTCTTCCAATCCATGAGCATGGATTATCTTTCCATTTATTCGTGCCTTCTTTAATTTTGTTCTTAATGTCTTGTACTTCAGGGTTTTTCTTGGTTAAATTTATTCCTAGATATTTTACTCTTTTTGATTAAATTGTAAATGGGATTTTCTTAATCTCTCTTTCTGATAGTTCATTGTTAATGTATAGAAATACAAAAGACTTCTGGGAATTGATTTTGAATTTAGTTCAGTTCAGTCGCTCAGTTGTGTCTGACTCTTTGCGACCCTATGAACCACAGTACACCAGGCCTCCCTGTCCATCACCAACTCCCAAAGTCCACCCAAACCCATGTCCATCGAGTCGATGATGCTATCAAACCATCTCAGCCTCTGTTGTCCCCTTCTCCTCCTGCCTTCAATCTTTCCCAGCATCAAGGTCCTTTCCAATGTGTCAGCTCTTCGCATCAGGTGGCCAAAGTATTGGACTTTGAGCTTCAACATCAGTCCTTCCAAAGAACATCCAGGACTGATCTCCTTTAGGATGGCCTTGTTGGATCTCCTTGTAGTCCAAGGGACTTTCAAGAGTCTTTTCCAACACCACGGTTCAAAAGCATTGATTCTTCAGTGCTTAGCTTTCTTTATAGTCCAAAATTCACATCCATACATGACCACTGGAAAAACCATAGCATTGACTAGACAGACCTTTGTTGGCAAAGTAATGTCTCTGCTTTTGAATATGCTGTCTAGGTTGGTCACAACCTTCCTACCAAGGAGTAAGCGTCTTTTAATTTCATGGCTGCAATCACTATCTGCAGTGATTTTGGAGCCCAGAAAAATAAAGTCAGTCACTGTTACCACTGTTTCCCCATCTATCTGCCATGAAGTGATGGGACCGGATGCCATGGTCTTAGTTTCCTGAATGTTGAGCTTTAAGCCAACTTCTTCACTCTCCTCTTTCACTTTCATCAAGAGGCTTTTTAGTTCTTTTTCACTTTCTTCCATAAGGGTGCTGTCATCTGCATATCTGAGATTATTGATATTTCTCCCAGCAATCTTGATTCCAGCTTGTGATTCTTCCAGTCCAGTGTTTCTCATGAGGTACTCTGCATAGAAGTTAAATAAGCAGGGTGACAATATACAGCCTTGACGTACTCCTTTTCCTGTTTGGAACCAGTCTGTTGTTCCATGTCCAGTTCTAATTGTTGCTTCCTGACCTGCATACAGATTTCTCAAGAGGCAGGTCAGGTGGTCTGGTATTCCCATCTCTTTCAGAATTTTCCACAGTTTATAGTGATCCACACAGTCAAAGGCTTTGGCATAGTCAACAAAGCAGAAATAGATGTTTTCCTGAAACTCTCTTCCTTTTTCCATGATCCAGTGCATGTTGGCAAATTGATCTCTGGTTCCTCTGCCTTTTCTAATACCAGCTTGAACATCTGGAAGTTCATGGTTCACGTATTGCTGAAGCCTGGCTTGGAGAATGTTGACCATTAATTTCCTAGCATGTGAGATGAGCGCAATTGTGCGGTAGTTTGAGCATTCTTTGGCATTGCCTTTCTTTGGGATTGAAATGAAAACTGACCTTTTCCAATCCTGTGGCCACTGCTGAGTTTTCCATATTTGCTGGCACTTCACAGCATCATCTTCCAGGATTTGAAATAGCTCAACTGGAATTCCATCACCCCCACTAGCTTTGTTCATAGTGATGCTTCCTAAGGCCCATTTGACTTCACATTCCAGGATGTCTGGCTCTAAGTGAGTGATCACACCATCGTGATTATCTAGGTCATGAAGATCTTTTTTGTACAGTTCTTCTGTGTATTCTTGCCACCTCTTCTTTACATCTTGCTTCTGTTAGGTCCCTGTCATTCCTGTCCTTTATTGTATACTGGAACTTACTGAATTTGTTTGTTAATTCTAACAGTTTAATATCATGTCATCTGCAAATAATGATGATTTTACTTTCTCCATTCCAATTTGGATGCCTTTTACTTCTTTTTCTTTCCTAACTTCTCTGGCTAGGACTTCTAGTACTATATTGAATAAAACTGGCAAGAGTGGGCATCCTTATATTTTTTTCTGATCTTAGAGGAAAAGCTTCCAGCTTTCCACCATTGAGTGAGATGTTAGATGTGGGCTTGCATATGTGTCCTTCTTTATACTGAGGAACATTTCCTCTACATTCACTTTGTTTTAAATCATAATAGCGTGTTGAATTTTCTCGAATGCCCTTTCTGCATCTACAGAGATGATCATGTGATTTTTATCCTTTATTTTATAATGTGGTCTAATCTGTGGATATTGAACCATCCTTGTACACCTTGAAAAAAACCCATTTGATCATGGTGCATGATCCTTTTAATGTACTGTTGAATTTGGTTTGCTAATATTTTACTGAGGATTTTTGCATCATTGTGCATCAGGGATATTGACCTGTAATTTTCTTTTCTTGAAGTATCTTTGTCTGGTTTTAATGTAAGGATACTACTGGCCTCATAAAATAAGTTTGAACATTTTCCTTCCTCTTCTACTTTTTCAGAAGAGTTTGAGAGGGATTGGCATTAATTTTTGTTTGAATGTTTGGTAGAATTCACCAGTCAAAGCCCTCTGATCCTGGATTTGTATGCGTTGGGATTTTTTTTTTTTTCTGATTGAATATCTTTACTAGTAATCAATCTGTTCAGATTTTTCTGTTTCATCATGGTTCAACATTGGTAGGTTATATGTTTCTATAAATTTATTCATTTATTCTACATTGTGCAATTTGCTGCTGTATAACTGTTCTAAGCAGTCTGTTACAGTCTTTGGTGCTTCTGTAGTATCAGTTTTAATATTTCTTTCATTTCTAATTTTGAGTCTTTTTTTTTCCCTCAGTGAGTCTTACTAAAGATTTTTCAGTATTATTTATTTTTTCAAAGAACCATTTCTTAGTTTCATTCATTTTTTTAAAGTTTCTATTTCATTTGATTCTTCTTTAATCTGTGTTATTTCCCTCCTTCTACTAGTTTTAGGCTTTGTTTGTTCTTTTTCTAGTTTCTTGTGGTGCAACCCTAGGCTGTTTATTTGAGACTTTTCTTATTTCTTGAGATAGGCATTTACCACTGTGAACTTCCCTCTTAGAACAGCTTTTCCTGCACCATACACATTTTGGTATGTTACATTTCCATTTCTTTTTGTCTCAGATTTTTTTTTTTTTTCTCGTAACATGTTGTTTAATCTCCACATACTTGTGAATTTTTCAGTTTTCTTCAAGTAATTCATTTATTTTCATACCTTTGTGGTCAGAAAAGATGCTTGATATGATTTCAATCCTCTGAAATTTTTTAAGACTAGTCTGGCAGCTTAGCATATGATCTATCCTGGAGAACGTTCCATGTGCCACTGAGTAATGTGTATTCTGCTGCTTTTGGATGGAATGCTCTGTAAATATCAATTAGGTTCACCTGATTGTTTAATGTGTTGTTTTAAGTCAATATTTCTTCATTGATTTTTCTGTGTGGATGATATAGTGTTTGGTATAAGTGGGGTATTAAACTCTGCTGCTGTTATTATATTGCTGTCCATTTCCCTTTTTAGATCTTTATATATTTAAGTACTCCTAGGCTGGTTGCATAAATATTTATAAATGCTATATCATCTTGCTGAATTGACCCTTTTATCATTATGCAACATCCTTTTTGTCTCTTATTACAGTCTTTGTTTTAGTCTCTTTTGTCTGACATAAGTATAGCTACTCCAGCTTTCTTTTCATTTTCATTTGCATGTAATACATTTTTCCTTCCCTACACTTTCAGACTGTGTTGTTTCCTTACATCTAAAGTGAGTCTCTTATAGGCAGCATACAGTTGGGTCCTGTTCCTTTTTTTTTTTTAATTTACTTTTTTAAAAAGTAATTTGCTTAATTTTACTTATTTTAATTTACTTACTTATTTTTACTTTACTTATTTTTTTAATTTACTTACTTTACTTTACTTTTTTTTTTAATTTACTTATTTACTTACTTGTTTTAGTTGGAGGCTAATTACTTCACAATATTGTAGTGCTTTTTGCCATACATTGACATGAATCAGCCATGAGTGTACATGTGTTCCCCATCCTGAACACCCCTCCCACCTCCCTCCCCATACCATCCCTCTGGGTCATTCCAGTGCACCAGCCCTGAGCACCCTGTATCATGCATCAAACCTGGACTGGTGATCTGTTTCACATATGATAATATACATGTTTCAATGCTTTTCTCTCAGATCATACCACCTTCACCTTCTCCCACAGAGTCCAAAAGACTGTTCTATACATCTGTGTCTCTTTTTCTGTCTCGCATATAGGGTCATGGTTATCATCTTTCTAAATTCCATACATATGTGTTTGTTAGTATACTGTATTGGTGTTTTTCTTTCTGACTTACTTCATTCTGTATAATACGCTCCACTTTCATCCACCTCATTAGAACTGATTCAAATGTATTCTTTTTAGTGGCTGAGTAATATTCCATTGGGTATATGTACCACAGCTTTCTTATCCATTCATCTGCTGATGGACATCTAGGTTGCTTCCATGTTCTGGCTATTATAAACAGTGCTGCAATGAACATTGGGGTACATGTGTCTCTTTCAATTCCAGTTTCCTCAGTGTGTATGCCCAGTAGTGGGATTGCTGGGTCATATGGAAGTTCTATTTCCAGTTTTTTAAGGAATCTCCACACTGTTCTCTATAGTGACTGTACTAGTTTGCATTCACACCAACAGTGTAAGAGGGTTCCCTTTTCTCCACACCCACTCCAGCATTTATTGTTTGTAGATTTTTGGATAGCAGCCATTCTGACCAGCATGAGATGGTACCTCACTGTGGTTTTGATTTGCATTTCTCTAATAAGTGATGTTGAGCTCATGTGTGTGTTAGCCATCTGTATGTCTTCTTTGGAGAAATGTCTATTTAGTTCTTTGGCCCATTTTTTGATTGGGTCATTTATTTTTTTGGAATTGAGCTGCAGGAGTTGCTTGCATATTTTTGAGATTAATTCTTTGTCAGTTTCTTCATTTTCTATTATTTTCTCCCATTCTGAAGGATGTCTTTTCACTTTGCTTATAGTTTCCTTCATTGTGCAGAAGCTTTTAAGTTTAATTAGGTCCCATTTGTTTATTTTTGCTTTTATTTCCATTGCTCTGGGAGGTGAGTCATAAGGGATCCTGCTGTGATTTATGTTGGAGAGTGTTTTGCCTATGTTTTCCTCTAGGAGTTTTATAGTTTCTGGTCTTACGTTTAGATCTTTAATCTATTTTGAGTTTATTTTTGTGTATGGTGTTAGAAAGTGTTCCAGTTTCATTCTTTTACAAGTGGTCAACCAGTTTTCCCAGCACCATTTGCTAAAGAGATTGTCTCTTCCCCATTGTATATTCTTGCCTCCTTTGTCAGAGATAAGGTGTCCATAGGTGTGTGGATTTATCTCTGGGCTTTCTATTTTGTTCCATTGATCTATATTTCAGTCTTGATGACTTGTCTTGATGACTATAGCTTTGTAGTAGAGCCTGAAGTCAGGCAAGTTGATTTCTCCAGTTTCATTCTTCTTTCTCAAGATTGCTTTGGCTATTCAAGCCTTTTTGTATTTCTATACAAATTGTGAAATTATTTGTTCTAGTTCTCTGGAAAATGCCATTGGTACCTTGATAAGGATTGCATTGAATCTATAGATTGCTTTGGGTAGTATACTCATTTTCACTATATTGAGTCTTCCAATCCATGAACATGGTGTATGTCTCCATCTATTTCTGTCCTCTTTGATTTCTTTCACCAGTGTTTTATAGTTTTCTATAAATAAGTCTTTTGTTTCTTTAAGTAGATATATTCCTAAGTATTTTATTCTTTTCGTTGCAATGGTGAATGGAATTGTTTCCTTAATTTCTCTTTCTGTTTCCTCATTGTTAGTGTATAAGAATACAAGGTATTTCTGTGTGTTAATTTTATATCCAGCAACTTTACTATATTCCTTGATTAGCTCTAGTAATTTTCTGGTAGAGTCTTTAAGGTTTTCTATGTAGAGGATCATGTCATCTGCAAACAGTGAGAGTTTTACTTCTTCTTTTCCAATCTGGATTCCTTTTATTTCTTTTTCTGCTCTGATTTCTGTGGCCAAAACTTACAAAACTATGTTGAATAGTAGTGGTGAGAGTGGGAGCTCTTGCCTTGTTCCTGACTTTAGGGGAAATGCTTTCAATTTTTCACCACTGAGGATAATGTTTGCTGTGGGTTTGTCATGTATAGCTTTTATTATGTTGAGGTATGTTCCTTCTATGCCTGCTTTCTGGAGAGTTTTTATCATAAATGGATGTTGAATTTTGTCAAAGGCTTTCTCTGCATCTATTGAGATAATCATATGGCTTTTATTTTTCAATTTGTTAATGTGGTATATTACATTGATTGATTTATAGACATTAAAGAATCCTTGCATTCCTGGGATAAAACCCACTTTGTCATAATGTTTGATCTTTTTAATATGTTGTTGGATTCTGTTTGCTAGAATTTTGTTAAGGATTTTTGCATCTATGTTCATCAGTGATACTGGCTTGGTTTTCTTTTTTTTTGTGGCACCTTTGCCTGGTTTTGGTATTAGGGTGATGGTGGCCTCATAGAATGAGTTTGGAAGTTTCCCTTCCTCTGCAATTTTCTGGAAGAGTTTGAGTAGGATAGGTGTTAGCTCTTCTCTAAATTTTTGGTAGAATTCAGCTGTGAAGCTGTCTGGTCCTGGGCTTTTGTTTGCTGGAAGATTTCTGATTACAGTTTTTATTTCCTTGCTTGTTATGGGTCTGTTAAGATCTTCTATTTCTTCATGGTTCAGTTTTGGAAAGTTATACTTTTGTAAGAATTTGTCCATTTCTTCCAAGTTGTCCATTTTATTGGCTTATAGTTGCTGATAGTAGTCTCTTATGATCCTTTGTATTTCTGTGTTATCTGTTGTGATTTCTCCATTTTCATTTCTAATTTTGTTGATTTGATTCTTCTCCCTTTATTTCTTGATGAGTTTGGCTAATGGTTTGTCAATTTTATTTATCTTTTCAAAGAACCAGCTTTTGGCTTTGTTGATTTTTGCTATGGTCTCTTTGTTTGGATCCGATTTCTATCCATTAACCTACTCTATGTCTTTTGATTAGAAAATGCAGTCCATTTACATCTAGAGCAATTATTGATAGTGAAGTCACTCAGTTGTGTCCAACTCTTTGCAACCCTATGGACTGTAGCCTGCCAGGCTCCTCCAGTCATAGGATTTTCCAGGCAAGAATACTGGAGTGGGTTGTCATTTCCTTCTCCAGGGGATCTTCCTGAACCAGGGGTCAAACCTGGGTCTCCCACACTGCAAGCAGACTCTTTACCATCTGAGCCACCAGGGAAGCCCACCAATTATTGATAAGTATGTACTTATTTCCATTTTGTTAATAGTTTTCTGAATGTTTTTGTACATCCTCTCTGTCCTTTCTTCTTCTTTGCTCTCTTCCTTTGTGGTTTGATTATTTCTTAGGTGATATGTTTATATTTCTTTATCTTTTGTATATTTACTATAGGTTTTTGCTTTGTTTTTACTATGAGGCTTACATATGACAACCTGTTGTCTCTAACAGTCTATTTTAAGTTGATAACAACTTACACTCCATCCCATTTTAAAGCTAAACATTTTTACTCTCCTTTCCCCCATATTTTGTTTCTGATGTCACATTTCACATTTTTAAAGAGGAAGAAATCTTATTTGAAAAAAATAATGGCTAAAAATTTTCCTAACCTGGGGAAGGAAACAAACATCTCAATCCAGTAATCCCAGAGAGTTCCACTAAGAGGAATCCAAAAAGATCCACACATATTATAATTAAAATGTTGAAAGTTAAAGATGAAGAGAGAAACATAAAAGTGTCAACAGAAAAAACACCTTCTAATGTACAAAGGAACCTCCATAAAACAATTAGACTTTTTTTCAGCAGAAACTCTGCAAGCCAGAAGGGACTGGCATAATATATTCAAAATGCTGAAAGAAAAAAAAAAAAAACTTTCAACCAAGAATACTCTACCCAGCAAACTGATCATTTAGAACTATATAAGAGACAAAGAGTTTTCCAGACAAGTAAACATTAAAATAGCTCATTGCCACTAAACTGCCTTATAAAAATGTTAAAAGAGATATTTTTAAACTGAAAAGAAGAGCACCAATTACTAATAATAAAACATGTACAAGGATAAACCTCACTGGAAAGGTAAATATATAGTAAATATGGCTGATTAACCATCTATAAAGCTAGTATGAAGGTTAAAAGACAAAAGTAGTAAAATATAACCATGATTACAGTATTAGCTAAAGGACACATGAGATTAAAAAAAGATGTCAAAAAGGTTTTCTATGAAATATTTAATACTGATCCTTTTACTATATGTTATCTTATCTAGGTTATCTCTTAATGTAGTTTGAATGAAAACACATTGTTTGTCAACTATGTTGTTGGCATTTTCTTCCAATTCAAAGTTTTCTTTTAATATATAGTGCCTTTTGTCAAATACAAGTTTGTGATTTTTATGCAGTCAAATGTATCTAAACTTTTCTTCATGAATTCAGCTTTTGGGGACATAGTCAAGAAACTCCTCTTTCCCAAAAACAAAAGTTTTCATTCTTCTCCATATTCAAATAACTTAAGAGTTTTATTTGCTTTGTTTTGGTCGTGGTTTGGTGTTGGTCCTTTGTTGTTATCCAGTCACTAAGTTGTGTCTGACTCTTCGCAACCCCATGGACTGCAGCATGCCAGGCTTCCCTATCCTCCACTATCTCCCAGAGCTTGCTCAAACTCATGTTTATTGAATCAGTGATGCCATCCAATCATCTCACCTTCTGTCACCACCTTCTCGTCTTGTACTCAGCATTCCCAGAATCAGGGTATTTT
This sequence comes from Budorcas taxicolor, assembly GCF_023091745.1. NCBI lineage: Eukaryota > Metazoa > Chordata > Mammalia > Artiodactyla > Bovidae > Budorcas > Budorcas taxicolor. Next base: position 18,745,877 of record NC_068912.1, read on the forward strand.
CCAAAGAGTTGGCTCTTTGCATCAGGAAGGCAAAGTATAGGAGCTTCAGCTTCAGCATCAGTTTTTTCAGTGAATATTCAGCATTGATTTCCTTTAGAATTGACTGGTTTGATCTCCTTGCAGTCCAAGGGACTCTCAGGAGTCTTCTCCAGCACCACAGTTTTGAAAGCATCAATTCTTCGGCTATCAGCCATTTTTATGGTCCAACTCTCACATCCATAAATGACTACTGGAAAAACCATAGCTTTGACTATACAGACCTTTGTTGGCAAAGTGATAACTCTGCATTTTAATATGCTGTCTAGATTTGTATTTCTCCCAGAAATCTTGATTCCAGCTTGTGATTCATCCAGCCAGGCATTTCACATGGTGTACTCTGCATAAAAGTTAAATAAGCAGGGTGACAATATACAGCCTTGACAAACTCCTTTCCAGATTCTGAACCAGTCGATTGTTTCATGTCCAGTTCTAACCTGTTGCTTCTTAACCTGCATACAGATTTCTCAGGAGAAAGGTAAGGTGGTCTGGTATGCCAGCCTCTTTAAGAATTTTCCACAGTTTGTTGCAATGATGATAATATTATAAATATATCAGTTTATCCCATATTAATCTATAAATTTAATACAATCACAAATACCTCAAATATTTTTTTAATTCTTTTGAGAAAAGTGATAACTTTATCTAAAATTTTCATGGAAGAATAAAGACCCATGAATAAGTAAGTTGACATTTCCAAAAACAAGAGCAAAAAGAAAGAATATCTACTAGGTATTAAGAAATAGCACCATAATATCATCATAATAACAAAAAAGTGTGATATTACTGCAACAACAAATAAATCAGTGAAATAATGGAGAGCTTAGAAATATAACGTTGCTTATATGAGAATTTAATATACAAATGGTTACCACATATTAAGGGGAGAATGACTAACTACTTAATAAATGACACTACAAACTTAGCTCATGCTATAGATTAAAATAAAACTGGATCTTTACCTAAAACTACATCAAAGGTAGACTGCAACTGCAATAAAGATCTAAATGATAAACAAAGAACAATAAAATAAATAGACAAAAATAATTTTGTAATCTCAGAGTAGGAAAGGACACTGTTGATAGAACTTTATATACACATATTTTTTTAAATTGTGATTTTTTTTTATGACAGCATAAAGGTTTCTATTCAGTGAAAGATGTCATGACAAAGTTAACTGACAAATAACAGACTGGGAGAAATTATTTGCATGGTCTATATCCATCAATGGACTAATATAGGAATATACAAGAACTATTTCCAAAAAAATTAGCAGAAAAATGGGAAATGTATTTGAATAGGCAATTATGGAAGAGATAATCAATATAATTTAGAAACATACACAGAGATGTTCAAACTTATTAGTTAGGCAAACACAAACAGAAATAACAGTGAAATAGACTAGATAGCTAGGCATTGGTTGGGATGGATGTGGGTTTAGGAAATACTTTAGGTAGAAAAGTGAAGTATAGTAGTACAGCTGTTCCAAAGAGCAATCTCAGGATTTTGTCAAATCAAGCATACACATACCCTACCACCAGGCAACTCTAATTCTGTGTTTAGACCCTCCAAAAAACACTTCTCATACATCCCTAGTGGATGTAAAAGGATGGTCATTGTTTTTCATGCTGGAGAATTACAAGCAATCTGAATGTCCATTACTGGGGAAGCACATAGGCACACAGAGTAGGTGCACAACAGTGGCACAGTTGCAAGCAATGAGCTAGATATATTAAATACATAAAGCAGGATGGATGCTAAGTGAAAAAGGTAAGAAACAGAATGAGGTCTACCACATAATAGCACTTACATAAAAGAAAACTGCTGCTGCTGCTGCTGCTAAGTCGCTTCAGTCGTGTCCGACTCTGTGTGACCCCATAGACGGCAGCCCACCAGGCTCCCCCGTCCCTGGGATTCTCCAGGCAAGAACACTGGAGTGGGTTGCCATTTCCTTCTCCAATGCATGAAAGTGAAAGTTAAGTCGCTTAGTCGTGTCCGACTCTCCGTGACCCCACGGACCGCAGCCTACTAGGCTCCTCCGTCCATGGGATTTTCCAGGCAAGAGTACTGGAGTGGGGTGCCATCACCTTTACATGCACACAAAAATAATGATGCATATTTTAAAGAACATATACAAATTAAGAAATACAGTGTAAACTCATTAGAACAATTTTCTAGTGGGTGAGGCACAGAGAGATGGGAGTGAAGAATGGGGATATAAGTTAATCAATCAACCATTCCAATAAAATGTGCATAGACCAATAACGATAATATGCCATGAGGTGAGGAACATGATTAACTCAGCTCTCTACAATTGGAATTGTTTAAAAAAAATAATCCTTTGTATCCTGGGTGTTGATAATCTCAAGTCAGCAAAAAGTCTGGAGAAGAAGTCTATGAAGAGTAATAGAGGATCACGAAACTGTCTATGAGAACAGGAAATATCTTGGGAAGAGTGACAGCACAGGAAAGAACAGAAGACCTGAGGGAAAAAAATGGTTTCTGCATTTCTGACTTCAGAAGATAAAAAGAAAGTTAGAAAAGGGAAAATTAAATCATTTTTAAAATAGGAACCAGACTTAGACTGCTAGGTAGCTTCCAGTGTTGAACAGGGCAGGAGCCACAGACGTACTCCTCTTTATGTAGAGGTTTCAGGCCAGCCTCTACTCTTGCTCACAAAAGAATGTATTCTTTCAAAAAAATATATAATGTGACAAATGTTGGTTCAGTCTTTGGTTTGGAGGGAAAGGGAAGCCATGAAAGAATTTGCAGGGAGAACTTGTTTTTCTTCTTGTTTCCCTTCCTCTACTATCATTCTTCCTTAACATGCCCTGGTTAACTTGCTATGTTTTTATATTTATTATAAATGCAGAACATAGTAAAAAAAGCAAATAGCAATTACAGTAGTTAGTTCTATTTCTACTTGAAGTAACAGAAAAACTCAACTCAAACTTTATTAAATAAAAAGGGGAATTTATTGGTTCATGTAATCAAAAAGTTCTGCATGGGTCCTGCAGACAGTACTCAATCCAAGGCTCAAAGGGTGTAATCAGGATTGAGGGAGTTTCTTAATTTCTAACTCTGCTTTCCTCTCTGCAGACTTCATTTTCAGCAGACTGCTGACATATAGTTTCAGGGTGGCTGCAGTAGCTCAGCACACATGTTTCCAAGTTCAAATCTCAAGGTGTAGCAGGTGGAGGAGCATGAAACGTCTCTTTACTGGTAGTTCCCACAAGCGTCCTGAGATTCTTCCTGAATTGGCCCAGATTACATGCCCACCTACTGCTGCCAGCTCTATTCAAGAGACATTCTTCACATCAGAGTCAAAGCTAGACCTTTTACTGCACCCCCCTAATCACATGGAATAAGAATGGGAATAGATGAACTCCCACATGGGACTCTTGCAAAAGGTAGAATATAAACAAGGGAGACAAACAATGGATGTATCTAGAGTAATTTTCACTAAGTTTTTTCTTTTAGTATTTTCATTTATCATTCACTTTTCTCTTAAAAAAGTCTTCCCCGGTGGCTCAGATGGTAAAGCGTCTGCCTGCAATGAGGGAGACCTGGGTTCGATCCCTGGGTTGGGAAGATCTCCTGGAGAAGGAAATGGCAACCCACTCCAGTACTCTTGCCTGGATGGAGGAGCCTGGTAGGCTACAGTCCATGGGGTCGCAAAGAGTCGGACACGACTGGGCGACTTCACTTTTCTCTTAAACTTACTCTTTTCCTAAAGCAGGTGAAAATCTTCTCTCTGATCTCCCAGAGTTACTAAAGGAACCCAACATATCACCCTACCCCCTTCAATAACCTCCACATTCTCAGGGAAAGGGGATCAAATATTGAAGAAAAAGATATATATATTTCTTGCTCTTCTCTCTTGATGAAAACACATATAAAATTGAATCAAAATAAGAATGTGTCTCAGTTAGTTATCAATTCTGTTAAGATTTAAAAATAACATAATACTGAAGTGAAATGAAGGTCACTCAGTCATGTCTGACTCTGTGACCCCATGGACTATATACAGTCCCTGGAATTCTCCAGGCCAGAATACCGGAGTGGGTAGCTGTTCCCTTCTCCAGGGG